>NC_132982.1:1767500-2986666 GCF_047496725.1 Anoplolepis gracilipes
TGTGTAATTGTAATTATAATAAATCCTTTCTTCCTCAAAATTTTCAAATTTGCGTTCCATTATATCTTTTTTAACCGCATTGATTACGTGCTTCAACAAATTGCTACAACGAATTAGCCACACTACTGTAAATGTCATAGTATATGCTACCGTTTCCACGAGATTCATCACCATTAGCTCAAGATTACCAAAAACATCATAAAGATCGGTATATGCCATAACTAGATATAATATATAATATAATATGTAAATTGCAAAACGGATGTATGTCTGTTTGAATGGCCATATTCCCCCGACGGACAAAATACGTTCTAAATGAATGAACAAATCTTCAATATCGCCGACTTTGGCCTGTAATACAATTTTTATAACAGGAGTTGTTGAAAGTAGTAGAACAACGGTTAGAGATCGCACTCTAAAAAATACAGGTAATTATATACTTCAGGGAGACAGCTTCAATGACCTTGACATATGTTGTTAAGGCCATCACCCTGAGTAACCTTCAAAAGATTTTAGCCGTCGCTCGTAATTTGTTATAAACAAAAAATGTTTTGTAAGTAGGACATAATTTTTTCATATCATGTATATTTAATGAAGCATACTATTAATGGATCTATTTGCTTAAATGTAAAGCATTGAATACGTGGGAGAGACTCCTCATCTCCACCCTAAAAAACTAACCCAACCTGTATCTAAAGCATGATATAGATTTTGCTTTGTAATAAAGATTGGGTTGGATTAGTTTTTTGGGTGGGGGTGCAGAGGGGCTTCGCCCCTCCCTCGTCCACGCGTTTAGTATATGTTTAAATAAATAGATCCACGAATGTCTTTCTTCTAACACAAAAAATTCCATAAAGAACCAAAATTGTGTGTCATATTAAGAAATTTGTGTAAACGCATGTTGAAAATTCAGAAAATCGATAATCTTCCAACCGTCTGATATAGAAGTTTATGGCACATTGACTCTTCGATTCATACCATATTTGACCGCAGAAATCAAAACAAAATAGCGAGCTTTGTTATATATTAGATATATGTTATATTTCTGTATAGCAGATCATATATTTACTTTTTAAATGTACACAGTATCGGAAAACTATAGTCTTTTGAAATAAAATTTTTTCTGTTACAACTTTTTAACAAATAACGAGCTAAAACCTTTTGAAAGTCACGCAGGGCTATGACCTTGAGAACATACGTATGTCAAGGTCAAGGTTATTGGAGCATCCTCCCTAAACAAGAGTTTTACCACTTTTCCAATTATCAAAATTGCCCCGTCAAGTAGTGTGACACATTTTCCTTACACATTTTTTTCATTAAAAACAAACGAGATATTTAAGGTGATCAATTTAAGTAGTTTCATCCTGTATGTATATATATCAATATATATACACAATGTTTGTATGTGTATATATACATATATTATTTTTTAGATCATAATTTAATGATTATTATATTATTTTCAATAACTGTGTAGGGTAGGAGAGAAGATAATATTTGTATTCTTTCCACAATGGAGATCTTGTATGTTTATAACAACAGAAAAGTCAAACATTTATGCTGTTCAAAACAAAAATTTATGGTAAATATGCATAAAAGGTTACACCTCACGGATTTTATTGCTACTTAAATATATTGTGGGGGAGGGATGTCCTGAGTAATTACCTGCAAGAATTAAGTAAGGGACGGCATTGGTTTAGAATTACTCAGGACAACTCCCTGAACAATATATGTAAGTAGCAAGAAAATCGGAGAGGTGTAACCTTTTATGCATATTTACTAAATTTATTTAAGAAGGTGTTCAAAAGTATGCTTTACAGCTTCAATACATTTTTTAATACGATACATAAATGATATTTTTGCCCTTTCTATCATTTCTGATTTTATACTCCCACATGCATTCAAAATGCGTTTTCTTATGTTCTCCTGTAATTGGTAAACTTTGTTTTTCAACGTTCCCTCCAAAAAACTGGTCTAGAGGATTCAAATAAAAGAAAGCGTGCAGGCCAATCCAGTAAATGTATCCTTCTCTTTCTATTCAGCGTTCTGGAATTATTTCGTGTAGAACTGCACGTGCAATGCATGCATTGGACAACCATCATGCCGATACATACTACATCTGTAAACGAGTTTCTAACGGCACTTCTCCCAACAACTCTGATTTGGGACAAAAAAATCAGCATATAATATTTTTGATCATTAAAATGTTCCAACATAAAGAAAGGGTCAATTATTTGATTTGGTAAAACGCCACATTATACATTAAGGCGCCACAGACGTTGACGTTCTACTTGCCGAAACCACTTTGGGTTTTCAACGGACCAGTAGTGCATGTTTTTGTATTTACTTGTCCATGGCTAGTCGATTCATCATTATAATATTCCGCAGACGAAGAATTAATCGATTTTCAACTGTTGTAACATCCATTGACAAAGTTCTACGCAATTAATGAAATAATTTCTATGAAGTTTTTGATGCAATAAAATGTGATATGGATAGAATGGCATTTTAAAAGGCGTAAAACACTTGTCTCAAAAATACTAAAATGCCTGTATGTCGAGAACTGTGTAATATATGAGTTATCACTTCAACCAAAACAGCAATTTCTGCTGCTTCATTAGTTTGTAAACGAGGTCGAATTTTTTTATGGACACACACACACTTCCAATTTCACGAAATTTTTTAATAAAACAATTGAAAGCAGCGCAGGTCAGTAAACGTTTTTCAGAATACTTTTGACTGTGTATTCTTTGTGCCTTTGCAAGACTGTTACCATAAATAAGAAGCATTTTTAGTTTTTCTTCCTTCATGTAAACATTCATGATATTTTTCTGTTGTTGTGAGAATCTCAGGAAAGACTATACTGTGAAAGCATGTCACGATCATTTAAATAATAAATATGTATGCATGAAATGTAAAACATCTTAGCTTGAATTTCATAATAAACATAAATGTTGAACACTTCCTTAAATAAACTTGTGTTGGAGAACGTAAATGACTTTTCTGTTGTCATAAACATACAAAATTCATATTGGACATTCATGTTTAAAATTATTTAAAGGTTACGTTGTCATTGAACTCCTCTTAATGTAGGCAATAAAATAGTGCAAACAAAAATATGTAGTTGTATTAAAAAAATTATCTTGTCTTTTAAATCTCTAAAAAAATGACCTTGAACACATATGTTGTCAAAGTTCAACGCATTACTGCAAATTTATTTATTTAACATACGATTCTTTGTTGAATGAACCACTTGATATTAATGTTTATTAAGGATATATATTTTCAATATTTTCATAACACACACACACACACACACACACGCACGCGCGCGCGCGCGCGAGGAGGGGTGCAAGGGGGGCCTTGGCACCCCCCTCTCCCGCACCCACTCCGTTCATCTCGTTTCGCATGTACGTTGCAAGACAAAGCAAAATTCGCATGGGTTTGCAACTTTTCACGCGAAGCGAGGTGGACGGGGCGGGTGCGGGAGGGAGGGGGCGAAGGCCCCTCTTGCACCCCCCGTGTGTGTGTGTATGTGTATGTTATGAAAATATTGAAAATATATATCATTAGTAAAAATTAATATCAAGTGGTTCATTCAACCGTACATATATCTCTCAAAAAATGTAAACAAAAACTTTTTCCGTGTCGCACAAATTAGTAGGACGTAAACAAATCTCACTGTTGGTATTATCAGTTTATAAAACCGAAGGAACAGCATGAAAAATATGAAATTTCATTTTGTTATATCTCCTAAACCAATGCCATCCCCCACTTAATTCTTGCGAGGAATTACTCAGAACAACTCCCCGAGCAATATATGTAAGTAGCAAGAAAATCGGACAGGTGTTACCTTCTACCGGTGATTTTCGTATGTCAAGTACTACAATTTTAAAACTGTGGGTGGCTCACTGGCAAAAAATGCTGCATATATATAGGACATTTCACATCAAGTGAGACAAATGTCCGGACAAGATTCATTTTCAAGTCGAAATAAGAAATTTAGAGATTTAAAATTTTTGCTTTTATATAGTTTAAGAAAAAAGTGGCCTTTTAAAAAGTTCAAAATGATCGCTCCAATATGGCGGCTAGAGTAAATGATAAATTATTGAAAACATTTAATTCATTAGATGATCCAAAATTCATTCGATTTCCATGAGAATCGATATCTGGGAGCTATTTTAGAATTTTTGAAATTTGATTGAATTATGGATTGTTTATCAGTGATCCTAAAACCTCTAAAATACCGATTTTCAAATCGAATAAATTTTGGACTATCTGATCAATGAATTAAATATTTTCAATAAGTTTTTAATTTACTTCAGCCGCCATATTAAAGCGGCAACCAAAAGCTATTTTGAATTTTTCAAAAAGTCAAGTTTTTTCTTAAACTACATATAAAAACGAAAATTTTAAATTCTCAATTTAAGTTCTCGTCTTATTTTGACTTAATGAATTTTCCCTAGACAGAATTCCACTTGGCGTGGAACGTCTCATATATACAAGGTGTCTAATAATAACTGTATCACCTCTCATAGATCAAACTAAGTAAAAAAGTTCTCTACGTTTTGCAATTTTCGCAATAATTAATGAGAAATTAATTAAAAAAGGTCGACCACACTTTACGCGAGTATTAGCACGTAGCGAGAAGAGATGCTCCATACAATATATACATAGACTTGCTTTTTCACTCTTTCATCTTCTCGTTCTCTTTCATGTTCTCATACAAAATCTGTCAGCGAGCACATGAAATCTTTAAACACTAAAAGATTTTATCATATATCTCTAAAAGTATCTCTAAATGTATCTCTAATAGCTTTTTCACCCAAAAACCTTATAACACTTTATTTAACTCACTATGTATATTACGATATAAATTCTATCAAACATAAGGAATTTTTTTTTAATAAAACGTTGCAAAATATTTTTTAGTGTAAGACATTCTTACTTTCATGTCGAATTGAATTGTCGTTTTTCATCAACTGATCGTCCGTAACTGTAATTCGTTTTGTTGCGAACCACTATCAGACTTATATGCCACAATTAATCAATGCGTGATGGTAAAAACATAAATCTGAACATTAGATATGCATTTGTATAGTGCTCATTTTATCAATCTTTTTTTTTAAATTCGACAAGCTTGATTTTAGATTCAAGCTAACATAACAACCTAATAGTCGGTATACTATTAAACTGTTATTAGCCATAATTTTTCTTAGAGCATCAATTATCTTACTGTCTCATACAACCAAAAGCAAAACCGCACTTTTGTTTCTTATTTATGTCTTTCATTTTTTTACAATCAACATTACATAGAAAACTGTAATAACTGCAAGTGTTTCTAGTATAGTCATTAAACTTCTTAATTGTAACAATAAATACTTAGCAATATTATCTATTAAAATTGTCTTTGTAAATTTCATAGAATGCAATTATTTTATACTTTTTGTCAGTTAAAGAATAAAGAAAAATATTTTGATAAATTTACAGAACTAGACATTGTCTTCCTATCAGTCTAGTTTAATTAGTGATAAATAGCATTTGTTTACAGTAATTATACAAATATATATATATATATATATATATATATATATACATGTACATATAGGGTGTAACTGAAATAAGTTTACAAATTATAACAATTTAATATTATTTATTTATTTATTTGAATATTAAACGTACATTAGACATTTTGTTATGTATTATATTTTATATTTCATAAATAAATTTTGACGAAACATTTCTAATCAATACTCATTTACACAAAATTGCGTAAGATAGACAATGCTATCGATGTTTTCACTATCTGTAAACAAAATGTACTGTACGAGAAGTAACCATATAATGATAGAAAAATATATAACATAGATATTGTTTACTAACTCACATTTGTAAATGTGTTCAATGATAACATGTAGAATTTCCCAGCAGTCAACATTAATGGCTTCTCAGAACGATTGATACAAATGGTAAGTAACTTTGTATCCGATGGTGCATTATTATACCAATTAGAATTGTAAAATGCATCACATACTCCGGCACTCTAAATGTCATAAAGAATTTTATCAGAAGGTTATACTATTTTTACATTGCAAAAAATAATTTATATGAGCTCAAGATGTTTCATACAACATGGGAAAAACTTTGTTTATCGATAGAACGATTATATTAATGGCATTGACTATATTCCATTATCGACAATTTGCATTGTATGGGACTATTATCTACAATTATCTACAAACATTTATTATTTCATATCAGCAAAAACATGGATCAAAGTGGCATCACCACTCTGATATAACATTTTTTAATCAAAATCTGTTATCATACACTGCTCAAAGTAAAGTATAGGAAACACTTTTTATACGCTAAAAATGAGCTATTTTTAAACTATTGTAATCGGTGAAAAATCATCTTACGAAAGTTTAAAAAAAAAGAACATTTTGAAGCTTTAACGTTTCAATTTTAACGCATTATCGATAGCTTTAAAATTTTTTCTATCTTTCTTGTTTTATGCTTTAAAAAAAGAACACATTGTTTTATTCTTTAAATTTACGTATCTTTGACATTCTGCAGCTTGATTAGAAAAATTCTCTCGAATTAAAGTCAAGTAAAGTACAAAGTACTTTGCCTATAAAATATTTTTTTTTAAACTTTCCTACAATTTGTTTTGATTGAATTACATGAAACTAAATCTATATTTTTCAGAAATATTATCAATACTCGACGAAAAATCATTATAGTTTTTAAAAAGACTTTTTAAAGCTGAAAGTTTCAGTTTTAACGTGCAATTGATAGTTTTTAAAAAATTAGTTATTCTCTCACAAAGGAAGGATTGGAAATATCTTTCCTTAATTTGAATAAGTCTTGAATATATTGTTTAAGTCAAAATAAGAGACATATTATTTTATACGTGCCTATTTGGCCGTTAAAAGGACGAAACACCCTTTTGAAAAGCAGTTTTTATATTTCTGAGCGAATATTGTCGAAACGGTAAACGATATAAAAAAATTTCAAATAAAAGTTTTATACTTTTAATTTATTTTATAATAGTATAATCAAATATTAAATTTTGCAAAAATGTCATTTTTCGAAATCCCTCTCCACCCCTTAATTTTTGAAAATTTTAAAATTTATCTTCTAACAAAACTTATAATATATTTAATAACATATTCAACCACGATAAAGTTCTATTCTGAAAACACATTTCTTAGAAATAAGCTAAAAAAACCTCTATATTGCTATACGCTCCTTATCCGTATTCACATATTTTCAGCGCTCGCTACTTATAGCAACAGTTTTTTCTTCGCATAGAAATAATTTTTTCTTCTCACCGAAATAATCATGAGTTATCAATAAATAATTTATATATTAAAATTTCCATTTTATATAGATATTATATAGATAGATAGATAATTTTGATCTTCTAAAAGTTATAATGACTTTCATTCCTCCGTTTTTACATGTACACTGGAAACTCTTAATAATGCAACGTACGAGGCTCTGCTGCACTTTCACAAGTTTATCACCTCTACTTAGAGTTCAGAGCCGTGAGAATGTATCGTTTTGCCCATACATAAAAAAAGTTCGTACTTTTAGTAATTAAAGATATGTAAAACACAATAACATGAATACGCACGAATACGACGGTTGAATTATGTAATATCGCGAGACGCGTGAGTATACATGCTGTTTACGCGAGAGAGTACGCGTCTGCAGCTTTGTGTAAACGCTACGCTGCTGGGCCGTTATCCCTACTCATGTTACGGAGGCCGGACTTGGCACGATGGAAGGGATGTATTGCACTTTTTTGAGTCGCACTATTGAGAGTTTCCAGTGTACTTTTTACAAAATATTTTGGCTGTTCTTCCGAAAACGGCCGTGCTCCGATTTTGTTCAAATTTTGTAAATAAGTTCCTTTTGAATAGAAAAGAAGTGTATTAAAAGGATTTTTAACGACTAAATGGTTAAACCATTTTTTATATTTTGTGTATATTTTAATATACAATTGTGTATATTTAATATACGTTTTGATGATGTTTATTTTGACATATGTTGACATATTTTGACATGTGTCACTACCGTGAGTAACGTATACAAGGTTTTAACCATCGCTCATTGTTTATTAAAAAGTTTTAAACAAAGGCCCTCCCGCAACCCACTCCATTCACCTCGCTTCGCATATACGTTGCAAGACAAAGCAAAGTTTACATGGGTTTGCAACTTTCCACGCGAACCGAAGTGGAGAGGGCGGGTACGGGAGGGGGACCAAAGGCCCCCCCCTTGCACCCCTCCATGTGTGTGTGTGTGTGTGTGTGTATGTATGTTTGTTATGAAAATATTCCCTGGCCCCTATTTATATTATTCCATGCAAAATTCAAAGCACGCTTTACTTAGGAGTGTACCTTTTACAAGATCATCATCGGATATCAAGGTCGTCATCGGCGAGCTGTCCCTTAAAGTAATTTTTTTTACATGTATGTATTACTCGGCTCACGCGATTGATTTAATACATCTAAATAAATAAACCCGCTTTATTAAATATATATGAGGTGAGAAAGTTATGTCCTATTTATAAACCTTATTTTGATAACTTTTTAAGAAACAACGAGCGACGGCTAAAACCTTTTGAACATCAGGACAGTGACTTTGACAACATATGTCAAGGCCAAGGTCATTGGAGCTGGCTCCCCTAGTAAATAATTACCCTATATTTTCTAAACTTTTTTTGTTAATAACTTTTTAATAAACAATGAGCGCCGACTAAAATCTTTTGAAGGTTACTTAGAATGATAACCTTGATAACATATGTCAAGGTCATTGACGTGGGGAGGTGGTTTGTTATTCTAAATATTTACCATTAATTTGTATAAAAATTAGAAAAATGATAAAAAAAGTTGCTTAACCTTTGAGTCGCCAAAAATCCTTTTAGCATTCTTCTTTTCTATCCAAAAGGAATATATTTACAAAATTTGAGCGAAATCGGAGCACGGCCGTTTACGGAAGAATCGCCAATATTTTATAAAATCCCACAGCCAAAACATAAAATATTGTATATTTTATATAATAAAATTTAATATTGTAGTAGCAAGAAGTTGGGTGATATGGCGCGGGGAAGAGACGAGCGAGTAGCGAGCATGCTTGACTGTCTCTTCGCGATTGGCGAAACTACATGTGCGGGGCTAAGGAATCGTCCTCGAGCCGTTTGCGATCAGCTGTTTGTCAACAGAGACTCGTTTTCGGTTCGTCGTCACGCGCGGATAGAAGTAAGAACTGTGACTTTGAGGTTGAGCGAGCTTCGTATACCTGCTTCCAAAATAAAGAGAGATATATTTTAATTTACGTTCTCTGACATCTGATTTTCTATAATATACAGGGTGTCCCAGACCTACTGAATCACCTGTTAATGGTGGATTCCTGAAGTCATTTGGAGACGAAAATCCTAATACCAAAATGTCGAGGCTACAATAGTTTTCAAATGGTAAGAGTTTAAAGTTGACCAATTAGCATGACAAAACTTTGCACGCTCAGGCACGTCGCATATTAAAAGTGCCATCGCACTAAATTTAATTATTGACATTGAAATATTGATAAATTATGTATTTAATTTATTGTTAAGTTATTGTTATGTAGTAATTTATTGTTATTAAAATAATTATATAAAATCTCCTTCATATGCGGTTAATAAATTTCGGTATTAGAATATCTCTGCAATGACAGAAAATCCTTGTAACCACCCAATTAAATTCAATCTCGATATTGTGCGCGGAATTACGAAGATTTCCGCACACAAGACCTAACCTAACCTGTATAGTATATAATAAAACAGAACATCATAAAATATAATATACAAAAAGAAAACCTCCGCCTAAGAATAACATAAGTATTCACTTAAAACTATAAAAAAAATAAAAAATATTAAAAGAAAACAATATAATATATGCAAAGTACTAATGCTCGCTGCACACACACACGCGCGCGCACGTTGCAGCGAATCTCTGTTTCCCGTAGTATTTTCTCGCTAGTGCTATTTATGTAACTTTTTTTGTTTATAACTTTCTAATAAACAACAAGTGACAGCTAAAACCTTTTGAATGTTACTCAGAGTCATGACCTTGATAATATACATCAAGGTCAAAGTCATTGGATCTGGGTCTCCTATTCAGGATTTTTAATCCTTTTTTTGTAGAGGGCGGTGCACTTAGACACAGTATAATTGGACACGTTGCAAATAGACACAGTTCAAATGGACATGAAATTTTGAATACCGTTTACTTGGACATCGTTCATTTGGACACAAGAATATATAGACTGTTTATTTCGACATAAGAATATACACACTATTTATTTGGACATAAGAATATACACACATCGAGTTCGATTCCCGATTCAGCGACTTCGCTCCGAAATTTTTCTCACCTATGTCTCTTTAGAAGGGTAAAGAGGGTTTATTAAAATTCTTGAATATAAGAATTAATAAACATTAGTCTTAGTAAATACAAGTCGAAAAATTCGTGTCCTGTGCACTATTTAGTTTCTCAGAAAAATTTAATTTCTGCGAAAACGACGCACAACCATCTGCGTTTGGCTCTTAATCGCTCTCTTTCAAAGTAGTTATATGTAAACATTAAAAGAGTTTTATCAATCTCAATAATATACACACTGTTCATTTGGACACAAGAATATACACACTGTTTATTTAGACATCGTTCACTTGGAGATCATTCATTTGGACATTGTTCAGTTGGACACCGAAAACGAAAAGTCGCAAATTCATGTGGAACCTTATAATTACAGACCTCGTTATGGCATCTGAAGTACAGGACGATATTTGTTGTCCCTCGCTTTGCGTAAAAAGTCATAAACTCATGTAGAATCATATAATTATAGATCTCGGTGATCCAAATGAACAGTGTGTATATTCTTGTGTCCAAGTTAATAGCGCGCAATTTTTTTCATGTCTAAACGGACGGTGTCGAAATAAACGGTGTCCAAATGAACGATATCCAAGTGAACGGTCTATTTTTGCAACGTGTCCAATTGTATTGTGTCCAAGTGAAGGCCACGCATATACATATATCCAGGGTGTCCCATAATTCGCGAACCACCCGTTACGTGCAGGTAGAGTAGGTTAAACTAAGTAAAAAAATTATCTACCATTTTGCAATTTTCGCAATAGTTAAAGAGATATTAATTATAAGAGATCAGCCAATCGGCGTCTGGCAGGAGCGCGCGGCACAAAAAAGCTTCCCATTGTTACTTGAAACTAGGCGCGTCGACGAAGCGGTGGGAGGAACCCTCTGCATTGACAACCTGAAGAGTCACACATATAGTCACACACACATATCGGCGCGCCTAGTATCAAGTAACAATGGGAGACTTCTTCGTGCCGCGCGCTCCTGCCGGGCGCCGATTGGCTGATCTCTTATAATTAATATCTCATTAACTATTGCGAAAATTGCAAAATGATACATAACTTTTTTACTCAGTTTAACCTACTCTACCTGCACCTGACGGGTGGTTCGCGAATTATGGGACACCCTGTATATATATACAGGGTGTCTCAGAGCATTTGTGCCAACGCTCGTGAGCAGGTAGGGCACAGTAAACTAAGCAAAAAAGTCTTATACCATTTTGCGATATTTGTAATAATAATCGAAATATTTAATATTAAAGTTAGGCAAATAAGAGCGCGCTAATGTAAGAACGGTGCGGTAACCATGGGCAGCGGCGCGCTGTCGCTCTCGCTCCCCTCACTGCGCGCCTGTCAATGCTGGATACGCTGGGCCGTGCTATAGCTCGAGCGGCTCGAGCGCCCGCCTCATTGCGTCTCAGCGCACTCTTATTTGCCTAACTTTAATGTTAAATGTTTTGATTATTATTACGAATATTGCAAAATGGTATAAGACCTTTTTGCTCAGTTTACTGTGCCCTACCACAGATTAATAGACAGATAGCCAAAGGTCCCGGTTTAGGCGAAACCACCATTTTGGTGTTTTAGAGTTTGAGGCTGAGCGAGCTTTGTATACCCTTACCGACAGACTTTGCCCCTTACCGATAGACTTTGCCCCTGGTCTGAGTCCGAGCTAAACTGAGTATGCTCTTGGTTCGAGTCCGTGCTAAACTCCTCAACAGACTTTGCCCCTAATAGCCAGTTATTAGCAAATATTTTCATTTTCGCTGGTTCTCGATCTTATTATACAAATGTTTTCTTTTATATACAGATATTTATATATGATTATATATGTATATATATGTACATAACGTATATATAATATATATTGGAGATGATAATAACGAGTCGGGCGAATTATTATGATAAAAATTATATTGTTATTAATATTAATGTTTTACAAGAAAAATTTTATAAATAACAAATGTTATTATACATATATTAATAAATATTTTTTGTATTACTCTGTAAAAATTTATATGAATAAAAGTTACAAATAAAAAATATTTAATTTTGTTATTTTTATATAATTCACATTCTTATATAATATGTATATACAGGGTGTTCGGTAATGACTGCCTCACCTCTCTAGGGTAGATAGAGCACGTCAAACTGAACATAAAAGTCCTCTATCATTTTGCTCTAATATTTTAATAATTATTGCGCAAATCGCAAAATGGTAGAGGACTTTTATGTTCAGTTTGACCTGTTCTATCTACCCTAGAGAGGTGAGGCGGTCATTACTGGACACCCTGTATATATAACTAAAATATTTTCATTAATATTTTCATTATCTTAATATGTTATGTATGCTAGCAATAACAAAATTGTAAATAAATAAAAAATTATATAAGAAATTGTTCATTTATATTAATCATATATAATATATAATGGATCATTCCACGTTAACTGGAGCAACACCTTTGCAACCAAAATTCAGTGCACCGAAAAAAAATTTAAGGTCTTAAAAAATTGGTACATACATGTAGTTTTGAAGGCAATATTGTCCTTTGAAAAATCCAATATATAATTATTCCAATATAACGCTTACAAATTAGTAATATTTTTTACGGATATTTGCGAAGAACGTTAGTTATCTCGAATGTTAATTTTGTTTCTAGTCAAACATTTTTTACGCCTCGTTCTACATTATCTACAATATTTACTGAATCATCCGTAAATTTTACGGATGATTCAGTAAATATAACATATGTAGAATTAATATTTAAGCAATGACGAGATTGCTCAAATATGTAAAGCTAGAAAAATATGTTGCATATGGTGCTGTCATTTTAATCGATTTAATTTTATAAGTAAAAATAAATTAAGTTAAATTTTTTTGCTATTTTTCGGAAAATATATGACATCTTTGAAATCAAAATAAAAAATATTAAACTAAAATACAATTCGTAAAGAATATCTTCTGCAAATTTGAAGACAGAGAAATGTATAGATCTCTAATAAAAAATTATTGAAGACGTCATGTTAAGCGCGCGGCAAGCTGTCTAGCGCGCGACTGATTGGTTAACAACAATAAATTGTTTGCAATCATTGATTATTCTGCTCAGAATTTAGATTAGATTAGATTAGATTAGTTTATTCCGGGTCCCGCAGGTTTCCGAGGTGTTTTCAGGGAACCATCAAACCCCTTACAAAAAAGAAAACTCCTCACACCCTTTCAACAATACATCTTTATCTGTTACATACAAACAATATTTACATACTATACATCCTTCTAAACCCTTTCCTCTTCTATACTTCAAACTCCTCCCTCGCGACCCTGGCCATTTTGCGACCCTTACATACTGATTCCCTCTCCCTCCCTCACGACCCATCTTCTTTACCCTTTCTTCCCTCTCTCTCCTCCACTACTCTCGCTCCCCCTTTTCTCACCTCTTCTTCATCTCTCTCTCTCTGCTCTTACTGTCTCTCCTCTCCCTTACTCGTCCCTCTTCTCTCTTCCAATTTCCCTTTCCTCCCTCTTCTCCCAGCCAGGCTGTTCTCCTCTTCTTCCCATTGACCCTCCTCTCTCTCTCCCAACCCTTTCACATTGACAACACCTTTTTCTCTCCTTCAATCTCTCTCCTACTCGTCCTCTCCTTCTCTTCTCTCACTTCCTATCCATCTTACCTCCCCCTCTTTTCCTCTCTTCTCTCTCTAACCTCTCTCCTCCCTCTTCCTCGGACATCTTCTTCTTCTCTACGCCTGCTTCTCTTCTATTCTTCTTCTTCATTTCTCCTTTTACCTCTCATCTTTCTTTCCTCTCCCTCCTCTGCTTCCCATCTCTTCTCCTCTTTCAACCATTTCCACCTCTTTCTATCTACCCTCAGTTCCCTGTTTGTTGTTATCACCTTTCTGCCTCTCGCTCTTTCTCTTCTTGCCGCTTCCCCTATCCTCCATCTCAACCTCTTCTCCTCCAGTGTCAAGTCCTCGTCCACTCCCACTCCCCAGTTCCCTCTAATCTCTCCTTCCCTCTCTAGTACCTCTTCCCCGTCCTCTCTCCTCTCCATTTCCGTTAGCACCGTCCATGTCCCATTCTCCCTTCTTCTTTCTTCTTTCCATTTCATCCTCAGCTTCCTGCCTAACTTCTTCTGAATGATCCCTTCCACCATATATCTTATTTCTTCTTGATCATCCCCTTCTTTCCTCTCCATATCACATTTCTCTCCCTCTTCCTTCTTTTCTCCTCTTCCTCTTTTTCTGTTCTCTCTCTTCTTTCTATTTCTCTGCGATCTTTCTCCTTTCTTGCACTTTCCGCTCTTTCCTCCATCCTTTTCCAGATGTTATCCCACTTTTCCCTCTTCACTCTTTCCTCCCTTTCCTTCTCTTCCACCCACTTTTCCTCTTCGTCCTCTTCTACCCTCTTCCACCAATCCTCACTCTCTCTGTCCTCCTCTCTCCTTCTCCTTTGCTCTCGCCGCTCTCTCCTCTCCCTTTCTATCTCATCTTCCCATCTTCTCCTTATCTCTTCCTCCCTCAGCCCTTTCTCCTCTCTCTTCTTTCCTTCTCTCTCTTCCTCTTGTCCTACCACCGCTCCATTCTCCTTTTCTTCCTCTTTCATCTTTTCTCTCCTCTCACTCCCCCCTTTTTGTCCCACTCTCCCTCCTCACTTCAGGCTTCCCGTCGATCTTCCTCTCCATCGTCTCTTCTCTTTCATTCACTTCCTGAACCCTTCTCCTCATTCTTCTTCTTCCTCTCGTTCATCTGTCCTTCTTCTTTATTCTCCTCCGTGTCCTCTCTCTCCCCATTTTCTTGTCCCTTCTCTCCTCTTCTCTCTTCCCCTCGCCGCTTCACTCCTCTCTCCTCTTCTTCCCTGTCGACTTCATTCTCTCTTTTTGCCCTCGCTTTGCCACCTTTTCTCGACCCTCTCTCCTTCCCCTTCCTTCCTCTTCTCTCCTCTCCCTGCCCTTCCGTCACTCCTCTCTCCCCTTCTTCCTCTTTCACCTTTTCTCTCTTCTCACACTCCACCTTTCCTTCCCTGCTCTCCCTCCCCACCTCTAACTCTCCATAAATCTTCCTTACCACCACTAACACTTCTGATATGCACTCCTTTATTTCTCTCATCTCCTTCCTAATCTCCCTCAGCTCCTCCATCTCACCCTGATCCTTTCTTTTCATTTCCTCTCTCTCTCTTCTTTTCTCTCACCACTTTCTTCCTCCACTTTACTCGCACACTCCACTGTTTCCTAATCCTTGTTCTGTATCACTTCCCTCTGTTCACACACTCCACTGTCTCTTTACTTATTAAACCCAACTTCCTTCTAACCTCTCAGTTACACTCAAATCATTCGCTCCCTCTTATCCCAATCGATATCCCTGTCGCCGTCCTCCTCGATATCGATATATCGGGATCCTTTTCCACTATGCTTTTCAATTCTCCCCTGCCGCCATCTGCTGCCTCTGTTGTTTACTGTTATATCTCTGCCTCCTTTCTCTTTACCGCACCTTTCCTTCTTTCCGCTCTCCCTTACCGACCCATGACCGCCATCCTCTCCCCGCTCGTCTCCGTTCCCCGCTTCCATTCATTATCCTCTTGCCTCCTTTCCTTCTTCTTGTCTATTTTAACCTTCTTTTCCATCATTTCTCTTCTACTTCCTTCCCAGCTACCCTCCTCGTTACCTCATTAACTTTCCTCTTCTTTATCTGCTCCCTCGCTCTTCTTCACTTTCCATTCCACTCCTTCGTCTCCCAATTCTTCCACGTCATCCTTCTCCGTCCTCTCGTTCCAGATTTCCATCCTTATATTTCTTTTCCCTGCCTGCCTCTCTTCTCCACTTCACTTTCTTTCGCATCACTGCCCTTCTGCTTGTACCTTCGCCTTTACTTATCACTTATCATTCTTCCCATTCCTCTAAAAACCCAAAAATACTCCGGACTCAAGAACTCGCCCAACCTCTCCATCCGCCATCTTTATCCCCTCCTATTCTGCTAAGAATTATAAACATATATTAATTCTTTCATTTTATAAACTTTTCATCATCGATTAAATTAACTGCATCATTAGAAAGAGTAGGAAAAAATCTATCGATTTATATATGCAACATATTTTTTTATATAGCTTTACATATTTGCAATGACGAGTTAAATAAAGAGAATTTTATACAATAATGCGCCGCGCGGAGTTCGGTCGCCCACTTTCTGTCGACGCTCCCATAAATATATGATATGATATACATCTCTACATATTACATTTTACATATTTTTATGTATATCTAAAGAGTTTAAATATATAAAAGTTCGTATTACAATTCAATATAAAAATATAAACTATAGAAATTGTAGTGAATAAGACAATCCTTGCAAAATAAAATAGCTTTACAATTTCTATAATTTATACTTTTTATATTTTTAATCCTTATTTATATATAGTCTCCATCGAGCCGTCGTATGGGTCGAACATGTTTACAACGCTTGTTCGCGCCGTACGCGATATTGTACCTACCTATTGTGTAGCAAGTGTTGTTATTAGTAGCAAACAAATATCAACACCTAGACAATCAGGAATCTGAAGAATCGGTAAACATAGCTTCAGTCAAAACTATCAAAGTTCCTCCTATATTTATCTCAGGAGTCAATAATATAACTCCGTTATTGAACATGCTAAATCTAATCATTAAAGATAATTATACTATTAAAGTACAAAATCAAGAATAAGTCAAGGTCCAAGCTAAAACCATCGAAGCCTACGACGTAATTATTAAAGCCCTAAAAAAAAAAAATACTGAATATCACACCTATCAGAAAAAACAAGAAAAAACATTCAAAGTAATATTACGTAATATACACCATTCAACCGAAATCGATAGCATAAAAAACGAAATAGAAAGTCATGGCCACACGGTACTAAACATTATAAACATGCGACAAAGAATAACGAAAAAGCCGCTACCCTTATTTGCTATAGATCTAAAGCCAGATGTAAATAATAAAAGTATCTACGCGATTGAATATACCTACTAAACACTAAAATTAAGTTTGAAGCCCTGCACCCTAAACGTGAAATACTCCAATGCATAAACTGTCAACGTTATGGTCATACAAAGAACTTTTGCTTCCATCTCCCGCGATGTGTTAAGTGCACAGGCAATCACAAAACAACAGATTGCATGCATAGAGATAGATCCGATAAAGTAAAGTGTGTATTGTGCGGCGGGAATCACCCAGCCAACTATAAAGGCTGTATAATTTATAAACAATTACAAAAAACTAAATTCCCGTCTCTGAGGAATAAAGAAATAGCACCAAAACAAAATGTTATGGAACAAATCGAATACCTGAAACAACCATTGGAGCATCCAAAGTCTAATTACCCAGGACTCACCTATGCACAGATTACAGCTGACAACAGGATACAAGACAACACTCCTAATAACCAAGCATCAAACCAACAGCTTCAAGAACACCAATCTAATGACCTCCAAGAACTAAAAACCATGATGAAAGGCCTCATGGCACAGATGAGTACGATACTAAATCTCTTTACCACCCTAGTCGCTAAAATGGCGTAATAATTAAAACACTACAACTAGTAATCTGGAATGCTAATGGCTTATCCAAATACAAACTCGAAATACAGATATTCTTGAAAGACCATAGCATAGATATCATGCTAATATCTGAAACTCACTTCACCAAGAAGAGTTACATCAAAATCCCTAAATATTCTGTTTATTATACCATGCATCCAGATGGCACTGCCCACGGTGGATCCGCCATTATCATCAGAAATAACATAAAACATTATGTAACTAATGCATATCAAACAGAACAAATACAAGCCGCGAATGTAGTTGTAGAGGACTGGGTTCGTCCACTCACTATATCAGCAGTTTACTGCCCTCCGAAGCATAATATCAAAGAAAACGATTTTACGCTCTATTTTAAAACTTTGGGAAATCGATTTATTTCTGGAGGTGACTACAACGCCAAACACCCTCAATGGGGCTCACGATTATTGTCTCCCAAGGGCAGAGAACTACACAAAGCTATGGAGCATTTAAAACTAGATGCAGTGTCCACAGGCGAACCGACGTACTGGCCTACAGACAGAAGAAAGATCCCAGACATTATTGACTTCTACATCACCAAAAACAGAAATAAACGATACTTAAAGGTTAAATCAAGCTTGGAACTCTCTTCTGATCATTCGCCAGTATTACTTACTTTGAGCAGCAAAGTACTCGAAAAAGAAAAGCCGTGCATACTGAGCAATAAAAGAACCGATTGGGAATATTATTGCTTACAAATTGAAGAAACATTAAACACATCAATACCACTAAAATCTGAGTATGAAATTACTGAATCGATAGAACACTTTAACCAGTGCATACAGCAAGCTGCATGGAACGCTACTCCGTTTAACCCAGTAAAGGACAGACTTAACGAATTTTCGGTACCGGTAAGATTAAAAGTAAGAGAAAAACGTAAACTCAGGAAACAGTGGCAGACATCCAGATCCCCAGAGTTAAAATCTAAGTTAAATAAAGTCACCAAAAGCCTACGAAAGTTGCTTAACTCAGAGAGAAATCAGGGGATACAGGAATATCTACAAAACGTGGGTGCAACCCAAGCATCTGACTACACGCTTTAGAAGGCGACTAAGCGCTTTAAGCAACCAGAAATCCCAATAACACCAGTGCACTCACCTGATGGAAAGTGGGCGAGAAGTGCAAACGAAAAAGCAGATGCATTTGCTCAGCACTTAGCAGAAGTTTTTTCTCCACATCTTGCCGCAGCACAATCAGAAGAAGAAGAAGACGAAATCTATCGAGTGATAAACGAGCCCTACCAGTTGGAGCCTCCTCTGCATAAATTTACAAAGTATGAAGTCATCAAAATCATCCGTAATACCCTAAATCCAAAAAAGGCCCCAGGATATGACTTGATCACTGAGCAAATATTACAAAACCTGCCAGAGAAAGGTTGGAAGTTTTTAACTCAACTGTTCAACGCTATCCTGACAACTAGCTTCTTTCCATTACAATGGAAAGCGTCCCAGATCATACTTATACTGAAACCACGCAAAAAACCGGAAGACGTCAAATCCTATCGATCAATCAGCCTTCTGCCAATATTGTCAAAGGTTTTCGAAAAATTACTCCTCTCGAGATTGAGACCAATCATAGAAGAAAAGAAGCTAATTCCTAATCACCAATTCGGCTTTCGGCACAAGCACGCTACTATTGAGCAGGCTCATCAAATTTATAAAAAAATATATACAGGCTTAGAAGAAAAAAAGTACTGTTCGGCTGCCTTTCTGGACGTTACACAAGCCTTTGACAAAGTATGGCATGCTGGCTTACTATATAAAATCAAGCAAAGTCTGCCCATAAACTACTACACTCTCCTAAAGTCGTACCTCGAAAATAGACATTTCTTTGTAAAATATCAAGACGCAACAACGGCCCTTCACAAAATACAAGCGGGTGTCCCAGGGTAGTGTATTAGGTTCCATACTCTACCTCTTATATACGGCTGACCTATCTACAACAACAGGAGTAACAACAGCGACATCGCGGCTATAGCCTTTCACACAAACCCTGTCATAGCATCTCAAATGCTGCAAACTAACCTTAATGCTATCCAAAAGTGGTTAAAAAAGTGGCGTATAAAGGCCAACGAAACCAAATCGATTCATGTGACCTTCACCACTCGAAGAGAAACCTGTCCCCAAGTGACACTCAACGATCAACCAATTCCAAAATCAGAGTTTGCCAATGATCTAAGTATATACTTTGATCGTCGCCTAAATTGGAAAATTCATATCTTCACCAAAAGAAAGCAGCTTGGACTTAAATTACGTAAAATGTTCTGGTTATTACGCCGAGATTCACAACTATCAATGGTAAATAAACTATTGTTATACAAAACTATATTAAAGCCAGTGTGGACGTATAGCATTCAACTTTGGGGAACAGCCTCAAATTCCAACGTAGAAATATTACAGCGTTTCTAATCTAAAGTCCTAAGAATTATTCTAGATGCACCATGGTTTGTAACCAATGACACGATACAACGTGACCTCCAAGTGCCGAGTGTCAAAGAAGAAATTACAAAATGTTGCACAGATTACAGCAATAGACTCAAAAATCATCCGAATATTCTTACAACATGCCTCATGAAACAATCTCCTGGAAACAGGAGACTGAAGAGGAAAATACCTACAGATTTCATAACATAAATCATAACAGAATTATATCAGCACTGTAACATAGTTTATCATGTTATACTCTGTCTTAAAATAACTATAAAGTTTAATTGATATAAGGGCATCACCGGATGCGTTCCTTCCATGATCACCTCTAAGTCATAACTATTACTGAAAGTCCTACATACATGGACAGATTACAATGCGATTGGGATGTAAAAAAAAAAAAAATAATTTATATATATAAATTTTAAATATTTTTGTGACATAATGAAAGCCATATCAAGTTGTATAAATATATAGAATATCTTTCTACGAGACGTCACGTAAAGACTATTTGATATGCTACATCTCTTAGAATTAACTATTTTTTATAAATAAACAACATTAAATATATATAAACAAAAACTAAAAATTTTTTAATATCTTTTTGCATCTTATTGAATATACAACTTCAGAATTAATGAGATTTTTGTGATTAAAGTGAAATCAAACATGACACATTTTGTTCGAATAATTTATTCAATTAAATAAATTTTTTTACTTATCTTAGTCAAAATTATCCGATTTATATCATGTTTGATGTCATTTTAATCGCAAAAATCTGATTAATCCATAAAAATTATTTTTAGATCGATAAAATATGAAATAAAAGTTTTATATTATTCGATTTTAGATAAGGGAGCTCTTTAAAAATCTTCGATGCTGGAGAGTCGCCGAAAGCGAGAGCGAGAACGAGAAAGGAGCAAGCGAAATAACCGACATCAAAGAGAGTTTCGAACGTCTTCGCGAGTCTTCCTTTAGTTCCTGTTTTCGTATAATATTTCATCTTTCCGCAGAAAATAAAACTTTTACATGTTGCATTTTATCGATCCGAAAATAATTGCAATGAATTAAAGAGATTTTTGCGATTAAAATAAGACCAAACACGACATAAATTGGATAATTTTTAATTATTCTATAATCAATATTTTAATTAATAATTTAACTAAAAATTATCCGATTTATGTCATGTTTGGTCTTATTTTAATCGTAAAAAACTCATTAATCCATTACAATTATTTTCGGATCGATAAAATGTAAAATTTAAAGGTTTTATTTTCTGTGGTAAGATAAAATACGATACGAAAACAAGAGATAAAGAAAGATTCACGAGCGAGACTTCGGAACTCTCTTTGATGTTGGCCATCTCTCTTGCTCCTTACTCGTTCTCGCTCTCGCTTTCGACGATTCCCCAGCATCGAAGATTTTTAAAGAGCACCCTTATCTAAAATCGAATAATATAAAAACTAAAACTTTTATTTCATATTTTATCGATTTAAAAATAATTTTTATGGATTAATGAGATTTTTCTGTTTAAAATGACACCAAACGTGGCATAAATCGGATTATTTTTAATTAATATGTAAAATTTTAATCATTCTATATTCCTTCAAAATATCGTGTTAAATACATTTAAATAATTGTACAATAAATGTTCCTAATAGATTAGAATATATTTGAATAGGATAGCGGGAATTAACTCTGAAATCTATGAAACGCGGAAATCTGTTTCATTTGTCGCTTGTTTTTCGCTCAACCGCTCGACGAGTGCTTGCTCATGCACATGCGTTCATCGCGATCGGCGTGTAAAGCATACATCGACTGTCTCAGAGCTGCTAGGCTTTAATTTTGCGATTTTTAGTATCTTGCGTTTTTTTGCAGTTACTGGAAAATATTCTTAGAACGTGAATTTTTTACACGTATTGTGGGCTCACTAAGAACTGTGAGAAAAGTCACGAGATTAGTAGAATTAGTAAAAATTCGCAGAGATTTTTTTCTCTGCGTTTTTCTGCTCGCAACCGGGAAGAGACGGTTTGTTTCTGATTATTTCAGATATTTTTCGTGAATCAAAATGGATAGTGATAGTGTAAAAAACATTACGGTATTTAACAGATGTGTATATAAAAACTGTACTAATGTGAAATCAGATAATTGTAAACTGTTTCGTTTTCCACGAAAGACTGATGAAAGATTTGACATTTGGATAAGAAACTGCGGTAAGTAAAAAATCTCTAAAATACCAAAATAACAATAAATAAATATTATTAACAATAAATAAATAACACTGAATTTTATTTTTAAAATAAAAAAATGATTAATAAGTCTTAAAAATTTCAAGTGATTTTTATCTAATAATTTAAACTTTTTAATAGTAAAATTTCAAGTGATTTTATCTAATAATTTAAACTTTTTAATAGTAACAAAATAATAAACAATATAACTTTGTAAAAAATATTATTATTGAATATTTTTATTTCAAATTTTTGTGGTAGTACCGTGTAGGATTTAAATATAATTGTACATATAATTGTGTGTTGTACTATAAATAAAGACAGGTTGTATGATGTCTTGGATTTTAATCAGCTTTTTATAGTTTGTTAAAGGAAACTTTCTAAATATATTTTTAAAATATTAGGTGCAGTAGATGACCAGCCATTTTATAATAATTAATAATCGAATAATAATAATAATGATAATGATAATCATAATCATAATCATAATCATAATGATAATCATAATTGATAATGATAATGATAATCATATAATATTAGAATAAGTATTATAACAATTAATAATAATTAATAATCAAATAATTATTAATAACTCGAGATCGGCACCTTGCTAGGAAGATGTCTTTTTTATACCAAGCCGCTTCGAACTTCTTCTTACGGTTTATAACAACATTCCAATTTTCGATTATTATTAAACAGCTGGCCATCTAATATTTAAAAAAATATACCTATATTATATATTTGTTTTGGACGTTTCATCTATTTATGGGAACGTCCATGAAATTCCTCGTCATTATTATGCTTAAATGTGTAAAGCTACAAAAATATGCATATAAATCGTGTTGTGCCGCGGGACGGCACTGGGTTTGGGATCCGCGGAGGATAGCAAGATTCAGGGTGCAGGGAGGCTTTGTCGTTTCAATAATGCGACTTCTGTACAGTTATCGAAATATAATATATTTACTCAACTACAAAGGTATAGCGCAGTGTTATTGCCTATAATGGCGAGGTCGGTTCCTGGCGTTGCGGCGTAGGCTGAGATGGGCCCCTCGCGTCGGTCGTCGTGAGAGTTGGCATTTCGCACTCGGTCTCACTCGCGCACGGCGGTTGCGATTATACGTAATGTAATCGTACGCGCACTTTGATTATTCTTTATGACTGCTCATCGCAGGTATGGCGATGGCTAACACTCTATTTGACTGCCCGTTGCAGTTATGGCTATTACTAACACTCTATTTGACTGCCCGCGCATCCGAGCGCGGGTGGGTTTTTTATTCTGTTGGGCGAGCGTCCTAAATTTTGGTCGGGTTGCCCAACTCGCGCTGAGTGCAAGCGCAGCAGGTCCAAAAGTCAGACTTCCTAATTTGCACTTTCGTAACGCTCGCCGCGGTGTTCCGGCTTCGTCTCCGGTTTCGCGTGGTTCACTATGTCAGCGGCACGCACGGTCAATGCGCCTAATCGCGGTATGCGGATATCGCATGCTTATTGCGTTAGCCTTTCGCAATCGCTAAGCTTAATGCTTTATCGGTATATAATATTTATTTGTATAATATTTGTATAATTAGTTATAGTCTCGGGGTAACAATCGATATATTTTTTCCTGCTCTTTCTAGTGGTGCTATTAGTTTAATTGAAAAATTTCACTTTATAAGTATACATGTCCATATTATTTTTTTTTTTATTTTTATTATATTATAATGTAGTCGTGCGACTGTTGTCTACATCTCCTTATGTTTACATCTCGATCCTAGCAGTTGCATGCTCTCGTTCGAACCGATTGTCTCAAGCGTGCGAGTCGAAATGCGGAGGTTCAAACCCCTACCAACGCCCTGACATCTAAAATAGATAGGTAATTGGCCCGATTTTTGAAGGGGGGAAAAAGACTAGGATTGTATCGTATATAAGGAGGCGATACGCAGAATTCGGGGGCTCTCTCGCAATACTTTGGAGTTGAAGAAGATTGAGAAGAACATCACCGTTATTGAATTATCGCACTCGTTTCGCAAATACATATATCATTAAAAAACGTTGAGAACTAATAAATTTATATATCCGTACCAAATATATCTCGACGAGACGGACAAAGAATCCTACTACAATAAAATTAAATTAGTTAAAAGGACACATTTTTTTTATTTGTAAATTGTTCATTTATAAACATGTTTTTTTATACTTTACGATTGCCTATTGGTCTCCTTAAAGTCATTTACGCAATGTAATTGTAAATGCGTTGTTTTCTCCAGTGTACATTGAGTTATACATTCAGTAATGTTTAAATAAATTTATATTAAAACAGGTAACGAAAAGTTGCTTAAATGGTCCTCGGCATCAATTCAGAAAGCAGGATTATGTGCGGATTATTTTAATAAAGAAGATTTTATTAGCCATACAGTTTCTTTTTCAAATTTCAGCACTGTGACGTTGCAATATAGCATTGATAGTTTTTTGTTTTTTTCTTCTTTGTTCAAGAAACTTTTTTAATTTTAAATTCTCTTTCTTTAATTTTTCGATTTTATCCATCGAAAGTTACATCTTAGAAGAAATCTCATACCATGGATCCCAACGAATATTGAAAATTTATCTGTCATCTTTGTCGAAGACAATAATATAAGTATTGCAGAAGAAGCAAGAATTGTTGAAGAAAATATACAAGACAATGTTGTTGATCTCTCATAATTAAAGAATCGAGATTGCACTCCGATGGAAGTCGATCACACCGACTTTCAAGACATTGCAGAAACTACCAGAAGCAATAAAGTCGCAATAGCAACAATGATAAATAAAAAATGTTATCCTTCTGGGAAAGAAGTTTTTTGCAATTTTGGAACAAACTTATCAGACGACGAGGAATGACTCAATACGGAAAATCAATGTCCATTATTTGTTGACAATACTCAAAAAGAAGTGGAAATAACAACAAATGTACAAAAGAAGCGAAAGAAAACGTGCAAAAGAAGTTACCCATCAACAAATGTATAAGGAAGATAAAATGGATGAAATCGAAAAATTAAAGAAAGAGAATTTAAAATTAAAAAAGTTTCTTGAGCAAAGAAGAAAAAAACAAAAAACTATCAATGCTATATTGCAACGTCACAGTGCTGAAATTTGAAAAAGAAAGAATGTTTGCAAACATAGTATTAATGAATTTTTGGATGGAAAGTGTAAAAAGCCACTTGCAAGAACAATGATAAAACTTCAACTACACAAAGGAAGGTCACAATATACAAAAGAAGAAAAAAATCTTGCAAAACAAATGTTTTTTTATTCAGCAAGTGGATATTCACGGATGAGAAAGACTGGATTAAATCTTCCATCAGTATATTCTGTAAGAAATTTGATTTCTGAAACAGAAATTCGACCAGGATTCTGCGAGGAAATATTTTTCAAAATTCAAAAAAATTTGTCTAAACTACCATCTTCTCAGACAGTTTGTTGTTTGAAATTTGATGAGATGTCAATAAAAAAATTTGAAGAATATAGTCGGAAATATGATCTTATTGAAGGATTAATAGATCTTGGACTTTTAGGACGAAACAATGAACCAGCGGAAAATATTTTACTATTTTGCCTTGACAGTATTAATGCAGAAAATCCTTGGCGCCAATTAGTAGCATACTTTTTAACAGGAAAAAATTCAACACATAAGGAGATTGTGCAACTCACCGAAATATGCTTAGAAAAATTAAAACATGTACGGGCAAATGTAAAATTGATTACATGCGATCAAGGTGGACCAAACAGGAAAGCTTTCAATAATTGGAATATTTCACCAGATGAGCCATTTTTCTCATTAAACAGTGAAATTTATAATGCTTCTTTCGATTGGCCTCATCTTATCAAGCGATTGATTTGCCAAATAAGATCGCATAAGTATATTTATATAAACGGAGAAATAATTATGTCTTTTTACGACTTATATGCAACGTGGGAATTTGACAGAAAATTAAGTACTTCTAATTTATTGGGCCACATTACCTAACGCGCACTTTTATCCAAACAACTTTGAAGCCATGAATGTGAAAAGCTTTTCAAATGTTAAGTGCAAGATTCGCTGCATCAATATCGACAGCAGGCCAAAGTAACGTATTGAAAAGTACTTCATGGAAAGCATCTGCAGATTTTGTAAATAAAATGAATAAAGTAATAGATGCTATGAACGTATATCGTTTTAGTGATTGAAAAGGAGAAAAGGGACCGATATCAGAAGATAACATAATGGTCGAAGAATTATTAACATCGTTCATTGAATGGTGTTCAAAGTGGAATACTTCCTCTAACAAGATGTCAAGACCTCCGTGCTTTAATGGAATGGTTATGACTGTGCGAGCAGTTTTATCAACGTATCGTTCCATCAAACAATACTATCCAGACTTTAAGCTCGCCACTGCATTGTGTAACCAGGATTCCGTAGAACATACATTCGGAAAAATTAGAGGACGCGGAGGATTCAATCGCAATCCTACCGCGAGGATGGTACGATTAACGTTACGCCATATTTTAGCAAGTGAGCGTATTTACGGAAGCGATAGAGGCAACACAATTTGTCCAGAAACATCTTCTTTAACAGAAAGTACATCGGTAGTTAATAGTGAAACCGAAGCTAATAATATTTTATTACAAGACGAACTAACTTTTCCAATTGAAATGGATGACGACGACGACGATAATGCCATTGTGACAGCTTTTGAAGAATTTACTAAATATTCAGAACAAAACTATTCCGACAACATAATAAATATGATTGGCAAGAACAATTCAGGAACGTATGAAGAAAATGCTATTGCATATTTCGCAGGATATGTTGCTCGCCACGGCTACGATAATCCTAAATGCGAGAGTTGCCGTGAAACAAATTTAAAAACACCGATGAAAGGATTAAACAATAATGAAATCTATATTCAGTTACGTGAATATAAACACGAAGACGAAGATGGACCTGAAGTTGAATGGCTATCAAGACCAACGGATACATTCTCAAATATTATCGCTCTTCAACTTGAAGTATTAAATTCATATTACAAGAAGTATTGGCATTTAAAAAATATAAAGAAAAGGCTTCTTGAAAATTGCATAGAACATGTCCAACGTGTTAATAAAGATTGGTTCGATGAGAACAACGAATGTTACTCACATAGAATTGAAATGTTGGATTTTATGTTAAAGTCAAGATATATGCAATTACAAAACAAAATAACAATAAACGAAGAGAAGGAACAAATACAAAAATAAAGACAAAAAGTCAAAAACTTAAGAATGTACAACATATGTAAAATTTAAACGGAAGCAGTAAAGAGGGCAATTATAATTACGAAGAAAAGGCACATATTAAAATTTTAAAAGGTATTATAATATTTAATTTACTATTTAATTTTTGAAAAGTTAGTTTATTCACAAATATTGTAGATATTAAATAAAAATTAAAATTATAATAAAAGAGAGAAAAATGTATATTTGAAAAAATTAATTATTGTACATTATAATAAAAAGTTATAAACAATTTAGCATATATTGATAATTTGTACGAGACTTTTATAGTTTTGTAAAGTGAATAAAAAACTTTTGAAAACTCTCTGTTGTGTATTGAAGATTATTTAAGTTGAATTAAATGTATCAATTAAATATTCTCTCTCTCTCTTGATATATATTATATGTATATAATTTTACTATGTATTTTAAATTACTATAAAGTATATGTTTGACTTCTTAGATGGTGTGTGTCAAAATAAATATTGCGAGAAACCAACGCGCTCTGAATTTCAAGCGCAAATGCGGGAGGCTCTGACGAGGATGTCCAAGGAGAGACACAGGAGCAGATCACGAATACTGTTGCGCGCGGCAACGGCGCGGACGCAAGAAATCAATGAGATTGACGGAACCTGTGGAATGACAAGCGATCGAACGATGAGCAGTTAGCCAAAAAAAGCACGGATGAAGAATCTTTGAACAATTAGACATAGTATGTAATAACTTTGGCTTTATTTTTTAGGCCCGATAGCACAACGTTATTTTGACTTTAAACGAGACTTAAATATGTTCTGTCTTTATTTATTTAGACTAGGTTTCAAAACGTCCTCTCCGAGAAAAAGTAGTGAAAATGTTTTAATTTTTTTATTTAAAATAAATAATTTTTTTTCTTAAATACATATTTTCTTTTTTCTTAAATTAAATAATTTTAGAACAGTTAGGAATTATTTAAATAATTTTTTATTTACTTTTATTTTTTATTTAAATTTTGTTTTCATGAATGTTTTAGTTTAAATTTTATTTTTATGCATTTTTTAAATTTTATTTTTGTTATTATGGAACGCTTTCTAAAGCACTTTTAGCTTCAAGTCTAACGCAAAGAGGAAGATAATAAGAAGATCGAAAAAAATAGGAAACCAGAAGAGAAGAAGATCGAATAAGGAATACACGTGAGAACCTACTACACCATAGTAGCGATTAGTGGATTCAATGCACACAAACATATATGTATATATATATATGTCGTTGAGTGGATTGCATCTCTGTTCTAGAGTAGAACACAAACGGTACTTTTCAGTACCTTTTTTATTCCGAGATGGATACCGCACGTTCGCAATAATAATTGGCACTTTTCAGCGCCAAAATTTTAACAAATACAATCTCCCTTATATCCCAAAAACTATCCCATACATTAATCGCTGCTTTAAACAAAAGTCAATAATACAAAAATAATTAATTGAATTTTTTAATTAAGAAAGGTACACCATTTTGCATAGTATATATTTTATATAAAAATACAGTTCACTATATAATGTAATACACTCGAAAATTCATGTGAGTTAACGCAGGAGAATATATTTCGCGAATAAATAATGCAGGTCGAGCAGAATGTACCTATGTCTTAAACTTATAACTTTTTCCTCTTTTCTGACAATTTTATATAAAATAAATGTAAAGAATACAAAGTAGACCAAAATCAGCCTAATGGAAATGTATAAAATCGGTCTATCTTTATATTTTTGGCCTTGAATAAAATTAATAAAGCTTATAAAATCAATTAGACACAGTTCTGTTTGTATGTACGTGTAGCTCACACGTACGTGGTTCGCGTTTATGTGCGCATACTTTCTCAACAGGGTGAGGAAACATGCTCATTGCAAATTTATTTTTATATATGTAATTATAAATAAAATTAAATTTTGTATATAAAATAACAATATAATAATTTATATAAAAAATTGATACTAAAAATATTTAAAATTAAAATTAAAACCTTGATAAGATATTTTTTTAATTATATATATTTTTAATTATTTATTTCACTTAATCATGCCTTGTGGCTTTGGATGGCATCAGTTCTTTCTTTTTCTTTGCTTCCTTTTTTTACTACATTTTCATTTTATGTATGTAGTAATGCAATTCAACGATAATATACGCTCGAAAATTCATCTGATTGTGAGTTAACAGGAGAATATACATATATTTCGTGAAGAAAGTAATATGCAGATCGAAAAGCGGAATATGTCTTAAAATTCGCCCGAAAATTAATTTTTGTTATTAGGAGAATATATTTCGCAAAGAAGTATTTGCTTTGCAAAAAGTTTGCGAAATATATTCTCCTAATAATAACAAAAATAAATTTTCGCGCGAATTTTAAGACATATTCTGCTTTTCGATCTGCATATTACTTTCTTTACGAAATATATATTCTCCTGTTAACTCACAATCAGATGAATTTTCGAGCGTATATTATCGTTGAATTGCATTACTACATATATAAAATGAAAATGTAGTAAAAAAAGGAAGCAAAGAAAAAGAAAGAACTGATGCCATCCAAAGCCACAAGGCATGATTAAGTGAAATAAATAATTAAAAAAATATATAATTAAAAAAATATCTTATCAAGGTTTTAATTTTAATTTTAAATATTTTTAGTATCAATTTTTTATATAAATTATTATATTGTTATTTTATATACAAAATTTAATTTTAGTTATCATTACATATATAAAAATAAATTTGCAATGAGCATGTTTCTCACCCTGTTGAGAAAGTATGCGCACATAAACGCGAACTACGTACGTGTAAGCTACACGTACATACAAACAGAACTGTGTCTAATTGATTTTATAAGCTTTATTAATTTTATTCAAGACCAAAAATATAAAGATAGACCGATTTCATACATTTCCATTAGGCTGATTTTGGCCTATTTTGCATTCTTTGCATTTATTTTATATAAAATTGTCAGAAAAAAGAGGAAAAAATTATCAATCACAGTATAAAAAATTGCTACTTATCGAAAAAAATCTATTGTATACGTGCAAATTGCATTAATACATCATATAAAAAATATAAAATAATTACTTTTTTTACCGGTCTTTAATAATATCTCGTTGGTGCGCTTTTACCAATATAATTCTTTTCGTTTGACCTGTTTTATCGTACAAATAGCTACTGTATTGGCCGCTACTATGATATAGCGCTGAAACTAGTGAGAAGTGCCGGTCTCGCCTAAACCGGGACCTTTGGCTATCTATCTATTAATCTGTGGCCCTACCTGCTCACGAGCGTTAGCATAAGTGCTCTGGACACCCTGTATATATATATATATATATATATATATATATATATATATATATATATATATATATATATATATATATGTATATATATATATATATATATATATATATATATATATATATTTTAATGGCCAGACAGACATGTATAAAAATAAATGAAAATGATAAATATTATTTATCTTCCAAAATATGTTATACATCACAAAAATACTGAATTATTAACATTCATATCAATTTCCATTTTTTACTTCAAAAAAAGATAAAAATTCCTGTTTAAAGGAGTCTCCTCCAGTGATTTTAATTTTAGTATATGTTGTTATATTATGACCCTGAATAACATTCGAAAGGTTTTAGCTGTCAATCGTTATATATTAAAAAGTTATTAATAATTAAATTGTACAATAAAAATATTGTACTAAATACAATAATCTGAACTTTTTTTATTATAAGATCATTTCCAATATTTTATACATTTGAGAAGTAAATATGATCGTGTATTATACACAAATATATCCAACAAATAACGGAGCTTACTGTTGTTTTGATTTCTTCGATCAAATACGTTATCGCTCGAGTAATCAGTGTGTCTAATAGTTCTATATCAGGTTGAAAGATTTTATGAAGTTTCAACATGCATTTGTATAAATTTCTTAATATAACACAATTCTTATTCTTTGTAGAATTTTATGAGAAGAAAGTCGTTCGTAGTTGAAAATCTATATGAAACTATATTCAACGCTTTTATTATCGTACGATTCCACATGAGTTTTAATTTTCCACGCAAAGCGAAATCATAATTATTAACGCATACCAAAATAAAAATAATATGATTTTGAGTTAAGGGATCATGCAGTCAGAAATTTTGAAAAAAATCGACTATTAGGTTTTGACATTTTCTGTATAACACCTGGAGAATATTCCTGGTAAATTTTAAGTTAATCCGAGTAAGATTGACGGAGTTACAAGCATTCAAAATATGTTCCGTGCTCGATCGTTAGGAGTAAGTATAGTGCAGTAACTAACGTAGAGAAGAATGCTTCATCGGCATCATCAAATTGATGTTTTAGAGGCTACAACTTCTTCCGAAAATTTATTGAACGGGCCTGAAATGATTCTATGTAAGTTAAGTTTTTTAGATGGGTGTGTAAAAAATAAACATTTTTTTAAAATGTAAACTTGTTTTGAAAATTTAAATATATTTTTTCAATATTTCGAATATAAGGCTTTTAATATTTACAAACAAGCACCTATCAATTTGGCAAATAAGAGCCATACGCGAATGTTAATGTGTAAATTTCTTAGAAATTAATTTTTTCCGCGATATTTTCTCAAAACCTTATTTTTAAAATTGATGATCAATATAGCTCGAAAACTACTGCATCAATTTATTTCAAACTTTACAGACTTATTTTGGATATAAAAACTAGTCCTTGAACGAAGGATTTTTTTTATGTAGTTTTTTTTTACAAAAGACAGTAATTTTTTCATTGAAAATCGGAAGTTTAATTTTATACGTCCACCATTTCGAATCAAATCAATATTTCAAAAAACTGTTCAAGGACTAGATAATGTAATATACTGCATAAATCTTTGCGAATTTTTTATTTCGGATGATCCAGATTTGAACAGCAATGGTCACCGTAAAACAAGTTTTTCAAAAGAACTTCTGAAAGAACATTATTTTTATTTATTAATATTTTTTAATAAAAAAATTATGTGAAATTTATAAAAACATACTTTTTTCAGATATAAAAACTTTTTTTTAAGTCTTACAGTTTTTGGGAAAAAAATTCTCAAGAATCACGTTTTTTTCGGATTCCTGACTGAGCATGACTCCTTAAGTTAGGTCTTTTTTTTAGGTGGGTGTGTAAATAGAAGAAAGATCCCCCTCCCCGCTCATACTTATACTATTTCACACAAAGAGAGATCAAAATTAACACATTCTAGTGTGAGAATACTGTTTATTATAGTGTTTATTATACCTTCTTTGTTAATAATGTTGTGCCCGTGCCGTGAGGATAGGGTCTTCTGGGATATTCGCCTAAAGAGTTAGAACTCAGGCAGCAAATGAACGCACTCCGTACTTGTAGTAAAAGAATATATTTTGGTCGTACTATTACACTTGTCTTACACTACTATTAAATCACGTATTCGGTCGTCGTGATGACGGACCATGTCGATGGGTAGATTTCTTATTACGAGCAACCGCGATATTTCTCGCGATCGGTTTATATATCGCTTTAATTTTGAGGGCGGAAAGATGAAGTTTTCCGGGTCGGAACGCGGGACGTGCTCCGTAATGCTTACTCAGCTTGATCGTGACTTGCTTTCTTTTTGGTCACGTCTTATTTTTCTTTCTTAATCTTTCTATTTAATTCTTATTTAATTTTCTTATTTAGAAAAATGAAAAGGAACGTGGAAAGATGGACAAGAGTAATAGTAGAGGCAAGGGGCAAAGAGGGGAAGGAGAAAATGGCAGACTAGTCGGTATGGAGAAAGCGGTATGATGGGACGGTGCGGCAGAGGGAAAGGAGCGCGGAGCATCGACGTTTGGACGACAGATGGCGGTAGGCGGCGGACAGAAGGGTAACGTCGATCCGAAAGGTAAACCCGATAGATCGATATTGGAAGGAGGCTGGCCGGGATATCGATTGCGATGAGTGCGAACAGACGGGATGAGACGTACACGTGGTGACAGGTTGGGAAGATAAATAAAGAATAGAAAGGTTAAGCGTGCGAGAGCGGAGTGAAGGAAGAAGAGGGAAAGAGGAAATGAAGGTAAAGGAGAAAGGAGAGATGGAGGAACTGAGACGGATAAAGAACGAAGTGAGATAAATGAAGGAGTGCATGGCGGAAGTGTTGGTGGTAGTGAGGAAGATCTGCGGAAAGCCAGAGGTGAGGAGGGAAAACAAGAGTGGAAAGGTAGAATGTGAGAGAGCGATGGAGGAAGAAGAGGAGAGAGGAATGATGGAGGGAAAAGGAGAGGAAAGAAGAGGAAAGAAGGGAGAGAAGAGAGGGATAAAAAAGAATGCCAAGCCGAATGCTAAAAGGAGAGAAAGAAGATGAGGGGATGGAAAAGGAGAGACGAAGGAAGTGGAAGAAGAGAGGAAGGGAAAGAAGGAGGGGGAGTTTTGGAGAGGAGATAGGATCAGAGAAGGATCGAAATAAAGGAGACGAAGGAGTGTAGATAGAGAGAAATGTAGGCGGTGACAGATAGAGGTTAGGTGCGAGTTTTGAATAAGCAGAGAGAAGGGAGATCAAGTGAGGAGGTGCGCAGAGAAAGAAGAGAAGGGAAGAGGCGTGATGGAGGAAGAAAAGGAAAGAAGGATGGTGAAATGACAAGGGGAAGAGAGAAGAGGAAGAAAGAGGGAGGAGAGAGAGGAGAAGAGTGTTCAAAAACGAGTGGAGAAGAGGGCAGATCGTGATCGATAAAAGAGTCCGTTAAGATATCGAATCGATAGGGGCTGACAGGTGCAGTCGGGAGACGTATGTGGTGAAAGAGTATAGAGGAGCGTATCGAAGAGAGTGGAAAAGAGAATCAGATGGACGAGGGAAAGACGAGAGGAGGAAGGAAGAGGGAAGAGAGAAGAGCCGAAAGGAGAAGAAGAGAGGGAGGAGCGGAAGTAATGGGAAAGGCGATAGGAGAGATAAGGAAGTGAGGGGAGGAGACACAGGGGAGGAGGAAGAAGATAATCAAGGAACAGGAAGCGGCGAGGGGGAGTAAGGAGGAGAAGGAAAAGGGTAAGGGGAGAGAGTGTGGAGGAATAGATTTTAGGCGATATTGTAAGGATTGGCGTGCTCTTAGGAGCATCACGACAACCCGTTAGGGAGTTAGGAGTATGGAATGAGAGAGAGAAAGAGAGGGGGAAGAGAGAGGGAAGGAGAGAGTGAAAGAGGGAGAGAGAGGAAAAAGAATGGGATATGAAGATAAGTTTTCTTTTCAGATGTGGAAAATAATGGAGGAAGAGGAGGTTATAAGTGGAGTTAGTTGGAGAGTGAGAGAAGTAAATAGGTTAAGATAGTGGGAGGTGCAGGTGAGGGACGGAAAGGGAGAGGGAGTGAGAGAAAGTGAAAGTGAGTGAGAGAGAGAAAGAGGGAGAGAGAGGGAAAGAACGAATTATGAGAGAGAGGCTTCCTTTTAGACGTGGGAAATGAAGCGAGAGAGGGAGGATAGAGGAGCGGAAGTACATAACAATAACTTAACAATAAATTAAATACATAATTTATCAATATTTCAATGTCGATAATTAAATTTAGTGCGGTGGCACTTTCAATATGCGACGTGCCTGAGCGCGCGAAGTTTTGTCATGCTAATTGGTCAACTTTAAACTCTTACCATTTAAAAACTATTGTAGCCTCGACATTTTGGTATTAGGATTTTCATCTCTAATTGATCTCAGGAATCCACCATTAACAGGTGATTCGGTAAGTTTGGGACACCCTGTATATGTATATAGTGTTACGTCCGAAAGCAGACTCGTCTCCTTGCGATGCTCGTTTTTCTTTCAAACATAAACCGATCTATATATCGATTGTATATATATATGTGTAAGATATCATCTATGATGTTGTATATCTATGTTCGCATTTACTTACTATTCTCCTATTGGCTACTCTAATATGCGTCTGTATACACGGTAAAATTAAATAGTATTTATATATTCTAAATACGTTGCTTAACAACAAAATAACAAGAGAGTTCGTTACGTCATTTCACGCTGCAGATTCGTCTTTTATCGATATCTGCACAAGTGATCGGTTGTGTCTAAGATCCTCTCCGTGTTTTAATCGATTAAAGTCCTATAATTATTTTAAGAAAGTTGTGTTAACTTTTACTTTCTTTTATATATAAATAAATACTTGTGTTTAACATTCTAAATAATAGTGAGTGTTATTTTTATACAAGTTCAAAATATATTTCACGGAACATTATCAATAATATCTTTCTCCCGTGGAAACATCCTGACAAGTTTATAAACAGATTGGCTTTAATTAAAAGCTATCTTACATATGTACGAGTAAATACAGAGTATACGAACGAGTGAGACGCCTATAGACGCTTCTCCTCGCGGTGTGAAAGTTTTATTGGCCCTAAAAAGGGCAGATCGTGGGACAAGCGCGGAAGCTGCATATCATTTAGTAATCCGTCCAGTATCAATATTGACCGTCCCGGTCAATAACTTGATTGAGTCGATTTGGTATCGAAGTTTGCGAGAAAGTCTGGTCGACGCCGAAGCTCTTCCGAGACTTCTCTCGCATGGTTAACTAACACTGCTACCGTCTTCTCCCGTTTTGGTTGCCATCGTTGAACCATTTGTGCCCAGACATTTTCGATTAAATTTAGATCTGGTGAACGTGCAGGCCAGTTGACCAATTGAATCTCTGGATGATCCCGAAACCATGCCCGTGTTTCATGTGAGATATGGACTCCGGAGTTATCCTGCACTAACCGGATAACTGGTACATTCTCTGCGGGATAGATTGCGCGTACTGAAGGAAGAAGAATATCCTCCAGTATGCGAATATAGTCCGCAGAGTTCATCCGCGAGGGAATTTGCACCAATTCGCCGATTACAGTTCCCGAAATCCAGCCCCACATTCCACACGAAATCCTTCCACTTTTGTGAAGAGGTACAACATGGTTCGGATGCAACCTTTGATCCCTTGGTCGCCATACATAAAGTGTGCGGTCAACAGATGATACAAAGACCTTTTCATTGGTCTAGATCACAGCCTCCCACTCCTCACGGCTCGTCACCAGGTTCTCCAAAGCGAACGCGATGCGCTGCTCCCGATGAACAGGAGTCAGCAGAATTGTGTGGGCTGGACGGTAGCAATGTAACCCAGCTTCGTTCAGACGTCGCCAGGCAGTCCGATCCGATACTTGGACGTTCGCCGCGTTGAGAGCCTCTTGGACAGCGCCGAAGGGCTGCTCAACTGCTGCGGCAACGATAGCCTCGTCTTCTTCAGCCCTGGTTTTACGAGGCCTACGATTATGCCGACGATGATCATGCAAAGCATGATCACCACCATCGGCAAATCGTTGTATCCATCGTCGAACAGTTTTGTCAGAGTACGGAATTACAGCAACGATTTCTGCCACTGTTCTTCCGGCCTGCCACTATCCGATGATGCAACCTCGTATCTCAGAACATAAGTTTTGAGGCATCGTAATACTTATTACTTATCGCGATTAATAATCCGTTCTCTGCTATGACACCACGACAAATAATTTAATAAAAGAAAAATAGAAAGGAAATGAAAAGTTGAAAAACGCGGTCTCCTAGTAATGAATCAATAAACAAAGAATTAATAAATAAAAAGAAGAAGAGAGGGGATAAAGATGGCGGATGAGAGGTTGGGCGAGTTCTTGAGTCCGGAGTATTTTTGGGTTTTTAGAGGGATGGGAAGAGTGATAAGTGATAAGTAAAGGCGAAGGTACAAGCAGAAGGGCAGTGATGCGAAAGAAAGTGGAGTGGAGAAGAGAGGCAGGCAGGGAAGAGAAATATAAGGATGAAAATCTGGAACGAGAGGACGGAGAAGGATGACGTGGGAGAATTGGGAGACGAAGGAGTGGAATGGAAAGTGAAGAAGAGCGAGGGAGCAGATAAAGAAGAGGGAAGTTAGGTAACGAGGAGGGTAGCTGGGAAGGAAGTAGAAGAGGAATGACGGAAAAGAAGGTTAAAATAGACAAGAAGAAGGAAAGGAGGCAAGAGGATAATGAATGGAAGCGGGGAACGGAGACGAGCGGGGAGAGGATGGCGGTCATGGGTCGGTAAGGGAGAGCGGAAAGAAGGAAAGGTGCGGTAGAGAGAAAGGAGGCAGAGATATAACGGTAAACGACAGAGGCAGCAGATGGCGGCAGGGGAGAATTGAAAAGCGTAGTGGAAAAGGATCCCGATATATCGATATCGAGGAGGACGGCGAACAGGGATATCGATTAGGGTAAGGGGGAGCGAATGGTTTGAGCACGTGTAACTGAGAGGTTAGAAGGAAGTTGGGTTTAATAAGTAAAGAGACAGTGGAGTGTGTGGACTGAGAGAAGTGATATAGAACAAGGATTAGGAAACAGTGGAGTGTGCGAGTAAAGTGGAGGAAGAGAGTAGTGAGAGAAAAGAAGAGAGAGAGAGAGGAAATGAAAAGAAAGGATCAGGGTGAGATGGAGAAGCTGAGGGGGATTAGGAAGAAGATGAGAGAAATAAAGGAGTGCATATCAGAAGTGTTAATGGTAAGGAAGATTTATGGAGAGTTAGAGGGGAGGGAGAGCAGGAAAGGAAAGGTGGAGTGTGAGAAGAGAGAAAAGGTGAGAGAGGAAGAAGGGGAGAGAGGAGTGACGAAAGGGCAGGGAGAGGAGAGAAGAGGAGGGAAGGGGAAGGAGAGAGGGTCGAGAGAAGGTGACAAAGCGAGGGGAAAAAGAGAGGATGAAGTCGACAGGGAAGAAGAGGAGAGAGGAGTGAAGCGGCGAGGGGAAGAGAGAAGAGGAGAGAAGGGACAAGAAAATGGGGAGAGAAAGGACTGGAGATATTCGATATTAGATGTAGAATATTCCATATTCCTTTACAGGGTCCCATAGGAAAAAATCCACTGACGTCAAGTCAGGAGATCTCGCCGACCAATCTACCGGACCACCGCGGTCTATCCATCTATTCGGATAACGCTCATTTAACAAGCGACGCACTTCTAGACGCCTATGAGGCGGTGCTCCGTCTTGTTGAAAACACATACTGCGTCTCCGTTCTAAAGGTACATCCTCTAATAATTCTGAAAGGTCGTCGCGCAGGAAATTGGCGTAGACACGACCCGTTATTCGCGCGGGCATCTCAAACGGACCAATTTAAAGAAAAAAAAAGTCAAGAGTGAAAGAACGAACGAGTGTAATTGCAAAAATCGTATACGATTCAACTTACTACAACGTCGTCCAATACACCGGCCCACAGGTTCACGTTGATAACATCTCAAGTGACAAGCATAAAGATTTTCATCCGACCATAAATGAATATTGTGCGTATTAAATACTCCTTCACGTGTGAAGCAGGACTTGTCCGTAAATATGATGCTGTTCGTAAATCCGAGTTGATTCATTTCTTGATTTAATAACCATATGTAGAATTACCGTCTCGCCTCGTAATCGCCTGGCATCAAATGCTGCACTTTTATGTAATGATACGCATGATATTTTTCAAAACATAGCACGCGGTGAACCGTGCTTTTTGATACACCAAGCTCTTTGCTTACCTCCCGTATGCTCACGCTCGGAGTGTTGTTTATTATTTTCATAATCATCTTCCATTTGCCATGAATGTTTCATTTATGCAATGTAGATTATGCTCTGTATAAAGACGCTCATTGTATCTGTTTACGCATCTATCACTTCCAAAAATTGCTTCGTTAGACCAAGAAATGTTTTTAAAGAATAAATAATTTTTAGCATTATTAAAATCCACCTACATAAAATGAGAAATTTAGTATGAATTTAACGACACAAGTTGTAAATGGCAATAACGTCTGATATGTTTCAACCACAATCTGAGTCTGTGGTTGTAGCAAAAGAAAATATATTTTTAAACAAACTTACGTGCTCAGGTCATTTACAAAAATTTAAGTGGATGCATACTCAGAGAATGTTAAATAATTTTATGGATGGTAAGATAGTTCATGCTTAAATCTGTTGCTCTTGCCCTTGTGCTTGCATAAAAATTTGCCAGCCTGTTGAACAGCATCAACTGACTCCTGTTCTTTCTGCGAAACATGAACGAACCTATTAGATTTGTCAAATGCTCATTTGTTTTTATTTTTTACAAAGACGGCGAAAAAAAATCATAGTTTGAATGTTGTCCGGAAATTATTGAGCGAAAATTCAGCCGCTTTCCTTTGATCCCATCGTCTTTTATTTAAGAAAAGACGACGTGAAATTAATGACGTAAAAATCATAGCTGAAAAATTAAGATGGAAATCGAAAGAAATTATTCATATGAAGAATTAACAGACATGCTCCTTATTTATGGTGAGTGTCAAAGGAATCCAAGGCAAACGGCTGCTCTTTACGCTCAAAGATTTCCGGATAGATGACATCCGCACCATGGCTTTTTTCACCGTCTTTGTGAAAGATTAAAAACAAATGGAGCATTCCACAAATCTACAAGGCCCATCCATGTTCCGCAGAGAGAACAAGAGGCAGTTGATGCTGTGCGACAAGCTGTTTTGACAAATCCTCATACAAGCACAAGAGCAATTGCCACAGATTTAGACATAAACCATGTTATGGTTCATAAAATTATTAAGCATACTTTAGGTATGCATCCATTTAAACGGCATACAACACAGAGGCTTACACCTCGTGATATGCAACGACGTTTAAATTTTTGTGAATGGCTTATTGAACGTGTAAGTTTGTTTAAAATGCACTGTTCTTTGCAAATGCAAATGTTCTGTTCTTTTGTTGCAATCACAGACTTAGTCTGTGATTGCAACATATCAGATGTTATTGTTGTTTCATTAACTTTATATTAAATTACTCATTTTATGTAGGTGGATTTCAATGATGCCGAAAATGACTTATTTTTAAAAAATATTCTTTGGTCGGACGAAGCAATTTTTGGCAGTGATGGATGCATAAATAGACATAATGAACATCATTATGCAGAGGACAATCCACATTGCATCAAAAAAATAAACATTCAGGGCAGATGGAGAATAAATGTGTGGCTCGGAATTATAGGGGATCATGTAATCGGCCCCGAATTTATAGAAGGAACAGTTACAGCCATTTATTATTCAAATTTTCTTCTTTATCGGCTTGACGAGCTGCTTGAGAATGTGCCACTAGCTAATAGATTAGAAATGATGTTCCAACAGGATGGACATCCTGCCCATACTTCTCTTTTGGCGAGAACCATTTTAAACCAAAAATTTAGAGAAAGATCGATCGAACTTTATGGTCCTCAGGAATGGCCACCATGCTCTCCCGATCTTACTCCAAAGGATTTTTCGCGTGGGGCTTTTTGTGACACAAAGTGTATGACACTCTGCCGCAAGATCCTGAAGAATTAAAAAATAAAATTCGTAACGCGTTTGCGGAAATCACACCTGCGATGATTAGGAGAGTAAGGAAAAATTTTATGCGGAGGATTGCCCTATGTTTAGAACAAAATGGAAGTTACATTGAACATATATTGTAATATATTATAAAAAAAAGGTTTTTTGTTTAAATTTATTATATTTTATTTCTTATTTTATCTGTTTGATTATATTTTATTTGTGTTATTATATTTTAATTCTGTTAATTGTGTTATTATATCTTAAATTATATTTTAATTGTGTTATCTATGTTATTTTATTTATATTATTAAATATTACAATTATATTGTATATTAAAAGCCTATCTCAGTTTCTTCATTCCGGATTTGCATTTAAGGTATCAATCATGTAATTTTTTCACTTTTCACAAAGAAAAAATTACATGATTAATCCCCTGATTTTATTAAGGTGCGTACCCACCAGCGAACGAACAGCGAACGAATAGCGAACGCGAACGAATAATTAACTAATTATTCTTTTTATGTATTGTGACAGAAATCTCAATTTGCGGACACCAAATCTCGAGCGAATGCTAGTATTCGGTGCTGCCGAGAAAAGAAACAAACTTACGGACACGAACGCAAATGTCCGAACGTTCTGGTGGGTACGCACCTTTATGTTTCGATTATGCGAGGTCGGTAAAGTTGGGTTGCCCCTGCCGATCGTCAGATAGGCAACCCAACTTACTGATCTGTATGTTGCGGAAGCACCCTGTACTCGCCCGCGGCACGTCGAGCATTTTGCTCGCACTCTCCGTAAACGAGAAGCATGTCACAGTATTCCGCAGCTGTATAATCCATATTTTCAACAAAAAAACTTACGCATTAAACTATGAAATGAAAATGGGTTATTTCTTACTCGTATCACAAAAAGAAATTCTGCGAATATGATAATTACGCGTCCGCAAATATGATAATTAAAAAAAAACCAAAATAATTAAAATAAAAAGCGAAGATATGTATAGCGATTGTTTTCGTTTTCAATTGTTTCCGCAGAATTTCTTCTTGTTATCCGAATAAGAAATAACGATTTAATTTCATAGTTCAGTGCGTAAGTTATTTTCTTTGAAAATATAGATTATACAGCTGCGGAATACTGCGACATGCTCATAGGTGTCTAGAAGTGCGTCGCTTGTTAAATGAGCGTTATCCGAATAGATGGATAGGCCGCGGTGGTCCGGTAGATTGGCCGGCGAGATCTCCTGACTTGACGCCACTGGATTTTTTCCTATGGGGCACTGTAAAGGAATATGTATATCGGGAGCGTATTGACAGTGAAATAAAGTTACATGACCGGATCACTGAGGCATTTGCAAATGTAACATCGGAGATGGTGCGCAACGCACAGATTAGTTTATTACGACGCGCGCAATTATGCGTTCAATGTAATCGCGGTGGTCTTTTTGAACCTATTGTAACGCAAAACAAAAAAAAGTAAATGTTTACGCTTATAATAAAGTTTCAGTTACAGTTCAATGTGTCGCATTTCTTTTAATATTAAACAAATTAAACCACCTAATTAAATTCAATATCAATGTTGCGCGCGGAATTTCGATTTTCTGTCATTGCGAGGATATTCTAACACTAAAATTTATTAACCGTACATGAAAGAAATAAGTTTATAAAGTTATTTTAATAACAATAAATTACTACGTAATAGTAGTAATATTACTACATAACAATAACTTAACAGTAAATTAAATACATAATTTATCAACATTTCAATTTTAAAACATTTTTCACTTCCTTCAATTAGTATAATTTTTTAATTTCTCAATTTACAAAATTTGTCTGTATATTATATTTTTTGTAACACATTTTTCACTTCCTTCAATTAGATGTTCTTGATTACTGAATTCACCAATCTTAATTTTTACACTTTCTCTTTTGATTGCTCTAGAAAATGCCACATAAAGTTGACCATGAGCAAATACAGGATGTAGCAAATCAATTCCAACTTTTTCTAAACTTTGTCCTTGGGATTTATTTATTGTTATAACAAATGACACTCGAATAGGAAACTGTCTTCGTTTAAATTTAAATGGCAGTTCCAAATCATTTGTAATTAAATCTATCCTTGGAATGATAACAATCTGTCCTCGAGCAGGACCTGTTAAAACTTCCGCATAAATTAAATTATTTTTCAAATTAGTAACAATGAATCTTGTGCCATTATAGAGTCCTTTTTTAATATTTAAATTTCTTAATAAAATTATTATAACATCGACTTTTATTTTAAGCCGATGAATTGGCATTCCAGAAGATGTGAAAGAGTTTAAAAATTCAGTTGGAAAATTTAATTGTTCCTGTGGATCATCACTTACAATAGAATCAATTGATAAATACTCTTTTTTCTCTCCTTCCATTAGACAAAGGATTTCGTCATTAATTATGAAAGTATCCTCATTTTTAGGACAAAGAATCGCTCGATCTGGATTTTCTCTATTCCGCTTCATGGTGATTCTATCATCAAAAATCTCAGTAATAAGAGATTCTTTTGATATAAAATCCTGGGGGATTTCAATTGTATCGAGATGTAGTCCATCAGTATTTGATAATTTACCATCTCCTAGTTGCATTAGCCAATTTGCAAATTCTTTTTCTTCTCCAGTTCTCATATTTTGCTGTAGTTTAACCTGAGTTACATTTCTCCATATAGGGTTGTATTTTACAGTCGATTCAATTATAGCTGCTTTTTGTGCATATGGCACTACGGGAAGATTTTGTCTGAAATCTCCTGCAGTAATAAGTAATAAAATTACTTTTCCTCCAAATGGTCTTTCATTCTTCATCAGATCCTTGAAGAGTTTATCAACTGCTGTTAAGGCATGTCCAACAGTCATGCTCACTTCATCCCATATGATGAGTTTTGCAGAGATCAGTTCTCGTGTAGCTTGAGAGTTTCCTCTGATATTTGATTTAGCTCCATCATCAATTGGAATTGAAAGCTTAAACAGAGAGTGATAAGTTCTTCTTCCTTTAAGAAGTGTTGCAGCAATGCCAGTTGAAGCACATGGAATAACCATCTCGTTTCTTCCTCGAATAACACTCAAAAATGTGTTAAATAGATAAGTTTTTCCACTTCCTGTAAATCCGTCAATCTAAAATAACCGCTGAGGTTCATTCTCATTGTCAATCGCTCTAATGACTATATCATACACGTGTTTTTGTCTATCATTTAGTGTTAATAATAAATAATCACCACGTCTTTTTTCTTCATCCACATTATACTCTGTGACGTAAATATTCACTGGAATTGGATTTGGCAATTGAAAGTTTTCACAACTACTTCCATTATTTCTCAGAATTTCTTGTATATGATTTAAAGGCATATTTTCAGGGTCGACAACATTGTTGTTTACAAAGTCTTCAATCATTTGATCTTTGTATTTATTTCAAAATGTTGGTACATCTGTTGGATTTCCAAATATACAAATATAGGCAAATAGCTCTCGAATTTGTGCAGGCATTTTTGATTTTGTTGCTTCCTCTAACGTTTTTGCCCATAAATCATCAGCTTCTATTAAATTCTTCACAATTGCTTCATCCTTAAATGTTTCATAAATAACTCCGTTTACAGTTCTTAAATCTTCAAAATATTTAGCTCCAGTCACATGTAGGAGAAGGAGACGTAGATAAAATCTTTCATTATCTTTTATGCTCACTGTGTATAGCCTTGAAATTATTTTCTCACCACCTTTTTGCGTGGCTTCCACTTAGTAACTTTCTTGTCATAAATATAGTGATAAGGAATATCTGTGTAAAGAAAATGCATTGCATTTTCATCAGATTGATTCAGTTTGAACCATGCAGTCAATGTAGTATTTCGATTGAGCTCTCTTTGAGCAGCTTGTTCTTCGTTTCCTGCTCGGAAATAAACCATTTGGCAAATGAACTGCCAATCTTATTACTGTGTGAGACTTCATAAACAGATCATATCCGTTAAGTCTCCACATTGCTTCTGGAGCACTAACATATCTTGCATCCAGAAAAGTTGTGAGTTAATTTCATCTATTCTAATGAATCTTGTACCATCTCATGCTTGCACTTCAATTATAGCACAATCAAATCCTTTATGAATATATTTATATAGATATTTTACGCTTTTCACTGATGAACATATTTCTAAATTGATGTGTGGATTATATTTCATAATTAAATATGGTGAATATGGCACCACCCATCGATTATTAACCTCTTTATTTCTAACGATGTATTTTTTTCCAATATTTCTACGTTGATGCATAGAATATCCATTTACATTAGCATTAGTTTCTTTACAAAATTCTTTTGGAAAACCTTTTGAACATTTTCCATCGTCCCCAGTGCAAGGATATCTTCTCGAGGGATCTCCACATGGACCGTGAATCATGTGTCTCAAAACTTTTTCATTAAGTTCTGGATATTTTTCTTCGTTAGGAATTTCAGCCCATACCATCATGATGACTTCTTGAAGTCGGGGCTTATCATCATCACTTAACATTGCAAGTAAATGCAAATGTGGAAGTCCTCTTTTTTGAAATTCAATCACACCTGCATAAGCTATAATATTTCTAAAAATTTTATTTTGAATTAAATCCTTTAAAAGCTATTTGATATCCAAATTAAATGTTTTAGCGACTAAATCAGGTCGAAACTCTATTAGACATCCATCAAGATTATTCTTAATTTCGGAACATTGAGGATTGCAAGTCATGGTTAGAAAAATGTCTGGTTTACTAAACTTTCTGACCAAAGACATGGCATCTTGGTATCTTTCTTGCATGTTCCTTGGACTGCTTATAAATGAAGATGGTAATATTACAGGTACACCAACTGTAATTCCCTCATTTTCTGCTCGATTATCAAGGTGATCCATTAATCCTGAATAAAGTTCTGCTCTTAATTGAGGTTGATTTAATTTAATATAATTAAATCTATTGACTTCAGTTTTCATATAGACATCAAGTATAAATTGACATCTCAACTTGTCTGCTCTTTTAAATTGACTAAATTCGGCTCTTGGTGCCAGCAGGTGAGCATAATAATCCATTTCAGTTACTTTAAATCCTGAATATTTAGGATTATATGATTTAAGTTCTGAATGCCATCCATCGTTACCATATGGATATAATAACGGATAACACATTGGATCACATCTTTTATCCAAAATTTGTTGAACATCGTTCGAATTTTTATTATAAATTCGAATTTTCTATGTATATGTTATTTTATTCATATTATTAAATATTATTATTATACTGTATGTTAAAAGCCGATTTCAGTTTTCTCATTCATTACCATTTGCATTTAAGGTATCAATCATGTAATTTTTTCACTTTTCACAAAGAAAAAATTACGTAATCGATCCCCTGATTTTATTAATTTTCAATTATGCGAGGTCGGTAAAACATGCCCCTGCCGATCGTCAGATAGGCAACCCAACTTACTGATCTGTATGTTGCGGAAGCACCCTAAACAGTGCTATTATATATATTCGAAAAATGTTATTAAGTGATAAAAGCTAATAATATATTTTAATCTATATTAGAATATCACAAACGTACACTACACACATTTATCTTGTGTATATGAGCATGCGTGCGTGCGTGCATGCGCGCGCGCATGTGTGTGTGCGTGTGTGTTTGTATTTTTTTGGCACAAAACGTAAAAAAATCCAGAAGAAATTTTGAAATATTTACATGTATGTATTTATATGTTGCAATTTCGGTGTTTTCTAATTGTTGTATTTCTTATGTCTACAAAATATTTGTGTCATAAATTTGTTATTTTAGATGTGAATAATAAGACTGATGACACTTTCTAAAAGACTGATTATTATTAATAAGGAATTTTAAATTTTCCGGAAACGCTCTAAACTTCAGCCCTAATATATTTTTTATACATATATTGCACATATATACATCTATCCCAAAGTTTTACATTAATACTTACATTATAATTTAATAATCACTCACTTTTATTTATTATATAATTATTCGAAATTTTGAAAAAATCGCTGATACTCTTGTTTTGAAATGGTTGCAATACTTCGGTCGAAGTTTTCTGAATATGTGTAATCAATGAAATGGATTGATTCTGAAGAAACTTTCGTACGACAAAGTTGCTGTGAGCTTCGGCCGGAGCTATTGCGAAAATTTCAAAAGAGATTTAGCGATTTTGTCAAAAATTGTACGACCGTTACAAATACTGCATTACATGAAAAACAAATATATTTCGAATAAATGTAAATAAAAATGAGTGATTTTTAAACTAGAATGTGAGTTTTAATAAAAATTCAAAAACTTTTGGGACAAACCATGTATATGTACACCGAAAAAACTGTATTCTCTATTTTAGAAGAATTCCTTCTAAAGCTTTCCTCCAATAAAATATTCTAAAAAATTCAGAATATTCCCCTCTAATGAACTTTTGTTAAGAATAGTATATGAAATAAAGAAAATATTTTTAAATTGTATCATACAGACCCTATTTGCGCTCACACCACTAGAGGGCATAACGGTATATTTTTCCTGTAGATAGAAAAACCTCTCGCAAGATATAAGAACCCCAACCCAAGAGAGCTCAGTATCGGGGTTCTTAGCCCTGAAAATGCAAACTGCAACGTTTGCGAAACGTCATTGCGTGCATTACGCTGTTTAATCACGCGGCATCCTTCCGGAAGTCCCCAGTTTAGATTCTAATTCTAATGGCCACGAAAGCCTCAAACTAGAAGTGTATATATTCTTACATATTAAGAATATCTAATACTTTTCTACTTTTTAGAGGATTTCTTTCTTTAGTTAAGAAAATCCTCTTGGCGCCTATTTTAGAGGAAGATATTCTAAAAATAAGTGGTATATTCTTAAAATGAGAATATGATTTTTTCGGTGTATATGTATAATTTATCTTTTACCATACAATACGTATATCTTTCTACAACATTGTTAAAATACATGTTTAGCTCCAAAATACATGGTTCAAAATATTATTTTATATTATAATTTATAATTCATGTTGCAATTGTTTTCCAATTTAAATTATACGTGTCTGTATTATATGCATGTCAACATTCTTTGAAGTTATTTATACAACAAAGTGTTAATCGTTATAAAATGTTTACTTATTTATGTACACTTGTATTAATAAAACTACAATGGTCGTAATCGACGAGCTAATCTGAAATAATTCCATTCTTGAAATATTATTGTATATTTAATTGTTTGTGGTAAATTATTTTGTTGGTGATAGAAATTTTATAACATACTCCATAGAGAAATTTGTAGCCATATTGGAAAAGTCCAATTTCGAAGAATTTAACTGGCGTTTGAGTTATTTGCAATAGAAACTGTGATATCTATCAATATGATAAATATAATTAATATGATACTTTTAATGTACACGCACCGGGAATGGTGTTCGTCGATTAGATGTATATATGTACATATATATTTATAATTTTTTATTTTTGCTCAAAGTTAACTTATGCTTTATTGTAATAAATTTCAGTATCTCAAAACTAATTATTAAGACTTACATTTTCACGTACTGCTACATCACAAATAGAGTACCACGTTTTATTTATTAAACGTCCTATTTCATTTGCCTAAAGTCGGAATATACAAAATAAAATTTAAATTATTCTTTTAATTCAGAAAAATCATGTAAAATGATATTGTTTATAATTATTGACAATATAATTAATATTATTTTATAGATCATAATTATTATTTAATAGATAATAGTTAGAAAATTCCAGGTTAATACATTTTGAATGAAGAATTAATACTTTGGTGCTGACTGCTTCGCATACATAATTAATAAAGGAAAGTTTCAAAAAGCTATGAAAAACCCAGATTGTCATTAAAATAATCAATAGTATTTTATTAGACTTCATATGATTTTTAACGAGTATCAGGCTAAAAAGTTCGCGCAATTCGAGCGTTAACCAAAAAATATAAAGTCCCATTTTCAAAGTCATCTGTCTACTCCAAATATCAAGTTTATTTCACAAGATATTTTACGTAATTCCGCATAAAGATGTCTGTAAAAACAACATTAAATTTTACTGTTCAAAATAACTATGATTAATAGAATTTACGTTCATAATTGATAGATGATTTAATTTTTCTACATTATGATCCATATCATCCATTGGTTCTTTGAAGCTTATGAAACTCTATGTCGGTCCATCGAATTTTTCCAACTTCGTTTTATTCCATGTTTATTATTTGTTGTTAAAAGATGTTGATTAACTTGATCAAACTTTAATCCGATGTATCTATAAATGTAAAAAGAAATTAACTAAGTGTAATATAACAAGTAATGTATATGTAAATTTATTGACACATCTCGCATGTTAATATATCGATATGTTGAAAAATTTCAAAAAAACTTTATATTTTTATGCATTATGATATAATGCATTATATTATGCATTATACATATTATGCATTATTCAAGATAGTTTTCTAAATTTACAGATAATTGTGCTAAAATAATTATCGTATACGTAAAAAAAATATACTAACCCAAAAATACTTGCAATAATCAAATCGTTAAACATGTTAATAAAAGAGCAATAATTACGTATAAAGAAATTATACATAAATTTTAAAGTATACTCGTCATTGTCGTATTCGTTTTTCCTGCAATATGCCATTCTATAGCTCATTAATATAATTGTTAAAAACCATCCTAGAACTAGATATATTGTTTTTTTTCTGTAGCTTGTGATAATCTGTCGTTGTTCCGACATTCAGCAGTGTATTATCGACAATGTCGATCTTTCTCAAACAATTTCTAAATTTCTGTTACAAAGGGGAAGTATGGTAAACAAATAATTAATGCTATGGTTTGACTATTCTATGTGTAACATATTTTATATAATTAATAATATAACTTATTTATTCAAAGAAGATGTAAAGCTTAATTTTATATATTTTCTTATTCTCTACATGTACTAAATGATTATTATGTCGAGAAAAGAAATTTTGGTCAATAATTTATATCGCATTAATATAATATGTAAAACCTTACATGTCTTTTTGATAATTTGTTTTACTCAATGAAAAAAATATTACAATTAAAATTTATATAGCTACTTTAAATGTCAGAATTAAAATTTATCTTGCTTATTATTAGTTGAAATAATTAACAATTTTTTATCATACACACCTTATCATGGTACACTTGGAACATAATTGACAATAATGTTACTGAAATGTTTAATCCAAGGCATATATAGTATTCGGTGGTATAATATTTAGCAGTTAAATAATGAGGTATTATTGCAGACTTTAATAAGAAAAAATAAATTGACCAAAATAGCAACATATACAAGAGACTAAACCATGTTCTTGGATGATCTACAGGGAATTCAATGATTTTTAAACCAGACACATAACTGATTATCAAGAGCGGTAATAAAACTGTTTGAATACTTTCAGTCATTACGTACACCCTTTTGATTCCAAACTACATTATATTTGCGGAATATTAGTTGGGTCAACCTCATCAACTGAAATGGTCATAATAATTTATCTTTATAATATCATTTAGAGCACTTACAATTATTAAAATAATCGATCTGTTAAATTTTATCGTGATGTATTTAAATGTTTTAATAAATATGTTCCTTTTTGACATAAAATATAAAAACATAATTATATGCATAATTATTACATGTTTATAATAGAAATATGAATATTGTTTTTAATATATTTGGTCTTTATTGTTTATCTTAAATGCTTGTACAGTCAGTATGATATGTATTTGAAAATGTTATTAAGTGAGAAAAGATAATGTTTATTTCAATCAATACTGTAGACATCCATAAGCGCACGCTACGTGTATTTATCGCGCGCGCGTGCGTGTATGTATGTATGTATGTATGTATGTATGTATGTATGTACGTATATATGTATGTATGTATGTATTATTATTATTATATATAATTTATATTTATTTATAATATAAGATAATAATAATAATATATTCATATTTGTATAGCTCTTAATCTATTCATGATAAAATTACATACATAAAATACAAGTAAATTACTAAAAAAACAACACAGTTAAAAATAATTATTAGTTAAAAATTTTTTAAATGTTAAACTAAATTGATTTATTACTATGTTAAAATAAAAAGAATTTTTTAAATAAAAATTTTCACATATACACGCGTGTATATGCATACTTGTCTACATAGAGATACGTCCATTGCACATACGTACTCTCTAAATTTTTTAGAATGAAATTTTCACTTTAATCATGGAGTCACTGACCAGTTCACTCCATGTAAAATAAACATTTACTTCACTAGAGTGAATTTATTCACTCTAAGACAAAAAGTGAAAAATTTCACTCTTATTTTTAAAGTCAAGTTCATTCCCGAAGTTAACACTCGAAACTTCACTCCAATTTAAAGTGAAATCGCCTGCGTAGTTCTTTCCGTGTGTCACTTTTAAGTTAGAATAGCGCAACATAAGCGACAACGTACATAAAAAAACAGTGAAATGTTGATTCTTTTTAGGGTGAGGAATAAATCCAATAAAAAGCGAATAATTTCACTTTTTCGAAAAATTGAAATTTTACTCTACTTCGACTGACAGTATTTTCATTATTGCTTAGAGTGAAATTCCACTCTAAAAAATTTAGAGAGTAGGTTTTTTAAAAATAAATATTTGCGATATGCTTTATATAAATAAATAAATATATATATTTATTTTTTCGAATTATCTGACACTCTATATATATATACGTTTTCTTAATGTTACTATCCGGTAATAATTTTAAAATATAATTAAATGAGTTGAATGATATACCGCACAAATTACTTAATTCTTCATTACTCTTTACTGAACTGAGTCCATGAAAACCTTGACATAATAGTCTACATTGCGCTGGATTAATTGCATCACATCCAATGTTTTTATATTTCTTTTCCAATGGTATGTCTGCATGTAACATTTTTTGTGTTAATGATGTTTTGTCAACAATATGAATTTGTAATAGAGCTGTGCAAATACCATTTTCCTTTGTTATGACACAAAAAAGAACCTTTCAGAGTATATGTCTTCATATCCATCTTTGTCATCAAAGTTTGTTTGACAACCAATGTTGCATTTTTCACTCTTCAGTTCTGTTGTAGATTCTTCAGAACAAATAAATTGCATATTTATGTCAATTATTTCGTTATCTTGAATACTTCGTTTAATAAGTTGATTCTTGACACATTGTTGACGTTGATGGCGATGAAATCTTGCTGAAGATTGATTCAAGTTTCTCGTTTTTATTTCTGGAAAAATCGTTGGTACATATGATGGATGAAAAGGATGTTCGGATTTACAATTTTCTATAAAATGAGCACTACATATTCTTGAACTTGAAGATGGTTCCCAATCTTCATTATATCTCCTGAAAGAACAAAAATTTGCCCATTTCGAATAAAAGTTGGATATCAATAAGAAAATTGATTTATGGAAATAAATATGCTTTGATACTTATTCTATTATTATATTTTTACAGTGAATTATTCATAATTGTAATATTTTAGATATAAGGAAAAGACACTTATGAATATTTCATAATGGCATGTAACCATAATTTGCGTTTCTCTGTTTTCCATAGTGCATGTGCACTAGCACTAGGAAATCTATAAAAGGATATAGACGGATTATGATTTTTCGTATTTGCTGGTGTATTTTTACAACCTTTTATACAACAAAATTGGCGTGATTTAGACGTAACTGAAAATGCTGTAATTCTTTCTGAACACACTGTACAATTATTCACACTAATAGTTCAACAAAGAGGCACTATTTCGCATCAAAGAGTAAAAAGAAACAGGAGAGAGCATATGGCTCGAGCTAAACGGACGGAAATGCCTATATATATCAGCATAAAAGTGGACACTCAAAATGGCTGCTTATGAGCGTCAAAATTGAATGGCTTTTCGGAGATGCTGGAAGAATAAAGTTTTAAATATAAATATGGAATATACTTAATATTTTTAATAAAATCAATTCAATAAGATTAAATATATAATTTTAATATGCAACAAATAAAATAATATATATTAATAATATTGAAATTTTAACACATTGTTTATTGTCCTTTAAATAGTATATCTAAATAAAATATTAAATTCTTGTTATTATATTGATAATAATTATTAACCGATGAAATGTTATTCCATAATTTTGCGCTGTTGTTATTCCACAGGCCTGACAATGCACCATAATTTTATTTTACTATTTTTTTTTAGAATTAATAATTGTGCAAAATAATACGCGCATGCGTGTCTCTCTGACAACAGCAGCAGACGATGCTAATAAGCGTCAAAAAAGTGGACACTCAAGATGGCGGCTTCCGTCAGCGATTTGGCTAGCCCTCACCACCGATACATTCCCTCCTGTTTCTTTTTACTCTTTGTTTTGCACGGTCTCTATACAGGGTGTCCGGTAATAACCGCCTCACCGCTCATATACAGGTAGAGCAGGTCAAACTGTAGAAAAGTCCTCTACCATTTTTCGATTTTCAAAATAATTATCGAGAAATTAATTAACAAAGATTGACAAATCTGGGCGAGTACAAACGCGCGGCGAGAAGACCTATCCTACTGCTACGCGGTTACTAGGCGCTCATTGAATGATAGGAGGAGCGGTATACGACTGGAAATGAATGCGTATGAGTAGCGCGCCTAGTAACCGCGTAGCGGTGAAACGGCTTTCTCGTCGCGCGCGCTTTACTCGCGCGGATTCGTCGATCTTTTTTAATTAATTTCTCGATAATTATTTCGAAAATTGAAAAATGGTAGAGGACTTTTCTACTCAGTTTGACCTGCTCTACCTGTATATGAACGGTGAGGCCGTTATTACCGGACACCCTGTATAGTACTCAGTATATGCTGAGTGTTTTTAATTAATATTTTAATAATTATTGCGAAAATCGCAAAATGGTAGAGGACTTTTATGTTCAGTTTGACTTGCTCTATCAGCCCTAGAGAGGTGGGGCGATTATTACCGGACACTTTGTGTATATATGTCGTAGGCAAATGATTAATTTAGGAAAATACCCAGATAGCCAAATGTTCCGATTTTGCAATCATGTTGCCGATAACCGTTGCAACAACTAATTGTGAAAAAGTAAGGACAAGGTGCGACAGCATTATGCTTGTCGGGTTGAGCTCGCGTGATTTCTAATTCTCAGAACAGCAAACTGATAGCAATATGGTTACATCGATTGCTGTCAGCAAACAAGAGACTTGACAGCAACTTGATGACAACCTATATTCATCGATTTGTCATCCGTGATTAACCGCATTGATAATTTGGCGATAATTTTTCAGGGGATCAATCATGTAATTTTTGTTTTAGTAAGACAGAAACAAAAAAGTTAAAAATTCTTATTAATTAAGCATTCAAGTATAAGAAATTTTAACTTTTTGTTTCTACCCAGACAACATTATGTTGTCTTAAAGACGTCTAAAAGACATCCTAAAATTGCTAAGACATCTTAAAAGATTATTAGAAAAACGTATTTATGACGTCTTTAAGACGAATAATCTTTACTTATTTGGACAATCTACCCGAAATGTTACAATTTTATTTATTTGGATAGAAACTATCCGAAATGAAATTGATCGAAATGGTTGTTACAATAATCTTATTAGTTGCGATTTTATATGAACTTTTTTTGTCCGAAAAGACATCTTTTAGTCATCTTTCTGCTTTGTCGGGAAAACAATTATAAAAAGATAATGAAAAGATATCTTTTTTAAGTTGTCTTTTCGATAAAGCAAAAAAATGTATTATAGACATTTTTCAGATGTATTATAGACATCTTTCAGATGGCGTCTTAAATTAAATGTTTTTTAGACGTCTTTAAGACATCTTAAAAATGACGTCTTAAATTACAATGTCTTTAAGACGTCAGAAAGACGTTTTTTGGTCAAGTCTTAAAGGCGTCATAAGAAAGACGTCTTTAATACGTCTTTAAGACATGTATGTTGTCTAAGAATATTATACATGTATTGTTGCTATCATAATGTTGTAGTCAGCTGTAAACGAAAATCATCAGATGTTATCATATTGTTGACAATATAACGTTTCAGTATCTCAGATCGTTTGCTTTAAAAATTTCGTAAATTAATTGTTTGTAATATGCTCTCATGTTGCTAAATTCAGTAGCGCGTTTTAATTCGATATCAACAAACGTACAACAAACATATAACAACTAATGCATTGCATTAGTTTGTTTTTAATGATCAATCACGCTTGGCTATCTGGGTAGCTTTTAACCCTTAACAGTCACACTGGGTAAAATACACCCCAGCGTTTTTTTGACTTCGAAAACGACCCAGTAAACCAATAGAAATGGGCCTTGTGTCGCCATCTACAGGTAGTTGGGACCTTCAAATATATTGCTATTTTTTCCATAAAAATGTCTTTTTCATTTTTCCGCAAAAAATCGCATCTTTATACCTCAAAATAAATACAAAATAAACTTTTTGGAACATCCACATAAACTGCAATAATCAGTGAAAAGTGCATCATCTGAGAATGAGAAAACCGTTTGAAAAATTGAAATATCTTAAAAATTGAAAAAGTTACATTGGTTTTTGTGAAAAAAGTCACTTTTCCGACCTTTATTTTCAACAATTTTTTTACATATGTTAAATTAATTTTTTGCAAATCAAACCTATACAGTCTTTTTAAGGAAGGCTTAACTACAACAGGATATTTCTTTTTTTTTAAGGTCACCTACAATTTTTTATACACGTGCAAACACGCTGGGGTGTATTTCACCCAGTGTGACCGGTACGGGATTCTCGGGAAGTGTGACTGACAAGGGTTAGGGGATCCTAAACAGACGGTCGAACTCCGACGGAATAGCGCCCTCATTTCGGCGGAATTAAAATTGTCGATAATATCGATAATTTTAATTACGCCATTATCGACATATGTATTATTTTTATAGATGTCATAAAGAACAATTTCTCATTGTGTTGAATATGTTGAAATCAGACAACATCGTGTATTTTTTACTGATACATCATTTCATACGCATATGTAAGCGTATGTAAACATCGATAATAGTAAAATACAAATATGAGTCTGACTTTTTTACATAATTTGAACTTTTCACATTGACATATATATTTTTATACATTTAGGCGCAAATAACATTTAGTTACTTCTGATGTACACGCACCGGCATAAATGGTGTCCGTCGGTAAATGTGTATGTACGTACGTGTATGACAACCGAGAGCGTCACATACACATGCAGCGCGTACGTACGTGTCACTTAAAGCGCGGCAGAGTTCATGCAGCGGAGGAGAAAAAAGTGGGAGGCAATCCGATGTTGCATCCTTAGCGCAAGCCGCACGATCGAGAGAGAAAGCATGACAAGACGTGATGCCGATTAGTGATGTCCTGTAGCACTGCCTCACTCACTCTACGCTTGAATGCAGGAGGAATGAGCGAGAGAGCTATAGGACACCGCGTTGTCTCTATATGCGTCTCGTTCGCTCTCGCGTTTATGTCATGCTTTCTTTTTTATTCTTTCAAGAAACGTGGCTGAACTCTGCGCATCGAATGCCGGCATTCGTAAAATTATAATTATATTATATTAATATTAGAAGTTCGGTTTCACATATATCAAAAAAATATGATTATTCTAATTAAATATTAATTTATTTATGATTGCGTATTTTTTTTTCTATTTATGTAAAAAAATTTGCTAAAAAATATATATATACATGTATCATTATGAGTAATTTTGAGATTCACTAGAACAGTAATTGTAAACTTGCATCCGTTTGTAATTAAATTTATAATTACTTATAAATAAACGTGTAGAAATGATAATTCGTGATAAAATATTTTTCGTAATTGTATTATTACAAAACTCAAATTTTAAATTCCCGATAAAAAATTTCTTATGTATAGTTATACAGAATTGAATATTATTATACAGGATTCAACACAATTGTGTAAAAATATGTATAATTATTATAGATGACACCGTATAAAACGTTACGTATATTTATATATAAATGGATTGATAGCTACAATTAGAATTATGTATATGTAAGCTTATACATACTTATACACAATGCCTGCAACATTTTATGTATAATTATTAATAATTATATATAATCATATATAAAATGGACAAATTTCGTATATAAATTTGTATAATTAGATACGACTATTTTTGTTTGATTATATATAAAAATTTTTTACCGGGTTTATAACACAATATCGATATCTGATCGAATTCATGGTTTGTCACAAATGAACCAACGAGCATTTAACTGTAAATTTACAATACTTATATAAAAATGTAACTAATTTAGGGAAGATAACGTTATGCTGCGTAATATTACAAAAATTTAGATATCTTCATAAAAAAGTTTTTTAAATATTAATGATTAAATTATACATATATTAATATTAAATATTAATTTAAAGTAAATTAAAAACTCTATTTATTTTCTCTCTTTTTTTATTTATTTTCATAAATACATATATATATATTTTTACATATAATTATATATAAAATATAAAATAAAAAAAAAAATATATATATATATATATATATAGAGAGAGAGAGAGAGAGAGAATTTATATATAAAAAATATTATATATATATATATAATTATATAGAATTATATATACTGTTACGTCCGTGTCAGCTGTGAGGAAATCGATATATCGATCGGTCAAAAGTTTGAAAAAAAACGAGCGTCGCAAGAAGACGAGTCTGCTTTCGGACGTAACACTATATATATATATATATATGTATATACACAGAGCATATACATGTATATATGTACTCTATATATATATATATATACATATATATATATATATATATACAGAGCATATATATATATATATATATATGCTTTGTATATATATATATATATATATATATATACAGAGCATATACATATATATATATATATACTCTATATATATATATATATATATATATACAGAGTATACACGTCTATAGGCTCACTCACATATATATATATATATACAGAGTATACGAACGAGTGAGACGCCTATAGACGCTTCTCCTCGCGGTGTGAAAGTTTTATTGGCCCTGAAAAGGGCCGATCGTGGGACAAGCGCGGAAGCTGCATTTCATTTAATAATTTGTCCAGTATCCGTCCCGGTCAATAACTTGATTGAGTCGATTTGATATCGAATCAATCAAGTTTGCGAGAAAGTCTGGTCGATGCCGAAGCCCTTCCCAGACTTCTCTCGCATGGTTAACTAACGCTGCTACTGTCCTCTCCCGTCTTGGTTCCCATCGTTGAACCATTTGTGCCCAGACATTTTCGATCAAATTTAGATCTGGTGAACGTGCAGGCCAGTTGACCAATTGAATCTCCGGATGATCTCGAAACCATGCCCGTGTTTCATGTGAGGTATGGACTCCGGAGTTATCCTGCACTAACCGGATAACTGGTACATCCTCTGCGGGATAGATTGCGCGTACTGAAGGAAGAAGAACATCCTCCAGTATGCGAATATAGTCCGCAGAGTTCATCCGCGAGGGAATTTGCATCAATTCGCCGATTGCAGTTCCCGAAATCCAGCCCCACATTCCACACGAAATCCTTCCACTTTTGTGAAGAGACACAACATGGTTCGGATGCAACCTTTGATCTCTTGGTCGCCATACATGGGGTGTGCGGTCGACAGATGATACAAAGACCTTTTCATCGGTCCAGATCACAGCCTCCCACTCCTCACGGCTCGTCACCAGGTTCTCCAAAGCGAACGCGATGCGCTGCTCCCGATGAACAGGAGTCAGCGGAATTTTGTGGGCTGGACGGTAACAATGTAACCCAGCTTCGTTCAGACGTCGCCGGGCGGTCCGATCCGATACTTGGACGTTCGCCGCGTTGAGAGCCTCTTGGACAGCGCCGAAGGGCTGCTCAACTGCTGCGGCAACGATAGCCTCGTCTTCTTCCGCCCTGGTTTTACGAGGCCTACGATTATGCTGACGATGATCATGCAAAGCATGATCACCACCATCGGCAAATCGTTGTATCCATCGTCGAACAGTTTTGTCAGAGCACGGAATCGCAGCAGCGATTTCCGCTACTGTTCTTCCGGCCTGCCACTGTCCGACGATGCGACCTCGTATCTCAGGACACAAGTTTTAAGGCATCGTAATACTTATCGCGATTAATAATGCGTTCTCCGCTATGGCACCACGATAAATAATTTAATAAAACAAAAATAGAAAGGAAATAAAAAGTTGAAAAACGCGGTCTCCTAGTAATGCATCAATAAAGAAAGATTAAATAAAAAGAAAAGAGAAACGGCATTGTTCGTATAAGTAAGACAAATATAAAGACCTATTTATATATATATATATATATATATATATAATATTACAAAAATTTAGATATCATCATAAAATTTTTTTAAATATTAATGATTAAATTATACATATATTAATATTAAATATTAATTTAAAGTAAATTAAAAACTCTATTTATTTTCTCTCTTTTTTTATTTATTTTCATAAATACATATATATATATTTTTATATATAATTATGTATAAAATATAAAATATTAAAAAAAAAAAAATATATATATATATATATATACAGGGTGGACCATTTTAATCCATCCAGTCGAATATCTCGAAAACTAAGCCCGGGAGAGAAAAATGTTTCAGACAAAAGTTGTATGGTTTCGAGGGGGCCATAAGATGGTACCATTGGTTTGACCTTGAAAAGTGATTTGAAGGTCACGTGAAGGTCACTTCAAGTTTTTTAAATGGAACACCCTATATATTTTTACATATTCTTATAGCTCATCTCGAGAGCTTTCCAAAACACTTATGACAAAGTATTTTTCATTAAGTATTTTTTGAATTATAAGGCTTCAAAGTTGCAGTATTTTGACATAAAATACAAGATATCTCGTAAAATATTCATTTTTTTATTATCTTACTCTAATACTTTTATGCACAGAATAATGAGACGAATCAATTGGTGTAATGAAAACACATAATTATGTTAAAGTAAAAATGTGTAACTGTAGTTGCAAATTCAGATTTTTACTTTAACATAATTATGTTTTAATTATGCCAATTGATTCGTCTCGTTATTCTGTGCATAAAAGTATTAGAGTAAAATAATAAAAAAATGAATATTTTATGAGATATCTTGTATTTTATGTCAAAATACTGCAACTTTGAAGCCTTATAATTCAAAAAATACTTAATGAAAAATACTTTGTCATAAGTGTTTTGGAAAGCTCTCGAGATGAGCTATAAGAATATGTAAAAATATATAGGGTGTTCCATTTAAAAAACTTGAAGTGACCTTCACGTGACCTTCAAATCACTTTTCAAGGTCAAACCAATGGTACCATCTTATGGCCCCCTCGAAACCATACAACTTTTGTCTGAAACATTTTTCTCTCCCGGGCTTAGTTTTCGAGATATTCGACTGGATGGATTAAAATGGTCCACCCTGTATATATATATATATATATATTTTTTTTTAATATTTTATATTTTATACATAATTATATATAAAAATATATATATATGTATTTATGAAAATAAATAAAAAAAGAGAGAAAATAAATAGAGTTTTTAATTTACTTTTTCAACATTTTTCGATAAAATGTATTTATATTTAAGGTCGTTATTTCAAATGAGACATCCTGTATATACAGGGCGCGTTCGGGGAGACACTATAAGCGCTAACAGTGTCATTCTATCTTTGTTACTCATTAAAAGTTGAACAAAGATAGAATGACGCTGTTAGCGTAGCGTCTCCACAAACGCGCCTACAGTGATGTGTGTGTGTTTGTTTATATACGGAATTTTTTTAAAAGGGGAAAGGTGATATAAAATAACAAAATGTCACTTCCACATTTATTAACTGCTTTCATAATTTTACACCTTTTAGTATAAAGCTTTCTCACCACGACAAGGTAGGTGTAAATCCAGAAAGTTTTTTGGGATTTCTTGTTACCCAGGGAGCAGGCAAGTTTCCATTACTCCTCCCCCTGCGGACGCTCAATATTTTCGATATTCATAGAATTATACAATATATGTATTTTGAAAATATCGACAACAGAAGGCCTTTTCATCGCGCCCATTCCCGTGACAACGTAATCACAATATATGTATTTTTTTCGTTTCTGACTAAAACGAGTCATTTGCATTGAGACGTCTTTTTCCAAAGATATTCATTTGACCATTTTGGAAAAGGTGACAGTTCATTTTCTATTATAATATTTAGAAAATGTTGCCTCATATATTCAACCCGATTTGAATATTTCTCATTACAAGGATTTCCTCCTAAAGTTATAGTTGTAGCAAAAGCTGCAACATAAATTCCACAACATGTGCCATCAGGTTGTGTTTGAACCTTTTCAAATATTATATTACTTGCACTTATTTGTGGATAACGACGATGAATGTAATTTTTTTCTTTAGGTACCAATTTATCGTATGTACAACCAGATAGACTGTCGTACACTCGAAGTTTGGTACCGTCAAAAAATATACATCGCCAGTGATTACTGCAATTTCCTCCAATAATTTGTATGCTTTCGCTACGACTTGGTTCAATTAGATGAGGATATTCCAAATATAACACACTTTGTGTTTTAAAACGAGATTTTTTTCGTATAACGCCTAAGAATCCAATGAGTCGTCGTTTATTAGACTATGTACTGGTAATATATTATCCTTTACTTCATTGAACTTTATAAAGCGTTTATCAATATATTTTTTGTTTTCTACTATTCTTTCTTCAGTTAGTTCTTTATTTTGTGAGTAACTAACAATTATGTAATTGTCATCTTGTTTCGGACTCAGAGCAGTAACAGGAGTAATAGTTCCACTGGTAAATTATTGGATTGAAGAAAAGCAATATTGCGAATATTTTTGACAATATTTTTGTCTTTTATATTACATTGACTATTTAATTTTTTGGTTACTTCTTGAGCTTTTAATATATAATCTGGATCTCTAATAGCATATGTCTATTATGCCGACTATCCAAGATTTCTGGCAGCATGCATTCATCATAAAAACGTGTTAAAGAGAGCAGCATTTCATTATTCCAAAAATTATTGTCCCTATTAACACGTATTATTTTTAAACTTTTTGGCGTCCACACAGCGAAAACACAATAATCTCGCTGCGTAATATTTAACTGGCCTTGAACCTGGTAAAAAAATTTATGTTTCTTATTCATTTTATCAGAATTTTTCTGATCAAAGATGACTTTTAGTTGAGGCAGCGTCTTTATAGCCTCTTCCGCTGTTAAATGCTCAGCTGAGAAAGGACATTTTATTTCTACCAAACCATCTTCATCTATAAGTCCATCAAGAGAAGCAACCAAGCTTGGATTTTTAATATCAATAAATAATCCGCAAGTTTTAATGTTCTTTTTCAGAATTTCAGCCAATTCTTTTATTGCAATTTTTTCTTTTTCGCGACCATATTTCATTGCCGCAATATCAGTAACAGAAGGATATAAAATATTTTTTTACAGTCACTGCGCAAGACGTTGTCTGTCTCATACGACATACGGTTCCAAAGTTGGATGCCGTTAACATTTTACGTCTCAATTGTAACTATAATTCTGATTTATTTTGGTCTCTGATGTTACGTTCTATTTATTACCAATTTCTCCCATTTTCGTACAACTTTTCGAAATAACTTTGTCGAAGTTGTTTCAACATATTGAATGGTAAATCCGCTTTTTGCGATTGCGGACCATAATAACAGTTTGTTCCTGATTCTTGTTTAAATTTTTTTTGCCTGCCTTGTATTGGTCTAGATTTTCTGGTTCTCGCAACTTTTTCTTGTCATCGCTTTTCCAGATTCTCAGTGATAGGCGGAACAGTCTTACCTACGCTTTTACATAATTCTGTAAGTACTTGTTGTGTATTAAATTGTACAACTGCCCCTGCAACTCTAGCATCGTAACCACCTTTTTTACAAACCATAAAACGTTTGCCGCCAATTAGTTCGCAGATTATCGAATTGAGCAATTCTGCAAGATTGTTTGTATACTTTAAAAGTAAGCTATCAGAGTAACCACTTAAGTATATGATAGCTTCTTCTACTTCTATATAGAGACCGTGAAATTTTAAAGAGTCTACATAATTGTTTTCTTTTTCATCACAATTATCTTTGCCGCGTTCTTTGCATTGCTTGTAATCGCCAAAAACATGCCTAGGAATGTTCAAAATATCTTTTTGTAATTCCATAGCCTGACAATGTTGAGGTTGTCTTTCTTCTCTTCGTAGAGCAATTGTCTCTGTTACTTCCTTCCGTATTTTTTGAATGCTGTTTTTTACAACATTTCGCGCCTGTACAAAGCCATGCTGTCTAGAGGCTTTTGGTCGAATTTTCTCTGCTACAGTTCTCAACTTTTTACATAAATTACGCAGCAAATGATTCGTGCATACTATTTTTTGTACTGTTACCATATATTCTCCGTAAGGATTGTTATTTTTAATAGCCTGGTATACGCTACTGTCATTGTCGGCAATAAGCGTTCTATAAATCAGGCCATGCATTTCGATGCTACAGTTAAAGCCTTTCGCGATGGCATCGCTCTCCATTTTTGTGGAGCTTACGTTGCGATCAAAATTTTTATAACATTTGTGAAGTTTTGGCTTAACACCTTTTCGCTCTGCTATATCACATGGTGCGCAATATTTATTTTTGACATCGAAGAAGAGAATCCGTTTCGTGCGAAAACCAATTATAGCTCCAACACCTGAAAGAGAGTCGTAGGCGGTGCCGTACGATCTTTTCATCCAACTACCATCCCGCTACAACTGTTATGTACGGAATACCGTTTATAACTTCGTTGTTCTCAAGAGCGAGTCTTTTTTCTTCTTTGCCAGCCATTTTCATGTGTTCTGCGGCTGTTTTTAGAAAATCGACTAACTCGTCTCTATGTTTGATGTATGTTGGTTCGGACATGCAAGGAACATCTATGGCTGCACACTGTTTTTCCAGCATAACCAATTCCTACTGCAATAGTTCCTGCTACGGCAACTTTATTAATGTCCATTATTTCCGAGTTCTCTGTGGGTTCTGTCCAGATTTTCTCTTTATAACTACACATTTCGCACTTGAAGAACAACTGGCTTTTTAATCCATTTCTATGTTCACGTACGACTTTCCAATATTTAAATTGGCACTCTATTCCTTGCGAGTGATTGTCAAAAGTTCTGTGCAATTCGTTTATAAAAAACCAAGGTCGACAATGCGATGTCCTTTAGGTAGGTTTTCCTCCAAACCATTATTCAAAGGACTATTTTCAATAATAAAATCTGTGCAATCTTGATAATTTTCGAAATTTTCATCACACGTATTTTTATTTTTTTCTTTATTTGTTTGGCATTCTGTTACTCGGATATCAATTTTCGTATCCATCAAATCAGACAGTGATTCCGTATCAGATAGTGATCCTACATCAGACACTGATTCTTGAATGGATTCGTTATTGATATTTCGAGCAACAATGTCGACAATGTGACAGCCTTCAAACAAACTTTCTTGAACAGAAGAAGCGTCTGGAAAGGCTTTATTGTAAATAAAAGTATCGTTATCATCGCAATTAATGCGACAGCCTTTAAGCAAGCTTTCTTGATTACAAAAAGCGTATATAGAGGCTTTGTTTTCACTATTATAATTATCATCACAATAGTAAACATTTGTATAACACATACCTGTATTCGAAGTTGACTCCAAGCACTGCATTACTTGGATACTAATTTCCGAATTCATCGTGTCTGCTACCTTATGAAAATTGATGAATTCATTGCTAGAAGCTTTAGTACCTTCAGTAATATTAGTGTTCTTGGAATCATTTTTTTTTCGTATATGTTCTTCAATAATTGTCGCCTGTAAAAAATAAATAAATTATTTTTTGTTCAATATTGCTTTACAGAAGATATACTGCTTTTATAAAAAATTAAAATCCAGAGGCGATCTATTCGTGTGCTGGTATCTCTGAAAAATAAGTGTACTATTTTATTTATAAATTGGTCTATAATAATTGTTATTAAAGATATATAATATCTATTTACCATCAAAGTTTTTTATAAAGCTTTACATTTAAAAAAATTTAAGACAGTAATAAAAAAAATTTATTTAAAAAAAAATTAACAATAACAATAATATAAATGGATTATATTTTTGATATCAGCACACGAACAGATCGCCTCTAAATTTTAATACCAGCACACGAATAGATCGCCTCTGGATTTTAAACCAGCACACGAATAGATCGCCTCTGGATTTTAATACCAGCACACGAATAGATCGCCTCTGGATTACCAGCACACGAATAGATCGCCTCTGGTTTACCAGCACACGAATAGATCGCTTCTGGATTTTAAACCAGCACACAAATAGATCGCCTCTGGATTTTAATATCAGCACACGAATAGATCGCCTCTGGATTTTAATACCAGCACACGAATAGATCGCCTCTGGATTACCAGCACACGAATAGATCACCTCTGGTTTACCAGTACACGAATAGATCACCTCTGGATTTTAAACCAGCACATGAATAGATCGCCTCTGGATTTTAATACTAGCATACAAATAGATCGCCTCTGGATTTTAATATCAGCACACGAATAGATTGCCTCTGGATTTTAATACCAGTACACGAATAGATCGCCTCTGGATTTTAATACCAGCACACGATAAAATCGCTTCTGGATCCAGCACACGAATAGATCGCCTCTGGATTACCAGCATACGAATAGATCGCCTCTGGCATTACCATTACTACAATTACTACTACTACTATTCTTACTATTATTATTACTATTTCTACTAATGTATATTATACATTATATTATAATATTATATAATTAATATATATAATATTATAATATTATAAATTATTGAGTTATAAAATTACTTTGTTATTTTTCAGAGATTTTCCAATATTTTTATAAGCTAAATTAAAAATAAGAAAATGACACAAACACACACACACACGCACACACCATACAATAGAATATATAATATATAATATATATAATATATATAATATATTTGTTACATAAATTTATGTATGTAACACATATATAATCTGTATGTAAATAATAATTAAGAGAATACTAACCTTTTAAACCATCCTCCTTTATTGCAAAGTTTGCGAACACTGATGGGCTTGCCGTATTTGCGTCCCATAATGTCAAAAACAACACTAAATCTAAACAACACTAAATCCAAATAAAAGAAAACAGTTCAATGTATTCTTCCTTGACTTTTGACACACGTTCTACTTTTCTAGTGCGAGAGTATCGTATCCAAGCATTTATTTATGTATATATATATATTATACATTCTCTCTTTCTCTTTCTTTCTCTGCTAAGTTCTCATTATATTCTTTTATTCAAACATTGTTTCTGCTCTCCTATTTCTTTATAAAAATAATATATATATATATATATATATATATATATATATATATATATAATAGGAGAGCAGAAACAATGTTTGAATAAAAGAATATAACGAGAATTTAGCAGAGAAAGAGAGAGAAAGAGAGAATGTATAATCGAAAAACGAGGAATAAAATTATACATAAAATTAAAATATATATTTATTTAAAATATATTTATTTTATAAAGTTGTTTTGTGTGTTTGTGTGTGTATGTATGTGTGTTTGTGTATTTATAAATTTATTAAAATTGTGTATTTAGGATGATTTATTATTTATATTTATTTGTGTATTTACTTATTGTGTATTTATGTGTGTGTATGCAAATAAGATAGTATGTATCCCGATGACAAGTAGACTAAGGGTGCGGGCGGCGCAGGCAAGTAGACTGATGGTACAAGCGGCGTAGGCAAGTAGACTGATGGTGCAGGCGGCGCAGGCAAGTAGGCTGATAATGCGGACGGCGCAGGCAAGTAGGCTGATGGTGCGGGCGGCGCGCCAATATATGGTGTGGGTGGCACATAACTAGAAATGTACGTCGCCGGCATATATGACGGTGGTACATACATACCGGTGACGTACTTTCTTCTTAGATTTTGTTTACGTTCGCGTTGGACCGCCCGTCGCACCGTCATTGATACGCTGCAAAAAGAAAAATTTTATATTTTATGTATAGATCTGTGTGTGTGTGTGTATGTATATATACAGGGTGTCCCCGTATTGGCGGATCAACTCTCGTCGATAGATAGAGCGTGTTAAACTGAACAAAAAAATCTTATATTATTTTGCTAAATTCGCAATAATTAATAAGATATAAATTAATAAAGATCGGCCAATCCATGCCAGTATAAGCGCACGGCGCGAAGAAACCTCCCAGTTGTTACTTGATACTAGGCGCGCGGCAAGAAATAAACGCAGAACGCACTGTACGTGTCTCTTTAAGTACGCCCTTTGTACGTTCTTTGTACGTCCTTTGTAGAGCGCTCCGCCTACTGTCTCGCCGCGCGCCTAGTATCAAGTAACAAGTAGGAGGCTTCTTCGCGCCGCGCACTTATCCTGGCACGTATTGACCGATCTTTATTAATTTATATCTCATTAATTATTGCGAATTTAGCAAAATGATATAAGATTTTTCTCTTCAGTTTAACACGCTCTATCTACTCACGAGAGTTGATCCGCCAATTCGGGGACACCCTATATATATTATTTTTCTCTTGTTTTGTAATAACTACATGTATATTGAGTGAGTGTGTCTGTGTACGTGTATATGTATGTATTACAATACGATAATTTAAAATAAAAATAAATAAATTAATGAAAATAAATATTATTACATGAAAATTGAAAATAATAATTTTGAATCACATGCCGGTGACTAATATAACGGTTATATTTATGAAAAATATTTCAAGAAAGGTCGCATTGTAACACACACATGCACACATACACAGACACACTCACTTACATAAATGTATTTATGTAAGCAAAACAGGAGTAAAAATTTAATTTGTGTGTGTGTGTGTGTGTGCATATTTGAAAAAAGAAAATAAAAAAATATACATTCTGATTAAATAAATTGTTGACGCTGTTACTATCGTTGCACGCGACACAATAATATGTACACACATGTAATTTATTCGATCATTATGTTTATGTTCTTATTTTATCTTAGAAAGTATAAAATATAATTTAGACTAACCTTTTTTACATTATGCTCTCTGCTTAAAGCAGGCAGCATCATCGCCATACCTGCTACGCCAGTATCTATCTCTCTTTCTTTCGGCTCCATCGCCTCCGTTACAAGCGATGCAATCGGCGTCGCCGTTTCCTCCTTATCGGTTTTTTTTAATTTTTATAATGTTTTTGATAGCTGGAAATTTTATTTTTTGATTTAAAAATGTAAATTTTTTTAAATATATATATCTTACTTAAATTATAATAATGTGTAAACTGAAAAATTTGCATAATCTCTCTCTCTCTCTCCCTTTCTCTCTCTAAATGAAGAAAAGTGTGTGTGTGTGTGTGTGTGTGTGTGTGTGTGTGTGTGTGTGTGTGTGTGTGTGTGTGTGTGTGTGTGTGTGTGTGTGTGTGTGTGTACTTTTATTCAATGAGAGAAAGAGAGATCATGCAAATTGAACAATTTATCACTTGACAGATTATTGTAATAAGCACTGTAAGATAAATACGATTTATAAATTATTGAAGAATAATTATTTTTTACTTACATTTATTAGGTATCGTCTGATCAACGTTCCCCATTGATGAACAGCTCGAAGACAAATGACACTTCTTACTTCTTAGGTCCATTCCAAATCATCGGGTATATTCCATATACATCTATTATATTCGTGTTGGTCACGAACATAGTCTCGTGTAAATACGTGTTGCTGTGAGATGATGCGTTTTTGATTATATGTACACAAAGATCGCGCAGTAACTCATATATTTGTTACACATAAACGTTATTACAACATGAAAATAATTTTTGAGATTTTTACAAACGACACCAAACGCGACATAAATTGGATAATATTTAATTAGAAATATAATCGTTCTTATTTATTTATTTATTTTTATTTTAAATCATTGTATTGTAATACATACATATACACGTACACAAACATACTCACTCAATATACATGTAGTTAATGCAAAACAAGAGAAAAAAAATATATATATGTATACATACACACAGATCTATACATAAAATATAAAATTTTTCTTTTTGCAGCGTATCAATGACGCGGTGCGACGGGCGGTAAAACATGAACGTAAAAAAAATCTAAGAAGAAAGTACGTCACCAGTATGTGTCACCGTCATATATGCCGACGTACATTTCTAGTTATGTGCCACCCACATCATATATTGGCGCGCCGCCAGCACCATCAGCCTACTTGCCTGCGCCGTCCGCACCATCAGCCCACTTGCCTGCGCCGCCTGCACCATCAGTCTATTTGCCTACGCTGCCCGCACTGTCAGCCTACTTGGATGCGCCGTCCGCACCATCAGCCTACTTGCATCGGGATATATACCATCTTATTTGCATACACACACACATAAATACACAATAAATAAATACACAAATAAATATAAATAATAAATCATCAAAAATACACAATTTTAATAAATTTATAAATATACAAACATACATACATATACACACACACACACAAAACAACTTTGTAAAATAAATATATTTTTAATAAATATATATTTTTATTTTATATATAATTGTGTTCCTCGTCTATAATAATATAAATAAACATATTATGATTCTAGTTTTCTATATATAAATAATTCTATATATAAATAAATCTATAAATTTATATAAATAATTATAAATAAATTTTTATGTATGCAATGTAAATAAAACTTTATTTTTATGGAGAAATACGAGAGCAGAAACAATAACGTTTATACGAATAAAGGAATATAATAATGAGTTGAGCAGAGGGGGGGAGAGAGAGAGAGAGAGAGAGAGAGAGAGAGAGAGAGGGGGGGAGGGAGGGAAGTTGGGAGGGAGGGAGGGAGGGAAGGAGAGGAAGGGTGGGAAAGTGGGAGGGGAGGATGGGGAGGAGGAAGGGGAGGGGAGAGGGGAGAGAATGAAGCTGAACGATACGAGTGAGCGAGCGATAGACAAGGATAGTGTATTTTGTCTGTCCTTGTCAAGTAAAAAGATTGTAGCTCCATCTGTGGCGATTTTGGCCAACTAATTACTGTTCTATTTTACTCTCTTGCCTTGATCTCACGCACCGTATATGTATAAAATTTTTTTTCAAAATTATTTTTTACTAGGGTTCTAAGCTCATTTCCAAAAGTTCACTGATATTCTTTGATGTTGTACCAAGACTAAGGGCTATATGTTTTGCGCGAAATATATGCAGAATTTTTATATTAAACAGATGTAGACACGACGAGTTTGGGACTTTTCAATTTTTTTCTTTTTTTTGCCTGCAAATATATAATAAATTTATAAATTACAATAGCGTTTAGTCTTCATTACTACAAGTATTTTAATTGTGGAAAAGGATTTTTTTATTTGTTTAGCCAACAAAAATATTTTTGTAAAAAATAATTAATTCACGTTCTGTCGGTAAAAAGAGGCGTTTAGAATCTGTCGTGCATGTCGTATAAGCATAAGGTGGTTCACAGCGAGTGACACTATAGCGATAAGGAAATTCTTTCGATCGACAAAGCAAAAGCGATAATTCTTGCGATGAACGGACAAAGCAAGGCGAGCATTTATTCTCGCTGAGGCAACGGGCCAAGTAGCATTAATTGTAACTAGTAATTTTTATCATAATAAATAATTTTTATTGTAGTGAATAATTCTGATAAAATAAATGATTTTTAAAAGAGATTCTTATTCTAATGTCCACAACATAAATTGGTGGCAGCGGTGCGGGATACTAAACTGTGTCTCGTATTGAACTCACATAAGAAAAGTGAATTGTGAAGTGCAGTGCATTCTACAAAATCTTAACTGAATTCCGAAGCACCCTACATACAGTTCACAGTTTTTGGTGACAGTTAGTCTGAGATCCGCGTAACCGTGAGGCTTAGGCAAAATTGAGGTGAAGGACCAATCAGACAACCTGGATCCACAGTGGCATTAGAGAGAAACTCGAACCAACGTAAGTCTAACAGAATCTTCATTAAATTCAATTCTGATACAAGCCTACGTGACAGCACCCAATAACATGTCGCGAACTCAATCACCAATACGTAAACCAAGCGCTCCTAACGAAATAACAACAGCAGTGAATGTTATGATGGATAAAATGATAAAATTAAGAGAGAAAATCGAACAACTTGAAGCGCGAATAGAAGGAAGACCAGCTTATCATACACCTCAAAATCTGTATCTAAGACTCCCAGAAGAAGATTTAACAGAAACAGTATCAATTGACCGAATTGAGAAATATGAAAAGTGCATCCCCATGATACCAGAGTTTGACGGACAAAATGCGGAACAATTTATTAACATGATCATGCGTGTTCGAACGATACTAGTTGAACATCAGCATCAATATTTACTGTTGGCTATACTATCGCAAAAATTAAAAGGCAAAGCAGCAACAGCCATCAGAGCGGACACTATTCCTTCGTTGGACAAACTAATTAAAAAGGTACGATTTCTATATAGTAAAACAATAGATGTCTCTGCTTTAGCTACAAAAAAAACCTATGCAAACAGAAGCCAAACAAAAGTGTGGATGAATTTATAGAACGATTTTCAAAAATTCATGATGAAGTGATAACTGCTATTAATACTAACAATGATCCCTCGATGATCGAAACAAGAAAAATACTAGTTACTGAAGAATCTGTGAGAGCATTTAAACGTAACGCCAGAAGGGACATATCAATATTCTTACTTGAACAAAGAACGACCGATTTACAGAGCACTTTCGAAGCAGCCAGAATGTTTGATTTAGAGACTAGATACAGCCGAATATTTGACAGGAATGATAATAAAGACTTCAAAAGGGATAAACGAGATGTAAAACCTAAAGTAAGGTTCTGCAATTACTGTAAACGGAACGGACACGTTGACTGCCGCACTAAGAAGTATCATCAGGAGAAGAAGGATTTTCACCGAGACCACAAAACAGCCAACCCACCTGGAACAACTACGGTGATTCAAGAGAAAAGGGAAGGATCAACAAGGTTACCGAAGTCCCTCCTGAAAGAAAATTGGTCAGAACGAGACCTGTCGTACGACTAAAAATTAATCCATTTGACGAGGCAAAATTTCTGATAGATACAGGTAGTGAAATAATAATGATATCTGAAAGTAAACTTAAGAATAAAAATGTAACGCGAGATAAAGGAATAGAAATAGTAGGCATAAATCAAACCGTATGTAATAGCCTTTATTCAGTAAACACAAAATTTCAAAATAAACTACATAAAATACAGGTAGTAGAAGACAATTTTATAAAAGATGTCGATGGCATTTTAGGAACAGATTTATTATACGCGCATAAATTTGAACTAACAAATAATTGCTTTAAATTAAGCAATATATTAAAGAAAGTAAAATATGAATTAAGTAAAGATCAAAAATCTGTATTAGTTATATTTGACAATGATATTGGGGCTATCACTAGGCTTAACCAAGAAAACAATCCAATTCTTCCATTTATTATATTCCATTATCATTTAACAAATAAAATATTCTAAATAATACCGTGAATAATACGATGAATCATTTGTTTTTACATTAAACAAATGCGAGATTGATTTACAGAGATTAAAATTATTAAAGAATAATATTAGGCTTAATCACATAAATGAATCACGTAAAGAAATTGAAGATATAATTTTATCGTATCACGACATATTCACTCTTCCTAACGATCCACTTCCTTTATCCCCTATACTTGAGCATGAAATAAAAACAACCGATGAAATACCAATACAAACCAAACAGTACAGATATCCACCGATTCATCAAGAAGAGATTAAACGACAAATAAAAGAAATGCTTGCTAAAGGAATAATTCGTGATAGCGACTCATCTTATAACTCACCGCTTTGGATAGTTCCAAAAAAACAAGATGCTTCAGGAAAAAGAAATTGGAGATTAGTAATAGATTATCGGAAACTAAATGATAAAACCATTCAAGATAATTACCCACTATCTAATATTGATGAAATAATTGATAAACTCGGGAACGCTCGTTATTTTAGCGCATTTGACTTAACATCCGGGTTTCACCAGATCGGTATGAAACAAGAAGACATTAAAAAGACTGCGTTTTCTACTCAGGATGGCCATTACGAATATACGCGTATGCCATTCGGGTTAAGAAACGCGCTACCTACCTTTCAAAGGATGATGAATAAAGGACTAAAAGGTTTGATCAGAAATAACTGTTTCGTCTATATCGACGATATAATAGTATACGGACATACAATTGAAGAACATAATAAAAACTTAAAAATACTATTTGAACGTTTAAGACAATGCGGCCTAAAACTTCAACCTGACAAATGCGAGTATTTAAAACCTAAATTAGCCTATCTCGGACATATAATATCTGCTGAAGGTATAAAACCGAATCCAGAACGAGTCAATAAAATTAAAAATTATCCTAAACCAAAGAACGAAAAAGAAATTAAACAATTTTTAGGACTTTGCTCTTATTATAGAAAATTCATACCAACATTTAGTGAAATCGCAAAACCAATAAATAAGCTATTAAAGAAAGATCAAACATTTAAATGGACAAACGAACAAGACGCTTTTTTAAAATTTAAACAAATGCTAATTGAAGACCCTGTATTACAATATCCTAACTGGAAAGAGCCATTTATACTCACTACATACGCCAGCAATTCTGCACTAGGAGCCGTGCTTTCCTAAGGAAGAATTAGTAATGATCGACTATTAGCATATGCATCCAGAACATTAAACAAGGCGAAAGCCCGGTATACGACAACAGAAAAGGAACTACTAGCAATAGTATGGGCGACACGACACTTTTACCAATATCTTTATGGACGAAAATTTACAATCGTGACAGATCATCAACCATTAATATGGCTAATGAATGTAAAAGATCCGAACTCTCAACTGATGCGATGGAGACTAAAACTTTTAGAGTATGACTATGAAATTATTTACAAACCAGGAAAATCAACACTAACGCTGATGCTCTTTCCAAAATGAATGTAAACACTATTGAAGACTTTCACAGAGAATTAGATGAATACTTGAAATTTTATGGAGATGTTTCGGAAGACGATATACAAGACGAGTTTACTACCTATCTAAAAGAACAAGTAGAATCAATACCTTCGAAAAACTCGAGAGATGAACAAACACGTCAAGCATTCCCAAAACAAAAAGAAAAATTAAGGATAAAAAATCAAGTAACAATTAACATGGAACTAATAAAGGTTCTCCTACTATCATTTATGGAGATCACCAGAACTGATAAAGATATAATATTTCTAGATCCGGGCGAGACAAGAAATTACAAACAGAAAATAATAAATTCTTTAATAGGAGACGACAAAATTATAAATGTAATTACAGAAAAGAAACACGAAATCAAATTTGCTGATATAGCAACGAAAATGGAGCTAACAATATATTTTTCAAGACCAGAACCATCAAATAAAGAAAGAACAATTCAGGAACTTTGGCATAGAAAAAACAGTATTAAAAATACAAAAGGACTACACTTGAAAAGGAATTTATCAAGACGTCAAAAAATTCATCGAAAACTGCGAATCCTGTCAAAGAAATAAAAATACAGAAAAATATTCATATAAACAGCAAAGAGTGGATATCCCAACAAAACCTAGTGAAAAGGTGTCGCTCGACATTATAGGACCTCTAGCAAACAGAACAAGGAAATCAATACATCCTTGTTATTCAAGATTATTTAACTCGATACATGATTTGCGAAGCATTGATTGACAAATCAACAGCTGCAATAATAAAAGCATTTTGGAGTTCATGGCTTAGAATATTTGGAAAACCTAAAGAAATCCTAGCAGACAATGCAAAGGAGTTTATGAGTCAAGAGTTTAATGAATTTTGTAGAAGAATGAAGACAAAACAAACCCTTACCTCCATATATCACCCTCAATTAAATAGAAAAAACGAAAGAAGTCACACAATATTAAAAGAATATCTTAGACATTACTCCACTCCTGAAAATCCTTGGGATCTACTACTACCAAAAGCAATGCTAGCATACAATACTACTCAAAACAGAATGACCGGTTATACACCTTTTGAATTGCAAATGGGATACAAAGCTAACTCCATTTTAGAAGAAATAAATGAAGAAGAAGAAATACAACATTTACAGGAGAGAAGAAAGTTTGAACAAGAAAACAAATTAAAAGAAGTAAGAGAAAAATTAGAACACAATCAACCCTCTACTTCCTATGATAACCTAGAATCAATCCTTCCAAAAATGAAAGTCTTAACAAAAAATTACATAGCCACAGATTTACAACCTCGTTGGAAAGGACCTTACGAGGTCATTAAAACTCTACCAAATAACCCAGTGATAGTAAATGAAAATGGAAGACAAGTGACTCATCATCGGACAAACATAAAGATATTTAAACATAAAGATCTAATTATTACAGAAAGCAGCGATGATGAAGAAGAAAATTAAACTCATTATTATTATACTACTCATTTTGACGACCACGGCATACGTTATCGGACTTGAATAAGAAAGCGACAATAAATATCGTGTAACAAGACTTGATAATAATGAAAATATAGCTCTAGAAGGATTAGGTCAAGCTCGACTCTACCATGAAGAATGGAAACTCATAATAGGCTTTGATTTTTCACATATAGAAATCGACTTAAACGCGATCGATACAATATATAGATACGTACTAAATAATCTATGCATGAAAAACACTAGAAATGGAGAAAAATTTGTATGTTCTTCCTTTCAACGAATCTCAAAACGAATTAATACTTTTAATAAAGTTCGGGGAGAGCTAAGAAATACCTTCCATCTTACGGGATTAGACAGCAACTCCTCGCGAATCAAAAGAGGTCTATTCGATTTTATCGGAGAAGTTAGCAAAACCCTGTTTGGTACGCTAGATGCATCAGATACGACGTACTATAATAACGAAATAGACAAATTGTATAATGATAAAAAAGAAATATTACACTATATAAGAAATCAAACAAGTATTATATTAAACTCGATAGGTTCCAGTATAACCAACCTAAATAAATCCCAAGAACAGATAAATGATATAAACAATAAGTTTAATAAAGTACGCGATTTAAGTAGAAGTAATAAAATGAATATTCAAATAAACGAATTAATATTTGACATAGAATTAGATATAATGGAATTAAAAGATAAAATAAAGCGTATAGAAGAACTTGCTTACGATGCCAAACATGGCACTATTAAACCTTATTTTTTAACACCTGAAAGATTGTTTGAAATACTCAGAACACATGAACATGTAAGGAATTTTCCGGTAAAACTAGAAGAAAAAAATTATCTAACATTAATTAATATTTGCGAAATAAATGCAATCCTAAATGGAAAAAGAATACTAATAGAAATGAAAATTCCATTGTTAGAAGAAGCAAAATTAAACGTAAAACGAGTAATAACTTTATCTGTTCATGGATGGCTATTTCAATCAATAATTGATACCAAGAATAGATTTATATTGTTAGACGAGATGCAAATGTACTTTATTCCCGTAACAGAACTAGAGTTAGAAAAAGGAAGAAAATTAAGAGACATAAAATTAATAAAAAGAAATAAACCAGATTATTCAATAAGACAAGATAACGATTGTCTATTAAATATACTTACTAAGCGTTCAAGTGAAGAATGTGAAAGTAAATATGCTATTATTAAAGAATCGTATTGGATACAATCTGACACGGGAAACACGTGGATAGGCATTATTCCTAAAGAAGAACAAATTAACATATTATGTACAGATAATAAAACAAGGCGACCGAAATTAAAAGGAAATGTAATGATTGATTTAGCGCCAGATTGTATTGGAATATCCAACTCAGCGACACTAAGACCTAATAATCTAATCAAAGAAAACATTACAGTTGACATAACATTGACTGAGTCTGATATTCCAAAAGATCTATTAAGTGTAAAATTAAATAATAATAACTTACAAGGAATAGGAAAATCATTAGATGAAATAGAAAATATAGCGGATAAGATAATGCAACATCAAAGACAAAAAACATGGAAGGAAAAAGTAATGCAATACTTAAACTATATAGGATATGTAGCAATAGGAGGACTTACTTTTGTATTTCTAGTAAAGATAGGATTCTTTAAACTATTAATTCAAACTATTAGAATGATGTGCGGAAATTGTTATAATAATTGCAGTTTCGGAGAAAATGCTAATCATATAGGCGATAAAGCACAAAATGTAGCTTATGCATCAGCCATCCCAATCATGGATAAGAATCGTTTTAACAAAATAAGAAAACTATAAACGATTCTTAAAAACGCAGGGAGGTGTCGTGCAAGTCGTATAGGCATAAGGTGGCTCACAGCGAGTGACACACTATAGCGATAAGAAAATTCTTTCGATCGACAGACAAAGCAAAAGCGATAAGACAATTCTTGCGATGAACGGACAAAGCAGGGCGAGCATTCATTCTCGCTGAGGCAACGGGGCAAGTAGTATTAATCGTAACTAGTAATTTTTATCATAGTAAATAATTTTTATTGTAGTGAATAATTCTGATAAAATAAATGATTTTTAAAAGAGATTCTTATTCTAATGTCCACAACAAATCCCCTTAAGGGGATCCTAAAAAGACGGCCGAACTCCGACGGGATAGCGCCCTCATTTTGGCGGAATTAAAATTGTCGATAATATCGATAATTTTAATTACGCCATTATCGACATATGTATTATTTTTATAGATGTCATAAAGAACAATTTCTCATTGTGTTCAAAATGTTGAAATCAGACAATATCGCATATTTTTTCTGATTTATCATTTCATACGCATATGTAAGCGTATGTAAGCATCGATAACAGTAAAATATAAATATGAGTCTGACTTTTTTACATAATTAGAACTGTTCGCATTGACATATATATTTTTATACGTTTAGAGTTTAGACGCAAATAACATTGGCTGCGTTCAGCAGAGAAAGCAAACCAGTGAGCGTTTAGTGATTCTTTATTGTGATTGGTTCTTGCTTTTAGATCTTCATTGGATTTAAGTGCAGAAACCAATGACAATAAAGAATCATTAAGCGCTCACTAATTTGCTTTCTCTGCTGAACGCAGTTATTTAGTTATTTATATACATATGTATATACATATATATATTATGTACATATATGACTAAATTTATTTATGCATTAATGTATATACATAGTATGTTATACACACACATACGTGCACATATACCTACATATATATATTTGTCTTATTGTGTGTATATATACACACACACACACACACACACACACACACACACACACACACACACACACACACACACACACACACACACACACACACACACACACACACACACACACACACACACACACACACACACACACACACACACACACACACACACACACACACACACACACACACACACACACACACACACACACACACACACACACACACACACACACACACACACACACACACACAACACACACACACACACCACGCATATAAACATACATATCACTGTATACATATACATATAAAGGATGTCTCATTTGAAATATTGACCTCAAATATTAGTAAAAAATATATTTTACAGAAAAATGTTTTAAACAAAAGTTATTCGGTTCGAAGGAGGCCACAGAATGATGCCATTAGTTTGATCTTGAATAGTCGTTTGAAGGTCACTATCAAATAAATGGAACTCTAATATTCTACTGCAGCTTACCTCGCGAGCTTTTCAAAACACTATGATAAAGTATTTTGTTAATAACTTGTTGAGTTATAAAGCTTGAAAGTTGTAGTAAATACAAAATATCTTTATTCATTTTTCGATTCATTCTTGCCTTATTTTTATGCACAGAATAATAAAACAAATCAATTAGTGTAACTAAAACGCATAGTTGTCTTAAAAAATATGTAACTGCTTGTTACAAATTCATATATTTTTGTATAACAATATTAAATTTTCTAAAATATTAATTTATTGATTTTAAATTGAGTTTATATTTTAAAGATAATATAATACAGAGTTGAAACATTCTATATTAAAATTCTCTATGCCTCAATAATATTAAAAAAAAAAAACGATTAGTGATAAAAACTTTACATTATTTCTACTTTCCAGTTCGTTTTGAAATTATTAAAATTGTTCTCAATGTATAAATTGTAGATATTTTATTTATTGACAAAAAGCTATAACTATTCTTTCTTTTTGATAACTCATCTTATGTATTAAAATTGCTTGCTGATGAGAACTCAGTTTTTAAATAACAATTTAACTGTTTAATTATTAAGTCTTTATTTCTGTGAACTATTAATATTGAGAATATATCTGTATCTGTTCGATTTTGCTGTTCTTTAAAGTTGCGGAGATTTAACAATACTTGACATCATAATAAGTATGATATGTAAACAATTTTTAAAGTCAAAATAATAAAGAAGTCAGGTCAATAAACGCGATAGTGTATAGTAATAAATCAATATGGTTTAATTAACTCTCCCACTATACATTTAATTTTAAAGTAAAAACTTCTGGAAAGCATTTATGAGGAATTAAAAATTATTTTATACCTTTATTTTTTTTTATTATAGGCGAATGATTCGTTAACATTTGTATACTTTACTAATTCGATTGTAGACTTTTATTATTAAATGTGTACAATCAATGTTTGTTTTTCATGTAAAAAATTGGTTTCGATAAAAAGCTCCACAGAAAATTGCTATTGGCCGTATTTTATGTGTGTCATATATGTAGAATGTATTATATAATCCTATATTTTCGTGTTACATAAATGTTACAATATTATACCTGTAAAAGATAATAAAGAAAATAAGAACTTTCATAAATAATATATTTTCAAGCTTATCAAGTTTTTTACATTGTATGTTTTTTTTACATATATTGTTAATTTTTTCATTATTAGAAATTCCAAAAATTTTTTTGTTTCTCTAACTTATCAATTACTTTAGTATAATCTTAATTGTTATATTTTTAGTGATTTAAAATTAAATTTTTATTTTTATTGTCGTGCACATTGTATTTATTAATCTTGTCGTGAACGTCATTCAATTTCGATATCAAGATAGAAACCTTAAATGGATAAACGTTCAAAGCATATATGTTGTTTTTTTACAATAAAATATACTTGTTAATAATCACGAATCATAATATGTACGTATTTGATTGCTTTTAAATAACTATAAATAAAGACGCCACTTCTGTATGTGATAGAGATGTACACTTGATCTCAATCTGAATTTTTACTTCGATAAAAAAATTGTATGTCTAACTTTGAATCTAATATAAAACTTCTGCATCCATTTATGATGTACATTTGTTTATTTTTTCTTTTATCATAAAAGCTCTTACAATTATTGAAACAAATAATTAATCTTATAATAATTTATTTTAAAAAATATGTAACTGCTTGTTACAAATTCATATATATTTTTAAAGACAACTATGTTTTTTAGTTTCACTAATTGATTTGTTTCATTATTCTATGCATAAAAATAAAGCAAAATAATCGAAAAATGAATAAAGATATTTTGTATTTGCTACAACTCTCAAGCTTTATAACTCAATAAGTTATTAACAAAATACTTTATCATAGTGTTTTGAAAAACTTTTGAGGTAAGCTGCAATAGAATATTAGAGAGTTCCATTTATTTGATAGTAACCTTCAAACGACTATTCAAGATCAAACTAATGGCATCATTCTGTGGCCTCCTTCGAACCGAATAACTTTTGTTTAAAACATTTTTCTGTAAAATATATTTTTTACTAATATTTGAGGTCAATATTTCAAATGAGACATCCTTTATATGTATATGTATACAGTGATATGTATGTTTATATGTGTGCATGCGTGCGTGCGTGCGTGCATGCGTGCGTGCGTGCGTGCGTGCGTGCGTGCGTGCGTGCGTGCGTGCGTGCGTGCGTGCGTGCGTGCGTGCGTGCGTGCGTGCGTGCGTGCGTGCGTGCGTGCGTGCGTGCGTGCGTGTGTGCGTGTGTGCGTGCGTGTGTGCGTGCATGAGTGCGTGCGTGCGTGCGTGCGTGTGTGTGTGTGTATGTGTTCATATATTTTAAAGATAGAAACAGAATTTTTTTCAAAGGGAGAAGGGTGACATAAAATGACATAAAATGTCACTTCCACATTTATTTAAAACTGCTTTCATAATTTTACACCTTTTAGTATAAAGCTTTCTCACCACGACAAGGTAGATGTAAATCGAGAAAGTTTATTGGGTTTTATTGTTACCCAGGGAGGAGGCAAGTAATTCCATTGCTCCTCCTTCCTGCAAACGCCCAATATTTGCGATATTCATGGAATTATAGAATATTTGTATATTGAAAATATGGACAACAGAAGAATATTATTATATTATTTATTTTTATCTTGCTATAAAAATAAAATATGATATATTTATTACATAGTTTTAAAATATATCGTACATAATTTTTTTTTAAAAAAGTAAAACTTGCATCTCTGAACAATAAGTACAGTCCTTCGTTTATATTGTTACATAATTATTACTAAAAAATAAAATGGCACAATAGATTATGTTTGGACAATACATATAATGCCATAATTTTTAATAAATCAAAGCGCACATGCAAACCGCATCTGGTATAAAATATTTTTTAAATAACCAGTATACGAGTATCGCCTCTGGCATTATTTTTTAAGCAACCAGCACACGAATATCGCCTCTGGCATTATTTTTGAAGCAATCAGCACACGAATCTCGCCTCTGGCATTACCTACTTATAAAAATATGGATATAAGCAAAGGACTGTAATCTTATCTTTCAGAGATGATAATAAACGATTCATGTATATTTATACTAATGTATGTATATATAAGTAATGACATATAAAATGATATATAAAAATAATGTAACAAAGTATTGGCAATAAAGAAGGATATGCATTTCAAGCAGTTATAGCAACACGCCAGAATTGTTTGATTCCTTTTTCACACTTAGTTTCATTTTCATGAAAAAGGAAGAGAAAAGGGATATTGAGATCATGCATACATCTCATAGTAACATGTTTTTATGTTCGATATGAAAAAGATTGTTCCATCTAAAATGAACCCAATGATCCTATCATGCTCTCCAAACTGCTTCAAATGCATACCTTCCTTTACAAATTTTTGAGTAAATACCATTTTTTATAGATATACAGGGTAATCCAAAAAGATATTCTGGTGAAAAAAATTATTTAAAAAAACGCTATTAAATAAAATAAAATATAACTTCTTATTTAGGAATTAGACTATAAAAGTTAATAAAAATGTTTAATTATTTTTCAACTATGACTTTGAAACGTTTTCAAAAATTGGTCAATAATCATATGTATATGTCAGATATAATGCTTTTTACTTCTTCAGTTATGTGTTTCTGAAGAATTTTTAAAACTGAAAGTGTGAAGATTCTCCAGGAACACGTGAATATTACTAAAGTATCACGTGTAATGAAACATTTTTTTAAGATTTTTATAAACTCGTCATTTTTTATGAAAAGAAAATATTTTAAAAATTGTAATCCAATTTTAGAATAATAATAATAATAATTTATTTGTTATTTAATATATTTTACATTTTATTGAAAATAATTTTCCGTCAATGAATTTTTTTGGTTACCATGTATAAAAATAATAAATGATAATAATAAGAGAAAAATAATAATGAGAGAGAGAGAGAGAGAGAAAGAGAGAGCAAATAAGCGACCAAATGTCTTTGTAAAAATCATAAAGCAATATATTATCAATCGTATTTATTATTGAGTACTGGGTATAAAGTATCAATGGATTTCTCTTTTTTTCTTATTTACACCATTTATCTCACAACAGTGCAAACGATAAGATATACAGATACTCGCTCACTCATTCTTTTTCTCTCTCATCTTTCTTCCTATAACCATCCCTATCTGTTTATTACATACGTGCTATATGAATGAATGATTATATGTCCACTAATCATAATGATATTGAATTTTTAATTTTTTATTCACAATCTGAGTAAGTATAGTTGTTAACTTATTCGAATAGAATTCTAAGATCTAGTTCTTTAAAATTTATATATCAATAGTTAAATTCTTGTATTATATTAGTATGAAGATATGTTATATCTAGGAATCTAAACAATAAAAGAAATAAGAAAATTTCCAACTGTACCAAAAAATGTACAATTACAAATGAAGTTATAATAAATGTATGTCTAATTATGATTGAATTATAAATTTGATCATTTTAATGTGACGTCGTTCTAATGATCCCAATTCTATTCGAATAGGATAAATCAATTATGTTTGCTCAAATTGTAAATAAAAAATAATGAATTCCAATATCTTTATGATTAGTAGATATATAACCATTTATTCATAGCACGTATATAATAGACAGATAGAGATGCACGTATGTAATAAACAAGAGAGACGGTTATAGAAAAAAAGATGAAAGGGAAAAAGATTGTTAAATCTATATCCATCGATATTTTATACCCAGTACTCATTGTCAGTAATAAATACGATCAATAATATGCTTTATAATTTTTGCAAAGACATTTTCTCTCTCTCTCTCTCTCTCTCTCTCTCTCTCTCTCTCTCTCTCTCTCTCTCTCTCTCTCTCTCTCTCTCTCTCTCTACATCTGTCTTCTTTTTATCTTTCTGTATAGCTGGAATTCATAGATTGGGCTTACATTCAACATCTTCTCAAGTAAATTTTTTAGATTCCATTCAGCTATCTCATTGGCGGAATAGAATCCTAGAACTAGACTTGAGATAATCCTGAATAAAAGATTCATCTATAATTTCGATTTGTATGTCTGTATCTATTTGTTATGGATGTATGTACGTAATAGATATATAATCTGTGTGCGTGCATGCGTGCGTGCGTGCGTGCGTGCGTGCGTGCGTGCGTGTGTGCGCGCGCGCGCGTATATGTTTGTGTGTTTGATATAACAATAATAAATTGATGTTGTACTCACCTTTTAAACCATCCTCTCTTTGTCGAAAGCCTGCGAGCATTAAGAGGCAAGCATTTTTCGTAATACTTGCGTCCCATCGTATATGCACATACACACTATAACTACACTAATATAAATAATCAAATTCTATAACACTATAATAAATTCGACGTTATAACGTGTTTGAATTTTCTCGCGTGCGGTTGTCACATTACGTGCACGTTATCACCGCGCAATAGATACATGTATATTTTCGCGTGATTCAGTTGTTTATACCGCGCGTCTTCAAATAAATCAAACAAATTATTTTTATTTCTAAAAATAAAGCATTTTGTCACTCTTTTCCAAAAATAAAAGATAAATTTAAAAGTTGAATATTGAAAATCAAACTAATAACTATATGTCAATAAATGTATATACAGAGTGTCCCATTTTAAATAATGCAATCAAATATCTCTGAAACGGTACGTTAATAAAAAAAAATGTCAAAATCAAATCATTGCCACCATCTGATGATCTCCTTCAAGCCATACAACTTTTGTTTGAAACATTTTTTATTTCGCACCTTTTCATAGATATTTGAGTGTATTATTTAAAATGGGACACCCTGTATGTATCTTTATCTTCATACATTTATGTAATTTTTTATTATATCATAATATTTATAATTTTTCAATTATAGCAATATTCATAATTCATTATATAGATATATATAAAGAAATAGTATGTTATTATATAATTATATAATATGCATAACTAAAATTGTCTCAGAATATATAAAATATTATATATATATGGTGTCTGTCCACAGATGTCGGAGCAAATATCTCATAACTGGTTGAAGTTACAAAAAAGTTTAAATTTGTACGATTTTGAGTCTGCTACAAAGTGCATGGAAAGAAAACCCTACGAAGTTTCACTATTGGCGTTAGGTTATTGTAATATGTATTTTCGCCTGAGGCCCTATTGTACTACATTTTATTCTTACTTCTTTTATACATATGTAACATAAATTATTCAATGTAATTCTTCTGGAAGGTTCGGTTAAAACTTTGAACGCCGTTGCGACCTCGGGCTTCTCCGTGATCGGTCGGCGGAGTTCGAGGCCTCGGTGAGTATCGAGACCGTGTCGCCGCTCGGGTGTTTACGGTGACGATCGGACGGTACCCGAGCGGGACTTAGTCTCTCGCTCACCGAGATCCTTCGGTCGCAACGGCCGCGAGTTAGAGGTCTAAAAAAAGGGCGCACCGCGCCTCCGTTTTTGCCCAGTTGATAGTCACCGGGCTGCGGACTTCCGACTAATAGTCGGTCGGGAACGAGGCTGTTGTCAGTAACAGAAGGTGCCTCGTTACACATATAATAATTTTTACATTTCTATATTTATATATTACTTTGCGGGGTGTCTTTTGCAGATATGGTGTCTATTTAGACATGATAATATATACATATATATATGTATATATATTTATAAATATATATATATATAAGTTTATATAATAAATATAATATATATATACATATATATATTATATAAATATATATATATATATACATTATGTTTAAATATATATATAAATTTATATAATAAATATATTTATATATAATAAATATATATATATATATATTTGGTAATCATATATATATTGTCCAATCTTATATTTGTTATCATGACACAGCCTTTTGTATCGTTTCGGTAGGCAGCCCGGCGGTGGGCGCCCGCACGAAAGCGCAGCTCCCGATAGGTTGAACGCGCGGTTTTTGATTATACGCGCGACAATTCTAAGATTCGCACTCGAGGGCTCTAGTACATACAATTTATTATTACAATCGCGAACACATAGCTTATAGAGATACAGCGTTACAGATGAATACATTTATAAAATAGACACATAATTATTTCTTTTGTATGTGTTTTACTCTCTGCAAAGATAAAAATAAATCAAAATAATTGTATAATCGCACATGTAAAATCAATCGAGTGCATGTTGAAATTGGATTATAAATTATACGAGATAACAAATCTGAAAATTATACAAGAATGAGAAAGATATTTTTGCAAACATGCATTTGCAATATTGACAAGCCACAAGAATATAAAGATACTTTTTTTTAGTTTATTTTATTACAGTTATGATTTTATTGCATTTATATATTACAAAATCTAAATTTATATGTTAGATGCAATTTTTGCAAATGTATGTTTGTAATCCTTCTTATTCTCGCCAAGTTATATCCAACTGTCATCTTATACAATTCATAATTTAAAATAAATTATTTTTTTATCGATTGATATTGATTTCATATATGTGATTATACAATCGTAAATTTGATTTGCACTTATCTTTTCAAAGAGCAAAACATATTTGTATGTTATGAATATTGTTATAAAAAAGTTATAATTATGATATGAAGAATATGTATATAAATATTTGAAAATAGAGGTACATATATATATATATATATATATATATATATATATATTTTACGTCCTGTCGGCTCCACGTTTTTCCTTCCACGAAATGAACAATAATCGTCCGATCGGTCACAAAACGGGTCGTGCAATAGAAAAGAACTGTTATTATCAAATAATGTTTAGACCTACTAAAAACGATATCTAAACAAATACCGGAAGGGATCAATAACGAAATCCTCTAAACAACGAAACAGACAAACACAGCTGCATAATCTTAAGAAAGAAACAAATAATGCCGCTACGCACTGTCGGCTCCACGTTTTTCCTCCCACGAAAATGAAGCAATAATCGCCCGACTAATCATAAAAAGGATCGCGCGACGAAAAATATTTTAAAACATTGAAAACGATGTCAAAAGAAACGACCGGAAAGGACCGATAGTGAGATCCTCTAAATGAATAAACCGACAAACACAGCTGCATAATCTTAAGAAAGAAACAAATAACGCCGCTACGCACTGTCGGCTCCACGTCTTTACCTCTTATAAAGATAAAGCAATAATTGCCCGACCAGTCATAAGAGGGCCGCGGAACGAAAAAATGTTTTAAACATTGAAATCGATGTTCAAAGAAATGACCGAAAAGGATCGATAGCGAGATCCCCTAAATAAATAAATGGATAAAAACAGCTGCATAATCCCAGGAGATAACCAAATGAAGAATCTCCAAATTTCCTAAGAGGCCATATAGAGCCCACCAATCAGCAACAATCAAAAATAAGGAGGAAAAAGATCTCACCAAACGACAGCTTTTTACACGTCAAGATCTCCCGTCCAAATTGTTAACACGCCCTCAAGATTTATTATAAAAAAGGAAGACTCGCGCATTACAGACACACCAAAAAATTCAAATCAGTCGATAGTACAACGTTAGATTCATTCGGCACAGTTCTTCCCGCTCATTTCTATTTTCGGTCGTTCGCTGACAAGGAATTCGTTTCACATATCGGGAGTTCTGATCAAGTTTTGAAAATTATTAGAGTCAGTGCCCAACAACGACCACCTGCCGAGCAAGAGCCACAACTGGGCCACGACCTGACCAGCAGCTAAAAACGCAACAAATCTGCCTAAATAGTAAGTCCATTTCCCTTCTCTTTCACCGTCGTTCTTTCCCCTTTATTCAACCCTGTTCTTTATTTAAAGTGCCTAAAATCGCGACCCGTCGATTCTCACGTGCAACCGAGACCATAGATCGGACGACACGACTGTGTGAAAACGCGCCGTAACATACATAATACTTTTTCGCAAATCTTTATTATTATTATTATTTTATTTTTTTTTTATTATAAACTATTGTAACAAATACCAACCAGAATAAAATCTTTAGAATCGCACTCGTTCCCCTTTTTTTCTGGTTGATGACCTCCGTACTTATGTAACACCCGCGATCCACACACACAAACACACACACACTCATACAAATAATTTTAAAGCCGATATTAATAAGATCATATGTAAAATGGTAAGAATTAATTGAATAAATGTTAATCTAAAAATTAAAATGATCGGTAAACTTATTTAACTCCTTCACTCCCTCCACGCAAAAGATCACACAAGGTCCCGTCCCGCGTAAAAGAGATTCAATTCTCTTACCAAAAAGGGACCACCGAGAGAGCGTTCGCATAACAGAGTAATATCGACACCCGTCGTTTACCTGTTTGCTAACCTGCAGCTCGCTCGACCGAGTCACTCGTCGATAAGACTTTTGACATCGGAACAGTTCTTGTTACGCCCTTCCTCTGACCTAGCCTCTTTACGGGTCTGGACGTAACAATATACATTATTGACATATAATTATTATAGCACACATACACGGCTCCTTCATGGTGTATGTATGCGAGCCCGTTCATCGTCCGATCCAGTGATGCCATTTCATTTAATTTCATTTCAGCAGCGGACAGAGTCTCAGAAATGGCATCACTGTCGATCGTCTTTTGCTAGGGTCGCGTTGTTACATGTGCGTCGTGTAAGAGATAAGAGAATGGGAAACATGTCAAGTTGTAAGTACAAATACAAATATATTATTTATTTTATTATACATATATTATACATATATTATACATATATTATACATATATATACAATTTCTTTTCAGCAAATATCAAAGAAAAAAAAATCGAGGAAGATATAGGAGCGTCGTCTACGCTAGGAGACGGCGTCTACGCAAACTGAAAAAGGACCACGGCAAAATAAAATTGTCCAAAAGGTTAGTTATTTATATAATTACGCACGCGCGCACACATACACACACGCACGCACGCACATATACATATACATATTTGTGTCTAATGATTTTTATTATATTTTTGCAGAAAATAAAAGAAGCAGTTCGAAGAGCGGAAAAAAAGGCGGCAAAGATACATGCGACCAGTGTATAAACTGGCCACATGTACCTCATACGTCTCGACACCGGCACCAGTATATGCAACGTCGTACGCACTACCACTGGCAGCACCGATGCCGGTGTACGCGCCACCACCGGCCATTGTAATGTACGCTCCACCGGCGTATGCATATACCGGTATGCATAACCCAGTGAGCACTGCATCGGCATACGTACCGCGGCCTTTTTGAATACTAATAAAATATATGATAAATATATAATATATAATATATAATAAATATATATGTAATTATAATTATATATAAATATATATAAATATATGATTATAACTTTTGTATCTTTTTTTTCTACCTTTTATAAGTTGTGTGAAGTATTCATGATATACATACATATACATATGTATGTATGTATATCATGTATGTATACAAACACACGTGTGTGCGTGCGTGCGTGTAGTGTGTGTGTATGCGTGTGTGCGTGCGTGCGTGCATGCATGCGCGCGACTGTATATTCTTTTATGCATACAATTATACACTGACGCATAAAGTATACATTATCATATATACACATATATATATATATATATATATATATATATACACACATATATATGACAATGCATACTTTATGCGTGATTGTATAATTATATGTGTAAAAGGATATACATACATATGCGCCCACACACACACACACGCACGCACGCACGCACGCACGCGCGCGCGCGCGCGCACACACGTGTATACATATATATACACATATATATATATATATATTGTGACGTTTTCTACCGTCCGTGACAAGAGCCGAAAGACCCGATCGGGAAAGGTTTTCGTGGGGCCTGCGCCCTCGAATTATGGAGAGAGCACCCTGCGAGATTTACTTTTATTTGCGCGCGTTACTTGTGAGTTTGGCGACAACAAACTCTAGTCCGACAGCTACACGGGTCCGAGGAGCCTGGTTGTGACGGCGAGCGGAGGTCAAGGAATGTGGAGAGATCACGCCCGGTAAGGACCGTACATTTTATTTGATAATTCATAAATCGGCGGAAACATCAGTTGCCGTTAAAAGTTTTACATCCGCAGGAGCGTACCGAGAGCGAAGGACCGGAAAGGAACAGTCAAGGGGATAACCCGATATGTTGAGCATCGGAGCCCCGACTATGGAGCTGAAAGGTCGGACTCAACCATGGGATCCGGGGAAGCCAAGGGCATCGGACCGAGCCGGCCGGAAGCTGTCGACAAGCCGCACCGGGAAGTTGCCTCGCGGGGACCGAAGGATCACAAGATCGATGACTAGAATCGAACGGGCCGCGATAAGAGGCGGCCGTGATTGGCCCTAAGGACCACGATAGCGCCGCAGGTGGCCTGATTACGTACGATGTCGCCGGCGTGTCTCCCGCAAGTTTCACGCTCGTCACTGTTCGGCGAGCGATCGAGGACGACAGGCCTATCGACCCGACTGGCGAAAATCATCCCGTGCGAGACCGGATGACGGAGAGGAAGAAGGATTGTAAGGCCGCCAAACCGGTAACTCATACGATTCGGACGAACGTGCCCTGTTATAATTACCATAATTTTAATTGTCGCGATACACGGGGAGATTATATTCCGCCGTCGCGTATTTGTTGCCGTATCGTTGTTGGAATTTGTGAGGCGCCGCAATTCGTCCGAGTCGTAAAGGGGCAGAACATCTCTCTCGATAATCGCCGCCGATAGTCACTATTATATTACCGTATTGCGTACTATCCAGTTGTCGAAATTTATTACCGCGTGTTAAATTGTATCCGTCGGGAAACGAGCTCGTGTACTGTGGGTCGCGTACGACTTCAATATTCCGCGCCAGTTATCGACTCGCGATCCGGGAACAATTCATGTAGCGTAATTTAGTCGAATGTAATTTTGTGTACAAGGACATCGAATCTGCGTATTCCGCTTGTTTGGAGAATTTCACACGCCGCATAACAAAGGCAATAAGTGCCGTGGTGATCGATGGAGGTCGATGCGTGTCGACCGCGCATGTTTACGTGCATTCCCGAAGCTTTATCGTAAATCGGTTAGCGCGATTAACGGACGATTCGTGGCCGAGATTTACAGTGTCTTATAGAATAAAGTGTCTCTACGATCGCCGCGACCTTAATAAGCCGCGAGCAATTGGCGAAAAAGTCTAAATTCCTCTTAAATCACGGGTAATTCGATACCTTTCGGTCGCGACATCGCGCCGTCACGCGCCCTTCACATGCGCCGAGCGTGCGACGTACCCGTCTCAGACGGGCCGTCTGGTTGTCGCATTTAGGATAACTCTCCAAGAAACTTTCTCGTTCCACACCGAGGATTTTCTTGTACACTCTGTTTATTCTACTGATACTTGTCAACTATATTTATTTTTAAATTGAATAATTGTGTCTGTTTTCCGGGAAGCTTTCTCGCTTGTTAAGTATCGATTCTCGATCTCGTTCAGCTCCTGACGCATCCCCCCTCTACCGCTTAAGTATTGACTAGCCGCTTTAGTTGCCGTCGCGATCGTAATTGTTTTACGATTTTGAGTGGATCAAGCGAGTGTCGTGTTAATTAGAGACGGCGCGAATTTTCGCGCCTGGCGCCCAACATTATCGTTCTGTTAAAGCAAAACGCCGATTAATTAAGCGATCGCGTCGAAGGTGTGCCGTAGGGCCAATCAATCATCGGCCAACAATTGTATCAAGGAGCGTACACGGTAGTTAACCAAAAAACATACACGGTCACAATATATATATATATATATATATATACACACACATATGTTTATATGTATGTATATCATAAATACTTCACACAAACTTATAAAAGGTAGAAAAAAAAGATACAAAAGTTATAATCATATATTTATATATATTTATCATATATTTATATATAATTATAATTACATATATATAATATATTTTTATTTTTATTTAGAAAGACCGCGATACGTACGCCGATGCAGTGCTCGCTGGGTTGTATGTTTGTGCATATGCTGGTGGGGCGTATGCTACGAAGTCCGGTGGTACCGCGTACGACGTCGCGTATACCGGTGCCGGTGTCGGCGACGCGTTTGAGGTACATGCGACCAGTATATACACAGTTTATACACTGGTTGCATGTACCTTTGCCGCTTTTTTCTATCCTTATTGATTGCTCGTCATACCGCTTCGTTTATTTTCTGCAAAAATATAATAAAAATCGTTAGGCACCTTGTATATGTATACACATTTGTATGTATATAAATTTACTAAAAAATCAATATTAACAACTACACATATGCACATATACACATACACATATGCATATTATATATATATATATATATACATGCATATTCTTATTTATTTATTTATTTATTTATTTATTTATTTATTTATTTATTTATTCATTTAGATACATATAAATGTGCGTATGCACGTGTGCGTTGCGTGCGTGCGTGCGTGCGTAATTATATAAATAACTAATCTTTTGAACTATTTTATTTGGCCGTGGTCCTTTTTGAAACGTCGATGTCGTCTCTCTCGTTTGGCAGCGTAGACGCCATCTTCTGTGCTTGTAGCGTAGACGACGCTACCGCTCTTACATCTCGCTCGATTTGTTTTTTGTTTGATATTAGCTGAAAAAAAATTGTACATATATGTATAATATATGTATAATATATGTATAATAAAATGAATAATATATTTGAATTTATACTTACAACTTGACATGGTTCTCATTCTCTTATCTTTTCTTTTACACGACACACATGTAATACACGCGACCCTTGAGAAAGATCGACAGTGATGCCATTTCTGAACTCTGCCCGCTGCTGTATACACACAGAGAACGAGCCGTATATCGGCCTGGCAGTGGGCAGAGTCTCAGAAATGGTATCACTGGATAGGACGACGAACGGGCCCGCATACTAATAACAAAAATGTCTTAATAACAATTTATCTTATATTTTATTTATATTATTTATTTTTATTTTATTCTTATTTATATTATATTCTTAATTTTTATTTTATTCTTATTTATATTATATTCTTTATTTTTATTTTACTCTTATTTATATTACATTTTTATTTTTATTTTATTCTTATTTATATTATATTATTTATTTTTATTTTATCCTTTATTTATCCTGCATATACGCATCAAACATTCTTATAAACATTTTATGAATATTCTTCAAGAGAAATTGTCTTGAAAATATTCTTGGAATGTTTCATAGGACATTTTGTAAAATATATATTTATTTATCGAATATATTCTATAGATATATAGTTATATAGATTATATAGTTCATAGTACATTTTAATGGCATACACACTTTATTTGTTTTCTGAATGTGAATAGAATAATATCTATTGAATATTCTGCATAATATTTTATGCATACTTATAGAATATTCTATAAGTATTCTGTAGAATGCTTTATGAACGTACGTAATATATTTTAGAAAAAGACAGAGCACGCTTTCAGCTTGTAAGCGAACATGGCCCAGAAAAAAATCGTAATGCCATCTATCACGATAGTAGGCAACTATTTACGGCTCTTTTTTACTCTTTGTGTCTCGATCTCGCATCACGCAACCGCATAAAAATTTTGCGTGTACAGATATTTTTTTTGGCTACTCAGATCGATAAATCCTTTTCCACAATTGAAGTACTTATAAGAACAAAGAATGGGCGCTATATATTGTGTAAGGAAAAACTGCAGAATTTTTAAACAAATGTTGACATGACGAGCAGATAACAAAACTGTAATTTCTTAATTTTTTCCCTTTCTCAGTTTAAATTATAGCGCCCATTATGTGTTCTCATAACTACTTCAATCGTGGAAAAGGATTTATCGATTTGAGTAGCCAAAAAAAATATCTATACACGCAAAGTTTTTATGTGGTTCGTCGGTAAAAAAAAAGCGTTTAGGATCCCCTTAAGTTAAAAGACTAATATAATTACATTCTTGAGTTAATTTCAGGTGGAATTTATTTTAATAAAACTTTTATTTGAAGTTTGATTATTAAAATATATAATGGCAAAAATTGAAAGTTCGTAAAAAATAATAACTTCTCTTAACATTTTTGTTGAGAAAAAGTCGTTTCTCGATATCTTTGTTGAAGAAAAATCGTCTGCAAATAATCTAAAGAATCTGCCATTAATAATTTTTTTTACCAATTACGGGATATCTTGTGTATGTATATGTATATAAATATAAATATATATATATATATATATATATATATATATATACAGGGTGTTCCAGAACACATAATCGACAGCTGCCGCGCCGCTTGAGCCGGCACTGCTGGTGCACATAACCGGCTCACAGGATTCGTTGAATTAACTGTTAAATAACTCTGTAAATAATGATCGGAAAAAAAAATGATACAGAAACTTTCGTCTCAGAATTTTATTCTCCTTCATCTCCTGAAAGGTCGATTATAGGACACCCTGTATATATACTAGTATATATATATATATGTATATAAATAGTATATATACCCTGTATATATATATATATATATACTAGTATATATATATATATATATATATATATATGTATGTATAGTATTATAAATAAAAATAATTTGCTGATAAAACATTATATAATTATTATTATTACTGTTATAATAATTATTATAATTATTATTATTATTACATATACATACATATATATATATATATATATATAATATATGTATATATTTATATTTATATTTTATGTACATATATATGTATGTGTATGCGTATATACATATAATGTATAAAATAAATAGCGCGCGCGTATTGCGCGCTTATATTGTTCTAGTTTAAAATAAAATTTAATAAAATTTAAATATTTATAAAATTGTATCTTAAAATTAAATATAAATAATAAATAAAGAAATATCGATGTTTTATTAAACATCGATATTTAATAGTTGATATTAACATCGATGTCAAATATCGATGTCATCCTTATCGATGCCCATCCCTACTTCTGAGTACCAGGAAGATGGACCAGGTGAGTAGTAAACTGCAAGATGTAATCCAACTGACGTAACTGCCTTGGAGATGCTCGGTCTGACTTCTGTTGAAAGGCATATATCAGCGGTTTGCGTTGCTATGGTACACTCACGGCCTTCTATGAGGTGACGGAAGTATCTTAAGGCTTTGTAAATCGCTAGAAGCTCGCAGTCATAAGTACTATACTTTTTCTGTGAGTCTTAGTTTCTGTGAAAAGAAACTTAAAGGAACGTAAGTATTTCCCAGGAGCTGTTGTTCCCTAGAGCGGCACCTATTGTTGTATCTGAAGCGTCTGTTTGCAGTATTAGTGGTGTTCCTTCTTTCGGGTGTGCGAGGAGAGTAGCTTCTTCCAGCTGTCTCTTGTATTGTTCAATGCTTCCTGCGTGTCCAAGTAGTACTCGATTGTCTCGCTTAGTTGCTTCTGTTGTGAGTTTATGTAGTGATGCTTGTGTTGATGCTGCTCCTTTTAGCAGGCGTCGGTAAAAGTTGATGAAGTCGAGGAACCTGTGCAGCTCCTTGACGGCTCCTTCGGTCTTGGATAATTCTTAATTGCGGTTATACGATCCTGAAGGGGAGCAATGCCATCCTGGCTGATGGTGTATCTCAGGTGGCGAACTTTCTCCGCTCTGAAGGTGCATTTCTCCATATTGACGGATAGTCCATGTTGTTGTAGCCGTGATAGAATTTCACGCACGTGTGTTTTGTGTTATTCTGGTGTAGTGAACGCAATTAGAATTTCGTCAATGTAACAAAATGCATAATCCACTTCTCGGAGAACTATATCCATTAGGCGCTGAAACGTCTGCGTGGCATTGCATAGACCGAAGGTCATCCTATTAAACTGAAACAAACCAAAAGAAGCAATTACGACGGTTTTGGGTCTGTCCTCCGGTGCTATCTGAATCTGATAAAATGCTTTGTTGAGATCTAGCGTAGTAAAGATCTTGCAGCCATGTAAACGATGCGTAAAGTCATGTAAATGAGGAACAGGGTATCTATCGGGTACTGTGGCTTTGTTTAATCGGCGATAATCGCCATATGGTCTCCATGTTCCATTAGTTTTCTTCACCATGTGCAACGGGGAGGCCCATGGGCTTGAGAATGGCTCACAGATGCCCTACTGTATGAGACTCTTGAATTCGACTGGGAGCGCTTTATAATGAATTGGTGAGAGGCGCCTAGCACGCTCTGCAATTGGGTAGCCGCTGGTGATTATGTGATGTTGCACGCCGTGTTTGGGTTCCAGTCTTTTGATTGGGCGTGTGACCTGGTCGAACTCTTGTAGGATTGCTTTGAAACGGTTGTCGTAACTCATTCTTGTTAGACTTGGGGTGTTGCAGGTTGAAATTGCACTCAGTACATATAGTTTTGTTTTTGAATCAATTAGTCAATGGCTGTAGAGATCGACAAGCAGTTTAAAATGTTTCAAAAAATTGGCACCCAATATCGGTTGTTGAACATCAGCCACTATGAATTGCCAATTAAAATCTCTGCGTAATGCAAAGTTAAGTTTCATCCTTACCTCTCCGTAATTGGAGATAATAGTGCCGTTTGCTCGTATATTGTGAATCTAACACGAGTAAGCCGTTTGCTCACCATAAATTTTGGGAGAACTGAACCGTCTGCGCCGGTGTCCATCAGAAAATTCATCCTCGTATACGTTCGAAGACTGTGAAGCGGTTTGGTGTTTTATTAATTCCTGTAGCCGCCTCTATGTACAGAGATTTGATTAGTTTTCCTGTGACTTGGCTCCTTGGGTCTGCGCACAAAGGTTTTGGCATTTTCTTGCACCGAACCTGTTGTGGTAATAGCACCACTCGAGTTTATCTATGCGTGCAGGTGCAGGCTCTAGGTTGATCTCCTCTTCCTCTGTTTTGGGAGCATTGGAATTGCTTGTTGCAGTTTAATTGCTTCTGTATCTTAGAGACCTGCAAAGTGAGTGCGTTAAGTGATTCTTCTAACATGGGCTGCGTACCTGGATCAGCTTGTGTATTTAGATTCTTCGCAAACAGGATTTAGGCTGCTGCCACCGTAGGCTTCATCACGTCAGGTGCTTTGTCAGCCATCTCTGCTAGACGCTGAAGGTCTGCTGTATCGGAGATTGCGAGAATTGCTTGTATAACTTCTGGTAATTGCTCAAAAAATAGTGAGTGGATAACGGCGTCTCCACACTGGTTTCCTACGAGAGCTTGTAAACGATGCAAGTATGCCGTGGGTTTTTCATCTCGCATTTCGTGGCCACGGAGTAGGCGTCGGAGGCGTGCTTCATCTCCCTCGTCGTAAGCGGACATGACATGGCGCTTAATACTCTCATATTTATTTTCGATGGGTGGATTTATAACGAGGTCTGATACGCTACGTAAAGCTTTGCCGGATAATTGTGTAGCAACATACTTAAACTTTGTCGTATCGGACGTTATGTTAAAATTGGCGAATACGAGGTCTACCTGAGCGAACCATAGCCATGAATCGACCTGATAAAATGGCGTCAGCTCGATGTGGCGGGAGGATATTACTGAGATTCCGCTTCCGCTGTTGGACGAGTTTCCTTGAGATGGTCGGTCACTGTTGGAATGATGATAGAAGGATGTACTACCTCCTGTTGCCTCTTCTCCTTTTGTAGGCAATCTCTCTGTCAGCATCTTTCCTTTTTTTTTTTGTGTGTGTATTGTGGCCGTTGTGCGTGGTAGCGATCGTGCTCTCTCTTCTTTATTTTTTTTTATTTTAATCATGTCAGGGTCACTAATGTAGTATATCTATATGTATATATAATTACTTGCAACGGGCTTAAGACAATCAGAACTTTGTATTCTGCTTGACGATATATACAGGGTATCCTAGAACAACCTTCCGTAAAATGATGTATTCCTAACACAATTTTAAGACAATGAACGTGAAAATGTATTGGTCGCTCTCACTCACTCTCTCTGTCCCTTTCTTTTACACACACTCAGACATACACACATCGCGTGTAGAAATCAGCTGATTGCAGCGTCCGACGGCCGGCGATCCGGAACAACATTTGGTCATTAAAGTAACGTTATTTTAAGGAACACTTATGCCTGACGTAATTCTAAGACATTTTCTTTTTTACCAAAATTTTATGTAAAGCATAATTTTATGTTATAAGATAAAATAGTTAGCGACTCATGCGGCGGTAATCACTCGTCGGACGGTCAGCTGCACCCGCGCTCGCGGTGTGCCGCGCCGCTCCTGCCTGCCTTCTGTACTCGACGCGAGATTTGCTAACTATTTTTGCTTATAACTCAAAAACTACGCTTCAAATTAAATTTTGGTAAAGGAAAAATTGTCTTAAAATTGTGTCAAGAATACGTCATTTTACGGACAGAAGGTCTGGGACACCCTGTATATAAAGCAGAACTTTATTTAGAATAAAGGTTTCTACAGGAGACAGAGAAGGATTAATTGAACAACATATATGTCTTGCTTCTTACTTATTTAGATAGGACTCTGTATCACAGAATTGTTGCACCGTATAGTGGTGCTCAGTCTTTTTTGGTTGATAAGGCTGACTTGTACTAGTGTGCATGTGCGTGGTATAAAGTTACTAGGGAGATGCCATACTATAAACACCGCTAACGCCATTTTATGGCGAATGCGTCAACCGTACAAATCACACTTTGTGCACTTGCGCATTGGAGACCTCGGCGACGATGATAACTGAGACGTTTCTTAATGAAAATTTTTAACGTTTCAACTTTGCATCATAATATTGAAATTCATAATACACATACAATAAATATAAAGACACTTTCCTTATATAATTCCGACTCAAGCTATCGATATATTGAATACTCTCAACTGAACGGTTAGCGTTATAAGACACGGAGCGGATCTTTGCTTACACTGTACTTAGCTAAGACACTACCGTTTCTTTATAGCTTTTATCATTGCGCTATATGTAACAAAAATATTTCCTGCAACACACATGTTTTAAGACATGCGGATTCTGTGCCACAAAAATAATATTAAAGAAAATAGTTCACTTTTATTAAATGATAATAAAAGTTCACATAAAAATATATCTAAAAAATATAAATTTCAACCACAATGGCTTGAAATTGAATTATTTAAACAATGGTTACGTGAAGTGTCACATGACATAAGTTCATTTTTCTGCTCATTTTGTAATAAATCTATGGTTGGTGATTTATCGCACATTTATCGTCTCGTAAAAGCCGAATCACATATAATGTCTAAAAAAATTGAGCAGAAACAAAAAATACAGATAAAGATTTAAACATGATACATGACTCACTTTTATCATTTGATAAACGTGACAAATCAGCGGAAATACAATATGCCGCTGTAATTGCAGAAAAAAATATACCTTATAAAACAGCACAAGAAATTTGAACTTTTTTCAACATATAGGACAAGACCCTAATTTATTTTAAAAAATGATTATGGGTCGAACTAAATGTAAAAATATAATTTTTCATGTTTTGTGTCCCGTTGAAAGTGTAAATGTTGCTAATAAACTTCAAACAACAAAATTTTCTATTTTTATTGATGAAACGTCAGATATCTGCAACGAAAGGTGAATGACATTTTTTGTTAGATACATTGATTCTAAGACATTAGATATTCGCTCACAATTAATCAAATTAATAAATATTGATGCAAGAGACAGTAGTGCTAAAAAGTTATTCCACGCATTTAAAATTGAAATGTGGAAATTAGAGATTCCTTTCGGAAATATTGTTGCCCTGTCATGTGACAATACATCAGTAATGACAGGGAAATATCGTTCAAAACTAAATTAGAAAAGATGTACAAACATTTGTTAACATTTCCATGTCCGTGTCATTCAGCCGCGTTAGCTGCGTACGCCGTATGTGCAAAAATACCGTCATTTTGTGACGAGTTTTTTAAAAAAAATAGCACATTATATTAATAACAGTCCAAAATGTTCGGCAATTTTTCACGAATTTTGCGATTGCTTTCAAGAAAGTTATCACAAAATTTTAAAATTAAGTGAAACGCGTTGGCTGTCTCAACACACATGTGTCGAAAGACTTCTAGAATCATGGAATACAATTAAAATTTTTTTGCAAGAAATGGTTGTGAGCGATAAAACAAAATCTGGAGAATATCTTTTGTTTGTAATGAATAATTTAGAAATAAAAGCTTATTTTCTTTTTCTTCAATATATTTTAAATTTCTTTAATGTATTTAATGCAGTTTTCAATCAACAGAGACGAGAATTCATTTATTTCCGTTAAAATCAGCTAATTTTCTCTCCTAAGTCTGTCAAAACTTCGTTAAAAAAGAATATCTAAAAGATATAGCAACAAGTATTGATTTTTCGTAAAAAGAAATTCAAAAGGATATAAATAAAATTTTTGTTGGGTCAGAATGTCAAGAATACCTTAATAATTTAATGATAGAAGATCATGTAGATACAATTGTAACTATTCGACAAAATTGCTTACAATTTTATATAACTGCTGCACAAGAAATACGTAAAAGATTGTCCATTAAACATAATTTTTTGACAAAATTACAAGTTTTTGAACCATCTATATCTTTATTTAATGATAATAGAGAAACATCGTTCTATTATGTTTGTTTCATTACAAAAAGTCTTGGTGGTTTCGATGAAGAATCCTTAAAAAAAGAATGGCTTGCATTATCAACAGATTTAACTATGGAAGAAAAAGAAAATATATCAAAATTAAAATTCGATGATATGTGGAAAGCAATCTTACAACATCAGTTAAATAATATTTACAAATATCCCAATTCGAGAGATCTTCTAAACGCTGTTCGAGCACTTCCTAATTCAAATGCAAATCCAAAGAGAATGTTTTCGATTTTAACTGATTTAAAAACCAAAAAGCGCAACAAACTCTCTTTGACCAGCGTTAATGTCATTTGCGTAATAAAATCAGCATTAAAAACGAGGGGCGAAACAGTTATAAACATGACAGTAACTGAACAGCATTTGTGTCGTATGTCGTCTGATAAATTATATATATTACAGCTTGTCCTGAAAAAGAAAAAAGTAGTTTAACTTTATATGCTGCAGAAGAAATTGCTGGTCCTTCATCTACAACGCAATAATAATGAAAAGAGAATAAATGCTTGTCACAATTGACACCATACTTGCAAAAAACAAATATGTAAAAATAATTTGTCATTAAGTGACACGACACTTGCAAAAGAAAAGTATGTAAAAAATATCTTGTCATTAATTGACCTCACATTTGCAAAAAGCAAGTAAAAAATATTTTTAAAAGACATCACTCCCTGTATAAATGGCAGATTATAAAATATAATATTATTCAATGTGTGGTATAATAGGGTTCTAGGCAAAGGTCCACACTTTAAAAAAACTTTACGCGCCGTTAGTAATACCCTATAGGTGCTGAGAGAAATCATTATTAATATTAATTTATTATGTTTGAACTATCAACGACACAAACGTATATGTGGATCAATATACGTTTGCTGTCGTTATTGTGTTGCATATACGTAAATATATAAGTTACTTTAATGCATTATCAGTACATTAAAAAATGTTTATATTTTCCTTATTTTGTCCCTCAAGGCGCATTTGCATTTATGTATATGAGTCCTTTATATTGGAAATACATCTTGATATTCGATTCGACGCACGATACATACATACAAGCGCGGACGCGTACATGTGTACGCAATGATGTACATACACATATTTTAATATATACAGGATGTCCGAAAATTCGCGCAACACCCTTTAAGGGAAGGTAGAGAGTGTTATTCTGATCAGAAAAGTCCTGTATCATTTTGCGATTTTCTCAATATTTAAGAAAATATTAATTGTAAAAGGTCAGCCAATGAAGTGCCGCGAGAAGCTCGCGGCGCGAAGACGCTTCCCACTGTCACTTGATACTAGGCCCGCGACGAAGCAGTGGGAGGAGCGCTTTGCGAGCGCACATTATGTGTGTAATTCTTTCGATTGTCATAGCAAAGCCTCCCACTTTTTTCTCCTCCGCTGCTTGAACTCCGCCGCGCTTCAAGCGACACGTACGTACGCGCTGCATGTGTATGTGACGCTTTCGGTTGTCATATACGTACACTCGGTAACAGAAATGTTTTAACACGTGAATTTTCCCGTGTTAAGGCCTATTCGGACGACGTACTTCTACTCTATTATATTTGTGCGTCATGTCTATTGAATATCTGACAACGAGGTTTCAAAGCGATTTGATGCCAAATTCAAACTTTAATGTGTGACATATGTGAAAAAGTGCAGTTATGTGTCAAATATGTCGAAGTATGTACAGTTAGAAAGTAAGTAATGTGTATTAGTTATATAAAATATTAATTATTAATAAAGTATATTAAATATATAAAAAATATAAAGCGCAATATAAATTATATATTAATTCTAATTTTTTTATTGTGTGTCACATAGATTTGAGGGCGAGCGACCAGTGTTCGAATATAAACACTTGCTACAAAAAATTATAAAAAAGAAGGGGAAAAAGGAAGAGAAAAAATAGAGAATATTTTCAGAATTCTATATATAAAATTCTATATATAAATATATAAAATGGTTAAAAATAATATTTTTTATATTATACATATGATCTATTATATGTCTGTTAATTATCTATTATATATAATTAATTATATTAATTTTTATTATTAAATACAATAAAAATATAATTAATATATATATATATATTTTCGAAACTATTATTTGTATTTGTATGTACAATAATAAATAAATATAAATTAACAAATAAATGTTTTAATAATAAAAATAAATATAATTAATTATATATAATAGATAATTAACAGACATATAATAGATCATATGTATAATATAAAAAATATTATTTTTAACCATTTTATATATTTATATATAGAATTCTGAAAATATTCTCTCTTTTTTTTCTATAAAGCCCAGTGTCTTGCGTATTATTTACGTTAAAAAAATTATGTGTTATAGTAATTATATATAATTGTGTTATTATGACATTATACATAATTTGTTTAATATAAATAACACGCAAGATTGTGCTGTGTAGAGAAAAGAAAAGAGAGAATATTTTTTTCAGGAGTCTATACATTAATAATATAAAATGGATAGAAATAATGTTCTTGCAAATTTATCAACAACAGACAGAGGCAAAATAATTGATTTACATCAAGCTAGATACAATAAAACTGAAATTGCAAACATGGTGGGATGCACTCAGACATTTGCGTTATGGGTAAGAAAGCATGAAGAAGGAGGTATGGCAAATCTTCGAGACTATCGCAAAAATAATAAAAGGCCACAGAAGACTACTCCGAAACAAAATCAAAAAATTGTAAGAATTGTTGACGAAAATCCTTTTGATGTAGTTGAAAATATCCTGAGGAACAGAGATATAAACATTTGTGCACAAACATAAGACGTCGCCTACGTGCTGCAAATATCCATTCAAAATCTGTAGCAAAAAAAATAGAGCTCAAACCACGACATAGAGAGCAACGAATGTTATTCGCAAGACAACATTTTGTGGGGCTTAATGCCCAGATCGCGTTACTACAGAGCGTCCGGCGTAGGATAAGTAGTATAAGAGAGAACTAAAGATTAACGCATGTCATTGTACGGACCGATTAATAAAGAATATTCCTCAACAAATCAGAAGTGGGATTCGGCGGACGAAATCGTCGAGGAAAATAAGTCGTGACGCTTTGTGCTGTGACAGGTCGTGACGCTTTGTGCTGCGACAGGAGAAACGAGATAAATCGTCGGTTTGGCTGAACGATGGTTGGAGGTTAGAACGGCGGACGGAAGGGCCGTTACGCATAGGGCAGATTTTGCTGGTGAGTGAATATGGATCCGAGCGAGTTAACGATTTGGCAACTCAAGAATATACTTAGGAGTAAGAAGTTGGCGGTATATGGTCGGAAGGCCGAGCTAATTCTACGCATGCAAGAACATGATTCCACAGGGAAGTAGATTAAAGAGGCATCCCAAGTCGAAGAGGCGAGTGAATTAAAAGCACATTTTGAAGAAGACGAGTGGGAGACAGCACCGCGGGGTGCAGCTTGAGCATCGAGAGATGAAACTTTTACAGCGTGAACGAGACCTGATGGAACGAGAAGTAAACTTGTTGAGAAGAGAAAACAAGATGCTGCGGTTGTCACCTTCATCGAATTTGTCAGGAGGATCATCTCTCAATATTAAAAATATGGGCGAGTTGTTAAGTAAATACAGCGGATCAGGAGCTGATTTCATACGATGGAAAACTTAGTTATTGTTGTTGAGAAACACATATGAATTTAGATGAGAATGCCACTAGAATTCTCATTGGATCCAAACTAAAAGGAAAAGCTTTTAATTGGTACCATTCGAAGATAGGACATTTTGAAATGGACACGAATGAGTTATTAGCTAGCATGGGCTTCCATGTTTGAACAACGGCAAGGTTAGAACTGAGGAAGCAGTTCGAAGCACGTGAGTGGCAAAGAAACTTTTGACGACTATGTCCATCATAAACTTATTTTGGGAAATCGTGTTCCTGTGGCAGAGGATGAACTAATTGACTGTATCATTGAGGGCATTCCATCTGATACGCTACAAAACCAAGAGCGTATGCAGTGTTTTGAGTCGGTGCACGATCTTTTACGAGGGTTTAAGAAAATCAGACTGGAATCACACAAACGAGATGTCCCGATATCTAAGAATTTGAAGACAAGATCACAAACTAAGTATATGGCTAACAAAATAGGACAGCCAGTGAATAAAGGAAGCCCTGAAAATAAAACGATGTCCAGAGGATTAATCAAGTGCTACGGCTGTAATAAAGTCGGACACTATGCTCAAAATTGTCCGTTTAAAAAGCAACTAGATGAAGACGCTGTTTCCCAGATAAAAGAGCACAGCCAGTAAACAGATTGGTTGCGTGAACACTGAGGCGATTTTATAAGATGAGGCGAAGTCAATGGCAGACGGACGAGCAACAGATGAAGCCTATAAACCAAATAGTAATACCGAAGAAGATACGGAAATCTATTTTATTATTACGGACACGGAGCCCTTAGATGAATTCCAACGCAAGGTCAAACTCGGTGTATCAAAAGAAACGCATACGGCTACAGCAAGGATTGATTCTGGATGCCCGGTGAATTTGGTCAGGAGCAGTTGGTGGGTGACACAGTGTGGCAGCCCGCTACTAAAGAATGGCAACGATATTATGGAATAAACCGTTCGAGGGTTAACATTAAGGGAGTAGTAAAATTGCGTACTGTTATGGATAATGATTCATGTTTATTTTATTATATTTTGGTGTAGTTTCAGATATCATGTCCGTATCTGTGCTGTTGGGACGCGATGCTTTGCATAAGTTTGGATATCGGTTATCAAAGAGTCCAGCTTTTGATATGGCAGTACTAGAGATCTTAAATATAGAAATCGAAGGTGAGTCCATTGTAAATAGACTCAAAGTCAATCTAAGTACTACAGCTGCGGACAGGATAGCTTTAGAAGAGATATTTACTGAGTATTATGACAGTCCGGATCGGCCAAATAGTCCGGAGATTAAAGCCGAAGCCCGTATTATTCTTAAAAGTAATCAACCTGTTCAGTTTGGTCCTAGGAGATTTTCATATGCGGATCGAGAAGCGGTCAGTAAAATTATCAACAATTTGATAAGCCGAGGCATCACAAAAGAGTTCCTCTGAGTACGCATCCCCTATCGTACTCACTCGGAAAAAGAATGGAGAAATTCGGATGTGCGTCGACTTCCTAAAGCTAAACAAGATTATGGCTTGTGACAACTATCCATTGCCTCTTCTTGAAGACCAATTAGAACGACTCAGAGGTAAACGATATTTTAGCGCCATGAATCTGAAGGATGGGTTTTACCACGTAGCGATGGCCCTCGAGTTCACATCTTTCGTAACTCCAATGGGCCAATTTGAATATCTAGTCATGCCGTTTGGTTTAAAGATAGGACCCCAATGCTTTCAACGATTTATTTGCGAAGTCTTTGCCGAACTGTTAAAATCCGGATGCGTTATTATATATATGGATGATATACTAGTGGCTACCGAAAGTATAGTTGAACATTTACAGATAATGCGATCTGTTATTAGCGTCTTGATTAGAAATAAGCTCGAATTGCGTTTTGATAAATGTATGTTTTTATGTACTGAAATAGATTATCTAGGATATCATGTAATAGCGAAAGGATTAGTCCAACAAATAGCGGAATTGTCGCAATCCAAAATTTTCCAGAGCTTCAGACTGTTAGAGCAGTTCAAAGTTTCATCGGGTTAGCATCATATTTTCGGAAATTTATACAAGGATTTTCAGTCATTGCTAAACCTTTTTATCAATTATTAAAGAAAGATGCGACTTGCAACTTCGGAAATTGTGAAAGAGATGCCTTCGAGATTTTGAAATCTAAACTTGTAAATGCTGCAGTATTATCTATTTATGATCCACGCGCTTACACCGAACTCCATTACGATGCTAGCTCTCTCGGGTTTGGAGCCGCCCTTTTGCAAAGACAAAATAATAAAGCTATGCATGGTTTTCTATTTTAGTAAGCGAACAACGGAACCTGAATCTCGATACCACAGTTTTGAACTTGAAATTCTCGCAATCGTCTATGCTTTACGTAGATTTAAAGTTTATCTTCAAGGTATGTCATTTGTTGTGGTATCAGATTGCGGTGTGGTTACACAAACACTTGAGAAACGTGATTTTAACGCACGAATCGCCCGATGGAGCATTGAACTGCAAAGTTTTGACTTTAAAATAATACAGCGACCAGGCACAAGTATGCGTCACGTAGATGCATTAAGCCGTTCATTTGAAATACTTGTAATAGAAGACAATTCGAATGGAATTTAACTGTTTGTCAAAATCGAAATTTTCGAATCCGTAAAATTTCTAAAAGATTAGAAAAGACAAATCCACAGTTTGAGTTGAGGAACGGTTTAGCATATAAAAAGCATGGTAATAGCTTGCTATTTTTAGTACCGGGACAAATGGAGTCATATGTTTTTTTTCATTACCATAATGAAAAAGGTCATGTAGGAGTAGACAAAATGGTCAATGCTATTCGCAGCACTTATTGGTTTCCAAATATACACGATAAATGCGAATCGCACATACGTCAGTGTTTAAAATGCATTTTATTTGCTCCACTGTCAGGTAAAGTTGAAGGACGTTTACACCCAATCGAAAAGGGCAACCTTCCGTTTGAGACTGTGCATGTGGACCATTTTGGCCCGGTGGATCTACGTATGCTAGCTAAAAAATATATCCTTATTGCAATTGATGCATTCACGAAATTTGTACGATTATATCCGGTAAAAACAACAAGATCAAAAGAGGTTATTATCTGTTTAAGCAATTATTTCCAAAATTATAGTACTCCAAAAATAATTATATCTGATTGAGGAAGTGCCTTTACATCGCACGAGTTTAAAGAATTTATGGATACGCGCGGTATCAAACATATTAAGATAGCAACAGGGTCCCCACAGATAAATGGACAAGTAGAGCGAGTAAATAGGTCACTTGGGCCCATGTTAGCTAAATTGTCAAACCTCGAGGATGGAAAGCCGTGGTATAAGATACTTATTCATGTTGAGCATGCGATGAATAACACTGTACATCATTCAACTGGTAAAACTCCGTCTGAATTACTATTTGGAATAAATCAATAGTGGCTCTATATATGATCAACTCAAAGATCTAGTTTGTGATAAAGTTGGACAAACTGTACAAACTCATACACGACGCGAGGCAGCCCAACAGATAGCTAAAAGCCAATCCCAACAAAAAAGAATTTACGACATTAAACATAAAACTCTGCGGAAGTACCAAATAGGAGATCTAATCATGGTCGAAAATTTTGACAATACAGCTAACGCTGCTAGGAAGCTTATCCCATATTTTAAAGGACCATACGAAGTCACCAAGGTTCTCCGAAATGATCGTTACATAATAGCTAACCTGGAAGGTTTACAAAATACCCAACGTCCCTACATTGGTACTTGGGAATCATCGAATATGCGTCCTTGGCTGAATATTGATACTTCTATTATTAACGAATAAATATATTTTATTTATTTATTATCATATTAGCCGATTACTCTATTTTATATATTCTATTATATTGGTTATCCACACTTATACTTAATTAATTATTCTGTTACTCCATATATGGTATGTCTGCTTTGTCAAATCACGCTCGTATCATTTATTTAGTTGTTTATTAATTATAATTTTAATTATGTTCAATGTATCACGGTTTGAGGTCAAACCTTTTGTCAGAAACGGCTGATTGTGGGGCTTAATGCCCAAATCGCGCCATCTACGGGGCATCGGGTGTAGGATAAGTAATATAAGAGAGAACTAAAGATTAACGCACGTCATTGTACGGACCGATTAATAAAGAATATTCCTACAATTTGAATACACCCCAAGAAGAATGGAATGCCGTTGTTTAGATGGATGAAAAAGTTTTTTTATCCGCAGAAGAAGGGCGATATCGAGTCTGGCGACCAAAAGGAAAACGATTAAATCCAAAGTATGTTCTCCCATTAGGAACTAGCAGCAGAATCACATTAGGATTCTGGGGATGCATGATGTCTCATGGATTATTAGAACTTACAGAGATATCCCCAAGGATGGATGCGGAAGAATATGTAGAAATTTTAGAAGAAATATTAAAGCCAGCCATTAGACGAATTTTTCCTGAAGATCAATATCCAATTGTTAAAATAGCGCAAGACAATATTGCCGTTCATACTTCTAGATTGGTGCAAACATGGTCCGACGAAAATTCAAACATACAGCAAATTCGATGGCCAGCAAAATCCAGACTTAAACCCAATAGAAAATGTTTGGGCTCAAATGAAGTTATCATGGAAAGCTGGTCAACTTAAGCCAAGAGATGCTTTAAGAAACCATGTGCATCAAGCTTGGCAGCATTATCGCAAGAAGAAGGATATATGCAAAATTTAATTAATTCCATGCAAAGAAGATTACAACTTGTAATAGAAAAAGAAGGATATTGGATACCATATTAGTAAGTAATATACAGGGTAACAATGGGAGGCTTCTTTGTGTCGCGCGCTCCTGCCGGGCGCCGATTGGCTGATCTCTTATAATTAATATCTCATTAACTATTGCGAAAATTGTAAAATGGTAGATAATTTTTTTACTCAGTTTAACCTACTCTACCTGCACGTAACGGGTGGTTCGCGAATTATGGGACACCCTGTATATATATATACAGGGTGTCCCATAATTTATATATATAATTTGTATATATATATATATTATATATATATATATATATATATACAGGGTGATTCAAAACAACCTGATATCTTTAAAATGACATATTCTTGAGTAAATTCTAAGACAATTTTTCCTTTACCAAAATTTGATTTGAAGCATAGTTTTTGAGTTATAAGCAGAAATAGTTAGCAAATCACGCGTCAAGTAAAGAAGGTAGGTAGGAGCGGCGCCGCGAGCGCGGGCGCAGCTGACCGTCCGACGGGTGATTACCATCGCATGAATCGCTAACTATTTTATCTTATAACATAAAATTATACTTTAAATAAAATTTTGGTAAAGAAGAAAATGTCTTAAAATTACGTCAGGAATACGTGTTCCTTAAAATAACGTTACTTTAATGACCAAAAGTTGTTCCGGATTGCCGGCCGTCGGACGTATACACTTTAACCGTCTCCGTGCGACACTCCTTCAATTGTCGTCGACGAGTTCAAACCGATCGATATATTGATTTTCCGGATCAGCTGAGAGAATCAATATTTTTTCAAAAACGGACGACACAGACATCACGGACACAACACTTGATTGACACAATACAGATTACAGCGATAACGAGTTTATTGTTTATTCACTCACTACCGATTCACCGATATACACCGCGTGTAGCAATCAGCTGATTGCAGCGTCTGACGGCCGGCGATCCGGAACAATAAGGAACACGTATTCCTGACGTAATTCTAAGACATTTTCTTCTTTCCCAAAATTTTATTTAAAGCATAATTTTATGTTATAAGATAAAATAGCGACTCATGCGATGGTAATCACCCGTCAGACGGTCAGCTGCGCCCGCGCTCGCGGCGCCGCTCCTGCCTGCCTTATTTACTAAACGCGTGATTTGCTAATTATTTTTGCTTATAACTCAAAAATTACGTTTCAAATCAAATTTTGGTAAAGGAAAAATTGTCTTAGAATTCACTCAAGAATATGTCATTTTAAGGACATCAGGTTGTTTTGAATCACCCTATATATATATATATATATATAGGGTGATTCAAAACAACCTGATGTCCTTAAAATGACGCTATATATATATATATATATATATATATATATATATATATATATATATATATGTTCTCTACCATTTTGCGATCTTCGTAATAATTACCGAGAAATTAATTAACAAAGATTGACAAATCCGGGCGAGTACAAGCGCGCGAGAACCCATCCTGCTGCTACGCGGTTACTGGGCACTTATTGAATGATAGGAGGAGCGGTTTACAACTCGGAATGGATGCGTGTGAGTAGCGAACAATATTGTTACGTCCCTGCTTAGCGTTCCCGCGCCGCGTTACATTGCCGCTCGTTATGGCAAAAGAAGATCGTCTCCGGAATATCGGGCGATTCGGTTATCAAACGGCGGACATTTCGAGAGATCTCTGACAGCTGTCGAGCTAAACGGTCGCGTCTCATGTTAATATTTGTGTTATCGTTATTGGTGTTACTGAAGTTCGTGTTACCATTAAAGTTATCTTTTTAATACAAAAGTGTATATTTATTTACGAGTGCGGTCCGCGAGTGTCAATTGCGTCGCGTCGCGTTCGATATATATATCAATCCCGCTGACGTAACATTTTGGGGGCTCGTCCGGGATCGTCTGGATAAAATCTTGCGGACGGATAACATAATTGTGCAAAAGTGATGGCATCCGGAGAAGGAGTAGAAAATACAGAAGTTGCTGGACCGTCGACTGCAGCTATGTCACGGAAAAGGATGCGAGCCGCTACGCCTATTAGAGCAGCAGAAAATACTGCGTTACAAGCTGCATTACAAGAAATACATCAGCTGCGTCAGGAACAACGACAACAGAGAGCTGATTTGGAGGAGCTCCTGCAACAACGAGATGAAGAGATCCGTCAGATGTCCGATCGTTGAATCCAGCTAAGTTCTTTTCAAAATAGAGAATTAAGAGAATCTATTGAAAATCGTGACATATTTAATGAATTTGGCTATAAATTAAAGCCGGACATTTTTGATGGGAGTGTTCCGTTACGAGAATGTTTCGTATAATTTGATTTGATAGCGCAGGCGAATGGATGGAATGATGCTTTACAGACAGTTGCTTTAGCTTCGAATTTAAGAGGTAGAGCGCGTTCTGTTTTAGATGGTGTTTTTGAAATTGAGAGTCTTTCGTTTGGGGAATTGAAATCAAAATTAGAATTGCGTTTTGGAGAAGGACATTTGGCTCACACATATTATACACAATTTACGAATCGAAAACAAAAATTGTCAGGAGATTTGCCTACTTTGGCTTCAGGTTTAGAGAGATTGTCGCGTTTGGCATATCCCGAATACTCTCATGAAGTGAGAGATAAAATTGCATGTGCCCAATTTATTACCGCGCTGTTAGATGGATTTATAAAGCGAACCCTTCAATTAGAGAACATCTCCTCCCTGAAATCGGCTGTAGAAAGAGCTATGGCCGTAAAGGTTATTCAAGAAAATAGTTTCCCAAAGAATCGAAATGAAAACGGGAATAAATTTAATAAATTTAATAATGGGAAACAAAATTATTATAATAATAAATTTTCTAATAGAAATAGAAATGAGAATAATGATAAAGATGGAAATAAGAATAATAAAGATAATAATAAAGATAATAAAGATAATAAAGATAATAATAAAGATAATAAAGATAATAAAGATAACAATAAAGATAATAAAAATAATAACAAGAATTTTGATAAAAATGAACAATTTAATAAAAAAAGATATCAGAGAAATAGACGAGATCAGCGAGGAGAATGTTGAATTTGTGGTTCGTTAGATCATTTTCAGAATTTCCGGTAAAATCTTCAGAGGAAAACAAGGAATAGTCGAACTTTACGGGGCAGGCTCGACTGTAAGTTATTATGCCCCGCAAATTGGTGAAAATAATTTAATTGTTAAAAAATTTATTAAGTTAAGAAAAGGTATTTTCGAGAGTCCTTTTTGTTATAAAGGGAGTGTAAATAAAAGAAATTGTATTTTTAAAATTGATACGGGTTCCGACGTTTCAATATTGAACAAAAGATTGGTGAAAGAGTCTAAATGTAAGACTTTTAATGGGGACTATTGCCTTAGATACCCAACTGGTGAGGAAGTACCTATATTATTGAAAGTTAATATTGATGTGAACTTAGGAAAATATTTCGAAAAAGATGTTCCGATGTTAGTCGCCGACATTTCGGATGATTGTATATTAGGAGTTGATTTTCTTAAACGGATTAATTTAGAAAGAATCTTTGACTTAGCTTTTGATTGTCAGGAACATAAAATTTTTTCTTGCTCGCGAGTAGTTTCCTCGATTAAAGTACCTCATTTTTTAGAAGAGCTTTTCCATCAAAATTTAGATCATTTAAATCTTGAAGAAAAAAATATTTTTGCAGAATTTTTACAGAAATTTCAGGATGTCTTTTTCAATGGAAATATAACTGAAGGTTGTGGATTGCTAAAACATGAGATTAATTTGAGTGACTCCAAACCCATTAAACAGTTTCCTCGTAGAATTCCTGTTCATCTCCGAAAAGAAGTAACTGAGATTATTCAGGATATGAAGCGTCAAGAAATTATTGAAGAATAGAATAGTCCTTGGATATCTCCTGCTGTTTTAGTGAAAAAGAAGGACGGTTCAATAAGATTTTGTATTGATTACAGGAAGCTAAACGCAGTAACGATTAAAGACTCATATCCTCTACCAAGAATAGATGATATTCTTGACCAACTCTCAGAAAATTCTTGGTTTTCTATATTGGATTTGAAAAGTGGATATTGGCAAATAAAGCTTCGCCTAGGGGATAGGCAAAAGACAGCATTTTCTGTTGGAAATGGACTTTGGCAATTCACAGTTATGCCTTTTGGTTTGTGCAATGCCCCAGCTACTTTCGAACGGCTTATGGAAAAGGTTCTTCCAGAAATTTTATCTAAGATCTGTTTCGTTTATTTGGATGATGTAATTGTTTTTAGCAAATCATTTAATGAAATGATAACAAATTTAAAAAAGGTTTTTCTTCGCTTTCGTTCAGCTAATCTAAAAATTAATTCAAAAAAATATTCTCTTTTTAGAAAGAAGGTAAAATATCTTGGTCATGTTGTTTCTGATAAAGGAATATCTACAGATCCGGAGAAGGTTAGTGCCGTAAAGAATTGGCCGGTTCCTCATAATACGAAGCAAGTCCGAAGTTTCTTGGTTTTTGTTCCTATTATAGAAAGTTTGTTAGAGGATTTTCTTTGATAGCTAAACCTCTATTTGAATTAACTGGAAATCGAGTCAAGTTTAAGTGGACACATTATTGTCAAGAAGCTTTTGAGGAATTAAAACGAAGATTGATTTCTTCTCCTATTTTGTCTTTTTCGAATGAATGTGAGGAATTCATATTAGATACCGATGCTTCAAATCATGGAATAGGGGCAGTTCTGTTGCAAGTCCAAAATAATTCTGAAAAGGTTATCGCCTACTATAGTCGAATTTTGACTAAAACAGAGAAGAACTACTGTGTTACACGTCGAGAATTATTGGCTATTGTGGATTCTATAAAATCTTTTCATCATTATTTGTATGGAAGAAAGTTTCTGATTCGCACTGATTACATTTCTCTTCGTTGGCTTTTATCTTTTAAAGATTTAGAAGGACAATTGGCTCGCTGGATGGAGAGACTTCAACATTACGATTTCGAAGTGATTCATCGAAAAGGTCGTTTGCATCAAAATGCCGATGGATTATCGAGACGATCTTGTGCGGAGAGAGGGTACAATTATTGCAATAAAATAGAATCGAGAGAAAAGTTGTTAGCACGTTACCTTCAAGGATAATGATCTTGAGGACTGGAGGAAACATCAACTAGAGGACCCGATTATTTCAATTTTTCTACAAGCAAAGGAAGAAGGCATACGCCTTCTTCGACAAGAGATTTCTGGTCAGGATAGTTCATCAAAAATTTATTGGTCTTATTGGGATTCTTTAATTGTAAAAGATGGGGTTCTTTTAAGAAAATGGGAATCTTCGAATTCAAAGAGAATTATTTTTCAAATTATTGTTCCGAAGAAGTGTAGAACTCAAATCTTGGAATTAGCTCACGATGCTGCTTCTGGTGGTCATTTTGGAGTAAATAAAACGTTGGATAAAATACGTAAACGTTTTTATTGGGCTACTTGTAAGAACGATGTTGAGAATTGGTGTCGTTCTTGTGATCAGTGTATCGCAAAGAAAAGTCCTTCTGGGAAAGGGAAATCTCTTTTAGAAATTTTTAATTCTGGGGCTCCATTTGAGAGAATTCAGATGGATATTCTTGGTCCTCTTTCCTATACTACGAAAGGAAATCGTTATTTATTGTTAGTGGTAGATTGTTTCTCTAAATGGGTCGAAGCCCTTCCTCTTAAAAGTATTAGGGCTAAAGTAGTAGCAGAGGCTTTTGTAGAACAAATAGTTTCTCGTTTTGGAATTCCTCTCGAAATTCATACTGATCAAGGGAGAAACTTTGAGTCAAAACTTTTTCAGGAAATTTTATCTGTGTTAGGAATAAGGAAAGCCAGAACTACTGCTTTACATTCTCAATCAAATGGTCAAGTTGAAAGACATCATCGAATAATTTTGGACTATTTAGCCAAATTTATTTCTTTAAATCAAAAGGATTAGGATAAGTGGATCTCTATGTATCTTTTAGCCTATAGATCATCGAAGCATAAAGCTGGTTATTTTCCTACGGAATTATATTTTGGTAAAGATCTGAGGTTACCTTTGGATTTACTTAGGGGAGTTCCTCCGAATGATGGGATAGTTAATTCATTTGGAAATTATGTACAGAAATTCAAAGAAAAATTAAAGGATATTCATAATAATGTTAGGCAAAACTTAAATGTTTATTCACTTCGAGCTAAAATTCGTTATGATAAAAAAGTTAGAGATTTGCATTTTAAGGAGGGTCAGGAAGTTTGGTTTTTCAATCCTCGAAGAACTAAGGGCAGAAGTCCTAAATTACAAAATAATTGGGAAAGTCCTTATAAAATTATTACGAAACTTAGTGATGTCGTTTTTAGAATTCAAAAATCCCCGAGGCTTCGATTTAAACTAGTGCATACAGATAGATTGACTCCCTATTTTAGGAGACAGGATATTTATTAGAAACTTGGAACCCGACAATATTATTTAAGATTTAAGATATTCGTTGGATTGTTTCTCTTTACATATATATTTTATGATTACAAGAGATTCTAAGAGGAAGAAGATCAAAAGATCGTTGAACATACAACAATTTTGTTATGAAGACTGCCTCACTCACGGTTTTTGGGCCGTGGTTTTCCCGTGGGTCAGAGGGCAAATACCGAGGCAGGGACTAGAGGAGTCCTTTAAGGATGACGGGTCCACGGTAGTTACCCCCCTCTTGTCCGAAGACATCGCAACCAGAGCGGGAAATAGAAGAGTCCAAGATGACGAATGATTAGAGTCGATTGGGATCAGGAATAACGGTACCTAACCTGTAGCAGCAGCCCAGGGTAGAGTAAGGAAACCGTTTGGATTCCCTGGAGTCGACGATGGAACGATATTCTCATCGTAGGGTTTGATGGCTGTATCCTGAGGAAGTTGATTGGGGCTGGAAAAAGCAACGCTCGGTAACCTGCAGCAGCAGCTCAGGATAGAGCAGGAAGTCGTTGAGGTTCCCTGGAGTCAACTTTTAGATAACGGTCAACCCATTTATTGGAACAATTATCGGGACGACAATTTTTGAAGAAGGGGGACAGTGTTACGTCCCTGCTTGGCGTTCCCGCGCCGCATTGCATGGCCGCTTATTATGGCAAAAGAGGATCGTCTCCGGGATATCGGGAGATTCGGTTGTCAAAAGACGGACATTTTGATAGATCTCTGACAGCTGTCAAGCTGGACGGTCGCGTCTTACATTAATATTTGTGATATTGTTATTAGTGTTTCTGAAGTTTGTGTTTGTTATTAAAGTTATCCCTTTTAATTTAAAAGTGTATATTTTATTTACGAGTGCGGTCCGCGAGTGTCAGTTGCATCGCGTCGCGTTCGATAAATATCGATTCCGCGGACGTAACAATATGTATATTTATATATATATATATATATTGTTAAGGGGGTTTTTAGTTGGTATTCCACCCGGGATCTAAGGTGGTGAGACCAACATAACCCCATCGGACCGGCCGGTGGGGTATGTGTAAGTGCATTTATCCCCTGTCGCAAAAAAAATATAGAATAGAATTATATATAATTATTTATTATTATTATTATAGATTTTATTTCGTAAGTTAAGATTGAGCAAATCATATGCGTACAACATTTTATTTATGTTAACTTTGTATAAAAGTAAGTTTATTATATGTTACATATTTATAAACTTTATTACATGTTTATTATGTATTTGGTAATCATATATATTGTCATACATATTTTAAAATGTTAAACAATATGTCGCAATATAAAATTATTCGAAAAGTAAATAATATTTATATTAATACAGTAATTTTTTTACAATTATAACATGCATGATACCAATATATAATAAACATGTAAGATATATAAACATACAACATATAATAAACTTACTTTTATAAAAAGTTAATAATTGACGCAAATAAAATATTCTATGCATATGATCTGATTAATTTTGGTTTACGAAATAAATTCTACAATTTTATCAATTAATTAATATAATTAATTAATAGTATAATTAAATTAGTATAGTTACTTTTGAAAATATGTTGAATTATTATATTATTATGTTATTATTTTTGCAATTTTTTAATAACTTTCCATTTTAATTAATAGAAATATAAATTTGCACAATTTTATAATATAGAAATATATTAAATTAATTTACTCAATATTTTATCGAACATTTAATGCAAATATAATTATTTTAATCAAAAAATTTAACCATGCAAGTTTTTAATTAAAATGTTATAGTGGACTTCCACACCACCTATGAGGTTCCACTATTGGCGCGTTAGGTTTTTGTAATGTGGACCTTCGCCTGGAGCTCTATTGTACCACATTTTATTATTTTATACACATATATTTTACGTTTCTATATTTTTATTTACGGGGTGTGTCTTTTGCACACATGGTGTCTTTTACAGACATGGTGTCTATTACAGACATGGTGTCTTTTGCAGACATGGTGTCTTTTGCAGACATGGTGTCTATTACAGACATTTTTATCTGAGAAAAATAAAAAATCCTACTATTTATTATATTTATTATATTATATAAACAACAATGTCTGTTATTCATATAATATTATAAATATAATATAATATAATATAATAATAAAGAAAATAAATTCACTATCTTTTGTATATTATTATTATATATCGTTGCATGATGAGGGACCAGCAATATCATTAATATCTGCAGCATATAATGTAAGACTGCTTTTCTGTTTTTTAGGAGGCTTCTTATACAATTTATTCCACGACATGAGGCATAAATGTTTTTCATCAATTTTCATTTGTAGAACAGTTTCTTTTCTCGCTTTTAAAGCTGATTTAAAAACACAACACAAAATAGCGTTTACAAAAGTAGACGAAAGTTTATTTCGTTTTTTTGTTTTTAAATCTGTTAAACGGAAAATATTCTTTCTGCATCAACATTTCAATTTGGAAGACATCTAACAGCATTCAAAAAAGATTTGAGATTGGGATATTTGTCATTATTACTGGAGTATTGGATTTGTAAAAATTGTTTCCACATATCATCAAAATTTAATTGTAATAGCTTTTCTTTTTCTGTTAATGTAAAATCTAAATGTAAATTAAACCATTCTTTTTTTAATCCGTTTTCATCAAAACCGCCAAAAGTATCAGCTATAAAAGAAATATCATTGAATGATGTTTCTCTATCAATATTTAATATAGCTATGTCAGGCTGAAAAACTTTTAATTTAGACAAAAATTCATTATTAATTGGCAATCTTTTACTAATTTCTTCAGCGGCAGTTACATAAAATTGCAAACAATTCTATCTAACGTTTATAACTGTATCTGTGTGACCTTCTTTAATTAATTCATTTAAGTATTCTTCGCAATCAAATCCTAAATAAATTTCTTCTAAAGATTTTTGATTTTCTTTTTCATCAAATTTAATATAATTGCATAAACAATCCAAAAGCTTTGGTTTTAAAAAGTTTTTACAAACTGTGGTTAAAAATTGTAATGATTTTGGCTGCAATAAATGTATTCTAGTTTCTATAGCTTGGAAAAATGCATTAAATGAATTAAAAAAATTCAAAATATATTTTAAAAATAATAAATAAGCTTTTGTATCTATATTTTGCATTATAGACAATAAATATGTTCCGATCTTTGTTTTTTCGCTTACGATATTTTCATTCAGAAATAGCTTGACAGTATTCCAAGACTCAATAAGTCTTTCAACACATGAGTGGTAAGAAAGCCACCGTGTATTAGACAATTTTAAAATTTTTCTTGAAAACATTCGCTGAATTCTTTATAAATAGCCGAACGTTTTGGACTAGAGTTAATAAAATTTGTAAGTTTTTTTATAAATTCCTCGCAATAATCGGGTATTTTAGCACATGCAGCATGTGCAACCAATGTAGCCGAATGGCATGGACATGCAAGTGTTATTAAATTTATACAAATTTTTTCTAATTTTTTTTAAACGAAAGATGTTAACCTGTCATTACGGACGCATTGTCACATGACAAGGCAACAATATTTTGAAAAGGAATATTTAATTTCCACATTTCATATTTAAATGCTTTAAATAATTTAAATTTCTCTGCGCTGCAATCTCTGGCATCAATATTTATTAATTTTACTAATTGCGAGTGAATGTTTAATGTTTCCTGATCAATAAATCGAACAAGAAACGTCATCCATTTTTCATTAGAAATATCAGACGTTTCGTCTATGAAAATTGAAAATTTAGTATTTTGAATGCTGTTAACAACACGATCTCAACTGGACATATTACATTTGAAATTATGTTAAGTACATTTTTTTCGTCCCATACTCATATTTTTTAAATCATTATAATCTTTTCCTATTTCTTGGAAAAGAGTCAGAATTTTATTTGCCGTTTGATACGATATATTTTTATTGGAGATTAATGCAGCAAAGCGAATTTCTGCTATTTTCTTTCGCTCTTCAAATGACAAAAGAGATTCATTCACATTTATATCTTCATTAGATATATTTGTTTCATTTTTTTTACACATTATTTGATGTTTTTCGGATTCTGCATGACGATAAATCTGACACACTCCACCGGCAATAGACGTATTACAAAACGTGCAAAAAGATGAATTTATGTCATCCGATACTTCGCGTAGCCATGGTTTAAACAGTTCGATGTCTAACCATTGTTGTTGAAAACGTTTTTTGGATATTGTTTTATTTAAATTTTTATTATCATTATTCGATAATAATGTGTTTTCTTTAATATTATTTTTATGACACACAGAATCCGCATGTCTTAAACCGTGTGATGTACACGAAAAATTTCTATTGCACACAATACAATGGAAAAGGCTTTCATTTAATGATACTTTACGAATCCAAGATTTAAATTGGTCATCACTAAGCCAAGCTTCTGAAAAGTTTCGCTTAGTTCGCTTCTTTTTAATTATATCACACATTTTTACAGAATGTAAAGATTGGTAAAAGCTAAGACTATAAGAATGAAAGAGATAAAAGTATAAATAAATTGGAAAAACTTACAATCTCGGGATAATTTAAAATTTATGAACAGATATTTAACACAAGCGCACGTATTACTATTTTACTTGCACTAAATAAAGTGACAAAGCAAAGGATATTACGATTGCGTGATAAAACAAATGCATCATTAATTTTCTATCGGTAATTCAATGAATTATTACATTAGAAACATCATAGAACAAATAAGCCACAAATTTTCAAACGGCAAGATTAGTCAATTATAAGAAATTAAGATGTCAGGATACGTTATCATTACATTATAGCGCAGTCAGGTCAGATGGCGCGCAGTAAATAAAAAGGATAAAAAGTAAATACGTTATCAAAGGACGCACAGATGGCAATAAAGTTTAAAATGGCGGATCCGGATATGTCACGTAAGTAATGCATTAAATTATTTTTTATATTTCTTATGAAAGTATTATATCTATAGACTGTCGGACAATTATAAAAATAGATATAAAAATGCAAATACATATATATATATAAATAAATAATAAATTCATTCTTTTTTACAAAAGAAGTCGTCGAAGACTTAAAAAGTATGTCGTTGGATTCGACTATCGAACAACTGCTATAACAACTGTTGCAGCAGCAAAAACAGCAACAACAATAACAACAACAGTTGCAAAAGCAAATTAATAATTTGAGGGAACAGCTGCAAAATCCTCAGCAGCCGCAAATTTTGGAGCAGCCGCCGAAAATGTCGGAGCAGCCGCCAGAGCAAGCCACCACAACCGGCGCAGCCGGCCGAAGAAGAGAATAAAGAAAGTAAGTTCATTATTAAATGTTTATTTTTATAATATTTTAGTATGGAACACAAAAAGCTAAAAGATGTTTTAAAAATATTTAAAAAACCATGATATGTGTCTCCTGACGTAATTTTTGTAAATGATTTTTTCATATGTTATAAATTATTAATTTCTTTATTATTTACTTATATATATGCTTATTTGTTACAGAACGAGGACGTGGGCGCGGAAAGTCCCGCGCCCGTTGGTACGTCCACGGGCGACGGGGAGTTAATCCTCATTATAGAGGCAAACGAGGCGGCCGAGGCGGAAGGAGTGGTCGGGGTGGCCAGAGGGGCCGTCCGATTGTTAATAATTATTATTTTTAAAATTAAAAATTAATAATATTATGTATGTATATACAAATAAATAAAATAAAAATAATATAAAAAATATAACGTCATCTAATTAATTGTATAAGAATCCACACATCGCAGAAAAAACAGGTGTACAAAAAAATATCATGTCTGGAAAAGACACCATGTCTGCAAAAGACACACCTCGTAAATAGAAATATAGAAACGTTAAATATATGTGTATAAAATAACAAAATGTGATACAATAGGACTCCAGGCGAAGGTCCACATTACAAAAACCTAACGCGCCAATAGTGAAACCTCATAGGTGGTGTGGAAGTCCACTATAACATTTTAATTAAAAACTTGCATGGTTAAATTTTTTGATTAAAATAATTATATCTGCATTAAATGTTCGATAAAATATTGAGTAAATTAATTTAATATATTTCTATATTATAAAATTGTGCAAATTTATATTTCCATTAATTAAAATGGAAAGTTATTAAAAAATTGCAAAAATAATAACATAATAATATAATAATTCAACATATTTTCAAAAGTAACTATACTAATTTAATTATACTATTAATTAATTATATTAATTAATTGATAAAATTGTAGAATTTATTTCGTAAACCAAAATTAATCAGATCATATGCATAGAATATTTTATTTGCGTCAATTATTAACTTTTTATAAAAGTAAGTTTATTATATGTTGTATGTTTATACGTCTTACATGTTTATTATATATTGGTATCATACATGTTATAATTGTAAAAAAATTATTGTATTAATATAAATATTATTTACTTTTTGAATAATTTTATATTGCTTAACATATTGTTTAACATTTTAAAATATGTATGACAATATACAGGGTGGACCATTTTAATCCATCCAATCGAATATCTTGAAAAGAGCCCGTGAGAGAAAAATGTTTCAGACAAAAGTTGTATGGTTTCGAGGGGGCCATAAGATGGTACCATTGGTTTGACCTTGAAAAGTCATTTGAAGGTCACGTGAAGGTCACTTCAAGTTTTTTAAATGGAACATCCTATATATTTTTACATATTCTTGTAGCTCATCTCGAGAGCTTTCCAAAACACTTATGACAAAGTATTTTTCATTAAGTATTTTTTGAGTTATAAGGCTTCAAAGTTGCAGTATTTTGACATAAAATACAAGATATCTCGTAAAATATTCATTTTTTGATTATCTTACTCTAATACTTTTATGCACAGAATAACGAGACGAATCAATTGGTATAATTAAAACACATAATTATGTTAAAGTAAAAATGTGTAACTGTTAGTTGCAAATTCAGATTTTTAAAATCTGTAGTATTTTATGTCAAAATACTTGTAGTATTTTATGTCAAAATACTACAACTTTGAAGCCTTATAACTCAAAAAATACTTAATGAAAAATACTTTGTCATAAGTGTTTTGGAAAGCTCTCGAGATGAGCTACAAGAATATGTAAAAATATATAGGGTGTTCCATTTAAAAAACTTGAAGTGACCTTCACGTGACCTTCAAATGACTTTTCAAGGTCAAACCAATGGTACCATCTTATGGCCCCCTCGAAACCATACAATTTTTGTCTGAAACATTTTTCTCTCCCGGGCTTGGTTTTCGTGATATTCGATTGGATGGATTAAAATGTCCACCCTGTATATGATTACCAAATACATAATAAACATGTAATAAAGCTTATAAATATGTAACATATAATAAACTTACTTTTATACAAAGTTAACATAAATAAAATGTTGTACGCATATGATTTGTTCAATCTTAGCTTACGAAATAAATTCTACAATAATAATAATAAATAATTATATATAATTCTATTCTATATTTTTTTTTTTTTTTTGCGACAGGAGGTAAATGCATTTACGCATACCCCACCAGCCGGTCCGATGGGGTTATGTTGGACTCACAACCCTAGATTCCGGGTAGAATACGAACTAAAAACCCCCTGTTTATAATATATATATATATATATATATATATATATATATATATATATATATACACGCAGCAATAAAAAGAATTTTTATTTTTCAATTTATTTTTTATTTATTTATTAACTTTTTTTTTAACAATATATGTGTATATATATATATATATTATATATATATTATATATATAATAAATTATATAATATATAATATATAATATATAATATATATATAATAAAAAGATTTTGTCATAAATAAGCTGTGAAGGATGAGAGAAAAGCTATACATATAAGACTTAAGATTCAGAGCGAGCCGTGAGCTACGCGCATCGTGTGATGCCGCGTTGCTTCGCGAACTCGGTAGAAGGTGAGAAGAGGACAGAAAACATATATCTCTCCTTCTCAGTGTTGTGAGACGGGCCTGGTTTTCTCGCGCATGCACGGCCATGTTGTCTGTTAGGCTAGTATTAACAGACACGTACCTAGACAGAGGAGGTATGGGCGCGAAAGTTTTGGCGGGCTCAACGTGCAACGGACAACGGAGGACTGCAGAGGTTGGATACCAGTTGTTGGTAAGTAAATATTAAATTATGGATTGTAATAATAACAGTAGTAGTAGTAGTAGTAGTAGTAGTAGTAGTAGTATTGGTAAAGGAGTTGTAAAAAACGTAGACTTAAAAATTTTCAACATTCTTGGCTAGATGAAAATGATTTTAAAGGATGGTTAACTCCTCATCCTGACATACAGAATAAAGCGCTTTGTACTGCATGCAATAAGGCCATCAAATGTTGCAAAACAAATTTAACTGCACACTCACAGACGGCCAAACATATAAAAAATGTAACTTCGTCTAATTTTGAAGCCACCGTTAGTAGTAATTTATCGCATAAAGATAAGGTTAAACGCGCCGAAATTAAATTATCTGCTTTTTTTGCTGAACATAACGTAGCTTTTTATTGCGCTGAACATTTGACTCCTTTATTAAAAGATATTTGTATAGAGCCCAAAGTCGTGCAAGATCTTTCACTTGCTCGAAATAAGTGTGCAAATATTGTTAAAAATATTATAGCAAAACGTGAAGTCGAGACAATTGTTCAATATTTACAAACATGTAAATTTTCTATTTTAATCGATGAGAGTACAGATATATCGGATACTAAAGTAATGTGTTTACTCGTAAAATATGTTTTGCCTGTAAATAAAAAACTTACAACTCAATTATTAGAATTATTACCTTTAGACGCAACGGATTGTTCCGCGAGTAAAATTTTTGAAATATTTAAAAACTTTTTAGAAGAAAAAGAAATTCCGATTAAAAATATTGTTGGAATGGCGTGCGATAATGCACCGGTTATGATCGGATGCAATAATTTTTTTATGTCTCGTCTTAAAGTAGAAGTACCGGAATTAATAACGTTAAATTGCATTTGCCATTCATCCGCGATTATAGCCAGCAAAGCTTGTGAAAAATTACCAAATTTTTGTGAAAGTTTAATTAGAGGAGTTGCCACTTATATTTCGGGCAGTGCGAAGAGATGTGCAGTTTTGGGCGAGTTTCAAGATTTTTTCGAAATTCAGCAAAATAAAATGTTAAAATTATTGGAAACGAGGTGGCTTTGTTTGCACAAATGCGTTGTTAGACTTCTCGATAATTGGGAAGTTTTGAAAAATTATTTTATTTTAGCAACAGTAGAAGATAAATTAAAATCTGCCGAACTTATTTTAGATTATTTAAACGATAATTCCATTAAAGCATATTTGCTATTTTTAAAATATTCCTTACATTATTTCAATAATTTCAATGCATTATTTCAATCGCGTGATATATTAATACATAAATTATATGAGAGTAGCCAAGAATTAATATCAAAAATAGCTCAAAATTTTGTAAAAATTGATATTTTAAAAGATATTAGTAATTTAGATACAGAAAAAAAAAATAATATTCAAAATTTAGAAAATGTATATGTAGGGCCAGAATGTGAGAGAGTTTTGGATACATTATCTTTGGAACATTAACAACAGATTAGATTGAAATGTTTGGATTTTTACATTACTGCAGTTCGAGAAATGCTTAAACGTTTGCCTTTTAGAGATACACTTTTTGAACAGTTAACTTTTTTAGATCCCAAAATTGCTTTGTATTATGAAGGTAGATTAAAAATTAAAGATTTAACTTTTATTGCAAAACGAGTATTGAAAGATATTGACATAACTGATTTAGCTTTTGAATGGAGAATTTTGCCATCGAGTTTTAATGAAGACCGGAAAAAAGAATTAGCTTCCTTACAAATAGATGAAATGTGACAAAATATTTTTAAATCTAGAAATTTCGATGGGGAAAAAATGTTTCCAAATTTAGAATTATTAGTTAACGTAGTTCTTTCTTTTCCCCACTCAAATGCTGAGGCCGAACGAACTTTTTCTATTGTAACAGACGTAAAAAATAAAAAAAGAAACCGTTTATCTAATGAGTCAGTCGTTTCAATTTGTGTAGTTCGGTCCAGTTTTCAAGCGAAAAATATTAATTGTATAAATTTTCAACCTGACTCAAGGCATCTTGAACTGCATAATACTCAAAATTTATATAGAGAAAAAGGCAAATCTGATGGTGCTTAATTATATTCTTGCTTTTTTATTTTTAATTTTTTTGCAAAATTTTTAATTTTTAATTAATTTTCACACATCTAGCCAATATTTATTAATGCATGCTACATACATATGTGTCTTATATGTGTATATTAATTTTATTTATTATTCAGATTTACTTTTTGCCAAAGATAATGCAATATTTTTATTTTTAAATACATATGTATTATATATGTATATTAATTTTATTTATTTTTTAGATTTACTTCTTACCAAAGATAGTGCAATATTTTTATTTTTAAATTATTTAGTCTTATTATTTAATAAACTTAAGATATTTTCATTATAGTCATTAAATATAATACGTTGATATTTTTATTAATTTTATTAAATTTTTAGTTTTAAAGTTATGAAAAATATATATTTTATTTTATTGTTCATTTTATTGGTCATCTACGACGTAATATTTATTTTCTTTTAAATTTTAATATTAATATAAAGATTTAATTTTAATATTTATGAAATAATTTTATTTTGTATTTTAATAAATGTATTTTTGTTTTATGAATACTGGTAAAGTTTTTAGCAGTTTTCCTTACCCTTGCAACAAATGTTGATATACCATAATTTTTCTGCCAAATTAAATTTTTTATTTTGTTATAAGTATATCTTGTTTAAAGTTATTTTTATATCCTCCCGTCTTGTTTTTCTCTTTTTTTTATAACATACACCTCTTTTGTAATTTCAGGAAAAATTAATTGACATTTATATAATATAAAGTATATATAGATATATACACATAATTATATATATATATCTATATATTTCCATAAAATAATTTAAAAAATTATTTTTTTCCTTAAAAAACTTACAAAATTATACGGGTAACAAATGGTACACCTTTTTACATATGGAGAGATACTTCATTGATGCTACGTTCGCTGCGCATGCGCGAGAAAACCGGGCCCGTCTCACAACACTGCTCCTTCTCTACTCTCCGAAGTTAGCCGAGGCGCCGAGCTCACACCTACAGGGTTCGCGCTTGTGTGTGCGTCATGTAGAGCCGGGAGCCGCGTACCCGGCGTAGCATCACTGACTGGCGAGCATAATCCTCTTCCGATAAATAACACAGAGGCATCTTATAAGAAATAAATAAAATAACAAGATAATGATAAAAAATGAAATACGTCAAAAATTTATCTAATTAAAAATGTAACAAAGTTATCTTTGAAAAAATCATTTATTAAATACGATAAATCGCTAAGAAAATAATATAAAATCCACACTCAAAACATGTCATACCATAAATTTCGACACGCGAATATGAATAGGAGTATGCGGCTTTAGTATTGTAGCTAAAGTACTTTCACTTACGGGAAACGTCGCCGCCTAGCGGCAAGTTCCGCAGTTTGTATGTGATCCGTGAGCGCTTGCAAGAAAGTTTCCCGATACGCTTCGCGAGCCATACTTAGCGGATCTTACTGTACAGCATACGTTTGTGTAGTGGTCGGTAGACTTCTACATTTTCGCTGATAATTTTCAAATTTAATTAAATAAATATATATAAACCTCTCTTTGAAATTAATAAATGGAGAAAACAAAGACATAGAGCCAATAGCTCCAAAAATCGAACCAAAACGTTCGCTACTAATTGCTACTAATTATTGTCACTAATCGCTACTAATTATTCATTAATTCACGGCTGAAATTTTAATTTGTCCTATTCACACATTTATTTGTAACGAGATATTATTTGTTTAAATTAAAGTCTTTAATTAATTTTGTTTGTAACTTGCCTAGCTTTCTACCTTTGTTTCCTCCATTTATTTATTAATTTTCAAATTTTTACAAATGTTTTCAAATTTTGGTGGAGAAAAAAGTTTTTAAATGTTTCTTTCTTCTCTTGCTGACACTTACTATTAGTAAAAGCTAATGTAGTCTCAGTGTACTAAAAAGCAATTTTTTGACATTAATTGACTTTATTTTCCATTTTTTCTTACTGAAATTAAGCAATTTTACAAGTTTTTGTATATTTTGTTCGATAAAACATAGTGGTCACCATGAAAAAATTCTCATAGCTATTCGGCGATTTTTGGTTAAATTCAGTACTAAAAGGTATAAAAAACGTAAAGGATGAATTTTTATTGTTGTTCCATGCAATTGTTTTGTGGGTTAAAGAGAAATATGGAAAAATAGATAATTTTTACGTTATTTTTATCCATTAATAGGATATGTTTAAAAAATGTTTAAATGTTTAAAAAAAATCTAACTATTACTTCATTTGATAGAGCAAAGTTTCAGCTTTAAGAATCTTTTTTGGTCATAGCGGTATGATGATTTTTAACGGAGTTATGAGCAATTAAAGTCAAGGTGCTCACTTTTTATTTAATCGAGGGTAACTCAGTAAGACACAATCATAGACAAATTTTTAAAAAACGATTTTGTAAAGAAAATTTCAAGCTTTCACGTTAGAAAGGTTAGAATTGTGGCAGAATTTTTTTAGAGACGTAACAGGCTGACAAAGTGAAAAAAATTCACATTTGGTTCAATTCGTAGTTTTTTGCATGTAAAAATTATCATACTCACAGAAACACAAAAATAACAGTAAGCTTTCAAAAGTAAAAATTTCAACATTTAAAACGCTTTTTTTAATTTTCGTTTATTTTTAACGAAGTTACAGTTGATTGAATTTTGCCTATTTTTTAAGAAAATTTAGATGTTCCTCTAATTCTTGTAAGGAATTTATTAAATTTAATATTTAATAATAAACAAAAACTCAAAAATTACAATAATAAGTGAAGGATAAATTTCTTATGCATTATTTTTTGGTACGTTTTGTACGTTTGAACTGCGCGCGTTTTTAGGAATAATAGAAAAGTAAAATATCCCGGCGTTCATGATTATTTTGATGGTCGCTCCTGTTTATGCAAATTCATACCCAGACACAAGTCAGAAGGAAACCGTCGTCTAAAGCAGTCACGTAGCTTACATTTTACGAAACCCGCTTCTCAGGGCCTAATCCCGTGATTCTAAAATACCGAATTCTCTACTTATCTTGGAAAACATATCAGTTTTTAATATTTTTATCCTTTAATAATGACGTAACTATTTATATGTTTCTATTGATTTCAAAGGCAATTCTATTTCATATTGCTCCATCCAGTGCATTGGACTATTTCATTGAATTTTCTCAAGTAACAATTAAGCGTACTGCTAAGATTATGTATTTCATTACATATTAATGGCTGTTTATTTTTTTCTGTCTCTCCGGAAATTACAATAAAAATAAAGGATAAACTTGTGAAAAAGTTTTAAGAATAGAGAAAGGATAAGACAAGGTTGTGTCCAATCCTGTTTGATCTATATATAGCAGACTTAGACCAAATTTTAAAAACGAAAGGAATAGGAGGTATAGGTTTAGAAAAAGAAAGAGTATATAGTCTTTGGCTTATGCAAACGACATTGCTTTATTAGCGAAGCAAGTAGCGTTAGAGGATATGATGAGTTAAAAGATTTCTGAAAGCTAGAAATAACATGTGCAGAAAAAACAAAGGTTTCAGTATTTAACAGTGATGGCAAACGTAGTGAAAAGTGGATATGGGAAAAAATTGATGAGGTAAAGAGTTTCAAATATTTAGGTTTTATATTTAATAGGAAAAGGAATTATATGTAGATCATATTAAGGAATTGAGTAAGAAAGGGAAAATTGCTGTATGTAGGATATGGGGATTAGGAGAGAGAATATATAAAAATATTGATTGATTTTAGAAGAAGATGGATGTTGTACAGGTATTTAGTACAGAGCGTAATGGCATATAGAGTAGAAATTTTAAGGTGGCAAAAGAAAAAGGAATTAGAAAAGATAATGATTGATTATGTCAGATGAATATTTAGAATAGACTTTTGTACTCTGAGATATATACACGGAGAAAATTTTATATTAAAAATTACTATTGTTAAAAATACTATAATTGACGTAATTTGTACGTAAATTACGTCAATTTTTACAGTTTTACATAGCATTTTAACTTGGAATGTTCCTAATGGTCCACAGTTACTACATACCATAGTAATTTTTAATATAAAATTTTAATATATAGAGACTTAATTTTAGAAAAACTTAAGGTAGAATAGGAATTGAGAGCGTTAAAACATGAAGAAAGAATAATTAAAAAATAAAAGAAAAATCTGATAAAAAAATGTTGGATAGAAAAAAAGGAATTATGCAGCAGAGAAAAGGAAAGGTATTTTAATATTTTAAGATAGGGAATCAAAACAATAGAAAAAATGCGTAGTAAAGCTTTAAGTATTAGTGATAAGGTAAGAAAGAGAAAGAGAGAGGGATATACAAAGAAAGAAGATTCTAGGATAAGAAAAGCGAAATGTAATATTAAATATAAAAAAGTAGATTTGAAAATAAGTTAGGGAATAAATTAACCGAGATATTTAAATTGTAAGAAGTTAATTTTTTAAGCTGGATAGTTTGTGATCGTTGTCAGGATAAAATAAGCTTTACAAAATTCTTAATATTATCTAGTTGCCGATTAGTCAGTGTAATTCATTAATTTGGGTGATCGACAAATATTACAATAGTTTCTCGAATCGTTGCAAGTATAAAACCGATAAAGATCAAAGTCGTGCCTTTACAATTACCATCAATAATAAACTCCCGAAATTGAGTTTCCGACTCTCTGAATAACGATTATCGAATCTCCAACTCCTAGATCCTTGCTCCTTAAGTATATAGCGATACGTCATCAAACGTAATGCACAGTGTCACGCGAAAATGCCGAGTATTGTATACTTAGTGACCAAAAATTTCTTACAAAATTTACTTACGCTACTCTTTAGATAAAAATAGATACAAAGATGAGGTACGTGTAAAGGTAAGATACGAAAATATGGAAAAAGAACTAAATATTGGAAAGAAGAGAAATAGTAAAACATGTAGAATTTTTTAGATGAGTAAAGATAATATAGACCATTAAAAGAACGTGATAAAAGATTCGTTTAAAGATTTAGACAGAAATAATAAAGAAAAGTTAGCGAAAATATAAAATGATAATTTAAATGAGAAAAAAGGGAAGATTTTAAAAAGATTATGGAAAGAAAAAGGAAAAGGAATATTAAAAATATGTGATATAAATGACTGTGAATAGTTTTTAGTTGTATATATAGCTATAGTGATAAGGATAGTTGTATATATAGTTATAGAAGTGTATAATGAGATGCAGTATGGATGGATGTGTGTAGAATATTTCCAAATCAAGTCTTTTCTTGGCCACAGCTTGAAATAATATATAAATAAATAAATATTTCTTCTATTTCTCTTACAATAGATTTTAAATCTAGAAATAATGAATATAAAAACGATAGCACAGTATAAGTATACACAGTAGCGATAATAAGCCGTCCGACTCGGTATCAAATTTTTGTGCGCATGAGCAAATTCGTATATCTAACAATATGGATGCGCTCAGTGTCATAAATAACCTTTAATTTTATTAGCTTTATGTTTTTTTATGAATTAGATTGAAATAATTTTTGTTTCTTTTTAAGATAAAATATTTATTGTTTTCTTGTGATATGTGTAATATTAAAATGAAGAGAGGCGAATATAGTTGCAACATGAAAGGCTGCCAAAATATTTCTGGACGTCAATCTAGCCCTAGTTTTTTTTCCATTTCCCGAAAGATCCAGTTAGGTAAAAATGATTTTCATTAATAGATTTGTTATTTATTGATTTATATCAAGTATTTTTTCATTAATATATTTTATACAAAACGTTTTTTAGAGCAAAAATTTGATTGAAAAAATGTGATCGTAAAAACAATATGACACCAGAAAAATTATATGCAAATTATAAAGTTTGTGGTGATCATTTTACATTATCGATGTTTTTAAACAATTTGAAAAACAGATTACAACCACATGCAATTCCCATACCTGTAAAAAATGATAATATGGAATGTTTGGAGTCAAGCGGAAACAACAATTTGCATAATGACGAAAATATCTTATCAATTTCAAAAAATCAAGTATTTTGAACTCGTTGGAAATACCATCAAAAATGTGTTGAATATAATTATTATGTTTCAGTTGACAGTAATATTATGAAATCCAACTGTGAGAAGCAACTTGAATTTTCAGACCAGATTGAATGTCAATCAGTATGAGGTAATAATTTTAGTTCACTATAGAATTATAATATTAGTAATATAAAATTTCAGTGAACCAGAAACAAAAAAAAATTACATATAATTGTCATAATTTATATATTTGTTTTTTTTTGTGATGAATGGAATATAATAAATTTTTTAAGTTTTGTAATTAATTTAATATTTTCTAATATTACAGTTAACAATCAATTGATAATTAACGAGCAACATGGACAAATGCAAGTGGAATCAATGTTGCAATTAAAACATCAGTACACTGAAACAGAGCCAAAATTTTCAAATCATTCTCCACGCAAAAAAATTTTGAGAGGCAAAATTCTTGCTTTACGTCGGGAAGTTCGAAAATTAAAACAACAACTACAACAGAAAAATATTATAAAAAATCTGCGAGAGAAATATCCTTGAAAGAATATTGTGAGACAACGAATAAATTTCTACCACCAGAAATTGCAAATTTCGTTAAAACCCTTCTTAAGTAGCTCTTAATAATCGTAAGTCAACCAGAGGAGACGAAAATACCCGCTTGCATTTAAAAAGTTTTGTTTAAATTTATTGTTTTGTGGAAGTATTAGGACTTATAATTCTTTTGCACAAAAATTTATCCTTCCTAATGTCAAAACTTTACAACGCATGATTGAAGAATGGAAATTTGCTCCCGGTTTGCATGATTTTGTTTTTGATGTCTTGAAAAAAAAGTTTGAGTCTTCTTCGTCATCTCTCAATAAATATTGTATTTTGTGCATTGATGAAGCATCAATTAAAGCAAATCTGCATTATAATGTAAGTCAGGATGAAGTTATTGGGTTTGAAGACTTGGGTAATGGCAAATCATATAGTTCTGCATGTAATGTTGCAGTTTTAATGCTTAGAGGAGTTTGCTTTGGAAACAACCTTTGGCTTACTTCTTTCTTAATTCATAATTTTCTGCTAAGAAGTTAATAACCATTATTCCTCAAGCTATTGCCAAATTACAAAACGTGGGATTAAAAATACTCGCGTTTATCTCATTGTCAGACATAACAGCGAATTTTAAACAAAAAAATGTCTATCTGTGACAGAGGACAATCCATTTTTTTCTGTTAATAATAAGCGAATTTCACATTTTTTTGATTCAGCTCATATAGCAAAAGCGGTCAGGAGTAATTTACATGATAATATTTATTGAATATGATTCTGAACCGATTTCTTGGAAATGCGTTAATGATTTATATATTCAAGATCAAAATTCTTGTAAGCACAATAATATAAAATAATGGAAGGTGCAAATCCTATTGTGTACAACATCCTTGGTATTTTAGTACGAGTAAATCTGCATTTGATTATATGTCAATTTTAATAAATTTATATTTTTTCTCTTTTAAATGTAATTTATTATTCTTGTAATTGAAATTGGTAAATTTCAATTTCTTAATTTGACCACAATTGGACAACAGCTAATAATACATAAAAATAATATATAAAACAATAACGTATGGACTATAAAATTAAAAATTTGTCATTTAAAACAAAAGTATTTTAATAATCGCGTAACGTTATATAAACAAAGAAGACCTGCCAACAAATTTTTAATGTTGAGATGACAATGCTTTTTACAGTAAAAGATAAAAAATATCCCTTTTTCTCTATCTGTTGGCGAATATCGGAAACAAAGACAAAATGTATAGACATCAGCTCTATAGGTATATAAACTATGGATGGATCAAGAAATCGATTGATTCATATCATCACGTGTACACACACACACAGATACTTTGGCCAATTTAGGAATGAATTTTTTTTCGTGTAAATGTCAAAGCAGCAATGATTTCCGAGTTGAAAACATATAACTACATTATACTGCATTAATGTATGTATATTAAAATCTGTCGTACATAAAGATACTTGAATATAAGAAATGTAAATATAAAAAAAATAATATGAAGAAGTTAACAGAAAAAATTTTTGCATAGGTTTACACGATATCAATCTAAATAAAACATATAATCAAAGATCAAAATCAGAGCCAAACAACCAATGCAAATGTAAGCGAGTATATATTCAAATTAAAAAACAAATCAAATTAAAGGCTTCGTTATGTGACGTCACTAGTAAGAAATTAGGCTAATGGAAAGCCAGGCGTTATAAATACATAGAGCTTATAACACTAATGGAGGGCCCTGGGGCACTGAAATAGAATCGACTAGAGAGAGAAAGCAAAAAACATTGAATAAACAATGACAGATCTAACTTATTTCTGATTTTAATATTAAATTACTTAAAATAATTTTTATTCGACATTTTTTAATAATCTATTTAAAACAATAATACATGCAATGCTTAAATACATTGTTTTATTGAAATAGAATTTTTCCCAGTATGTAATTTGTTATTATTTTTAATTAGATTATTCCTTCGAGATGCGAGTGCAGGAAAAGAGGCCTTTATTTTAATAAAAAATTAAAAAGATATATCAAGATTAAGGTTATTAGGCCTAATATCATTTTCTAAAAGTATTATTTTTACAATAATTTAAAATTGTGTATCTCAGGAATATATTATGATTTTTCTGGTCCCAGAAAAGAACGCTATAAAATTCAAAGTATGTATTAGTTACATATACCTCCTATCATATGAAATAAAAATAAAAATAATTAGTGTCGATATAAATTCGGTTTATCAGAAAAAGCATGAGATAGTCATCCGACCGCTAGGCTCAAATATTTATCTATAATTTTTTTATTCTTGACGATTAATTTAATTTTCTTATGTGTTGTTTATTGTAAAAAAATATGCTGTTTTCCTCATTTGCCATTTCTTATTTACATCTTTAATTTATATCTTTTATACTTTTATATTTTAATTTTTGTTGACTTCCGACCAATATGATATTGATACTATTTGTAATGTTTTAATTATTATGTTTAATTATGTTTAATTATTATGTTTTAATTTTTATATTTGTACTAAGAATGATTTTAAAGCGTAGGAAACGTCTCTGATTGTAATTATAATTGTTTTTTAACTTTATAAATATACACTCGCTACCCCTTATATCGGCTGTTTAGTTTTGATTTTGGCCTTTAGTTATATATTTCGTTTAGAATGATATCGTATGAGCTTACACAAAAATTTTTCCTTTTAAATTTTTTATATTAATTTTTTTTATTTATATAGGTAACTTCATGTATCACAGCCTTTAATGTGTGCATTAGTGCAATATAGTGTGGTTAATCGATTACTATTCTATAAAGTAAACTTTATTTTTTGATACTGTGACTGTCCGTATATCAAATGTCGGATATATGTGTCATATATTTTATATGCTATTACACATTATTTGTCTAATTAATTCATTTTTAACTTGTCATAATTATAGCTAGAATAAAAAAATAATAATGTTTAAAATTTACTATTCAGATATTGTAAATATTTTTCTCTTACATCTTTATATAAATAATCTGAATTCTCTCTCTCTCTCTCCCCCTATCCCTCTCTTCCCCTCTCCCTCTCTTCCCCTCTCCCTCTCACCCCTCTCCCTCTTACCCCTCTTCCCTCCCCTCCCCTCTCTCTCCCCCTTTCCCCCTCACCCTCTCTCTTCCCCTCCCCCTCTCTCTTCCCCTCCCCTCCCCTCCTCACTCTCTCTCCCCTCCCCCTCCTCCTCTCTCCCCCCTCTCTCTCTCTCCATATTGCTCCGTACAAATAAAAGATTTCCCCTCATTTGACATTTACACACAAACACACATCACACATATTGCTTATTATTTCTATTCAATAATATCTGTTAAGTCAGTTGATCACCAATTAAACAGTATCTGAAAAGCATAACGAGCGCAATAACGGCGAAAAATATAAAAGTACAAGTTGCCATTTCTGAAACCTACAAGTTCTAACAAATATAAAAAAAATATCATTTATAAATATATACAGAAAATTTCCTAAATCGCAATCCATTTTTCTTTTATTTTTCTATAAACAATTTAAAATCAAATTTTCCTCAGCAAAAAGTTTACTATAAATTACTATTTTTAATCATTACTTATGTGAAGCACATGAAAGCGCTTATATTCTTATTGCAGTAAAATTCTCTTTAAATTAGCCAAAAAATTATGGAAAATATAATATAGTAAAAATCACATACGCACGCACGCACGCACGCATGCACGCCCGCCCGCCCAACTCTCTGTCCCTTTCTTTTACGCACACACTCAACCATACACACATCGCGTGTAGCAATCAGCTGATCGCAGCAGTCCGACGTTATTTTAAGGAACACTTTATTCCTGACGTAATTATACGACATTTTCTTTTTTACCAAAATTTTATTTAAAGCATAATTTTGTATTATAAGATAAAATAGTTAGCGATTTTGACTCATGCGGCGGTAATCACTCGTCGGACGGTCAGCTGCGCCCGCGCTCGCGGTGCGCCGCGCCGCTCCTGGCTGCCTTCTATACTCGACGCGTGATTTACTAACTATTTTCGCTTATAACTCAAAAACTACGCTTTAAATCAAATTTTGGTAAAGGAAAAATTGTCTTAGAATTGTGTCAGGAGTCATTTTACGGACGGAAGGTTGTTCTGGGACACCCTGTATATGAAGTATGTAAGTATAATGACGTAATATATAAACACTTTGATGATGAATAATGTATGTTCTACTAAAAAAAATGACGGACAAATATATCATGATTGAATTTTAATTACTTAAAATGTTTATATGATTTCTTTTTATTTAGATATCTTTAGCAGCCTTTAGTATGCACTAGTGCGAATAATCGAATTTGCTATAACTTTTAACTTTGTTTTAAAATTGCCGGCTATTTGGTTGCTCTACACTGCTTACACTACCTCCAGACCTAATGCAGCCAGTTCAGTGAACTCGTGCACTAATTGTAAGTTTTCCTGCACTGGAATAACAAACGATATTGGTTACACCAGTTCTGGAATAACAAACGCTTTAGTGTACACTTTTTGAACTAGTGCAAGAATAAAAAACAAACCTTATATCTTTCAATATTTTTGACAGTAGCTTTCGACCGTCTTAGACCGATAAAGATCTCTGTGACTTATTCCAATGTATAGTGAATTACCAAACTATTAGACTTGTGAATATAAACTAATGTACAATTTAGTGACTTTGATTTGTTTGTTTGGTATTTATTAGTTGTATTTCAGGATACAATATCCACTGTTAGAGGAGCTCATGAATAGAGGGTCGCGAAAGTCTCTTTAGAAAGCTCTTTTAGGCTGAGATCGTGACGTCACAGATCATAGATTAGGTTAGTATATATATTAGAATAAAATGTATATATAATATATTAAAATATACTTATATATATATATATATTTGTCTATACAATCACATATAAACATAAAATAAAATAAAATAAAATTCATAAACATAAAATTCATAACATAGAAATAACATTAAATTTTAAAGTTTAATATCACATTCTATATCACATAATAATAGTTTGACTATTATTTCTTATGTTTTCCGGAAATGACAAAATTGTCTGCAAGATATCGTAATCCCATACTTTTGCTGGAGAAGACTGACTGCATTTTATTTTTCTCTTTATTTGTTGTTGCTCAACTACTTTGTTTTATCCTCATGGATATAAATCGTTGAATGAGAACTTGTGGAATTGCGTGGCACGTTGGAAGTGTGTCGCATCTTTAATAATATTTGAAACTTTCTGCAGACAATATTGTTGATTGTTCACATGGAGAGAAGGGAGTTCATGCTCAAATGTCTGCACTTCCTTTTCACATGGCAGTAGGAGCTTGAAGACAGCATCAGGGGCTTCACAGAGAGCATCTTCAACAAAATTGGTGAGACGTGTCAGTAGCCCATATTGATGAGGTTCGTCTCCAATGTGCATGAAATATGATGAACAAATTTGACATGCAGATATCTGAGCATTTTCTTTCTTAATCTTGTGCACAATGTACCCACAAACTCTGTAAAAAAAGTATTTCTGCTCTTCAATTAGTTCTGATGATTGCATAAAAGTTGTATGGAGCGAAGTTGAGTTCCAGTCGAAAACATTCTTCACCGCTACCTCAGAATCTTAATTTTTATCGCTTTCATCTTCACTGAATTTTTTCACAATGTTATCTTTACCAATTATAATATTTTTAAAAAATCGACAAGTTCTAAGTAATCATCAAAATCATAGCAAGATTTTGGAGTAGGTTTCAAAAATTGGAATACTGAAGCTGCTTTAAGACGTGATTTAAGAAGTGATTTAAAAGAAACTGGCCTAGGCTTAGGATTGTGATAACGAATTACAGAAAACAAATTTTCTACAATGTCTTGATTGACCCTTCCAGGCATAAAGAGGTTGAATTTCTTTTCATTCAAATAAAGTTCACCGAGATCCAGAATACACTATGTTGATGACTTCACTCCTGCTTGGCAGGGTTTCGACTCATTTCCTGCTCTTAAATTTTGGGAGACGCGGATCACCAGCTTTAAACAATCTGTGGCCTTTTGGTAGGCGTCTATATAATGCCTGCTCAAAGCCAGCTGAGGTGTTCGGGCTGTCATGTACTTAAACCAATTACTCACTAGGTTGTCACAAACCAAGCAGTTGTTTGCATATTAAGGTTTTCCTTCGACGAGGTTGCAAGAAAATTCAAGGTTGCCGCTGTCTTGATGTTGAATACTGCAGTAGTCGTGCCAACTTTCATTTTGTTGAAATGATTTTTCTTTAAATGAGCTTCCTGCAATTTTGGAGCAAGCTTCCAACGCATATTTGCTTGAAAGAAACATAAATCGGACAGATCCTTTAATTTAACCATGTTGGATGGTAACCCAAACTCTTCAATTGTACCATTGTCAAGATAGATGATTCCGTTACTCCGGAGCATTTCCATGATTGCCTTGAAGACGTGCACAGGATCAGGTGTTACCCAAAGTTTTTGAGATAAATCGCATGGATGTGGAATCCAATTCACATTGGAAGAAGGTCCAACATTTATCTGAAATGCTTTCCATACATGTCTACAGCCCATATCACTCACAATAATTCGACACATAAGGCCCACGTTGTGAATTTGTTTCAAAATGGCAATCAGTTACATAGTAATTTCTCCATCGAAAGACTTCTCAGTGAAATGATAAGCCACTGTTTGTTTCCAGCGTTGCTTTATTCCACCAAGTACAAAGACCAGTGCCTTTTCAGCCACAGATTGTAAACTCCTCAAATGAATTTCTGTTTTAGCATGTTCAATAAGTTGTGTGTCATTTCCATACTGAGCCTTTTCAGACTTATAAATTTTTTATTTCGCAGCAGGAAGAGTGCAAAGTCCCAGAGTTGTCATTGTATTCTTGTCGAAATCTTTTTATCCTTGGATGGCCATCTCATCAAAGCAAAGCATACACTCTCTGTAATCGGGTTTCATAACGTTTACTTTCAGAGGTAAAATTTTCATAATCTCGATAAGAATGCCAGGACGAAATTTGATACTTTGCAAACGTTCATTTAAAGTTTATATGGATGGTAAAGGCATCTGACTATGAGAAACAAGATCATACCCAGCTGGTCGTGTAGCGAATAGAATACGTATTGCTTTCATTACAGTTTCAGATGATCACTTCGTACCTCTAGAATGTCCATGTGTAAGAGCATTAAGCTGATCTTTGTCAAATCGTTTCTTCAAATTCTCACTTAAAACATCATATCGTTTCAGAAAACGAGTGGATCTGATTTTGTTAAATACTATTTCATCTTTCAACTGTTGTACTTGTCTTCTCAGTTTTCTGATTTCCGTATCCTTATAATCATCTTCTTTGCGTTTCACAGGTGATTTAAGAGGTGAGCAAAGCGAAACATCTGCATTAGTTTCTGTCAAAGTATGCAGGACAACAGCATCATCCGTAAAATTGTCTGTAAAATTAGAAATCAATATATCATTTATTAGGATATTTATATATATCATTTATGTAGGATATTGGCCAGGCTCAGAAATAACCAGCACTACATACTTACACGTGTCTTTATCAACATCAAGGCAGTTTTTGTTGTACTTTGAGCTATCCGGAGCTATCAATTCTATGCGAAGTACATCCTTGAATTAGAAGAAAACATCGTATAATCATGATCAGTACTACTTTTCACTTTCATAGAACAAGAATCTTGATGAGTGACAAGGTTTTTAGGAGGTCTTCTTCTTGGCTGAGTAAAGAAAACTGTATTTTCTTTCCTCTTTTTTGTTGGAGACTCTAAAGAAAGGTTGTAGGAGTGGTCTAAAACAATATTATCCCGAGCTTGGGGCCGTCTTTTCAGAGAACAGCGACAGAAAATAGTAAGAACCGCATCACTTCTAAGTTTCTTTAAATTGTAATCTTTCCACTCAGATCGAGCAAAGTGAAACTACAAAATAAATGGAGACATAAGTAAAGTTTTTACTTTTTCTTCTTACTATAGAACAAAAGGAGCAGATTATACCTCACAAAGGTAGCTATTCGGGCCAAAAAAATAATTGGGTCTATCAATTTTGGCAATCCATTTTTGCCTGTATTCTTCTTTTTTTGGCAGAATTTTTAAGGCAATGTTATTGCCACTTCGACTAGAGCAGTTTATTGCACAACACAACACCTGTAAAAAACATAATAAGACTAACCTAAAAAAGGCTAATAAAGATTTATTTACTTTGGATGACATACACAAGATAAGGAAATACTAAAATAAAAAAAATTGCAGTGCTCACCATAGTGAAAAGAAATAAAATTTGTTATTTAATTAAAGATTAATTAAAGGTAGCATTAGGTTATTGATGGGAAGTTGGGAGTTAACGAAATTACATACTAAATTAACACAGCACCTGTAAGCGAAGAGAAGAATGTAAAGATATTAAAATGCAGTCACAATCTATAATATATACATGACAAATTAACAATCTTATAACATTATTAAAAAAAATAATATTAGATAAAACTTTTATGTTAAAGTATATATTGTTGCGTACGCCCCCGTATTCTTTTGCTACTGTATTTAACGTATAGAAGTTGGCTGAGTAAGAGGATCATCTTCGAGCGTGTCGTCAAGAAAGTGATTGATTGACAACGGAGTGTTGTTGTCTGACAGCTGTCGAATTACGCGGATATATTTTTCCGGTTCTTTCTGTTGAATGCATTTATTCTTATTGCTTGCTGAGTTGGCTTATATTTACATCCTAATAAAGTTCCTTTACTTATTACGTGCTCTCCTTCATTTCGCGACATGAGATTGTGAGGGACTGAGTAGCGAGTTATCAGGAAAACGTCCGACGGGCATAACATTTTGGGGGCTCGTCTGGGATCATTCGGACTACATTGGTTAATGATGACAACCGTACATTTTCCGAGAACACGTTCCCAGACGTCATCGAATATTATTCCGTCAAACAAGACAACGACGACGACAGGAAGTACGGCGCTTTAAGCTGCGATGAAAGAGATACGGCAGCTACGAGAGGAGCGGTTACAACAGACAGAATTCGAATCTCAATTGCGTCAGCGAGATGAAATACTTCGTAGATCAAAGGAGAGACTACAAGCTTCTACTTCTAACCAGCTAAGTCGCTCCGATTATTTTAATAATGATTGCGCTGCTGACGGTATCGAAAATAGATCTATAGAAGTATCTCGGGATTCTATTAACAAAGAATTAGGGTTTAAATTAAAATCGGATATTTTTGATGATACCGTTCCGCTACGAGAGTTCTTCTCACAATTTGAGTTAATTGCGCGGGCTAATCATTAGAATGACGCTACAAAAACGGTAGCCTTGGTTTCGTGTTTAAGAGGGAAGGCACGGTCCGTTTTAGAATGTGTCCAAGAAATTGAAAATCTTAACTATGCAGAGTTAAAATGTAAATTAAAGCTCCGTTTGGGGAAAGTTATTTATCTCAATCTTACTATTCGCAATTTACCAATAGAAAACAAAAATCGGGAGAAGATGAGGCTACTCTCGGTTCAGATATAGAATGACTTTCTCAGTTAGCGTATCCGGAATGCTCGCATCAAGTACAGAACAAAATAGCGTGTGCCCAATTTGTTTCGGTGTTGTCAGATAGATTTGTGAGAAAGATTCTCCAATTGGAAGGGGTAACATCTTTGAAAATGGCTGTTCAAAAGGCAATGGTGGTCAGGGTTATTCAAGAGAGTAATTATAGTAATTTTGAAAAAAAAAGAAGTATAATAATTATAATAACAATAATAATTATGACAATAATTATAGAAATTTTAGTAAAGAAAAAGAAAAATCTTATAATGTTGAAAAAAAAATTTACGGCGATAGTAACAAAAACAAAAGTGGAAATGATACAAATAATCAAAATAAATTTAAATTTGGGGAAAGGATGGCACAAGAATGTTGGCAATGTGGACAGAAAGGCCATTTTCGTGCAGAATGTCCCTCTTTAAAGGAAATTTCTAAGGAAAACTAAATTTTGTCGAACTAATTGGGGCGAGTTTGGCGAGAGGACGGGAAGCCCCAATAGAATTGAGAAATATTTTTAATTGCAAAAGAATTGATATTAAAAAAAGGAAAAATTATTTTGTTTTAAAGGATTTATTAATAAACTTAATTGTGTGTTGAGAATTGATTCAGGCTCAGATGTATCGTTAATTAGTAGTGAATTGTTTAAAAAAAGTAATCTACGAGCTTTGTTTACTGACTGCAATCATTTGAAATATCCTACAGGCGAGAAAGTTCCTGTTAAATGTAAAACCATTGTTTTAGTCGAATTAGGGAGTTGTTCAGTGAAACTTCCAGTTTTTGTAATTGATTTTAAGAAAGATTGTTTGCTAGGGACAGATTTCCTTTCAGCGATTAATTTGGAAAATATTTTTGAACCAATTTTCGGGAAAAATATTCAAGATAAGGAAGGAGGGTTTGCATGTTCTAGAATACAGAATTTTGGTGGGGATGTTCCTCCATTCTTAAAAGAACTTTTTGAAAAAAAATCACAAGAACTAGATGAGAATCAAAGAGGTCCTTTTGCTCAATTTTTGAATGAATTTCAGGATATCTTTCAGAAGAGGTATTAGCTGGAAATTGCAAGATCGAAGAACATAGAATTAATGTAGAAAATTCAAATCCGATCAAACAAGTTTCTCGACGAATTTCCTTAAGAATGCGTGATGAAGTTAATGAGATTATTAAAGACATGAAATTCAAGGGGTAATAGAGGAGTCGCAGAGTCCTTGGGTCTCCAGCAGTTATGGTTAAGAAAAAGGATGGGTCGATCAGGTTTAGTGTAGACTAGAGAAAATTAAACGCTGTTACTATTAAGGATTTTTATCCGTTACCTCGTATCGATGACATACTTGACAGTTATCTGGAAACTCATGGTTTTCTATTCTAGACTTAAAGAGTGGATATTGGCAAGTGAGGATTCGTCCAGAAGATAAGGAGAAAACGGCTTTCTCGATTGGGAATGGTCTTTGGCAGTTTACTGTCATGCCTTTTGGACTCTGCAATGCTCCTGCTACTTTTGAACGCTTGATAGAGAAGGTCTTACAGCAGTTGTTATATAAGATTTGTTTAGTGTATCTTGATGACATTATCATTTTCAGTGGAAATTTTGAAGAGATGTTAGATCGTTTGAGACAAATCTTTTTGCGTTTACACTCCGAAAAAATGTTCTTTCTTCAAAAGAAAAATTAGATATCTTGGTCATTTAATCTCTAGTGAAGGTTTGGTTACAGATCCCGAGAAGATTCTTGCTATTAGCAATTGGCCAACTCCTCGAACTAAAAAACAAGTATGAAGTTTTCTAGGATTTTGTTTAGATTATTACAGAAAATTTATAAAAGGATTTTCTTTGATAGCTAAACCATTGTTCTCGTTGACAGAAAATATAAGAAAATTCTTATGGACAGAACAATGTGAGGCAGCTTTTAAAGAATTAAAAGTATGGCTAATGACTTCTCCCATTTTATCTTTTCCAAATAATAAAAAGCAGTTTAGTTTGGACACTGACGTTTCTAATCATGGTATCGGGGCGGTGTTATCTCAGATTCAGGATGGGTCAGAAAAAGTTATAGCATATTTTAGTCGGGTATTGAATAAGTCAGAAAGAAATTATTGTGTTACTTGACGTGAATTACTAGCTGTTATGGATTCATTGAAATCGTTTCATCATTATTTATATGGGAGTAAATTTGTAGTCAGAACTTATCATATTTCATTGCGCTGGTTGATGTCATTTAGGAATTTGGAAAGGCAACTGGCACGATGGTTAGAGAAAATTCAACAATATAATTTCGAAGTTGTATATCGGAAAGGGAAGTTACATGGTAATGTTGACGGTTTGTCGAGACGCTCTTGCGAAGAATCTTTTTGTAATTATTGCACTAAAATAGATTCTAAGGATGAAGAGTTAATTGAAAGAATAATTTTAGAAGAAGATAATTTAAAAAATTGAAAAAGGGAACAAATGGAAGATCCGGCATTAGTTAAAATCTTTCTGGGAAAGGAGGTTGGTCAGCGTCCTTTTTAGCAGGAGATGGTTTTTGAAGATTCATCTGCAAAGGTTTATTGGTCGCAATGGGATTCTCTTGAATTGAAGAATGGAATTCTTTACAGGAAATGGGAATCTTTTAATTTTGGGAGTCATGTTTATCAAATGTTAATTCCTCGAAAAAAAATTCGACAAATTTTAGAAGAAGCTCATGATTCTCCTTCCGGTGAACATTTTCGCGTTAATAAAACTTTGGATAAGATAAGAAAACGGTTTTATTGGTCTTCTTGTAAACAAGATGTCGAAGATTGGATTACATCTTGTAAGGTTTGTATTACTAGGAAAGGACTTTCTGATAAGAGAAAGTCTAGTTTACAGATTTATAATGTTGGAATTCCTTTTGAGAAAGTTCAAATGGATATTCTTGGTCCATTTCCTTTGTCTTTTTTAGGAAATAAATATTTATTAGTAGTTACTGATTGTTTCACTAAATGGGTGGAAGCATTTCCGTTAAAAAATATGAAAGCTAATACTATTGCGGAGGTTAGGTTTTCGTTAATCAGGTAATTTCAAGGTATGATGTACCTGCGGAGTTACATACAAATCAAGGTAAGAGTTTTGATTCACGAATCTTTTGGGAACTATCAATTTTGTTGGGAATTAAGAAAACTAAGACAACTCCTTTTCATCCTCAATCTAATGAAGTAGTTGAACGGCAATATCAAACTTTGTTAAATTATTTAGCTAAATTTGTTATAGATAATCAGCGAGACTGGGATCGTTATATAGGTATGGGTTTATTGGCTTATAAAACTGCTAGACACAAAACTACGGGTATTTCCCCCGCTGAATTATGTTTTGGTCGAGATCTAAAATTGCTTTTAGATCTTCGAGGTAAACCTCCTGTAGATGAAGAAAATGGAGTTGAATCAGGTTATGTTATAAAATTAAAAGAGAAATTAGATAAAATCCATCATAAAGTAAGGCAACGATTAGATTTAAAATCTTCAAAATACAAGGCTTTTTATGATCGAAAGACTCCTGAGTTGCATTATGTTCCCGGTCAGAAAGTATGGTTATATAATCCTCGAAAGAAAATTAGAAAGTCTCCTAAATTGCAAAACAATTGGAAAGGTCCTTTTGAAGTGGTTAGGAAATTAAATGATGTGGTCTATTGCATACGGAAATCTTATAGACATAAAAATAAAATTGTTTATTTGGATAGATTAGCTTCTCATCATGAAAGACAGATTAGTTAATTTCATAAGAAATACTTTAAGATAATTTAAATTATGGTACATCTGAAGCCTAATTAGTTTACTTAAATTATAAGATACTCGTTGAAATTTTTCTTTTCTTTTAAAGATTTTTGAAGACATTTTAGGAAAGAATTATCTTAAGGATGTCTCGGAGCTATGGTTTCAATTGGAATTATTTGAGGACTGTCTCGATTATTTTGAGTTGTGGTTTTTCCCGTAGGATGAAAGACAAATGCCGAGGCAGGGACTTGAGGAATCTTTTAAAGATTTTAGGGCCACAGCAGACATTTTCCCCCCTCATGTCCGAAGATCTTGGATGGCAGAACAATTAAATTATTCAAATGAAATATTTTTGAAAACAAGAATTTAACATGCCAATAAAGTTAAGGACATCGTGTTGCTCGATATCCTGTTGCAGCAGCTCAGGTTAGGGCAAGAGATATACCCTTTTCTTGGAAGTTAACTAATTGGAGTTATGTCCGGTACGTCGGGACGACAATCTTGGAAGAGAGAAGGTAGTGTTGCGTGTGCCTCCGTATTCTTTTGCCACTGTATTTAACATATAGAAGTTGGCTGAGTAAGAGGATCATCTTCGAGCGCGTCGTCAAGGAAGTGATTGATTGACAACGGAGTGTTATCTGATAGCTATCGAATTACGCGGATATATTTTTCCGGTTCTTTCTGTTGAATGCATTTATCCTTATTATTGCTTGCTGAGTTGGCTTATATTTACATCCTAATAAAATTCATTTACTTATTACGTGCTCTTCTTCATTTCGCGACGTGAGATTGTGAGGGACTGAGTAACGAGTTATCATGAAGACGTCCGACGGGCGTAACAATATATATATTTATTTATATTAAATAATTGTTTATAATCCAGCAAAAAAGTCATGTGATTCATGTAAAAGTTATGAGCGAACTAACGCATACCATGCACACATTTTCAACAATCAATCAAAGACAAAAATACATGCCCAGATATTATTTTCAAATTGAAAGAACTCTATTTAACAAAAATAATATTTTAAAAATTATCTTACCTTGCTTTGCAAAGAAAATCCTTTTTTTCTTTTCTTCTAAATAATAGCAACTGCCGGCGCAGTCGCAATAGCAAAACAGAGCTATAATTTAGGCTGAAATTCATGGCAGTCAATGAGCGACGAGAACAGCTTTCGCGACCCTCTATTCATGAGTAAATCTTTTAATAAGAAAGTTATTGAAAGAAAGACGAGGTGCAGAATAGTAAAACGGAAGGGAAGAGAAGGAAAAGAGGAATTGGCGAGGCAGCCGATTTGGCGCCGGCCGTAAGGAGTGTTGGACGTGTGGGAAAGTCGGACATTTCCGATCAGATTGTCCAGTGGAAAAGGAAAACTCGGGTTAGTCGAGCTGTACGGGGGAGGTTTGGCTTGCGAAAGAGATTCCCCGGAAATTAATTTTAATGTTAGTAGTATAAGGACTACTTTAGGTCATTTTATTTATAAAGGAAAGATTAATGGAAAGAAGTGTTCTTTCAGGGTAGACACGGGCTCCGATGTGTCTATTGTGAGTAATAAAATTGTTGATGCAAAGAATGGAATTTTTAAGGGAAATATTAATTTAAAATATCCCACTGGAGAGAAAGTTCCTGTTAAATTTCAAACAGAAGTTAGAGTCGAATTGGGAAGATTTTCTTTACAATTGCCCATGATTATTGTTGATATAAATGACCAATGTTTGTTAGGAGTAGACTTTTTGAGAATGGTGAATTTAGAAAATGTGTTTGAATCAGTCTTTAGAGTTTCTGAAATAGAAGGAAAAATAGCTAGAATTGAAGAGCCTTTAGAGGGAGTTCCGGTTGCTTTGAAAGAACTCTTCGACAATAATTCTAAGAGATTGAATAATTTGGAAAGGGAGAATTTTATTGAATTTTTAAGGGAATTCGAAAATATATTTTCTGAGGATATTATTGCGGGAAATTGCAATTCAGTTAAACATGTTATAAATGTGCAAGATTCTCTCCCTATTAAACAGGTTCCCCGTAGAATTCCAATTCATTTGAGAGCAGAAGTGGATAGAAATATAGAGGAAATGAAAGCACGAGGAGTGATTGAGGAATCGCAGAGTCCATGGGTTTCCTCTGCTGTTATGGTGAAGAAGAAAGATGGTTCTATAAGATTTTGCGTTGATTATCGGAAGTTGAATGCGGTGACTATTAAAGATTCTTATCCCCTTCCCCGAATTGATGAAATTCTTGACCAATTAGCAGGTAATTCTTGGTTTTTTACCCTTGATCTTAAAAGCGGGTATTGGCAAATAAAGATCCGTCCTGAAGATAAAGAGAAAACGGCTTTTTCAATTGGTAAGGGACTTTGGCAATTTACAGTTATGCCTTTTGGTTTGTGTAACGCCTCTGCAACGTTTGAAAGATTAATGAAGAAAGTTTTGCGAAATTTGATATCGAAAATTTGTCTTGTTTATTTGGATGACGTAATAATTTTTGGAAAAACTTTTACTGAAATGATTAATAATCTTAAAATTGTATTTTCGAGATTAAGAGAAGCAAATTTAAAGATTAATCCAAAGAAATGTATTTTATTTGAAAATAAAGTAAAATATCTTGGTCATATTGTTTCTGTGGAGGATGTTACTACAGATCCTGAAAAGATTATTGCCGTGAAAGATTGGCCGATTTCCCATACCAGAAAACAATTGCGTAGTTTTCTCGGATTTTGCTCTTATTATAGGAAGTTTGTAAAAGGTTTCTCGTCTTTGGCTAAACCTCTGTATACATTAACAGAGAATAAAGTCAAGTTTGTGTGGGAAGAAAAATGTCAAGAGGCGTTTAAAAAGTTAAAGTCATTGATAAGTTCTTCTCCAATTCTTTCCTTTCCAAAGGAGGATGGTGAATTTATTCTAGATACAGACGCCTTGAAAATAGGGATTGGAGCAGTCTTGTCACAAAAGCAAGATGGCAGTGAAAAAGTGATTGCGTATTTTAGTCCTATGCTGAATAAATCAGAACGGAATTATTGTGTTACTCGCCGAGAGCTTTTGTCGATAGTAGACTCTATTAAATTTTTTCGTCATTATCTTTTGGGACGAAAGTTTTTGATTCGTACAGACCATGTTTCGTTACGATGGCTTATGTCTTTTAGAGATCTAGAAGGACAATTGGCTTGTTGGCTGGAGAGGCTCCAACAATATGAATTTGAAATTATTTATCGGAAAGGGCTTTCTCAGCAGAATGCCGATGGATTATCCAGACGATTGTGTGAGTTAAATGGCTGTGGATATTGTTCTAAAGTGGAAAAGAAGATGTCTGTCGCTCGAATTGTGCTGGAAGACAAGAGCCTTGGAGATTGGCGTCATGCACAACGGACGGATTTGAGCATCTCATTTATATTGCAAGGAAAAGAAGCGGGACAGAGACCAGCTCGTTCGCAAATTCCTATTGGAGATATCCCAGCACAGATTTATTGGTCATATTGAGACTTGTTAGTTTTAAAAGATAGAATTCTTTATAAAAGATGGGAAGCCCCAAATCTCAAATCCGGTTTTCTTCAATTTATAGTTCCTCGGAGTCGAGTGAAGGAGATTTTGGAGCAGGCACATGATTCTCCGTCGGAAAGTCATTTTGGGGTAAATAAGACTTTAGGGAAGATTCGAAAACGATTCTTTTGGGCGACTTGTAAGCAGGATATTGAAGAATGGTGTAGGACGTGCAAAATTTGTGTTTCGAAGAAAGGTCCTTTAGGAAAAGGGAAATCCCTTCTTCAGATTTATAACGTTGGTTCTCCGATGGAAAGGGTACAGATGGATATCCTTGGTCCTCTTCCATTAACGACATTAGGGAATAAGTATCTACTAGTCATTGTGGATTGCTTCACGAAGTGAGTAGAAGCCTACCCTATAAAGAATATTAGAGCTAAGACGGTGGCTGAGATTTTCGTTAGTCAATTTGTCTCCAGGCATGGGGTGCCCATTAAAATTCACACAGATCAAGGAAAAAATTTCAAATTTCAATTAGTCTCTGAATTAATGCATCTTCTTGGAATCAAGAAGACGAGAACAACTGCTCTGCATCCCCAATCTGATAGACAGGTTGAGCGTCAGCATCAGACAATAATAAATTATTTAGCTAAATATGTTTCAGAGAATCAGAAAGATTGGGATCGATGGATTCCTATGTTTCTGTTAGCATACAGATCTTCAAAGCATGAGACCACTGGAGTGACCCCTGCAGAATTATATTTTGCTCGAGAGCTTAGATTACCTATGGATTTATTACAGGGCAGTCCGAGATTTTATGAGGAGAGATTATCTCCTGAGAGAAATTTTGTGAAAAATTTGAAAGAGAAGTTAGAAGAGATTCATTCCGGTGTTAAAGAACGTATGGCCTTGAAATCTTTACAAATAAAGGCTCGGTATGATCGAAAAGTTAGAGGAGTTCTTTTTGAAGAGGGAGAGAGAGTCTGGCTGTTTAATCCTTGCAGAAGTAAAGGAAAAGCTCAAAAATTGCAAAGCAATTGGGAGGGTCCGTATTTAATAGTGAAGAAATTAAGCGAAGTAGTTTATTGTATTCAAAAGACACCTCGGCACAGGAAGAAAATAGTGCATGCAGATCGATTAGCTTCTTTTCTCGAAAGAACCTTAGAGTGAGGTAAATCGGAGCCCGGAATCTAATTTATGGATCGTTTGGTGTATAGTGTGTTAGGTAGAATGATTGCGTGTAGTATTAAGTAATATTAAGTTACTGTGTAATATCTTTTCTTTTCTTAGAGTCTTTGTCTTGGAAAGAGGATTGCCTTAAGGAAGGAATTCTTGACTGAAGCGGTTGAGCTGAACAGCGAGCTGAATTAAGGAGAGAGAGGGAAATTGTCATCCTAAGAAGACTGCCTCACCCATGGTTTTTGATCCGTTGTTTTCCCGTGGGTCATAGGACAAATGTCGAGGCAGGGACTTGGGGAGCCCCTTTGGGGACATTGGGTCCACGGAGAATACCTCCCTCTTGTTCGAAGACAAAGCGGACCGATGAAGACAAGAATTAAGGAAGAATTAATAAATACTACGATATTGGAACCTGCAACGACGTAGTTCGGTAACTCGGAGCAGCAGCTCGAGGTAGAACGGGTAGCGTCGTGGTTCCTGGAGTATCACAGTAAATCGGGACGACAATTCTTGTAGAATATGAAGTCGAGTGGGATCTAATTTTTATTTCAAGATGGTGTCTACCAGGGACCAAGAAAACGGCGAGGCACGGTAACCTGTAGCAGCCGCTCAGAGTAGGGCCACGGAATCGTCGTGGTACCCTAATAATGGAGCCTTAGATTGAGAAGATGGTCAACTCGTTACTTCAGTTATTGATTGTCGGGACGACAATCTAAATTTGACGGAGGGCAGTGTTGCGGCCCTGCTATTGGTGGGTTAAAGTTATCTTCAGAAGTTGTCTCGGAAAAGTCTCCGTTGTCAAGAAATTAATAAATAAATAACGATTGCCAGATTTTTGAATAGCTGTCGACCATGACGGACGTACTTTCGAACGGCTTCGCGAATTTCCCATTTGGTGTACATAATTTATTCTGGTTTATTAAAACGTTCTTATTCGTTCCTTTAAATAAGTGTTCTAATTATTTTGCGGCTCGCGAGTGTTGTGTGTGTGTGATTCGATTTTTATCGAATTGGTGGCTCGGACGCAACAATATATATATATATATATATATACAGGGTGTCCCAAAATAACCTTCCGTCCGTAAAATGACGTATTCCTGACACAATTTTAAGACAATTTTTCCTTTACCAAAATTTGATTTGAAGCTTAGTTTTTGAGTTATAAGCAAAAATAGTTAGCAAATCACACGTCGAGTACAGAAGGCAGATAGGAACGGCGCGGCACACCGCGAGCGCGGGCGCAGCTGACCGTTCGACGAGTGGTTACCGCCGCATGAGTCGCTAACTATTTTATCTTATAGCATAAAATTATGCTTTAAATAAAATTTTGGTAAAGAAGAAAATGTCTTATAATTACGTCAGGAATAAGTGTTCCTTAAAATAACGTTACTTTAATGACCAAAAGTTGTTCCGGATTGCCGGCCGTCGGACGTATACACTTTAATCGTCTCCGTGCGACGCTCCTTGAATTGTCGTCGACGAGTTCAGACCGATCGATATATTGATTTTCCGGGTCAGCTGAGAAAATGAATCAATATTTTTTCAAAAACGAACGACACAGACATCACGGACACAACACTTGATTGACACAATACAGATTACAGCAATAACGAGTTTATTATTTATTCACTCACTACCGATTCACCGATATATATATAGAAAACAGACTCTCTCTTTCTCTCTCTCTCTCTATATATATATATATATATATATATATATATATATATATATATATCGGTGAATCGGTAGTGAGTGAATAAATAATAAACTCGTTATTGCTGTAATCTGTATTGTGTCAATCAAGTGTTGTGTCCGTGATGTCTGTGTCGTTCGTTTTTGAAAAAATATTGATTCATTTTCTTAGCTGACCCGGAAAATCAATATATCGATCGGTCTGAACTCGTCGACGACAATTGAAAGAGCGTCTCTCTTTCTCTCTCTCTATATATATATATATATAGAGAGAGAACAGACTCTCTCTCTCTCTCTATATATATATATATATATATATATATATATATATATATATATAGAGTTTTCGGGCGTAACAATATATATGTATATATATATGTGTGAATGTGCGTGCGTGCGTGCGTGCGTGCGTGCGTGCGGGCGGGCGTGCGTGCGTGCGTGCGTGCGTGCGTGCGTGCGGGCGTACGTGCGTGCGTGCGGGCGTGCGGACGTGCGTGCGTGCGGGCGGGCGTGCGTGCGTGCGTGTGTGTGTGTGTGTGTGTGTGTGTGTAGGTCTTTATATCTGTCTTACTCATACGAACAATACCGTTTTTCTTTTCTTTTTATTTATTCTTTGTTTATTAATGCATTACTAGGAGACCGCGTTTTTTAACTTTTTATTTCCTTTCTATTTTTGTTTTATTAAATTATTTATTGTGGTGCCATAGCAAAGAACGCATTATTAGTCGCGATAAATATTACGATGCCTCAAAACTTGTGTCTTGAGATACGAGGTCGCATCGTCGGACAGTGGCAGGCCGGAAGAACAGTAGCGGAAAACGCTGCTGCGATTCCGTGCTTTGACAAAACTGTTCGACGATGGATACAACGATTTGCTGATGGTGGTGATCATGCTTTTCATGATCATTGTCAGCACAATCATAGGCCTTGTAAAACTAGGGCGGAAGAAGATGAGGCTATCGTTGCCGCAGCAGTTGAGCAACCCTTCGGCGCTGTCCAAGAGGCTCTCAACGCGGCGAACGTCCAAGTATAGGATCGGACCGCCCGGCGACGTCTGAACGAAGCTGGGTTACATTGCTACCGTCCAGCCCACAAAATTCCGCTGACTCCTGTTCATCGGGAACAGCGCATCGCGTTCGCTTTGGAGAACCTGATGACGAGCCGTGAGGAGTGGGAGACTGTGATCTGGACCGATGAAAAGGTCTTTGTATCATCTGTCGACCGCACACCTCATGTATGGCGACCAAGGAATCAAAGGTTGCATCCGAACCATGGTGTGCCTCTTCACAAAAGTGGAAGGATTTTGTGTGGAATGTGGGGCTGGATTTCGGGAATTGCAATCGGCAAATTGGTGCAAATTCCCTCGCGAATGAACTCTGCGGACTATATTCGCATACTGGAGGATGTTCTTCTTCCTACAGTACACGCAATTTTCCCACAGAGGATGTACTAGTTATCCGGTTAGTGCAGAATAACTCTGGAGTCCATACCTCACGTGAAACACGGGCATGGTTTCGGGATCATCCGGAGATTCAATTGGTCAACTGGCCTGCACGTTCACCAGATCTAAATTTGATCGAAAATGTGTGGGCACAAATGGTTCAACGATGGGAACCAAGACGGAAGAGGACGGTAGCAGTGTTAGTTAACCATGAGAGAGAAGTCTGGGAAGGGCTTCGGCATCGATCAGACTTTCTCGCAAACTTGATTGATGCGATACCAAATCGACTCAATCAAGTTATTGACCAGAACGAATACTGGACAGATTATTAAATAATATGCAGCTTTCGCGCTTATTCCGCGATCGGCCCTTTTCAGGGCTAATAAAACTTTCACACCGCGAGAAGAAGCGTCTATAGGCGTCTCACTCGTTCGTATACTCTGTATATATATATATATATATATATATATATAGGGAGTAACTGAAATAAGTTTACAAATTATAACAATTTAATATTATTTATTTATTTTAATATTAAACATACATTAGAAATTTGTTATGTATTATATTTTATATTTTATAAATAAATTTTGATAAAACATTTCTAATCAATACTCATTTACACAAAATTGCGTAAGATAGACAAGTATGCTATTGATGTTTTCACTATCTGTAAACAAAATGTACTGTACGAGAAATAACCATATAATGATAAAAAAATATAACATAGATACTGTTTACTAACTCACATTTGTAAATGTGTTCAATGATAATGTGTAGAATTTCCCAGCAGTCAACATTAATGGCTTCTCAGAACGATTGATACAAATAGTAAGTAACTTTGTATCCGGTGTATTATTGTACCAATTAGAATTGTAAAATGCATCACGTACTCTGGCACTCTAAATGTCATAAGGAATTTTTTCAGAAGGTTATATTGATTTTACATTGCAAGAAATAATTTATGATCTCAAGATGTTTCATACAACATAAGAAAAACTTTGTTTATCGATAGAACGATTATATTAATGGCATTGACTATATTCCATTATCGACAATTTGCATTGTATGAGACTATTATTTACAATTATCTAGAAACATTTATTATTTCATATCAGCAAAAACATGGATCGAAGTGGCATCACCACTCTGATATAACATTTTTTAATTATTCCTTTTAATCAAAATCTGTTATCATACACTACTCAAAGTAAAGTATAGGAAACACTTTTTATACGCTAAAAAATGAGCTATTTTTTAAACTATTGTAATCGGTGAAAAATCATCGTACGAAAGTTTAAAAAAAAGAACATTTTGAAGCTTTAACGTTTCAACTTTAACGCGTTATCAATAACTTTAAAATTTTTTTTATCTTTCTTGTTCTATGCTTTAAAAAAAAACACATTGTTTTATTCCTTAAATTTACGTATCTTTGACACTCTGCAGCTTGATTAGAAAAATTCTCTTGAATTAAAGTCAAGTAAAGTACAAAGTACTTTGCCTACAAAATATTTTTTTTAAATTTTCCTACTATTTGTTTTGATTGAATTACATGAAACTAAATCTATATTTTTCAGAAATATTGTCATTACTCAACGAAAAATCATTATAGTTTTTAAAAAGGCTTTTTAAAGCTTAAAGTTTCAGTTTTAATGTGCTATTGATAGTTTTTAAAATATTAGTTATTTTCTCACAAAGGAAGGATCGGAAGTATCTTTCTTTAATTTGAATAAGTTTTTAATATTTGTTTAAATCAAAATAAGAGACACATTATTCTATACGTGCCTATTTGGCCATTAAAAGGACGAAACACTTCTTTAAAAAGCAGTTTTTATATTTCTGAGCGAATATTGTCGAAACGGTAAAAGATATTTAAAAAATTTTAAATAAAAGTTTTATACTTTTAATTTATTTTATAACAGTGTAATCAAATATCAAATTTTGCAAAAATGTAATTTTTCGAAATCCCTCTCCACTCCTTAATTTTTGAAAATTTTTAAATTTATCTTCTAACAAAACTTGTAACATATTTAATAACAAATTCAACCATGATAAAGTTGTATTCTGAAAACGCATTTCTCAGAAATAAGCTAAAAAAACCTCTATATTGCTATACGCGCCTTATCCGTATTCACATATTCTCATGGCGCTTCCTACTCATGGCAACAGTTTTTTTTCGCACAGAAATAATTTTTTCTTTTCACTGAAATAACCATGAATTATCAATAAATAATTTATATATTAAAATTTTCATATTACATAGATAGATAGATAATTTTGATCTTCTAAACGTTATAATGACTTTCATTCTTCCGTTTTTACATATACACTGGAGACACTTAATAGTGCAGCGTACGAGGCTTTGTTGCACTTTCATAAGTTTATCACTTCTACTGTAGAATTCAGAGCCATGAGAATGTATCGTTTCGCCCATACATCAAAAACGTTCGCACTTTTAGTAATCAAAGATATGTAAAACACAATAACATGAATACGCACGAATACGACGGTTGAATTATGTAATATCGCGAGAGGCGTGAGCGTGAGTATACATGCTTTTTACGCAAGAGGGTACGCGTCTGCAGCTTTGTGTAAACGCTACGCTGCTGGGCCGTTATCCTTACTCATGTTACGAAGGCTGGACTTGGCGCGATTGAAGTAGGGATGTATTGCACTTTTTCGAGTCGCACTATTGAAAGTTTTCAGTATACTTTTCAAAATATTTTATAAAATCACACAGCCAAAACATAAAACATTATATATTTTACATAATAAAATATAATATATAGTATATAATAAAACAGAACATCATAAAATATACTATACAAAAAGAAAACCTCCGTCCAAGAATAACATAAGTATTCACTTAAAACTATACAAAAAATAAAAAAATTAAAAGAATACAATATAATTTTTGCAAAGTACTAATGCTCGTTGCACACACACGCGCGCGCGCGCGCACACTGCAGTGAATCTCTGTTTCCCATAGTATTTTCTCACCAGTACTATTTATGAAACTTTTTTTATTTATAACTTTCTAATAAACAACAAGTGACGGCTAAAACCTTTTGAATATAACTCAGAGTCATGACCATAACAGTTGTCAAGGTCAAGGTTATTGAAGCTGGGTCCTTTATTTGGGATTTTTACTCTTGAATATAAGAATTAATAAACATTAATCTTACTAAATACAAGTAGAAAAGTTCCTGTGCACCAATTAGTTTCGTAGAAAAATTTAATTTCTGCGAAACCGACGCACAACCATTCACGTTTGGCTCTTAGTCATTCTCTTTCAAAGTAGTTTGTAAACATTAAAAGAGCTTTATCAATCTCAATAATATACACACTATTTAGTTGGACACAAGAATATACACACAGTTCATTTGGATACAAGAATATACACACTGTTCATTTAGACACCGTTTACTTGGACATCATTTATTTGGACATTGTTTAGTTGAACACCGAAGACGAAAAGTCGCAAACCCATGTGGAACCGTATAATTACAGACTTTGTTATGGCATCCGAAGTACAAGACGAATATATGTTGTCCCTCGCTTTGCGTGAAAAGTCATAAACTCATGTAGAATCATATAATTGTAGATCTCGGTGTCCAAATGAACAGTGTGTATATTCTTGTGTCCAAATGAACAATGTATATATTCTTATATCCAAGTAAATAACGCGCAATTTTTTTCGTGTCCAAATAGACGGTGTCCAAATGAACAATATCCAAGTGAAGTATACTTTTACTTTTGTCACTCATATATATATATATATATACATATTATACGGTTCCACATGGGTTTGCGACTTTTCGTCTTCGGTGTCCAACTAAACTATGTCCAGATAAATGATATCCAAGTAAACGATGTCTAAATGAACAGTGTGTATATTCTTGTATCCAAATGAACTGTATGTATATTCTTGTGTCCAACTAAATAGTGTATATATTATTGAGATTAATAAAGCTCTTTTAATGTTTACAAACAACTACTTTGAAAGAGAAGGACTAAGAGCCAAACGTGAATGGTTGTGCGTCGGTTTCGCAGAAATTAAATTTTTCTACGAAACTAATTGGTGCACAGAACACGAATTTTTCTACTTTTGTCACTCATATATATATATATATATATATATATATATATATATGAGTGACAAAAATCGCCTACATATATATGTATATATATATATATATATATATATATATATATATATATATATGTAGGCGATTTAAAAAAAACTAAACAACGCGGAGACCGTAACGGTCGTATCTATGTTTTGATTTCGGGCCGTCTCTCTGAGTTATCACATCAAGAGTCGAAGCCCGAATGCGTAAAGTCTGACTCCTATCAACGCGCCGACAACAAATCACGGTGATCCGTGATTTGACAGGTAATTGGTCCTATTTTTGAGATGGGGGAAACCTTTTGGTACTGTTCGGTATAAAAGAGCGCGATACCGAGAAGAGACGGATCTTTTCCTGAAAGCACCGTATATTAAGAAGAACGAGAACCTCCGAACAAGATACGATTCGCAAACCTCTTAACAAGATACGATTCGCAATAAATATTAACGTTTAGAACGAAAAACCAGAATACACATTTATATACACCTATCCTCTCGAAATCCCGACAAGCAAAATCTTTCGTCTTCTTGCCGTCTACAACTTTTTCAGAAGTGCGATACGGACAAAGCGGGACAGACTTTTGGTAAGCTTTTTGGGGCATCGGGAGTGTGAAACGCGCGCGAGTATTGACTTTGACCGAGCGCGAGTTACGTTGCGGTGAGAGGAGGGACGTTGGATACCGCGGAGAGTGCGACGATGGAGTCATGTGCCGGGAAAGTATACAGAGTGATTGAAATAAAAGAGGCTCTTCAAAAACGAGGACTGTCCACGAGCGGGACAAAAACTGAGCTGATCAGGCGAATAAATGAAAGTGATCCGGGGATATGGAGTGAGCTTGCGGAGAAGCGGAAGGATGTCCTGAGCGAGGCCGATGAGGTCGACGGCGGTGAGGTGACCGAGGCGGATGGCGTGATGCCGGTGCGAGGGGAGCGTGGGAGCGTCGCGACGGACAAGATGATGGAGAGTGACGTCGCGATGAGGAGAGAGCTCATGTTCCTGCGCCGAGAAAGGGAGCTTATGGAAAGAGAACAGCAATTGCTTCGGCGGGAGTTGGAGATATTGCGAAATTCTCTCGCGATGACTGCAAACTCGACGATAAACGGTGACTGTCCATTACTCGGCGGCGTCGGGGGTATCAAGGAATTACAATTGTTAAAACAGACGTACAACTTGAACGAGAACGCGACACGGATTTTAATTAGCTCGAGATTAAAAGGGCAGTAGTGATATAAAGAGAGTTCTAACCCAGTTGCTCGAGGGTGGAACGGAGGCAGGGGGGGAACCGCGGGGGGATGACGTCACGCAGGTCCGCGACGCAGTTTGTAGACGAGGGGTACGCGGGGAGGAGGGAGAGGTCCGCGACGTGGTCGGTAGACGAGGGGTACGCGGAGAGGAGAGAGAGGTCCGCGGCGCGGCCGGTAGACGAGGGGTTTGCGGAGAGGGAAGAGAGGTCCGCGAGTAGGGAGATGGATAGAGAGAGACAGCGCGATAGACGTTCGCAACGCGGTAGACGGAGACGCGTGGTATAGGATAGGATAAGGAGAGCGCTATGTGCATTGTACATAGCATAGGACAATGAGAGCATGATGTGGTGGGATAAGGAGAAGACTACAATGGAAAGATAGTGTGAGAGAGAAAGAATGAGGATGAGGGGATAGGATAGCGGGAACGCGATAAGACAGAGGCTAAGGCGTACGCGAGAACGCAGATTAAATTTTTTTTTTTTATATTATTATATTATTATTATTATATATTATATTATTATTATTATTACTAATTATATATATTAAATATAATCTAATCAATACTAAGTGGAAGAGGAAGAAGGATGGGATAGATAATGAAGGCGCAAAACACAATACATATATTTATCGTAAACAAAATTTTTAATTATAAAAATGTGTATTTTTATACATATAGTGTGTGTGTGTGCGTGCGTGCGTGCATGCGTGCGTGCGTGTGTGCGTGCGTGTGTGCGTGCGTGCGCGTGCGTGTGCGTGTGCGTGTGCGTATGCGTGTCCTAAAATGCAGACTAATAGAAAAATGCATCACGTACTGTAACATAATACATGCTACAAGGAGAGGATAAAAAAGGTAATAACACACATGTATTGTAACAATAGTTTATTATAAATATGGATTGATCGAACCTTTATGATGATGATTCGACCACCAATTGAATAATTTAAATACATTTTGTAAAGCACAATTTCGTACATGTCTATCGCAACGCAGAGTAGTATCTAATTTATCTAAAGCAGGAACGTCATCATAGTCGTTATCCAATGTCTCGATAATAAGACCGATTCTCTCATCGTCTTCCAGTAAATTTGCCAACCATTCTCGTTTTTCATGTCCTTTGACATACACTCGAGAAGATGCATCTTTTAATGTCACGGCGTCAGTGATTAAACGTTTGGCTCTGTAATACGGAATGTTTCCATCTTCCCATTGCAGATTGTGATGTTTTCCAATCAACCATGCAACTTGAGATCTCTCAGATCTCGTGAGCAAACGGAATGGTGTAAGACTCGTAAAAATATAATGAGAGAGTACAGAGCCCTTTGTCAGAATCGCAATTTCTTTCACGATAAACTTTCCTTCAACGATAAATCCTTGGAAATCCACAAACGTTGGCACAACCATAATGAAATGATATTGGCGAGAACTACGACGGATAACTAATGTCAATCATCGAGTATCGCCAGTTTTATAATGTTATAATGTTATAACATTGGAGGGGATTATTCCTGATTCATGTAATTTTGCGAACAACATTTGTCAACGGGTTATATTCGACAATGCGATCGTGCAAGATGAGACAATATGCGTTAGTATTTGCGGGTACATCTAGCTTACATTCAAATTCTATTCTTACGTCCACGGTAGCATTTTTGACAGACTCGTTTTGTCGCGAGCAGTCAATGACTGTGAGAGGACCGCACTCTAGAAATTTTGCCATGGTAAATATACATTATCATTGATCCTGAGACATTAGAAATTCGATCACAACTAGTCAAATTAATAAATATTGATGCAAGAGACAGTAGTGCTGAAAAGTTATTCCACGCATTTAAAACTGAAATGTGGAAATTACAGATTCCTTTTGGAAATATTGTTGCCCTGTCATGCGACAATGCATCAGTAATGACAGGGAAACATTTATCGTTTAAAACTAAGTTAGAAGAGATGTGCAAACATGTATTAACATTTCCATGTCCTTGCCATTCAGCTGCGTTAGCTGCACACGCCGCATGTGCAAAAATACCGTCATTTTGTGACGAGTTTTTAAAAAAAATAACATATTATATTAATAGCAGTCCAAAACGTTCGGCAATTTTTCATGAATTTTGCTTTCAAGAAAGTTATCACAAAATTTTAAAATTAAGTGAAACGCGCTGGTTAGTCTCATCACACATGTGTCGAAAGACTTCTTGAATCATGGAACACAATTAAAAATTTTTTGCAAGAAATGGTTGTGAGCGATAAAACAAAATCTGGAGAGTATCTATTGTCTATGATGGATAATGTAGAAATGAAAGCTTATTTTCTTTTTCTTAAATATATTTTAAATTTCTTTAATGTATTCAACGCATTTTTTCAGTCAACAGAAACGAGAATCCATTTACTACCGTTAAAATCAGCTAAATTTCTCTCCCAAGTCTGCCAAAACTTTGTTAAAAAAGAATATATAAAAGATATAGCCACAAGTATCGATTTTTTGCAAAAAGAAATTCAGAAGGATATAAATGAAATTTTTGTTGGGTCAGAATGTCAAGAATATCTCAATAATTTAATAATAGAAGGTCATACAGATACAATTATAACCATTCGACAGAATTGTTTACAATTTTATATAACTGCTGCACAAGAAATACGTAAAAGATTGCCCATTAAACATAACTTTTTGACAAAATTACTAGTTTTTGACTCATCTATAGCTTTATTTAATAGTAATAGAGAATCATCATTCCAATATATTTCTTTTATTGCAAAAAGTCTTGGTGATTTCGATGAAGAATCTTTAAAAGAGTGGCTTGCATTGTCAACAGATTTAACTATGGAAGAAAAAACAAATATATCTAAATTAAAATTTGATGATATGTGGAAAGCAATCTTACAGCGTCAGTCAAATAATATTTACAAATATCCCAATTTGAGAAATCTTGTGAACGCTGTTCGAGCACTTCCTAATTCAAATACAGACCCGGAGAGAATGTTTTCGATTTTAACTGATTTAAAAACCAAAAAACGAAACAAACTATCTTCGACTAGTGTTAATGCCATTTGCGTAATAAAATCAGGAATGAAAACGAGAGGCGAAACAGCATGATAGTAACTGAACAGCATTTATCTCGTATGTCGTCTGATAAATTATATGCAGCTTGTCCTAAAAAAGAATAAAGTAGTTTAACTTTATATGCTGCAGATGAAGTTGCCAGTTCTTCATCTACAACGCAGTAATAATGTTGAAAAGAGACTAAATACTTTGTAATAATAATTTTTTATTTATTTATTATATATTTATATTTTTAAATTATATATAATTTTATTTATATTTTATATTTTATTTATTTATATTTTTAAATTATATATAATTTTATTTATATTTTATATTTTATTTATTTATATTTTTAAATTATATATATAGCTTTTCTCTCACCCTTTACAGCTTATTTATGACAAAATCTTTTTATTATATATATATATATATATATATATATATATATATACACACACACATATATTGTTAAAAAAAAATAAAGTTAATAAATAAATAAAAAAATAAAAATTCTTTTTATTGCTGCGTGTATATATATATACATATATATATATATATATTATAAACAGGGGGTTTTTAGTTGGTATTCCACCCGGGATCTAGGGTGGTCCAATATAACCCCTTCGGACCGGCCGGTGGGGTATGCATTTACAGGCATGCATTTAAATGCATTTACCCCCTGTCGCACAAAAAAAAATATCTAGAATTATTATATAATTATAGAATTATATATAATTATTTATTATTATTATTATAGAATTTATTTCGTAAGCTAAGATTGAGCAAATCATATGCATATAACATTTTATTTATGTTAACTTTGTATAAAAGTAAGTTTATTATATGTTACATATTTATAAGCTTTATTACATGTTTATTATGTATTTGGTAATCATATATATTGTCATACATATTTTAAAATGTTAAACAATATGTCGCAATATAAAATTATTCAAAAATAAATAATATTTATATTAATACAATAATTTTTTTACAATTATAACATGTATGATACAATATATAATAAACATGTAAGACGTATAAACATATAATAAACTTACTTTTATAAAAAGTTAATAATTGACAAATAAAATATTCTATGCATATGATCTGATTAATTTTGGTTTACGAAATAAATTCTACAATTTTATCAATTAATTAATATAATTAATTAATAGTATAATTAAATTAGTATAGTTTTGAAAATACGTTTAATTCTTGTATTATTGTATTATTATTTTTGCAATTTCTTTATAACTTTACATTTTAATTAATGGAAATATAAACTTGCACAATTTTATAATATAGAAATATATTAAATCAATTTACGCAACATTGTGTCGAACATTTAATGCAAATATTATAATTATTTTAACCAAAAAATTTAACCATGCATATTTTTAATTAAAATGTTATAGTGGACTTCCACACCACCTATGAGGTTTCACTATTGGCGCGTTAGGTTTTTGTAATGTGGACCTTCGCCTGGAGCCCTATTCTACCACATTTTGTTATTTTATACACATATATTTAACGTTTCTACATTTCTATTTACGAGGTGTGTCTTTTGCAGACATGGTGTCTTTTGCAGACATGGTGTCTTTTGCAGACATGGTGTATTTTGCAGACATGGTGTCTTTTGCAGACATGGTGTCTATTACAGACATTTTTATCTGAGAAAAATAAAAAATCCTACTATTTATTATATTATATAAATAACAATGTTTGTTATTCATATAATTATAAATATAATAAAATATAATATCATATAATAATAAAGAAAATAAATTCACTATCTTTTGTATATTATTATTATATATCGTTGCATGATGAGTGACCAGCAATATCATTAATTTCTGCAGCATATAATGTAAAACTGCTTTTCTGTTTTTAGGAGGCTTCTTATACAATTTATTCCACGACATGAGACGTAAATGTTTTTCATCAATTTTCATTTGTAGAACAGTTTCTTTTCTCGCTTTTAAAGCTGATTTAAAAACACAAATAGCGTTTACAGAAGTAGACAAAAGTTTATTTCGTTTTTTTGTTTTTAAATCTGTTAAAACGGAAAATATTCTTTCTGGATCAGTATTTGAATTTGGAAGACATCTAACAGCATTCAAAAGAGATTTGAGATTGGGATATTTGTCATTATTAGTGGAGTATTGGATTTGTAAAATTTGTTTCCACATATCATCAAAATTTAATTGTAATAGCTTTTCTTTTTCTGTTAATGTAAAATCTAAATGTAAATTAAGCCATTCTTTTTTTAATCCGTTTTCATCAAAACCGCCAAAAGTTTCAGCTATAAAAGAAATATCATTGAATGATGTTTCTCTATCAATACTTAATATAGCTATGTCAGGCTGAAAAACTTTTAATTTAGACAAAAATTTATTATTAATTGGCAATCTTTTACTAATTTCTTCAGCGGCAGTTACATAAAATTGCAAACAATTCTGTCTAACGTTTATAACTGTATCTGTGTGTCCTTTTTTAATTAATTCATTTAGGTATTCTTTGCAATCAAATCCTAAATAAATTTCTTCTAAAGATTTTTGATTTTCTTTTTCATCAAATTTAATATAATTGTATAACAATCTAAAAGCTTTGGTTTTAAAAAGTTTTTACAAACTGTGGTTAAAAATTGTAATGATTTTGGCTGCAATAAATGTATTCTAGTTTCTACAGCTTGGAAAAATGCATTAAATGAATTAAAAAAATTCAAAATATATTTTAAAAACAATAAATAAGCTTTTTTTATCTGCATTTTGGATTATAAACAATAAATATGTTCCGATCTTTGTCTTTTCACTTACGGTATTTTCATTCAGAAATAGCTTGACAATACCCCAAGACTCAATAAGTCTTTCAACACATGAGTGGTGAGAAAGCCACCGTGTATCAGACAACTTTAAAATTTTTCAATTTGTTTCTTGAAAAGAATTCGCTGAATTCTTGATAAATAGCCGAACGTTTTGAACTAGAGTTAATAAAATTTGTAATTTTTTTTATAAATAATCGGGTATTTTAGCACATGCGGCATGTGCAACCAATGCAGCCGAAAGGCATGGACATGCAAGTGTTATTAAATTTGTACAAATTTCTTTTAATTTTTTTTTAAACGAAAGATGTTTCCCTGTCATTACGGACGCATTGTCGCATGACAAGGCAACAATATTTTGAAAAGGAATATTTAATTTCCACATTTCATATTTAAATGCTTTAAATAATTTTTCTGCGCTGCAATCTCTGGCATCAATATTTATTAATTTTACTAATTGCGATTGAATGTTTAATGTTTCCTGCTCAACAAACCGAATAAGAAACGTCATCTATTTTTCATTAGAAATATCAGACGTTTCGTCTATGAAAATTGAAAATTTAGTATTTTGAATGCTGTTAACAACACGATTGGTCTCAACTGGACATATCACATTTGAAATTATATTAGTACATTTTGTTCGTCCCATACTCATATTTTTCAAAACATTATAATCTTTTCCTGTTTCTTGGAAAAGAGTCAGAATTTCATTTGCCGTTTGATATATTTTTATTGAAGATTAATGCAGCAAAGCGAATTTCTGCTATTTTCTTTCGCTCTTCAAATAACAAAAAAGATTCATTCATATTTATATCTTCATTGCATATATTTGTTTTACTTTTTTTTACACATTATTTGATGTTTTTCGGATTCTGCGTGACGATAGATCTGACACACTCCACCGGCAATAGACGTATTCAAAACGTGCAAAAAGATGAATTTATGTCTGATACTTCGCCATGGTTTAAACAGTTCGATGTCTAACCATTATAGAAAACGTTTTTGGATATTGTTTTATTTAAATTTTTATTATCATTATTTGATAATAATGATGTGTTTTCTTTAATATTATTTTTATGACACGCAGAATCCGCATGTCTTAAAACGTGATGTACTACACGAAAAATTTCTATTGCACACAATACAATGGAAAAGGCTTTCATTTAATGATACTTTACAAATCCAAGATTTAAATCGGTCATCACTAAGCCAAGCTTCTGAAAAGTTTCGCTTAGCTCGCTTCTTTTTAATTATATCACACATTTTTACAGAACGTAAAGATTGATAAAAGCTAAGACTGTAAGAATGAAAGAGATAAAAGTATAAATAAATTGGAGAAACTTACAATCTCGGGATAATTTAAAAATTATGAACAGATATTTAACACAAGCGCACTTATTATTATTTTACTTGCACTAAATAAAGTGACAAGGCAAAGGATATTACGATTGCGTGATAAAACAAATGCATCATAAATTTTCTATCGGTAATTCAGTGAATTATTACATTAGAAACATCATAGAACAAATTCGCCACAAATTTTCAAACGGCAAGATTAGTCAATTATAAGAAATTAAGATGTCATGATACGTTATCATTACATTATAACAATCAGGTCAGATGGCGCGCAGTGAATAAAAAAGATAAAAAGTAAATACCTTATCGAATTAGAGGACTCACAGATGGCAATAAAGTTTTAAATGGCGGATCTGGAACTGTCACGTAAGTAATACATTTAATTATTTTTCATATTTCTTACGAAAAATTGTATGTGCAGAAGCCAGACAATTATAAAAATACATATAAAAATGCAAATACATAAAAATAAATAATAAATATATTTTTTTATAGAAGAAGTTATACAACAAATAAAAGAAATGTCGTTGAAGTCTAAAATGGAGCAGCTGATGCAGCAGTTGTTGCAGCAGCAACAACAGCAACAACAACAGCAACAACAAATGCAACAACAATTGCATTTGTTGCAAGCGCAGCTGCAGCTGTCCCAGCAGCCACAATAACCGCAGCTCCAAGAATTGGAGCAAAAAACAAAGGAGCAGCCGCAAGAAGCGGAAAAGGATAAAGAAAGTATGTTCATTATGAAATATTTATTTTTTTAATATTTTAATTTATTTATGATTTACTTATATATATGTTTATTTGTAACGAGGATGTGGGCGCGGGAACTCTCGCGCCCGTTGGTATGTCCAACAGGGACGAATCCTAAAATATGCGGATGTGAGGAACAGCCAAGGCGGCCGAGGAAGCGGCCGAGGCAGTCGGGGTGGGCCGAGAGGCCGCTCCATAGTTAATAATTATTACTTTTAAAATTAAAAATTAATATTATATATATACTAATAAATAAAATAAAAATAATATAAAAAATATAACGTCATCTAATTAATTGTATAAGAATCCACACATCCCAGAAAAACAGGTGTACAAAAAATATCATGTCTGCAAAAGACACCATGTCTGCAAAAGACACCTCGTAAATAGAAATGTAGAAACGTTAAATATATGTGTATAAAATAACAAAATGTGGTACAATAAGGCTCCAGGCGAAGGTCCACATTACAAAAACCTAATGCGCCAATAGTGGAACCTCATAGGTGGTGTGGAAGTCCACTATAACATTTTAATTAAAAATATGCATGGTTAAATTTTTTGGTTAAAATAATTATAATATTTGCATTAAATGTTCGACACAATGTTGCGTAAATTGATTTAATATATTTCTATATTATAAAATTGTGCAAGTTTATATTTCCATTAATTAAAATGTAAAGTTATAAAAAAATTGCAAAAATAATAATACAATAATACAAGAATTAAACGTATTTTCAAAACTATACTAATTTAATTATACTATTAATTAATTATATTAATTAATTGATAAAATTGTAGAATTTATTTCGTAAACCAAAATTAATCAGATCATATGCATAGAATATTTTATTTGTCAATTATTAACTTTTTATAAAAGTAAGTTTATTATATGTTTATACGTCTTACATGTTTATTATATATTGTATCATACATGTTATAATTGTAAAAAAATTATTGTATTAATATAAATATTATTTATTTTTGAATAATTTTATATTGCGACATATTGTTTAACATTTTAAAATATGTATGACAATATATATGATTACCAAATACATAATAAACATGTAATAATGCTTATAAATATGTAACATATAATAAACTTACTTTTATACAAAGTTAACATAAATAAAATGTTATATGCATATGATTTGCTCAATCTTAGCTTACGAAATAAATTCTATAATAATAATAATAAATAATTATATATAATTCTATAATTATATAATAATTCTAGATATTTTTTTTTTGTGCGACAGGAGGTAAATGCATTTACGCATACCCCACCGGCCGGTCCGATGGGGTTATGTTGGACTCACCACCCTAGATCCCGGGTGGAATACCAACTAAAAACCCCCTGTTCATGATATATATATATATATATATATATATATATATATATATATATATATATATGTATATACACGCAGCAATCAAAAGAATTTTTAATTTTTTTATTTATTTATTAACTTTTTTTTAACAATATATGTGTGTATATATATATATATATATATATATATATATAATAAAAAGATTTTGTCATAAATAAGCTGCGAAGGATGAGAGAAAAGCTATACATATAAGACTTAAGACTCAGAGCGAGCCATGAGCTACGTCGTGTGATGCCGCGTTGCCTCGCGAACTCGGTAGAAAGTGAAAAGAGGACAGAAAACATATATCTGTCCTTCTCTACTTTCCGAAGTTAGCCGAGGCGCCGAGCTCACAACTACAGGGCTCGCGCTTGCGTGTGCGTCATGTGGAGCCGGGAGTCGCGTATTCGGCGTGGCATCACTGACTGACAGACGGACTTATTCCGAAATGGTTGGCAACGTATCGTTCACTACAATTCTCTTCTAAAAGAGATACAATGCGAGCACAATCCTCTTCCGATAAATAACACAGAGGCATATTATAAGAAGTAAATAAAATAATAAAATAGTGATAAAAAATGAAATACGTAAAATTTATCTAATTAAAAATATGTAACAAAGTTATCTTTGAAAAAACCGTTCATTAAATACGATAAATGATAAATCGCCAGGAAAATAATATAAAATCCACACTCAAAGCATGTCATATCATAAATTTCGACACGCGAATATGATAGGAGTACGCGGCTTTAGTATTGTAGCTAAAGTACTTTCACTTACGGGAAATATCGCCGCCTAGCGGTAAGTTCCGCAGTTTGTCCGCGAGTGCTTGCGAGAAAGTTTCCCGATAACGTTTCGCGAGCCATATTTAGCGGATCTTACTGTTCAGCATACGTTTGTGTGGTGGTCGGTAGACTTTTACATTTTTGCTGATAATTTTCAAATTTAATCAGATAAATATATATAAACCTCTCTTTTAAATTAATAAATGGAGAAAACAAAGACATAGAGCCAATAGCTCCAAAAATCGAACGTTCGCCACTAATTGCTTCTAATTATCGCCACTAATCGCTACTAATTATTTATTAATTCACGGCTGAAATTTCAATTTGTCCTATTCACACATTTATTTGTAACGAGATATTATTTGTTTAAATTAAAGTTTCTAATTAATTTTGTTTGTAACTTGCCTAGCTTTCTACCTTTGTTTCCTCCACTTATTTATTAATTTTCAAATTTTTACAAATGTTTTTAAATTTCGGTGGAGAAAAAAGTTTTTAAATGTTTCTTTCTCTTCTTGCTGACACTTACTATTAGTAAAAGTTAATGTAGTCTCGGTATATTAGAAAGCAATTGTTTGGCATTAATTGACTTTATTTTCCATTTTTTCTTACTGAAATTAAGTAATTTTACAAGTTTTTGTATATTTTGTTCGATAAAACATAGTGGCCACCATGAAAAAATTCTCATAGCTATTCGGTAATTTTTGATTAAATTCAATGTACTAAAAGATATAAAAAAACGTAAAGGATGAATTTTTATTGTTCCATGCAATTGTTTTGTGGCTTAAAAAGAAGTATGGAAAAATAGATAATTTTTACGTTATTTGTATCCATTAATAGGATATGTTTAAAAAATGTTTAAATGTTTAAAAAAAGGATATGTTTAAATGTTTAAAAAAATCTAACTATTATTCCATTTGTTAGAGCAAAGTTTCAGCTTTAAGAATCTTTTTTGCTCATAGCGGTATGATGATTTTAAACGGAGTTATGAGCAATCAAAGTTAAGGTGCTCACTTTTTATTTAATCGAAGGTAACTCAGTAAGACACAATCATAGACAAATTTTTAAAAAACGATTTTGTAAAGAAAACCTCAAGCTTTCACGTTAGAAATGTTAGAATTGTCGCAGAAAAATTTTGCATTTGGTCCAGCTCATAGTTTTCTGTATGTAAAAATTATCATACTCACAGAAATATATACAAGAATAACAGTAAGCTTTTAAAAGTAAAAAGTTCAACATTTAAAACTCTTTCTTTAAATTTCGTTTATTTTTAACGAAGTTACAGTTGATTGAATTTTGCCTATTTTTCAAGAAAATTTAGATGTTCCTGTAATTCTTGTAAGGAATTTATTAAATTTAATATTTAATAATAAACGAAAACTCAAAAAATTACAATAATATGTGGAGGATAAACTTACGAATTATTTTTTGGTATGTATTGTACGTTTGAACTGTGCGCGTTCTTAGGAATAATAGAAAAGTATAATATCCCGGCGTTCGTGATTGTTTTGATGGTCGCTCCTGTTTATGCAGATTCATGCCCGGACTCAAGTCAGAAGGAAACCGTCGTTTAAAGCAGTCACGTAACTTACATTTTACGAAACCCGCTTCTCAGGGCCTAATCCCACAATTCTAAAATACCGAATTCTCCACTTATCTTGGAAAACATCAGTTTTTAATATTTTTATCCTTCAATAATGACATAACTGTTTATATTTTTCTATTGATTTCAAAGGCAATTCTATTTCATATTGCTCCATCCAATGCATTGGACTATTTCATTGAATTTTCTCAAGTAACAATCAAGCGTACTGCTAAGATTATGTATTTCATTATGTATTAATGGCTATTTATTTTTTATTTTTTTCTGTCTTCCCGGAAACTACAATAAAAATAAAGGATAAACTTGTGAAAAAGTTTTGAGAATAGAGAAAGGTTGTGTTCTGAGTCCGATCCAGTTTGATCTATATATAGCAGACTTAGATCAATATATGTTTATAATATATAGAGACTTAGATTTAGAAAAATTTAAGGTAGAATGGGAATTGAGAGCGTTAAAATATGAAGAAAGAATAATTAAAAAATAAAAAAAAAATCTGATAAAAAAATGTTGGATAGAAAAAAAGGAATTATGCAGCAGAGAAAAGGAAAGGTATTTTAATATTTTAAAATGGGGAATCAAAACAATAGAAAAAATGCGTAGTAAAGCTTTAAGTATTAGTGATAGAATAAGAGAGAGAAAGAGAGAGGGATATACAAAGAAAGAAGATTCTAGGATAAGAAAAGCGAAATATAATATTAAATATAAAAAAGTAGATTTGAAAATAAGTTAGGGAATAAATAAACCGAGATATTTAAATTGTAAGAAATTAATTTTTTAAGCTGGATAATTTGTGATCGTTGTCAGGATAAAATAAGCTTAACAAAATTCCTAATATTATCTATTGCCGATTAGTCAGTGTAATTCATTAATATAGGGTGATCGACAAATATTACAATGGTTTCTCGAATCGTTGCAAGTATAAAACCGATAAAGGTCAAAGTCGTGCCTTTACAATTACCATCAATAATAAACTCCCGAAATTGAATTTCCGACTCTCTGAATAACGATTATCGAATCTCCAACTCCTAGATCCTTGCTCCTTAAGTATATAGCGATATGTCATCAAACATAGTGTCATGGGTGGGAATACACGAAAATGCCGAGTAATGTATACTTAGTGACCAAAAATTTCTTACAAAATTTACTTACGCCACTCTTTAGATAAAAATAGATTAGGTACGTGTATTAGTAAAGGTAAGATACGGAAATATGGAAAAAAGAAATAAATATTGGAAAGAAGAGAAATAGTAAAACATGTAGAATTTTTGAAATGAGTAAAGATAATATAGACCATTAAAAGAATGTGACGTGATAAAAGATTGGTTTAAAGATTTAGACAGAAATAATGAAGAAAAGTTAGCGAAAATATAGAATGATGATTTAAATAAGAAAAAAAGGAAGATTTTAAAAATATTAGGGAAAGAAAAAAGAAAAGAAATATTGAAAATGTGTGATATAAATGACTGTGAATAGTTTTTAGTCATATATATAGCTATAGTGATAAGGATAGTTGTATATATAGTTATAGAAGTGTAGAATGAGATGCAGTATGGATGGATGTGTGTAAAATATTTCCAAACCAAGTCTTTTCTTGGCCACAACTTGAAATAATAAATAAATAAATAAATATTTCTTCTGTTTCTCTTACAATAGATTTTAAATCTAGAAATAATGAATATAAAAACGATAAAACAATGGACAGTAATAATGTGTTATATAATTAATATGTTATATTGCAATGTAACTCATATTTACAATTTAACAAGACTATACGGTTCTATAGGAATTTGTATATTACTTGACTCGTCAATTGACTTTAATTCTACACGCCTTCATTAGAACAGCAATTTGAACCGAGTTTTTTAACAGCAAAACGTTACTTAAGACTATAGCACAGTATAAGTATACACAGTAGCGATAGTAAGCCATCCGACTCGGTATCAAATTTTCGTGCGCATGTGCAAATTCGTACATCAGTGTCATAAATAATCTTTAATTTTATTAGCTCTATGTTTTTTTATGAATTAGATTGAAATAATTTTTGTTTCTTTTTAAGATAAAATATTTATTGTTTTCTTGTGATATGTGTAATATTAAAATGAAGAGAGGCGGATATAGTTGCAGCATGAAAGGCTGCCAAAATATTTCTGGACGTCAATCTAGTCGCAGTTTTTTTTCCATTTCCCGAAAGATTCAGTTAGGTGAAAATAATTTTCATTAATAGATTTGTTGTTTATTGATTTATATCAAGTATTTTTTCATTAATATATTTTATACAAAACGTTTTTTAGAGCAAAAATTTAGTTGGAAAAATGTGATTGTAAAAATGATATGACACCAGAAAAATTATATGCAAATTATAAAGTTTGTGGTGATCATTTTACATTATCGATGTTTCTAAACAATTTGAAAAACAGATTACAACCACATGCAATTCCCATACCTGTAAAAAATGATAATAATATGGAATGTTTGGAGTCAAGCGGAAACAACAATTTGTATAATGATGAAAATATCTTATCAATTTCAAAAAATCAAGTATTTTGAACTCGTTGGAAATACCATCAAAAATGTGTTGAATATAATTACTATGTTTCAGTTGATAGTGATATTATGAAATCCAACTGTGAGAAGCAACTTGAATTTTCAGACCAGATTGAATGCCAATCAATATTAGGTAATAATTTTAGTTCACTATAGAATTATAATATTAGTAATATAAAATTTCAGTGAACCAGAAACAAAAAAAGTTACATATAATTATCATAATTTATATGTTTGTTTTTTTGTGATGAATGGAATATAATAAACAATTTTTTAGGTTTTGTAATTAATTTAATATTTTTTAATATTAGAGTTAACAATTAATTGATAATTAACGGGCAACATGAACAAATGCAAGTGGAATCAATGTTGCAATTAAAACATCAGTATACTGAAACAGAGCCAAAGTTTTCAAATCATTCTCCACGCAAAAAAATTTTGAGAGGCAGAATTCTTGCGTTACATCGGGAAGTTCGAAAATAAAAACAACTACAACAGAAAAATATTATAAAAAAATCTGCGAGAGAAATATTCTTGAAAGAATATTGTGAGACAACGGATAAATTTCTACCACCAGAAATTGTAAATTTCGTTAAAACTCAAATAGCTCTTAATAATCGTAAGTCAACCAGAGGACAAAAATATCCGCTTGCATTTAAAAAGTTTTGTTTAAATTTATTGTTTTGTGGAGGTATTAAGACTTATAATTCCTTTGCACAAAAATTTATTCTTCCTAATGTCAGAACTTTACAACGCATGATTGAAGAATGGAAATTTGCTCCCGGTTTGCATGATTTTGTTTTTGATGTCTTGAAGAAAAAGTTTGAGTCTTCTTCGTCATCTCTCGATAAATATTGTATTTTGTGCATTGATGAAGCATCAATTAAAGCAAATCTGCATTATAATGTAAGTCAGTAGTAAAATAAAGTAACACAGTAGTAAACTATAAAACAAATATAATAAGAAATCAACATAAAGAGAAAATTATAAACATAAACTGCTTACCATAGACATAAAAGTGTTCACGTAGAAAAAGACACATTGAAATGTGTGACTGTGCGTTCTCTCTTATTTTTACGCACATTAGCGCTAATACGCGTAGAGAGATAAAGAATAAGAGAGAACGCACAGTCACACATTTCAATGTGTCTTTTTCTACGTGGGACCTACCCCCACTCCTCAAATAAAGGTAAACGCTCGGTCTATACTTTTATGTCTATACTGCTCACCTTTCATTTTTTATGAAAATATTATTGTAAAGATCCAAACGTATCTACTACAGTTCTTATTTTTTGTATTTCAATTAATATAGATTGTTGCACTTCCAAAAATTGTCGTTGAATATCTAATTCCTTTTTTAACACTAATTTGGCTTCTTGAATATTTATCATTTTGGCAGACATCGATTGCTTTGAATCTGAAAAATATATTAAATATCAAATAATCTGAGAAATATTAGGACTTTAGCACAATGAAAAAAAAGAATAAGAAGACGCAATAACATAGGAAAGAAAGAGAGGGAAATATCTTCTATCTTTTTCTTTTCTACATTATTTTCTGTTTCTATTTCTTATGTTTTTTTCATTGTGCTAAAGCCCTTAAAAGCTTTATTAATAATAGGCCCGATTGTATGTTATTTTAGATTTAAACAAGACTTAAACATGTCTATCTTTATCTTATCTTTCTAAATAAATAAAGACAGACACATATTTAAGTCTCGCTTAAAGCTAAAATATTGTTGATGCAATCAGGCCTTAATCATATTATTAAAGTGTCACAAATCGTACTATTAAAATTATTTAAAACCGTACCATTTTGACATAATTTTTTATGTAGTGGCATATTTTCAGTTTCGTCACATTCAAAGTCTTGTATTTTGTTAACATTAATATATGGTTCTTGTACTAAATTATCAGAATAATGTTTTTCTTGATAATCATAATTTAAATTTTCTTGTAAATTGATTCCTCCTTGTGGAATATTTTCTAAACCTGCTGCTTCTGGGGTTAAGAAATCCAATAATTCTTCTTCTAATGGTGAAAAAGATATTTTTATTGGAGATCCTCCACCTGTTCCTTGATAATAATTTCTTCGCTTTGTTTCTTTTTTCAAAAATATACATTTTCCAATCTTTTCATGTCTACAAGTAAATTAGACAGTGTACAAGATATTAAATTGTTATTTTGTAATAATCGATATTTTTTTCTAAAATTTATTTATGTAATAGAAAATTTATAAGCACATGTTTTTGATACAGTTTTCCTTCCTTTTAATGCATTGATGTAGCGAAGGGTATCCCGTTTAGACCATCGACATTTAGAATGGACTGAGCATTGTGATAGTCAAGCGCGCGTCCGCTATCGAGAGAAAGAGACTACAGCTGAGGCCTCTTCTGTCTTTTTTGCTAGCATCTCATTGGTTATTTTGTTACTGGAAGGAGGCAAAATAACCAATGAGAAGCTAGCAAAAAAGACAGACATAGGCCTCAACTGTAGTCTCTCTCTCTAGATAGCGGACGCGCGCTTGACTATCGCAATGTCAGTCCATTCTAAATGTCGATGGTTTAAACACAGCACGATAAATGTTATATGTACTGGTAAACTTAAGAAATAAATGCATAAAAAAAGGAAAGAGATTGTATTGGAAAATAAGATTTATAAACTTTTTATTGTTATATTTTAATAAATATTAAAAATATATGAATAACTATTAATTTATCTTTATATTATAATAGTAAATATTATATTAATTATAATACCTTTAACCATTCAGAACTGGATTTAACGGGCCCTTCATTGGCTGTATTTATTACATTTGTCATTTTCTCTAGTAATTGTTTCTGAAAATGTATATATCAATGTATTTAATATATTTATATTATTAAAAAGAAATTGCAGATCAAGTAATATTTACCATTTCATTTTTATTTTCACCTTATTGTTGCAACCTTCTTCTTGCCACCTCGGGATGTAACTTCATCCATTCAAGTAATATTTTTTTTTTATTTTGTGTTGTATTCATTCTAGAAAAATTGATATATTGCATTAATATCATTAGAAATGTAAATTACCCTTATATTCGTGACTTTAATAAATTAATTATATACTATTATATAAAATAAATATGAGTAGAGATTGTACAAAAAATTTTAGATGTAACTACAATAATCTTACTCTATTTATTGCATACTTATCTTATTTTGTGTTGCAAAATGCTTTTTTCTTTTATGTTTCTCGTGAATGAATTCTTTTATTATTGGCACCAAATATACGTAGGCAAAGCACCATGCGCATACTGTTACATTATTTTTCACATTTTAACCAAGTCGTTAGATGGTTAAAACATTACGTGAAAAAGTTTACATTTGTTTGTAAAAAAAACACTTAAACGAATTTAATAAGTACATTATCGCAAGTAAAAATTCACGTGAAAATTTTTACGTTTTAATAATTCATACTAGATAAATTATAAACAATTAAACCATCGGCATTATATGCGTATTTTCTGCTTTGCTTACGAGTTAATAAATTATTATTATTTAAACAATACTGCATATATATATTTTTTTTAACTTTTTACGTGAACTTTTTCACGTGAAGTTATTATAGTGAAAAGTGTAAAATGAAAAAGTTCACGCGAAATTCATGATTGATGCCCAGAACTGAGCCAGTGCAAGCGAGAACTGAGAGTGCAGACGGGAATAGAAAACGGTGCAGTACAAAGCAGTGCAAAAATAATATGGCGCACCACATTTTAGCTGTTGAATTGATAGATTCATCAAATAAAAATGAAAATATAATAAATTATATAATATTTTAATTATAATAATATACTAATATAATATAATATATAATATAATAATATAATATTATATATTATTTATTAATATAATATATTATATATATTATATATTAATATAATATTATAATTATATTATATCTTTTGATCTAAAAAAAATTTCTAATTTTATACTTACAATTTAATAGCGATTTCGGTCATGCGCACTACATCACCTTAGTGCATATTAAAGGCTGCTATACAAGGTGTCCCAGAACAACCTTTCGTCCGTAAAATGACGTATTCCTGACACAATTTTAAGACAATTTTTCCTTTACCAAAATTTGATTTGAAGCTTAGTTTTTGAGTTATAAGCAAAAATAGTTAGCAAATCACACGTCGAGTACAGAAGGCAGATAAGAACGGCGCGGCACACCGCGAGCGCGGGCGCAGCTGACCGTTCGGCGAGTGGTTACCGCCGCATGAGTCGCTAACTCTTTTATCTTATAGCATAAAATTATGCTTTAAATAAAATTTTGGTAAAGAAGAAAATGTCTTATAATTACGTCAGGAATAAGTGTTCCTTAAAATAACGTTGGACGCTGCAGTCAGCTGATTGCTACACGCGATGTGTCTCTCAGCTGAGCCGGAAAATCAATATATCGATCAGTCTGAAGTCGTTGACGACAATGTCGATGACAATCGAAGGAGCGTCGCTGTCACGGAGGCGGTTATTTCTCTCTTTCTCTTTCTTTCACTCACTCTGTTCCTTCCTTTTACACACACACTCAGACATACATACATCGCGTGTAGCAATCAGCTGATCGCAGCGTCCGACGGCCGGCGATTCGGAACAACTTTTGGTCATTAAAGTAATGTTATTTTAATGAACACGTATTCCTGGCGTAATTATAAGACATTTTCTTCTTTACCAAAATTTTATTTAAAGCATAATTTTATGCTATAAGATAAAATAGTTAGCGACTCATGCGGCGGTAATCACCCGTCGGACGGTTAGCTGCGCCCGCGCTCGCGGTGCGCCGCGCCGCTCCTGCCTGCCTTCTATACTCGACGCATGATTTGCTAACTATTTTTGCTTATAACACAAAAACTACGCTTCAAATCAAATTTTGATAAAGGAAAAATTATCTTAGAATTGTGTCAGAAATACGTCATTTTATGGACGGAAGGTTGTTCTGGGACACCCTGTATATGAAGTATGTAAGTATAATGACGTAATATATAAACATTTTGATGATGAATAATGTAGTTCTACTAAAAAAAATGACGGACAAATATATCATGATTGAATTTTAATTCTTAAAATGTTTATATGATTTCTTTTTATTTAGATATCTTTAGCAGCCTTTAGTATGCACTAGTGCGGATGATAGAATTTGCTATAACTTTTAACTTTGTTTTAAAATTGCCGGCTATTTGGTTGCTCTACACTACTTGCACTACCTCCAGACCTAGCGCAGCCAGTTCAGTGAACTAATTGCAAGTTTTCCTGCACTGGAATAACGAACGATATTGGTTACACCAGTTCTGGAATAACAAATGCTTTAGTGTACACTTTTTGAACTAGTGTAGCCAGTGCAAGAATAAAAAACAAACCTTATGTCTCTCAATATTTTTGACAGTAGATTTCAACCGTCTTAGACCGATAAAGATCTCTGTGGCTTATTTCAATGTATAGTGAATTACCAAACTATTAGACTTGTGAGTAGAAACTAATGTACAGTTTAGTGACTTTGATTTGTTTGCTTGGTATTTATTAGTTGTCTTTCAGGATATATTGTGCACTATAAGTCAAGTCACTCTTCTCAAATAAAATGCTTCTTATCTTATCAAATATGAAGCATTTTTATTCGATCCACTTCTTTCTTGGTCTTATAACACAACTTTGTATATATTAGTTTAAGAGTGAGAGTTATTATACAGAATTATTGTAATATTAATGCGCACGACATTACACAACTTTATTACAAATTGCGATTTCTTTAAATTTACGCTAAAGAAGACCCAAAAAAGGAGCCGAAACGTTCATTCTTTCCTTCTATTATTGATTCATATTGATAAAAACGGTTTTATATATAATCAACTTTTTATTAATTAATTTAGTCCTTTCTAATCACGTTATTATTTATTACGATATATTTGCTCTCTATAGATAAGGTATGATGGTTAGTTTTATTCTTCAAGAGAGCTATTTTACATTTATTTACTAATAGTTGATATACTATTAAACTGTTATTAGCCATAATTTTTCTTAGAGCATCAATTATCTTACTATCTTATACAACCAAAAGCAAAACCGCACTTTTGTTTCTTATTTATATCTTTCATTTTCTAACAATCAACATTACGTAGAAAACTGTAATAACTGCAAGTGTTTCTATTATAGATAGTCATTAAACTTCTCAATTGTAACAATAAATACTTAGCAATATTATTTATTATAATTGCCTTTGTAAATTTCATAGAATGTAATTATTTTATACTTTGTGTCACTTAAAGAACAAAGAAAAATATTTTAATAAATTGACAGAACTAGATATTGTCTTCCTACTAGTCTAGTGTTTGATTAGTGATAAATAGTATTTGTTTATAATAATCATATATAAATATATATATATATATACAGTCTTTATATATACAGTCTATATATATACATATATACAGTCTTTCAAAAACCTACGGCATAACTTTAAGAAGTGATAGAGGAAGGCATAACAAGTATTTTTTGTTAAGCAAGACAAGGTCGCCGTCGCTTTGTCGTACCGGTAAGCGACGCGCAAATACGCACGCACGCACATATACATATATATATATATACATATATATGTGTATATATATATATATATACATATACATACATATATATATACATATACACGCAGCAAAAGAATTTTTATTTTTTTATTTATTTTTTACTTATTTATTTACTTTTTTTTAACAATATATGTGTATATATATATATATATTTTATATATACAGGATGTCTGGTAATAACCGCCTCACTGCTTATATACAGGTAGAGCAGATCAAACTGAGTAGAAAAGTCCTCTACCATTTTTCGATTTTCGAAATAATTATCGAAAAATTAATTAACAAAGATTGACAAATCTGGGTGAGTACAAGCGCGCGACGAGAAGGCCCATCCTACTGCTACGTGGTTACTAGGCGCTCATTGAATGATAGGAAGAGCGGTCTACGACTAGAAACGGATGCGTATGAGTAGCGCGCCTAGTAACCGCGTAGCGGTGAGACGGCCTTCTCGCCGCGCGCGCTTTACTCGCGCGGATTTGCCGATCTTTTTTAATTAATTTCTCGATAATTATTTCGAAAATCGAAAAATGATAGAAGACTTTTCTACTCAGTTTGACCTGCTCTACCTGTATATGAGTGGTGAGGCGGTTATTACCGGACACCCCGTATATACAGGGTGTCCCGTAACTCTCAATTAATACTTTAGAGGGTGAAAGAAGGTGGAATTTTGAGTAAAAAGTTCCTTTTCCGATTTTGGCTCAGACCATTATTTACCGAGTTATTAACAATTAAAGTTGTTAAACTAAACAGAAGGCGCGCGGCCGGAGTACTTAGAAGCGTAGGATGCCACCCTTTGTACTTACTGTACAGTTTCTCTATTAAAATTTTATTTTAAATTTTCTTATTAAATAATGAATAAATAAATAAATAAATAAATGAATAAATAAATAAAAAAGAATAAATACAATTAGAAATGTATACAAATTTCTAATTACTTTTTATTTTTTTTTTATTATTTCTTATTATTTTTTATTATTATGTATTATTTATTTATACATTTTTCATTTATACATTTATTCAATTATTTAATCCATAAATTCTCACGGCTAATCAAGCAATAATGGAAATAACTACAAGATGTTCGCCATGGGTATTTAGGAAGATTACTGACAAAAAAACATTATCATAGTAAATAAATTGTTCAAACACTTTTTTAAAAAATTGTCTTTACATGCATCATATACATATGATATTTACGTAATTTTTTTTCACACAAACGATGATGCTCTCAGTTTTTACTTAAACTAAAACTTTTTGAGAAATTTTTAAAACAATTTTATTTTATTTTTTATTTCAAGCTTATTACCCCTATTATTTTATTATTTCAAACTTATTGCCTCTCACGTTTCTCATTCTAGAAGAAAAATTCTTTTAAATAACTAGAAAATAAAATAATGATTTGAAGAATTGACGATGATTAATGATGAAATACTTACGTACTGATTAATTTTGGATTAAAATAATAGCGCTATCGAAATTGTAATATATAAAAATCCATCGAATTGTGACGAAAAAAATATTTTTTTTCATACAATCCGATGAATTTTTATGTAAGAATCATGTACGATATGCCAGAGAGGGGGAAAAGATGGTGGACGGAGAAAATGAGTGAAATGTGTGATTGGAGGAATAAGTGAGATTTTGAGAGGATGGGAAAGTTTGTGAAGGGAAAGGAAGGGCAAGAGAGGAAGTGAGAGGTCAGTGCCGGCCGGGAAAGTGGAGTGGAGTAGAAAGACAAATGTGGAAGAGAGATATATGGTCGGGAAATTTGAAGTGGCGAGACGGGAGTGATGACGTGGGACAATTGGAGAAGTAAAGAAAGGAGAGACAGAGTGGAGTAAGGAGGAAAGGAATGGACATGGGTGGTTGGAGGAGTGACGGTGAGGATAACAAAAGAGATGTGGATGAGAGGAGATAAAAGAGAAGACAAAAAGAAACGGGAGGAGAGACAAGGAGGTTAAGTGGTGGCAAGGGGGGCGAAAAGAGCTGCGGGGAGAGAGAGGTGTGACGGAGCAAGAAAGAACAAGGGGTACTGATGACGGAGGACAGATGGCGGTAGGCGGCGATCTGAACAGTGCGAAGCGGACAAGATAGCGGATAGATCGATGTTGTATGGGAGGTTGGTCGATATATCGATCCGGTAAAGTGGTCTAGAACACGTGTGTTGAGAGGTTAGAAGAAAGTTGGGAATTCAAAAGCAAGGAGAAGATAGTGGAGTGTGTGGACAGAAGGAAGTGATATAAGACAAGGAATAGGAAACAGTGGAGGTGCTGGTAGAGTGGAGGAAGAGAGTGGTGTGAAGAAAGAAGCGAAAGAGAGGAAATGAGGAAGAAGGAACAGGGAGAGATGGAAGAGCTGAAGGGGATTAGAAAAGAGATGAGAGAAACGATGGAATGCTTGTTGGAAATCTTAGTGGTGGTTAGGAAGATTTATGGAGAGATAGAGGTGAGGAGGGAGAGCAGGGAAGGAAAGGTGGAGTGTGAGGAAAGAGAAAAGGCGAGAGAGGAAAAAAGGGAGAGAGGGGCAGCGGAATGGCAGGGGGAGGAGAGAAGAGGAGGGAAGGGAGAGGAAAAAGGGTCGAGAGAAAGTGTCAAGTCAAGTGGAAAGCGAGAAGAGAAAGATGACAGGGAAGAAGAGGAGAGAGGAATGAAGCAGCGAGGGGAAGAGAGAGGAGGAGAGAAGGGACAAGAGAATGGAGAGAAAGAGTGGTCGGAAGAGAGTAGAGAAGAAGGACAGATAAACGAGAGGAGGATGAAGCATGAGGAGAAAGGGGAAGAGATGAGGGGACAGGAAGTGAATGAAAGAGAGGAGGGGGCGAGGAGAAAGTTCGGCGAAGAGCCAGAGGTGAGGAGGAAGAGTGGGGAAGGAAAAGTGGAGGATGAGAGGAGAGAAAGGATGAAAGAAGAAGAAAAGGAGAAAGGAGTGGCGGTAGGACAAGAGGAAGAGAGAGGAGGAAAGAAGAGAGAAGAGATGGGGCTGAGGGAGAAAGAGACAAGGAGAATGTGGGAAGAAGAGGGAATAGAAAGGGAGAGGAGAGAGCGGCGAGAGCAGAGCAGAAGAGAATAGAGAGAGTGAGACATGATGGAAGATGATAGAAGAGGATGAAGAGGAAGAGTGGGTGGAAGAGAAGGAAAAGGAGGAAAGAGAGAAGAAGCAAAAGAGGGAGAGCGTCTGGAAGAGGATGGAGGGAAGAGCGGAAAGAGCATGAAAGGAGAAAGAACGCAGGGATAGGGAGAGAAGAGAGAGAGCGAAAAGAGAGGAAAAGGAGAAAAGAAGGAAGAGAGAGAGAAATGTAGTAATATGGAAAGGAATAGAGAGGGCTAACCAAGAGGAAAGAAGATATATGGTGGAAGGGATCATTAGGAGGGAGTTAGGCAGGAAGTTGAAGATGAAATGGATAGAAGAAAGAAGAAGGGAGGATGGGACATGGATGATGTTAACGGAAATGGAGAAGAAAGAGTACGGGGAAGAGGTATTAGAGAAATAAGAAGAGATTAGAGGGAACTGGGGAGTGGGAGTGGATGAGGATCTGACAATGGAGGAGAGGAAGATGAGATGGAGGATCGGGGAGGCGGCAAGAAGAAAAAGAGCGAGAGGCAGGAAAGTGATAGCAACAAGCAGGGAACTGAGAGTGGATGGGAAGAGATGGAGATGGTTAGAAAAGGAGAAGAGATGGGAAGCGGAGGATGGAGAGGGGAGAAAGTTGAGAAGTAAAAGGAAAGAAGAAGAAGAAGAGGAAGAGTAGAAGAGAAGCAGGCGGAGAGAAGAGGAGGATGTCTGAGGAAGGGGGAGGAGAGAGGGTCGGAGAGAGAAGAGGGTAGAAGAGGGGGAGGGAGATAGATGGGAAGTAAGAGGAGAGAAGGAAAGGACGATTAGGAGAGGGATGGGAGGAGAGAAGAAGGTGATGATAATATGAAGGGGATGAGAAGAGGGTCAAGGGAAGAAAAGGAGAACAGCTCAGCCTGGAAGAGAGAGAGGAGAGGGAAACTGGAAGAGAGAAGAGGAGAGGACTGAGGGAGAGGAGAGACAGAGAGAGCAGAGAGAGAGATAGAGAAGAGGCGAGAGTGGAGAAGAAAAGGGGTGCAAGAGTAGCGGAAGAGAGAGAGGGAAGAAAGGGTAGAGAGGATGGGTCGTGGGGAAGGGAGAGGGAATCAGTATGTAAGGGTTGCAAATGGCCAGGGCCGCGGGGGAGGAGATTGAGGCAAAGAAGGGGAAAGGGTTTAGAAAGAGGTACGGTCTGTAAATATGTATATATGTAACAGTTAAAGATGTATTGTGGAAAGACGGTGAGGAGTTTTGTAAGGGGTTTGGTGGTCCCCTGAAAACACCCCGGAAACCTGCGGGATCCGGAATAAACCAATCAATCAATGTACGATATGCCAAAATGACGAAATAATCGAGTATTTAGGAAGATTAGTGGCAAATAAACCATTATCATAATAAATAAATTGTTTAAACAATTATAAATAAACTGTTATTTCCCAAACTATAAAAATGCTTTCCTAAACTTGCCTAAATAATTCCCAAACGAATGCAATAATAGGAAATGCTAAATATTGAATTTGTCTGCTAATTATATTGAACTAGTGTTGTGAGACAAGACCGGTTTTCTCGCGCATGCGCGGCCATGTTGTCTGTTAGGCTAGCATTAACAGACACGTATCTAGACAAAGGAGGTATAGTTCACCATTGAGGTAGAGAAGGATCATACAATTAATTTCCTTGACATAACATTCAAGACTGTTAATAATATTTTACTATTTGACTGGTATCACAAACCTACCTTTTCAGGAAGATATCTTAACTATTTTTCACATCACCCTCTCCACCAGAAACGGGTCACAATTGGATTAGTGGACAGAGCAATTTTCCTCTCAAATCCCAAATATCACAGTAAAAATTTAGACATGATCATTAGAATTCTTTTAGATAATAATTACCCATTAAAACTGATTTTTAATGTTATTCGGTCGCGTTTAAAATATATCATTAACAACAAAATCCTCATAAATGACACACCAAAGGACGTGAAACCGGTTTATTTCACGATACCTTATATACAAGGTTAACAGAAAAATTTAACAGTATAACGAAAAATTCAAGAATGAAACTTGCTTACCATAGTCTTAACAAAATGAACAAATTAATTAGAGCTGACAAAGATAATATTTCAGAATTAAAAACTAACGTCATATATAAAATTAAGTGTAACCATTGTGATGCCTCATATTGGCCAAACTTCCCGTAAGCTAAAAACCAGAATTACTGAGCATAAAAGATATATACATCATAATACTAACACAACCTCGGTAATCACTAACCACAGACGAGAATTTGACCATGATTTTGACTGGGATAACGTTAGAATCCTTGACGAGACTCCATTTTATACCAAGAGGCTTATCTCTGAGATGTTATTTATCAAAAGACAAAAGAACGGTCTGCAAACTGATACTGAAAATTTACCGAGTGTCTATCATGATATCATTAATACTCTTCCAAAAATATAGTGGTGGGAATAACATTATATAAACAGATAACTTGTATCATTTTTTGACACTATCCAAGCGAACTCCACAGTACAAGGAGTTGAGTCAACAAAGTACTATTAACCGTCACAAAATATTGTTAAAAGAGTGAGTGACCGTCCAACAGTTAGTGATTGGTGATTAATATATGCAGTTTTTTACTTTTTCCAATTCTAAACTTCATCAATTTTGCAGATTGCAACGATCATTGTTTTTTCACTAACAATATTACCAGGTCAGTGACTTCAATTTAATGTTGACTCCGCTCTCTGCTAAAACATTAATACATACTCATCGGAGATGATTTTATGCGAGTTAAGTCGAAGGCTTAGTTAAAAGTTTATGTAGATATTATTGATGTTTTCATGTAAAAAATTTTTTATTATTGTAATTTAATTATCGCGCTGAAGAAGACTCAAATTTGAGCTCGAAACGTCCGCATTATAATTAATTAGTTGTATTTTTATTTATAACTTTAAGTTTTAATTATTGTTAATATTTGTAGAATTTTTGTTCATGTAACTTTACGTCTTTGTGAAACATAATTTGTTATAATAATAGTTAGATACTGATTTTTATTGGGACTTATGTATGATTAAATGTTATAAAAATATTTTAAATAATTTTTTTCAAAAATTCTTTAATTTCATTTATAATTTACACCTAACAATGTTTAATTTTTAATTTGTATAATTTGCGTTATTTATTACTCATTCCAATGTTCATGACTCATACCTGCTCTTTATTGCCGATTATATTATTCTTATTTTATATTTAAGAGAGCACTGATTTTAATTATTTATTTATATATATATATATATTTCCATAAAATAATTTAAAAAATTATATTTTTCCTTAAATTACAAAAACTTACAAAATTATACGGGTGACCAATGATACACCTTTTTACATATGAAGATACTTCACTGATGCTACGTTCGCCGCGCATGCGCGAGAAAACCGGGCCCGTCTCACCACCACAGACTTCTATATAATACTAGACTGCTAACTCCTTATGTATAAGGCAGCTCTAATTTTATGTACAAACAAGTATGTATAACATCCCTTTCTGCGCATGCGCTGTGAAGGCGCGTGTTGCACGCATGTATATACATACTAAGTATGATAAACAAGCTTATATAAAAGATATAAAATAACTGCACATTTGTATCCCATAAATTAATATTTATATTTCTTACTTTTTTTACTAACACGACATGTGTTCTGACAAGAATTAGAGACCGAAAGCAGATTAGAAGTACATGTACTGATTATAATGGCGTCGGCACATGTCAGCGCATGCGCAGAAAGGGTTACCTTAGCGCTAATAGTATCTCCCCGAACGCGCTCTTAGTACATAAAATTCGAGGACACTTTATATAAGTAAAATTTAGGGAGTTAGCAGTCTAGTATTATATAGAAGTCTGTGCTCACAACACTGATTCCGGATAAGCTATACGACAGCAGCGCGACGATGTCCATGAAGTTGTTTCTTTATTTTATATGAATTTTTTTTAAACTTGACGTCGCGCCGCTACCGCGAACACTTAATATTTAATATGCTAATTACACGTTTAAACGTTTTTATCGTTTATAATAGCGAGCCTTAGTTTGAATGTAACGAGATAACATATATATCAGCTCGCAATTTTCTTTAGCTATCTGACGCAGTAACCGATCGATTCGAGACTTTACAACTTTACATTAGGCTTGTTATTAAATTAACTTTAAAACTTGATTTTTAATATTTGAATATTTTTTTCACAATTAATACAAAATAAGCATGCATAAAAATACAAAGCACAAAAGTTATTATTATATACATGTTAACTGCACAAATCTAAAACAAATTTTATTGTATTATTATATAAAGATTTATATGTAAATATTTTATATAATAAATAAAAAATGTTTATATTTATACAGTTGACATGTATATAACCCTTTGTGCTTTCTTTTTCATGTGTATACTGTTATTTTGTATTAACTGTGAAAAAAATTTTCAAATATTAAAAATCAAATTCTAAAGTTAATTTAATAACAAGCCTAATGAAATTTTTTATTATTACAGATCGGCGAAGAGGAAGAAGAGCGGGCGCCTCTGACAAGAGCAAAAGTTCATGCCTTTTTTATATAAAAAATTTTTATTAAAAATTAATAAATGACTTAAAAGTAGAAAAATGTAATTGGCCTCGAAATGCGAAAAATGCATACATATTTTTCGCAGAAAAAGTATAATCTACTTTATATGTATATTTTCTTTAAAATATTCCTATTTCTTTAAAATATTTCTATTTCTTTTTAGTAACTGCAAAATATATTCAAATACTGTATATTTTTTTTATTTTCAAAAAACAGTGAAATCTTCACAAAAAATTTTTACAAAAGAAAAAAAATACGTCAAGTTAAAATAAATTGTACGGCTCAAAAATAAATGAGATCTGTAGATAATACGCCAAGTGTTAAAGGTATATCAATTTTTGCAAAGTATCATTTGATGTAAAATTTATCGTAGTTTGAAACAGAATATGTTAGAAAATTATTTGTATTAATATGGGAACATTATATATATGCGTGTGTATATATATATATTACACACTTCGAGTACTTACTAGTCTCGAAATTGAAAAATTGTTACGCATCCATTCATTTTTCAATTATTATTCATTTCACTAGATAGATCCAGTACTCAAAGAATTAAAACTAAAGTGACGAACAAAAACTTGGCGTGCTCGGGTCGAGGCATTAAAAACTGATATGCATTGAACTGTATATTAGCAAATTTAAGTATATGTAAATAGAATTATCTTAAATTACCTTTATAATACAAATAAAATTAATTAAAAATATAGCATAGTTTTAGTAAAATGTAAACTATAAACAACTTACGATTTTAGAAAATTATTTAAAAATATAATAAAAATAGAGAATTATCTTGAATTATCAGTAAAATATAAATAAAATTAATTAGAAATCATTGTTGTAACATAAAATGTAAAAAATTTATTATAAATTTAATATTTATTATTAATTTTAATATTTATTGCGATTCTAAAAAATCTTATTTTAAGAATGACAAGTTCAAATAAAATATAAAGAAAGTATAAAAATATAAGGAAAGAGTATCGTAAATTATTGATTATTGATTACAATATATATATATATATATATATATATTGGTCGTTCGAGAGGGTGAGCCAATGGAAATTGAAGCTTTGGTTTCGCTGACTCTAGCCGTGAGTTGAGTGATTTTGAAGATGTTGTAATTAACGTTCAACCGGATTTCCTTCAGTGGCGTTCGAGTGGTTTACCGATAACTTTTACTGTTCACTTTCACAGAATGACGGGTTAAATTCGACTGGTGAAATTCGAGAGAGAGCTTGTGTTTGTTTTCTTCCAAAACCTCTCTTTTTTATAGTTTTTGGAGCAAGATTATCACTCATGTGATTCATATTATTTTCTATGTTCTCTGCTGATAGTTCTATCAGTTCCAATTGGAAACTCCTCTAACGTTGTCAGGACCCGTTTCCTGTCTTTTTTTGGTGCTTCCGGTGCATTTGGAAATCATATGGAAAAGGATGTGTTTCATTATTTTGTGAGAAGACTTAGACTTTGATATTAAGTGCATTATTATCATTTCCCAATAGGTTAGAGTCGTACTGCCCTTTTCCGTTTTTTATGATAAGAAGTCGTTATCGCGCGCTCATGATTTTGTGAGAGGACTTGGACTTTGATATTAAGTTGTTATAGCCCAAAACTATAACTAATTAATATAATAAAGATACAAATAAATATTATATATCGATAAAGCATAATCGTTAAGACAGCGATCGCGAAATGCTAACGAAATAAGCATTGCGATATCCGCATACCGCGATCAGGCGCATTAACCGCGCGTGCCGCTGATATAGCGAGCCACGCGCAAAACCAGAGACGAAGCCGGAACACCGCGGCGAGCGTTGCGAAAGAGTGCAAACCAGGAAATCCGACCTTTGGACCCACTGCGCTTGCACTCAGCGCGAGTGGAGCAACCCGACCAAATTTTAGGACGCTTGCTCAACAGTATAAAAAACCCACCCGCGCTCGGACGCGCGGGCAGTCACAAAGTGAACGAGTAATAATCATAATTGCAAGGAGCAGCCGTTTAAACCCATTAAGTGTAATCGAGCAGTGATAAAACCGAAGTACTACCTAAGTGCCGAGATCGCTAACGCATGCAGATACGCGCCTATCGACAGCGCCCGACGCCGCCACGCTCCTCGAATTATCTCCTGGCCGAACAAGCTCGGCCTACCCTACAACCGTTAATCGAAGGGGAAGGAACCTCTCTAAAAACAACTACAGTATATGGGTAAAAATATACTATATTCTTTTACTACAAAGATTCTACGTTATTAAAAAGAACGAAGCCTCCCTGCGCCCTGAATCCTGCTATCCTCTGCGGATCCCGAACCCAGTGCCGTACCCGCGGCACAACAAAGTATTATTATAATTCTCTAATAGATTAGAGTCGTACTGTCTTTTTCCGTTTTTTATGATAACAAGTTGTTATTGCGCGCTCGGTTATTACTACGACTCCGCGAGAATCGTTGAGGCAGTGTGCCCTAGTGAGTGACGTAGTGTAGACGATTAGTGTTAAAATTGAAAGGAAGGAATCGTGCAGTCGAGACGACGTAACAGGATCTATCTAGTGAAATGAATAATAATTGAAAAATGAATGGATGCGTAACAATTTTTCAATTTCGAAACTAGTAAGTACTCGAAGTGTGTAATATATATATATATATATATATATATATATATATATATATATATATACATATATACAGTCTTTCAAAAGCCTACGGCATAACTTTAAGAAGTGATAGAGGAAGGCATAACAAGTATTTTTTGTTAAGTAAGACAAGAGGTCGCCGTCGCTTTGTTGAACCAGTAAGCGACGCGCAAATATGCGTCGTACACACACGCACACACATATATATATAGGGAGTAACTGAAATAAGTTTACAAATTATAACAATTTAATATTATTTATTTATTTTAATATTAAACATACATTAGACATTTTGTTATGTATTATATTTTATATTTCATAAATAAATTTTGACAAAACATTTCTAATCAATACTCATTTACACAAAATTGCGTAAGATAGACAGATATGCCATTGATGTTTTCACTATCTGTAAACAAAATGTACTGTACGAGAAATAACCATATAATGATAGAAAAATATAACATAAATACTGTTTACTAACTCACATTTGTAAATGTGTTTAATGATAATGTGTAGAATTTCCCAGCAGTCAACATTAATGGTTTCTCAGAACGATTGATACAAATAGTAAGTAACTTTGTATCCGATGGTGTATTATTGTACCAATTAGAATTGTAAAATGCATCACGTACTCCGGAACTCTAAATGTCATAAGCAATTTTATCAGAAGGTTAGATTATTTTTACATTGCAAAAAATAATTTATATGAGCTCAAGATGTTTCATACAACATGGGAAAAACTTTGTTTATCGATAGAACGATTATATTAATGACATTGACTATATTCCATTATCGACAATTTGCATAATATGGGACTATTATCTACAATTATCTACAAGCATTTATTATTTCATAACAGCAAAAACATGGATCGAAGTGGCATCACCACTCTGATATAACATTTTTTAATTATTTCTTTTAATCAAAATCTGTTATCATACACTACTCAAAAGTAAAGTATAGAAAACATTTTTATACGCTAAAAAATGAGCTATTTTTTAAACTATTGTAATCAGTGAAAAATCATCGTACGAAAGTTTAAAAAAAAGAACATTTTGAAGCTTTAACATTTCAACTTTAACGCGTTATCAATAGCTTTAAAATTTTTTTTTATCTTCCTTGTTCTATGCTTTAAAAAAAGAACACATTGTTTTATTTCTTAAATTTACGTATCTTTGACACTCTGCAGCTTGAATAGAAAAATTCTCTTGAATTAAAGTCAAGTAAAGTACAAAGTATTTTTTTTTAAACTTTCCTACGATTTGTTTTGATCGAATTACATGAACTAAAGCTATATTTTTCAAAAATATTGTCATTACTCGACGAAAAATCATTATAGTTTTTAAAAAGGCTTTTTAAAGCTTAAAGTTTCAGTTTTAACGTACTATTGATAGTTTTTAAAAAATTAGTTATTTTCTCACAAAGGATTTAATATGTTGTTTAAGTCAAAATAAAAGACACATTATTCTATACGTGCCTATTTGGCCCTTAAAAGGACGAAACACTCTTTTGAAAAGCAGTTTTTATATTTCTGAGCAAATATTGTCGAAACGGTAAAAGATATTTAAAAAATTTTAAATAAAAGTTTTATACTTTTAATTTATTTTATAACAGTGTAATCAAATATCACATTTTGCAAAAATGTCATTTTTCGAACTCTCTCTCCACCCCTTAATTTTTGAAAATTTTAAAATTTATATATATCTTATATATATGTATGAGGTTTATAGTCTTTATCATTGTTTTTCTCGAAAACTATCACTCGTATAATAAAAATAGATAGAATATAAAACGTGTATTTTGAAGAGACTTACAACTTTTATTTGAAACATTTTTTTTTAATTTTCAGTATTTGATAAAATAATTGCAAAAAATGTCAATTTTTAACAAGTTTTGTATGTAACCTTTTAAGCGTTATTCAGGGTGATGACCTTGACAACATATGTCAAGATCAAGGACATTGAAGCATCCTCCCCTAAACAGGATATTTACCGAATTATGTAATATCGCGAGACGCGTGAGCGTGAGTATACATGCTTTTTACGCGAGAGGATACGCGTCTGCAGCTTTGTGTAAAACTACGCTACGCTGCCGTTATCCCTATTCATGTTACGGAGGCCGGACTTGGCGCGATGGAAAGAATGTATTGCACTTTTTCGAATCACACTATTGAAAATTTTCAGTGTACTTTTTACAAAATATTTTATAAAATCACACAGCCAAAACATAAAATATTATATATTTTACATAAAATGTAATATAGAGTATATAATAAACAGAACATCATAAAATATAATATACAAAAAGAAAACCTCCCAGGTAGCACATGTTCGTTTTATAAACGTTTTCTAAACGTATCCAATATTTTTTAACCGTCAAGCACCAATAAGAAACGTTTCAACAGAAACATTTTTAAAATTATAGTTTAAGAAACGTATTATTTACATTTCTATAAATTCTATTAAATTTCTATATATATAACAAAAATTAATTTTTTAATTCAAAATTATATATATACACATTATTAAGACGATACCCAGATAGCACAGACAATTAAAAGATGACGAAAAGATGTCTTTTTTAAGTTATCTTTCTGACAAGGCTAAAAGATGTCTAAAAGAATATCTTTCTATCTACAAAAAAAGTCATTTTTTTAAATATGTGTCTTCTAAAAGTCATAATTAATTTTAGTCGACAAAAAGATGTCTTTTTGATCATCTTTTCGACAAGACAAAAAAGATCTATTTTATAATATACGTGTTCCTTTGTTCGCCGCTACGTAGCGTGTTCAGACTTAAATAACTCGTATTCAAGTTTCCATAACATGTATATAAAGCCTAAAGGAACAGGCACTAAAACTATAATTTAAATTATGTTTTTTTTGTCAATTTGACTTCTGATGTAATCTCAACAAGAGATTCCAAACACAATGAAAATAGATGGATTATATCCATATATGCATTATTTTATTGAATCTGTGAATGAACAAATTTTTCACAAATAAAGGAAGAAAACCGTATTTTGACAGTTTCTTAAACATTTTTTTTGTTAGAAAATGACGTTTCCCTTAACGTTTTTTAAGTGGACATTTTAACCAATCAGAAACGTTTTCAAAAGCCGGTTCTAAAACGTTTCGCAGAAACATTTGTGAAACATTTTTGAAACGAATATGTGCTACTTGGGTTCCGTCCAAGAATAACATAAGTATTCACTTAAAACTATACAAAAAATAAAAAAATTAAAAGAATACAATATAATATTTGCAAAGTACTAATGTTCGCTGCACACACACGCGCGCGCGCACACTGCAGCGAATCTCTGTTTCCCATAGTATTTTCTCACCAGTACTATTTATGAAACATTTTTTATTTATAACTTTCTAATAAACAACAAGTGACGGCTAAAACCTTTTGAATATAACTCAGAGTCATGACCATAACATTTGTCAAGGTCAAGGTTATTGGAACTAGGTCCCCTATTCGGGATTTTTATCCTTGAATATAAGAATTAATAAACATTAGTCTCAGTAAATACAAGTAGAAAAGTTCGTGTCCTGTGCACCAATTAATTTCGCAGAAAAATTTAATTTCTGCGAAACCGACGCACAACCATTCACGTTTGGCTCTTAGTCGTTCTCTTTCAAAGTAGTTCTTTGTAAACATTAAAAGAGCTTTATCAATCTCAATAATATACACACTATTTAGTTGAACACAAGAATATACATGCAGTTCATTTGGACACAAGAATATACATACTGTTCATTTAGACACCGTTCACTTGAACATCATTTATTTGGACACCGAAGACGAAAAGTCGCAAACCCATATGGAACCGTATAATTACAGACCTTGTTATAGCATCCGAAGTACAAGGCGATATATGTTGTTCCTCGCTTTGCGTGAAAAATTATAAACTCATGTAGAATCATATAATTGTAGACCTCGGTGTCTAAATGAGCAGTGTGTATATTCTTGTGTCCAAATAAACAGTGTGTTTATTCTTGTGTCCAAATGAACAGTGCATATCAAGCGTCCGCGGTAGCGGCGCGACGTCAAGTTTAAAAAAAATTCATATAAAATAAAGAAACAACTTCATGGACATCGTCGCGCCACTGCCTAATAGCTTATCCGGAATTTTTATGTAATGTAAGTTTCGATTAAGATTTCTCAGAAACTATAGTCGTATTCAAAAATTTAACAGCATTTTTCTTATATAATGTCAACTCAAGCTTTCGATTGCGATCAATTTGAAAATGATTGGTGCAGTCAACCTTGAGAACTCGAAATCTCATACCCGAAAAGTACATTTTTATCATAAAGAATTTTAAGATTTAGATCACACGTACGCACATATCCAGAGCGAGTTTGTCCATAAAGGTGCATTTGTAACAGTTATATATGATCGTTTGATTGATTGTGAGTGTGCAAATATATGTATTTTAAAAGAAAAATTATATATCATTATTGATAAAAGCATAATAAATATAAATCAACTATAATTAACTAAATAAATAAATAATAAATAATTAATAATAAATATAATCCTTCTCTAAAAAACGCATGTCTCACTGTCTCGTTGTGAAGTGCGTTATGCGACTTGCTTCATTCGTGTTGTCTGCAACTGTCAAATTATCTTTCTTTCTTTCCAGAATACCATTGGTCTTTCATCTTGTTTCGCAAAACGAATCTGCATCCAATGATATTTCCTCCAGGTGATCGATCAATTATTTCCCATGTTTCGTTTTTGATTAGAGCTTTGAACTCTTCCTTGATGGCTATCATCCATTCTGTAGCTTCAGATCCTAATAATGCGTTCTTGAGAAAGATTTCGACAAAATTTGCCTCATCTTCGTTAGCGTTGATTTCCTCAATATCTTCACGATGATCTTCGTCCATAGAGTTCTCTTCGAGATTTTCATCGTTTGCTTCAACGTTTATGACATGATGAATCTTTCGCGGTCGTCCTCTTTGTCCAGTGCGAATAATGCGAGGTCTGCCAGGTCCTCTTTGAATCCCGAAAATCGGTGCTTGGTCTTCATCTTCACAATGATCATTTCCATCCTATCTTGCTTCTGCAATATTTGGATGTCAACTTCTTTACGTTGAATTCTCTCTTGCGCATCCGGGTTTGCGCCTATTTTCTTCGTAGCATTTTGCTCAAAGAACTCCTCTAATTTTCCGTTTTCCAAGAATTCAGGTAGAAACCTTACATCTCGCGACACCTCTACCTTTTTCTTTTCAGGTATCCAGATTCAATATGGACTCCTGCGAATATCCAACAAATATACCTTCACTTGAAAGAGGTTCAAACTTGCCTTTTCCGGGTACTTTATCGAGAACAAACACTTCGCTTCCGAATATCCTAAGATGACAAATGTTTGGACATTTTTTATACCATTTTTCGAATGCTGTTTTTCCGCTTAGTGATCTTGACGGACATCGATTTCGCAGATAATTTGCGGTAGCGACAGCTTCTGCCCAAAATGAAGACGGCAATCCTGATTGTATCAACTAACATCGGGTCATCTCTATCAAAGTACGATTCCGTCTTTCTGCGACGCCGTTTTGCTCTGGAGTGTGTGGAACAGTGAGCCTTTTTTTGATTCCACATTTCTTCAAATACTGATCGAAGTCTGTATTACAATATTCTTTTCCGTTGTCTGACTGTATACACTTAATTCTTTTTCCGGTTTGATTTTTCATCAAGTGCTTGACTTCTTGAAAAACGTCCAATACATCTGATTTCCTTTTTATAAATCTAACCTCGCACCAGCGTGTGTTATCGTCAATGAAGATAGCGAAGTATCTAGATCCGCCCATCGAATCGACGCGCATCGGACCACATACGTCTGTATGTATTATCTCCAATGTTTCCGTTTTTCTTGTAGATTCCTTGAACGGTGTTTGTGTGAGTTTTCCTTTCAAACAAACTTCACAAAACTGCAATTTTTCGTTGTTTGCTATTTGGATTCCAATTGCGGCTTCTTTTCATGTTAGTTCACAAATACTTCCCTCGTTCAGATGTCCGAGTCTTAAATGCCATTTCATGATATTTGACATCTTAATATCGACTTCAGCTTTCGCAGTAAATTGATCCTGTTCGTTTATGTAGTACAATCCATTGCGTCGTTCAGCCATTAACTTGACTTTTCCTTTATTATCTACAACCGAAGCTGAATTTCGATCAAAGATTACTTTATATCATTTTGACGTAATTTTTGGCATAGATATCAGGTTTGTTCTTAAATCAGGTACATTTAAAACGTCTTCTAAATTCGCTACTGTATTCTCAGTTCTGTTTGATGTGATTAATTTTACAGTACCTTTGCCATCGATTACAGTCGATGCATGACTTGCCAGGTTTACTGATCGGTGTTCCGCTCCTTTTAAATCTCGAAATTTACGTTTATCATTGCACATATGCGATGTGCAACCGCTGTCGAGACACCACTTGGCTGTGCGCTCAATTTCCGAGATTTGGAATGCTGAACTCGGTGCATCTACTTTCTCGGTAATAAGGAGGCTGACCTCTTCTTTTTTTTCGACATTTTTAGATTTTTCCTGAGATTTTTTCTTGCAGTCTACCGCTTTATGTCCTGTCCTGTGACAGTAAAAACATTTAAATTCAAAATTAGTTTTCGTGTTATCCTTTTTATCATTTCTCGAATCGGGCTTCTTCGAAATGTTCTTCGAATTTCTTCGATATCTTCCGCTGGCGATCATTGCATTTTCCGAATGTCCACTTATCTCATCGTGTGTTTCACTCTCTTCGAGAATCTTGATTTTTAGAGTGTCAAGATCGGGCAGCGTATCGCGAGTTTCTATCGCACATCTGAAAACTTCAAACTTATCAGGCAAGCTGTAAAGAAGCATGATGCTTAGTTGTTCCGGATCGAATTTTACATCCATCTCCTGAAGTTTTTCGACTGTTTTAATAAATACATTTATATGATCACGGATATTGTCCGTTTCGCGCATTTTCAATAGCGTCAATTTTTTGAATAAGTGAACTTTCTTAGCAGGACCTTTAGATTGATAAATACCTTCTAATTTCTGCCACAATTCGCGCGAAGTAGTACATGACTTTACTTGTTTTACCTCGGATGGACTTATTACCAAAATTAGCTTCGACATAGCCTTTTGATCCGTCTTGTCCCATACCGTGATTTGTGCCACATCTGTATTCGGTCGCATTGCTGCACCGCTCACATATTCCCATAAATCGTTTTCCACGAGCAAGGCCCTTGCTTGAATCTTCCAACTATTGTAGTTATCTTTTCCAAGCAGCTCAATTCGGTAGGTAAAACTCATGGGGAATCTTCTTGTCTTCAACTGAGTACGATTAATCTTACTTTCGTCTCGAAATTTTTTGCTTAATCATTCGACAATATGAGTCCTGGGCCCATAACCTATTGTTAATAACAAATAGCAATGTCGAACGGGAGAAGATAATTAACACAATTGGCTGCACTATTGTGAGAAAATAAAAGATATTTTATTAGTATGTAAACCGCACTAGGCACGGATATCGCGTACAGTTACCGATGAGAGGTTAGAGGTAAAGATTAGCGCGGTAGAGAACTAAGAATCGATAATAGTAAGTGATCGAGACAATCGATACAAATGAGCGAAGGTAGAGTGCGCAGCGCGCAGATTATAAAATGAGAATAATTTACAACAATTTTTTAAAAATATTTCTATTTCTTTTTAGGAACTGCAAAATATACTCAATTACTGTATATTTTTTATTTTCAAAAAGCAGTGAAATCTTCACAAAAAATTTTTACAAAAGAAAAAAAATACCTCATGTTAAAATCAATTATACGGCTCAAAAATAAATGAGATCACTATAGACAATACGCCAAGTGTTAAAGGTATATCAATTTTCGCAAAGTATCATTTGATGTAAAATTTATCGTAGTTTGAAACAGAATATGTTACAAAATTATTTATATTAATATGGGAACATTATATATATGCGTGTGTGTATATATATATTACACACTTCGAGTACTTACTAGTCTCGAAATTGAAAAATTGCTATGCATCCATTCATTTTTCAATTATTATTCATTTCACTAGATAGATCCAGTACTCAAAGAATTAAAACTAAAGTGACGAACAAAAACTTGGCGTGCCCAGGTCGAGGCATTAAAAACTGATGTGCATTGAACTGTATATATGTATTAGCAAATTTAAGTATATATAAATAGAATTATCTTAAATTACCTTTATAATACAAATAAAATTAATTAAAAATATAGCATAGCTTTAGTAAAATATAAACTATAAACAACTTACGATTTTAGAAAATTATTTAAAAATATAACAAAAATAGAGAATTATCTTGAATTATCAGTAAAATATAAATAAAATTAATTAGAAATCATTGCTATAGCATAAAATGTAAAAGATTGATTATAAATTTAATATTTATTATTAATTTTAATATTTATTGCGATTCTAAAAATTTTTATTTTAAGAATGACAAGTTCAAATAAAATATAAAGAAAGTATAAAAATATAAGTAAATATCGTAAATTATTGATTATTGGTACAATATATATATATATATATATATATATATAAAATAAGTAAAAGTAATTAAAAAATACAACATTGCTTTAGCATAAAAAGTAAAAATGTAAGCAAATTAATTACGATTTTAAAAAATTATTTTAAAAACGTATTGTAAGTCTAATAAATAAAGTAGAAGGAAGTAAAATTATAAAAAAAAATTTATACCGTCCAATGCCACATATTTAGACAAAAATATTATTTATTATACTCTACAAATTAATATTATAGAATCAGTTTTTAATGCCCCGGGCACGCCAAGTTTTTGTTCGTCACTTTAGTTTTAATTCTTTAAGTACTGGATCTATCTAGTGAAATGAATCATAATTGAAAATTGAATGGATGCATAGCAATTTTTCAATTTCGAGACTAGTAAGTACTCGAAATGTGTAATATATATATACACACACGCATATATATAATGTTCCCATATTAATATAAATAATTTTGTAACATATTCTGTTTCAAACTACGATAAATTTTACATCAAATGATACTTTGCGAAAATTGATATACCTTTAACACTTGGCGTATTGTCTATAGTGATCTCATTTATTTTTGAGCCGTATAATTGATTTTAACTTGACGTATTTTTTGTCTTTTGTAAAGATTTTTTGTGAAGTATTCTTATGTCCAAGTAAATAGCGTCCAATTTTTTTCGTGTCCAAATGGACGGTGTCGAAATAAACGGTGTCTAAATAAACAATATCCAAGTGAACGATCTAATTTTGCAACGTGTCCAATTGTATTGTATCCAAGTGAAGGTCACTCATATATATATATATATATATATATATATATATATATATATATATATATATTTTAATGGCCAGACAGACATGTATAAAAGCAAATAAAAATTATAAATATTATTTATCTTCCAAAATATGTTATATGTATATCACAAAAATACTGAATTATTAACATTACTTTCATATTATGTTTACGCAACAATAATTTATAAATTTTAAAATAATGCTGCTATCACAATCAAGAGAAAAATAGAATTTAACAGTTTACTCATGTATCAACCAACTCCAATTTCCTACTTCAAAGAAAGAATAAAAATTCCTGTTCAAAAGAGTCTCCTCCAATGACTTTAATCTTAGTACATGTTGTCATAGTCATGACCCTGAATAACATTTGAAAGGTTTCAGCTGTTAATCGTTATATATTAAAAAGTTATTAATAATTAAATTGTACGATAAAAACATTATGTTAAATACAATAATCTGAACTTTTTCGATTATAAGATCATTTTCAATACCTTATACATTTGAGAAGTAAATATGATCGTGTATTATACACAAATACATATATCCAACAAATAACGGAGCTTACTGTTGTTTTGATTTCTTCGATCAAATACGTTATCAATCGAATAATCAGTGTGTCTAACAGTTCTATATCAGTCGGTTGGAAGATTTTATGAAGTTTCAACATGCATTTGTATAAATTTTTTAATATAACACAATTTTTATTCTTTGTAGAATTTTATGAGAAAAAAGTCGTTCGTAGTTGAAAATCTATATGAAACTATATTTATCGTTTTTATTATCGCATGATTCCACATGAGTTTCAATTTTCCACGCAAAGCGAAATCATAAATGTTAACGCATACCAGAATAAAAATAATATGATTTTGAGTTAAGGGGTCATGCACAGTCAGAAATTTTGAAAAAAAATCGACTATTGGATTTTGACATTTTCTAGATAACACCTGGAAAATATTTCCTGTAAGTTTTAAGTTAATCCAAATAAAATTGACGGAGTTACAAGCATTCAAAGTATGCTCCGTACTCGATCGTTAGGAGCAAGTATAGTGCAGCAACTGTACGCAGAGAAGAATGCTTCATCGGCATCATCAAATTGATGTTTTAGAGGCTACAACTTCTTTCAAAAATTTATTATACAGGCCTGAAATGATTCTATGTAAGTTAAACTTTTTTAGGTGGGTATGTAAAAAATAAACATTTTATTTAAATGTAAACCTATTTTGAAAATTTAAACATATTTTTTCAATATTTCGAATATAAGGTTCTTAATATTTACAAACGAGCACCTATCAACTTGGCGAATAAGATCCATACGCGGACGTTAATGTGTAAATTACTTAGAAATTAATTTTTTCCGCGATATTTTTTCAAAACCTTATTTTTAAAATCGGTGATCAATATAGCTCGAAAACTACTGCAACAATTTATTTCAAACTTTACAGGCTTATTTTGGATATAAAAACTAGTCTTTGAACAAAGGATTTTTTCGATGTATAGGTTTTTTTTTACAAAAGACGAGCAGTTTTTTCATTGAAAATCAGAAATTTAATTTTAGACATCCACCATTTCAACCCAAATCAATATTTCGAATAACTGTTCGTTCAAGGAACTAGATAATTTAATATACTAAATAAATCTTTGAGAATTTTTTATTTTGGATGATCCAGGTTTGAGCAGCAATGGTCACCGCAAAACAAGTTTTTCAAAAAGATCTCTGAAAGAATATCATTTTTATTTATTAATATTTTTTAATAAAAAAATTATGTGAAGTATATAAAAAAATATTCTCTTCAGATATAAAAACTTTTTTTTAAGTCTTACAGTTTTTGAGAACAAAATTCCCCAAAATCACGTATTTTTCGGATTCCTGACTGAGCATGACCCTTTAAGTTAGGTCTTTTCTTTTTAGGTGGGTAAATAGAAGAAAGATCCTCTTTCTTTGCTTATACTTATACTATTTTGCACAAAAAGAGATTGAAATTAACATATTCTGGTGTGAGAATACTGTTTATTATACTGTTTATTATACCTTCTTTGTTAATAACTTTTTAATAAACAACAAGCGACGATTAAAATCTTTTAGATGTTATTCAGGTGAACACATGTCAAGATCAAGATTATTGAAAGAGGTTTTCTTAAACAGGAATTTTACTTTTTTAAAAAAGATTTCAAATTAATATAATTAAGTTGCAAAAAATTGTTGACTCTTTTTTCATTAAACTGTCTATATATATAAATGATATAATGTTTTACTTGAAATATAGTAAATACATGTATTATACTTCAATATAGATTAAAAATTATTCAATTTTATATTATTACCTCAGTGATGAGACATTCTCCTATATAGCAATATGCGAAAATTGTACAAAGTACACAACATATATATAAAAAATATAATATGACAGCTATAATGTTAGTCTCACCGCCATATTCTGAATTCTGAAATATAATTTGATTGATAATTATGAAGAAAATTAATTTATATAAAATATTACAAAATTAACAGAAAATAAATATATAAAGTATAATAAAAAAGAGGATAAAATATTGAGTCAAAATATTAAAAGTAAAATAAAATAAGAACTAAAACGCTGAAAACAAGCGTAAAAAAATGATAAATTAAACTTATATATACATGTTAAAAATAAACGATGTGGTACATTTTGTCAGCAAATTAAATAAAAAAAAATTAAAGAAAGCAAGCGCAATAGTACATTTGGCAATTAAGACCATCTTGAAATATTAATGTCCAATTATATACATGCAAGTCAAAATATAAAAAACGCTGTCCAAGGTGACTTTTTAAAAACAAATAGAACAATATAACGATATAGTTAAAGTCAAGGTCATTGGAGCATCCTCCCTTAAACAGGAGTTTTACTAAATAGATAGCTTTTTATAATATTATCATTTAATTTGAAGTTAAGTTTATTTTAACGAAATCTTAACGGCTAATTAAGCTTGGTATATTTGTTAAAATATCAAAAGAAAGATTGAAATAACTTATAATTTCTTCCAAAAAAAATAATTATAAATTAATAATTTTCTAATAATAATATTTAGGAATGTGCTGGATAGTGAATTTGCCGAATAATCAGATAATATTGCATTCATTGTTATCGGATGTTATTTGATAATTACACGAAGAGATTGAAAAAGTAAATATATAGTTATTTTTTATTAGTAAAAAAGGAAATTATAATAAGAGTTCTATATACACACGGAACATATACATATGTATTTGCTTTATGATGTGTAATTTTTTTGAAAAATGACAACACTATTTCAAAGTAGCGGAAAAATATCATTAATAGAATTAAATGCACTAGTGCGCACTGGTTCCTATATTAAAGGTTGTCGTATACAAATTTTCAATAGCATAAATAATAAAATACTTAATACTAAAAGTATTACCATTATTTGTATTGAATAACAATAATAATATGGTTTGTAGTATTAATTATTTTACTGTTTTAATTATCTATATTATTGTTTTGTCTAACTTTAAACGCAGCATACTAGAGCATCCAACCGAATTCAATATATAACAATCAATAGTTTGACGTGTTCATGTTTAATATATTATATAGATTGAGTCACACACACACACACACACACACACACACACACACACACACACACACGCACACGCACACGCACACGCACACGCACACGCACACGCACACGCACACGCACACGCACACGCACACGCACACGCACACGCACACGCACACGCACACGCACACGCACACGCACACGCACACGCACACGCACACGCACACGCACACGCACACGCACACACGCACCCACGCACCCACGCACCCACGCACCCACGCACCCACGCACCCACGCACCCACGCACCCACGCACCCACGCACCCACGCACCCACGCACACACGCAGACACGCACGCGCGCACGCACGCACGCGGGCATATGAAGCATGTACGATAATATTTTCTATCTTTATGTCATTATACTTACCGCAATTGTATGATACAAAGTTAAACAGAGCAAGAAAACGGTTCCCAGAGATTGTTGAAGAAATATCATATTAAAATTGTTTTCCAAAATCTCTGCTAACCTGTAAAATATATTGCATTATTAAAATTGTTAAAACATGGTTACATTATTTCTGACATTAAACTAAATTATCTTATTAAAATCTTAGAAGCGTTGTAGTACATAAACATAACATTTAAGGTGATTAAGTTACATTTATCAATTTTCTTAAATCTAACATATAGGCAATATTTTATAAATACCTATTTGTTTAAAATAAATATAATTATTTATCTAATTGTTTTTTTATTTCTTAATATTAGATTTGTTTATTTAATTTTTTTTTTCTGAATCTTAAAACCTTTATTAAACGACAATAGATATATATTTAAATTTAATAAAAAAAGAAAAAAGATAATTAAATGAAATGTAACTAAATATTGATATAATGTGAAAAAATTAAAGGAAGTGTAATTAAACACTGATAACTAAAATTAATTAAAATTAACTAACTCAATAAAAAAACAGACAATTTTTTAGCTTTTAAAATATTTTTATTTTTTTAAACATCAAAACTATAAGAACTCCTATACTTTATTTTATATATTAACACCGTTTTACATATAAATGTATTAATATCGTTTTATATGTAAATAAAAATCTCATATCTATAAGCACACGAATAAGAGTGTTTGCCAATTTATATTAGTAAAGTTTTATTACATTTATATTTTTAAAGATTGTATAAACTTTTATTAACTTGAGTTTATAAATGTAATACTCAATAAAAAGTATGGTAATTATATAGTTTAGAGGAGGCACCTTTAATGACTTTAAACTTGATATATGTTGTCAAGGTCATCATCCTGAATAACCTTCAAAGGATTTTAGCTGTCATTGTTTATTAAAAAGTTATAAACAAAAAAAGTTTCATAAATAGAACATAATTTTCCTACATTATATATATTTAATGAAGCGTACTTTTAATAAATTTATATATTAAAATATGATACATTAAATACGTGGGCGGGGAGGGCGCCTCCCCTATACCCCCAACCCACAAGTCAGTCGGAATAATGACCTTGACAACATATGTCAAGGTCAAGGTCATTGAAGGTGTCTCCCCTAAACTATAATTACCAAAAGTATTTATTACAATACAAAATTGTTTTATATACTGTACAGACATTTTTTGTAGTTAAAAACAAAATATTTTGTTACCAGAACAAAAAATCACATAAATATCACATTTTGTCATCTTAACAAAATTATCTAATTCTTTTAATGAAATTCTAATGAAAAACGGCAATTGTGAATAAAACTTTTTTTTGGTTGTTATTACTATAACTTTTCTCTCAGTGTAATAGTGACAAATTACAGAGTCCTTATTTTAACGTAACACACACACACACACACACACACGAGTGGATACAATTTGCCCATCGAGTTGTTCGGAATGGCCACCGTTAAATTTGACCACGTTAGAATTGACCATGTTCGGAATGGCCACGTTCGAAATAGTCACGTTTGGAATGACCACGTTCGTTTTGCCTATGTTCGGAATGGCCACGTTCGTTTTGCACACATTCGAAATAATCACGTTCAATTTGTCTACGTTCGTTTTGCCTACGTTCGGAATGACCACGGACAATATTGCACAAAATTCGAAATGGTCACGTTCAGAATGACCACGTTCGAAATGGCCACATTCGGAATGGCCACGTTCGAAATGGCCACGTTCGAAATGGCCACGTTCGGAATAAACATGATCGGCAATGGCCACAAAGTGATATGTGTTGTCTCTCACTTCGCGCGAAAAGTCGTAAACTCATGTGGAACAATAATTACAGAGCTCGTTACGCATCCGAAGCACAAAACAATATGTGTTGTTCCTCACTTTGTGGCCACTTTAAACATAATTTCTCCAAACGTGGTCATTCAAAATGTGGCCATTTCGAACTTCATGCAATATTTTCCGTGATCACTCCGAACGTGTGCAAAAGGAACGTGACCATTCCAAACGTGGGTAAAACGAACGTGGCCATTTCGAACGTGGCCATTCTGAACGTGGCCATTCCGAACGTGGACAAATCGAACATGGCTAATTCGAACGTGGTCAAATTTAACGATGGCAATTCCGAACGTGGTCAAATTTAACGGTGGCCATTGCGAACGTGAGTAATTTGAACTTCCCACGCACAAATGCACACACGCACACACGCACGCAGAATGTATCAAAGCGTTCGTACCAGACATTTTTTTAAAACCATGGCTTCTATCGAAAAATGCTTTACACAAAAATTTTGTGACTTCGAACCATAGGTTAGTACCATTGGTTTGACCTTAATTATAAATGTCAAGGTTATGAATAGGTCACCTTATTTTTTTAAACAGAACTACCAAAAATAATTGAATATCTACGTATTCAAATCACATAAATAATATCTACAAAGCACTTTTGAGCACGACTGCATACATAGGTGTAAATCCGGTATGCAGTCTCCACTTCGCATACTTTGGATCATACTAATTTCAGAGGCAACCATTGAACCATAAGTTCTTTGACGGTTCATAAATTTACTCACAAAATTTTTAATAAAAATTAATTTAACCGTACGATTTTGCCTCAACATTAATTACGAAAATATGCAATAAAAAAATAAAAATTGCTATGCAAAATGTAAAATTATTTTTAAATAACCTTTTATATGGTTTAAGGTCAAAATAATACAACTGCTAAATACAAAATCAATACTGCTAGATACAAAAATCATGTCCTATAACTTATGTTTAACATTTTTTTTTAATCCATAAATTTGTATCCGTGTATTTTATTTCTTTTATTCCCGTGCTGTATATTAGGCTGTAATTAAATATATGATAATATATGTTTTGTTAAATATACTTTTAATGTACATATACTAAAATGTATAATAAAATAATTAAATTTTATGATGTGCATAATTTATTCTCGTTGTTTGATACAATTTTCTAATCTCATCATTTTTAAGATAACGAAAAGGAATAAAATATATAAGCAACATTTCTTTACAAATTTTTACAATAGATGTGTGGATTTAGTTCTTTATTTTATTTTTTAAGTCAATTTTTTTACTTTTAATGGATACATAGAACCTCAAAAGAGTATATTTCATCACCAAAGAATATAATCCATCCTTCTACGTGCTAAGCCACAAGTTACATGCTAAGTCACTCTTTCATAATATGAAAATAAATTCAAAAGCTGAACAGCTGCACAAAACTGCAGGCATAATATCTCTCAATATCCTCTCAATATCCGACGGCATAAAGAAATTCATGCAAGTCTCTTAAATAACCATTATGCAAAACGATATCTTCTCACTTTGTTCTAAACTTAGCAGGAATGAAGGAACCTTATTAAAGTATATCAGAGCTTTATACGGTCTCTTTTGAAGTTCCAATGTATTATATATCATTATTATAATAATGTTAATACAATAAAAACAATACTGTTAGAAACGGATGCATTAATGTATGATTTAACAAAACTATTTTACAAATTATACAAATTTTATTGCTTTAAAGCTTTTGATAACTTCTACCTTTTCATTTTCAGTCCTGCAATGTAGTCAACTTCCTTAATAGGGAGAAAAAATCGCGCGCATAAAAAAAAACAATATACCTAAAAAAATAATACACTGAAACCTCGAAATAATGTACTGTACGGTAGAAATGCTAAACGGAAGCAACAGCTCGTTTCCAGCGTCTGAAAGAGATATGCTGATAATGGATGGTATATACACACTGAAGCTTGCCGAATCGTTGAGCGCACACAAATGATCCATGCTTTAGTGTGTTTATTCTTTTCAATGCATATTTTCTCCATACGCTGGAAACGTCTGCTGTTGCGTCTGCAATCTAGCATTTCTGTATGTGAGTCTAGTCTGTTATAATGAGATTATCTCCAATCCCGTCAAATTCAGTGATCGTTGAAAATCTAATATGTTTATTCGAATACTAGCCAGCAAAGAAACATCACACTCACAGATATACATGTTGCTGTACGCTTGGTTGCTGTCCTATTTGAGTCTAACACATATGTAAGAGATGTTGCTATTTTGACGTATACTATTTCAAGGTTCTAAGATATTATAATGCACATGCATAAATAAGCTAAGAACTCACATTATTAGATGCTGATGTCTCGATACGATGTTAGTGACATGGCGATGGTAATTTTTTCGATCTTTTAACAAATTGTCAATTTTGCATGATAATGCAGCAAATTGACCGCAAATATGAAGTGCCATGCCGAGTACAAAAGCATCTGTTCCAGCATAACCGCATATTATAAGTAACAAGGCTATCATCAGGTAGATACAAATACATAAATAAGTCCGCATATCCTTGATCTCAAAGAAAGGATAAACCGGATATGGTAACTCATATGAGAAATTACCGGATATCACTATACATACATATATTATATTATATTTAATTTTACATTGTCTTTATAATATATACTGAAACCTCTCTAGAACGCACTTCTCAAAAACGTATTGCATTCCTTTCACGCGCTAAGCCATTCCCCGTCCAGCAAAAAGTCATTGCTACGACTGGAAATTATAATGATATTCATTAATATAGCAACATTTTTAAGTATAGTATTTAATGATATGCAATATCATCATGGACATATTTTGACACAGAGATTTTGGTAACAAGTGCTGTGTTGAAACAACAAATGCTGTGTTGTTGTAAGCTAAATTTGCATTTACGACTTTTTCAATAATTACGTTTTTTTCAGTATTATGATGTTTTGCATAAAATTAAATCAATAATAATCCAATAATCAAAAAATTATTAATATAACGTTATTACAACAATATAAGTTCAATATAATGTTTTTCAAGATATTTTTTTCTGAATAGAGGATAAAGAATGCAAAATGTGTGATTAAATAAAAAATAATTCAATTTTAATAATTAAACATTAACAAGAGAACCTCACGAACCCGAAAATTCTGATTTTAATTAAACTTTGCACACATGTAAAGGGAGAAGAGGTAAATATTATAAATGAATTTAGAAATTTTTAGTTGTAGCGGAAGAACAGAAGTTTTTAAAGGGTGTAACCACTTCTCATATATAAGTGGCTTTTTGCTTTTTTCGATATATCTCGAAAATTATTGGAGATACCAAAAAATTTTTTATACAAAAGTTTTATGATAAAATCACCTTTATTTATCACGTTAGATAATATTAATTACATTTAATAAAATTAATGAAAAAGATTAATAAAATTATTAAAAAATAATTTTCAAAAGCTTTTTTCAAAAATCTTTGAAAAAAATTATTTTTTGTTTTAATTTTATTAATGTGATTAAATAAAGATATTTTTATCACAAAACTTTTGTACAAAACATTTTTTTACATTTGCAATATTTTCCGAAATATATCGAAAAAAGCAGAGAGTCGCTCTATATAAGGGATGGCTTCTTGCCTTTGGAATCATTTTTGAGCGACAATTAAAAATTTCTAAATTTATCTATTTAGTATCTTTACATGTGTGTAAAGTTTCATCAAAATTAGAATTTTCGGGTTTGTGAGATTTTCTTGTGACTTTTTGTTTTTAATTTCAATTAAATTTATATGAAAATCAATCTTTCTGTTTCTAACTAATGAGAACAATTACTAGTCTTTGGATTGTAAGATGTTTTTAGATAGGCAGATGAATGAGGAACATGAGAAATAAGAAATACTACTTTCGGTGTATTGAGGATCTAAAATTATTTTTTCTTAAATAACTACCATTATTATCTACAAAGTTATATACGATTAAAGATTAGGCGCGAATGGTCCAAAATGAATGAAGAGTACGGAAAAACTTAAAAGATGATACACCGTATAGCGGTAAATGAAGTTATTAATATCCAATGTTAGAAATAATTATATTGCATAAACATTAAATAATATTAAATAAATAAACATATTGCATAAACATTAAAAATAACATTAAAAAAATATTTAAAGTAATTTCTTAAATATTTTATAAATAATAGTATTGTATTATTAGGTAACATTTCGAAAATAAACATTTATAAAACATTATACATATATAGAGAGTGTAATATGATTACTAGATATTGTTTATGTAGGCAGCTTCTCTGGCCAATTGGAGACGATTTTTCCTCAGCAAAAATTTTCGAGTTATAAGAGATTGAAAAAGAAGGGTTTGACAAATTATATTTTTTTGGAGTTAATATAATTACAATTAATTCTTCAGTTAATTTCAGATGAAGTTTACTTTAATATAACTTTAATTTAAAATTTAGTTTTAAAGATATATAATGGCAAAAATTAAAAGTTTCCAAAAAATGATAACCTCTTTCAACATTTTCGAGGGAAAATTGTCTCCAAATTGGCCAGAGAATCCGCCTAAGGGATATCTGGTAATTACGGTACACCTCTTATATAATGTTTATAAAATACACATATAATCAATATTTCAAAATATTGCTTTTATATTTTTTGCTTACTGGACGATAACATGAGTAGGGGTAACAGCTCAGCAGCATTGTACAAAGCTGCGGACGCAATTATCCTCTCTCGCCGGCATAGAAAGACTATGCTCATGCAAGTCTTATAAGCGATTGTCAGAAAATAATATCTTCTATGGCCTTGAATTTAACAGAAGTGAAGATAAAAAAGAAGGTAACTTTATTAGAGAAGATCAGAGTCCGGTCTTTTGAGAGGTTCCAGTGTATTTGTAATAAACTGATCTTAATTGTATGTATGAAATATGCGCAGTTTATACACAGTGTGCTCAAGTTTTAAGAATTTTTCCTAACAGGATGTACTACTAAGATATAACACTATTTCTTAAACAACTTTGAAAGTAGGACAGATCTTCTTCTACATTTTACAATATATAAAAATTTCAACTTCAGTTAGCTCTACATGATAGAATGGAACGTGGTGTTATTGATATTTTATGATATGTTATTCCTTGTCGATGTCGCGATGTCGATTTTCAAAACTGGAGCAATGTACTGCAATTAAGTTTTGTATTAAACTTGAAAAAAGTATAGTAAAGCAAATTACGCTCGGTGATGAAATCGTGCTACGGAATTTAAATGGTTTGTACGATTTCGTGATGGTCGTGAATCGTTGGAAGACAACGCGACAAAGAAAAGACTGAAAGATCGTCGTGAAACTGTGCAAACTATTTGAACATTCATATAACGTCAGGCATCGAGCACAATTTACATCGTCACAAACGTTTGCACTTTCTCCGGATTTAAAATAAAATTTAATTGCAGCATGTTGCTCCATTTTTTGAAATCGTAACATCAACAACGCACAACACATCACAAAATCGTTTAATTCCATCACGTAGCGCTAACCGTCCAAAATTTTTTTTATTTTACAGGTGATCAGAATAATCCTGATATCCTTGCAAAGACGTATTCCATGTCGGATGGTGAGTTGTGCCTACCTTCGGTACTTGTCGCGTGATTTAGTAACTATTTTTTTTATAATTTAAAAAATAAGCTTCGGACAAAATTTTCGTAACGGAAAAATAATCTCAGAATTAACTCAGGAATACGTCTTTGCAAGGACCTCTGGGTTGTCCTGAATCACCCTGTATATATTGTAAAGGAAGCTCTGTTTTACCAAGTTCCATAGTTGTTAAAAAATAATGCTACTAGTACGTCCTACGAAAAATCAGTCCGCAAACTTTTTGTACACACTATGTATTGTTACGTCGTCTCGTCTGCACGATTCCTTCCTTTCACGGAATTTTAACACTAATCGTCTACACTACGACACTCACTAGGGCACACTGCCTCAACAACTCTCGTTGAGTCGTTGTAACAACCAAGCGCGCGATAACAACTTGTTATCATAAAAAACAGAAAAGGGCAGTACGACTCCAATCTATTAGAAAAATATAATAATACACTTAATATCAAAGTCCAAGTTGTCCCACAAAATCATGAGCGCGCGATAACAACTTGTTATCATGAAAAACGGAAAAGGGCAGTACGACTCTAATCTATTGGAAAATGATAATAATGCACTTAATACTAAAGTCTAAGTCCTCTCACAAAATCATGAAACACATTTTTTTCCATATGATTTCCAAATGCATTGGAAGCACAAAAAAACAGAAAACAGGTTCTTGACAACGTTAGAAGAGTTTCTAACCGATAGAACTATCAGCAGAGAACATAGAAAATAATATGACTCAGAACCATATGAGCGATAATCTTGCTCCAAAAACCATATAAAAGAGAGGTTTTGGAAGAAAACGAACGCAAGCTCTCTCTCGAATTTCACCAGTCTGTTTTAACCCGTCATTCTGTGAAAGTGAACAGTAAAAGTTATCGGTGAACTACTCGAACGCCACTGAAGGAAATCCGGTTGAACCCTGATCACAACATCTTCAAATTTATCACTCAACTCACGGCTAGAGTCAGCGAAATCAAAACTTCAATTACCATTGGCTCACCCTCTCAAACGACCACAATAGATTTTCCAAAGCTCCAGCTAAGATATTCCAAAGGTAAACTCAAGTCGCCATTTTTCACGATCGTATCAAAACCATCGGCCAGACAAAGCGTACTGCCCACTAAACACGAATAACATTTCCAATGAATTTAAATCCACTCCTTAACACACTTACACACTTCTTTATTTTGCATTTCTTTTTTTATTTTAATAAGATCATTGTAAACTTTTAATCAGAATTAAAAATTTAATAGTAGAGTCTCTCTCCCTTCTCTATTCTGATTGACGTCCTCCGCACTAATATAACACCCGCGATTAAAACACACACACACACACGCACACAACCACACGTACTCACGCGACATAAAATAGAAAATGATTGTAATTTAATAACAAACACATGTAAACACATACATATTATATACACATATTTATAACTAAACTTGATAATAATTTTATGTAATATACTTTTAAAAACTATGAATAAATTGATGTAAAATTAAATTCAATTCTCTCAATGACTTCTAACCCCTCAATCAGTTGAAAGATCGCACGTAGTCCTATCCTGCGTAATAAGGATTAATTTCCTTTACCAAAAAGGATCTTTCGACGAATGTCCGAAACAAGTAATAGCGATATTCATTATCGTTGACTTGTTTTTGGACCTGATAATTCGTTCGACTCGAAACCTACATCCTGACCCGCACGGTTTCGAGAGCTGACTATTACGCCTTTCCTTTTAACTCATCCTTCCCGAGTCTGGACGTAACAGTATCTACATGTAGGTATATATACACACACACACACATATATATATCCCTACATGTGTATACATAGTGTGTACAAAACGCGCTATTTATTTTGTGTATGTATATATATACACACAATGCAATATACAGGGTGTCCCCGAATTGGCGGATCAACTCTCGTGGGTAGATAGAGCGGTTGTTACTTGATACTAGGCACGCGGCAAGCATAAACGCAGAGCGCACTGTACGTGTCTCTTTCAGTACGCCCTTTGTACGTCCTTTGTATATCCTTTGTAGAGCGCTCCGCCTACTGTCTCATCGCACGCCTAGTATCAAGTAACAAGTAGGAGGCTTCTTCGCGCCGCGCGCTTATCCTAGCACGTATTGGCCGATCTTTATTAATTTATATCTCATTAATTATTGCGAATTTAGCAAAATGATATAAGATTTTTCTCTTCAGTCAACACGCTCTATCTACCCACGACAGTTGATCCGCCAATTCGGGGACACCCTGTATATAATAACATATACATACACATAATTATATACATAAATATAAGTAATTGCTTAGTTTTTATTATTGATTGTGAGTATAGTTCATAAACTGTTATTTATTATAAAATAATATGTATTATATAACATACTAGCCTTTTATTTTTTCAATTTATCTTAAATTTGTTTCGTGTTTTTTTTTTAATTTAACCAATTGATAACCAAATTATAAATATTACATTAAAAAATTAAATGAAATTAAATAAATGTGACAAAAATAAATTCTTGCAACATTATAAAATCATGTATTGCTTTATATTATATATTTTATTACATTATTTTATTTAAGCTATGTTTTTTTTATAGATTATTAATATAATACAGATATTTTTCAGATTAGAATGAAACATAGATGTGTATTTTGTTTTTAAAAAAATATTAAAAATGTGTCAAATATGTCTTTTTGAAAATTTGGATTTAAATCAATTGTATCATTAAAATTTGTATTATTAAAAAACGATATATATGTATAATATATAAATATATAAGTATATAAATACATGTATAAAAGTACATATACATACATATGCAAATTACCGAGCCTCAATTCTTATTTGTTCTGTCTATCGTTAGTAATCGTTATTATTTCGTTTACTACTACTTTTACAATAAATATTAAAATATTTTGGTAATTTATCAAAATTATATATATATATGTGCATGTAACTTTATTTTAGTAATTATACATATATATGTATGTATATATATAAAATTTATCATAATTATTATATATATACATATATAAAATTAAAGAGTAATATAAGAAAAGATTGATAAATACTAATACTAAATAAAATAAATAATTTGATTATTAATTTAAAACTACAATTTTATTTAAAAAATACGAATTAATTTTGCAAAATCTCTTGATGCAGTATTTTTTAAAGTTTGGAATTAGAATTTAGAATATGTTTATTCAATACATCTGTTTTCAAAAATTAAATAATAATTTAATACTTATGAATTATGAAGAGATAATACTTTTTAAATCATCATGAAATATAGCTTTAAATTTCGAGCGAGAAAATCTACATTAGGCACTTACTTGCTCTCCAATTATTAAAAAATATTCTGAAGTAATATAATATAGCCGCAAATGCTGACAAACTTATGGAAACTTTCATAAATATCATTGTCATGTGATTATAATAAAGAAATGCCATCTTTTCCTGAATACTACTATAAGTTTCCGTCAAGAAATCGTTCTCAATAGCTTTTAAAAACTTGGCCATTATTTTGCAACTCCGTCTGCATATGATTATCTTTCCCAATAATAGTGTAAAAAAAACGTTATCTGTTAAATTCGCAACAACGCGTTCCAGTTGACTAAAATTCTTGATCAAATGGCCCATTCCCATAATGCAATATATTATCATGTAAATAGTGAAGAATATGAATAGATATTGATTCACTTTAAGTGGCCACAATCCCAAGATAGTCAAAAACCATCTATTCCAAGTTATTACGTTTGACGCTCGAACGAGATCGTCTGTCTAAAAATGAGAGATAAAAGTTATGTATATGTGTATATATATATATATATTATATATATATATAATATTATTAATTATTAATATATATATATATATATATATATATATATATATATATATTCAATGAATGATGCATAACAAATTAATATCTATGAGGAATTAGATGAATTATGGAAGTTATTAGAAAACATAATGGTCATTGTTGAAGTAGATGTGTCACTACTGAAGTGGTTTTACTATACTGAACTATTAATGATAATTATTAAAAAAAATTATCAACAATAAGATATCACACACATATTAATATATGTATCTCAGATATTTGTAAACATATCTTAAGAAGAATTAATATAAAAATCTCATTATTATACATATTAATCATTAATCTTCGTACCTGCATGGTCTGTTTGACATCCATATAAGTTGAAAGCATACAGCGGACTAACCGCAAATATATCATACTAGCTTCAAAGTAAACTTTTCCCATCAAATAATGTTTATGTAAAATGAATAGATAACATCAATTTCCCTGCAAAATTAATAAACCAGCCGCGTATACTTTTTTATTGTCTTCTTAAATACAACATAATAAACAGGAATTATATAAGTATTCGCCCAAAATATCGCAGACAAACCATAATTATAGCTTTCCTGAAATGTTCTCTTCTTTTGCATATTACAAAAGCTCTATGAATGTTCTGACATGCAATAATACCTACCGTTCTCTGCCATTGTGGCTATTAATTACATTCGCCAAATGTTATTTTCTCAAAAAAAGATAAGATAAAACGAGAAATGTTCTTACTTATATAATTCCCGTTTATTACGTTGTATAGCCCGTACTGCAAAACTATTATACCCATACTGTAAAACACAATATTCAGTGTAGGACACATACATACAATTAGTAATTAATATATATTAATATAATAATAAAATAAAATTTAACAATATATTAATAATGTTCATTTATATATATATATATATATATATATATATATATATATATATATATTGTCATTCAGTTCTAACAAAAATGTAGTAGATATATTGTTATTAATAATTAAAAATTTACTTTAAACTAGATTATTTTATAAGTTTTATTTGATAAGAATATATATGTGTATATATATATATATATATATATATATATATATATACACATACATTTTCTTATCAAATAAAACTTATAAAATAATGTAGTTTAAAGTAAATTTTTAATTATTAATAACAATATATCTACTATATTTTTGTTAGAACTGAATGACAGTGCAAATAAATAAATAAAATCTAAATATTATCTTCTTATATATCGTGCAAGTGAATAAAGATTAAATATATTATAAATAAAAATATTGAGTTTTAAAATGACTACATATATGAAGTGCATAACAGATGAAAATGTCAACTCGTATCTTCCAAAAACGTGATAAAGAGAAACATGCTATCAGTAAATTTATAATCGTTTAAATACCAGACTAATCGAGAAATACGCAGCATCTTGCGTTTTGAATATATAAGGTAGGTCAAACAAAAACTGATTTTAAGAGATTACAGACATATCTTGCAACATTAGAGAGAAGAAATAAACATACATGATTAAAATACATAAAATAAATAATTTTATTTTTATTAAAAGGCTATTTAAATATGCTACAATTAAATTTTCAACCAAAACTTCTTTTCTTTAGGAAGATAGAGAGAATAAATGTAATAAATAAGTGATGTAAGTAAATGTAAATTTTAGAGAAGTATTTTTCTAAATATCTATTTTTAAGTATCTTTACTGTATCTTTCTAAATTTAATAAAATAATTTTTTAAAAAGTCGATTTAATTTTTAAATTTTAAGTTATCGATAGTGTAAAATATAATTTTCATAATTCATAAATTTTAATTATGTAATTGTTCAAAAAAGTTTAAAGTAATAGTTACTTTTCTAGTGTCTGATTACGTTATTTTTTCATATTTTAAAAATATTTTTTTCTATCCTCTCTTTTTCTGCTCCCCCTCTCCACACTCAGAGAAATGACTAAAATCATCTAAAGTATATTTAAAAAATTATTTTATAACAAAAAGTCATTTCTTAAATTATGTAATTTGATCTAGTAATTTTTGAGATATCTATTATAATATTTTATTTAATCTTTTGTATATAAGAAGATCATTTTATTAAAAAAATGCTATCTACATACGATATATATCTTTTGCACGAATAAGAATTTTTTTGAATATATAATTAAAAATACTTAATAATACGTAAATAATTTGTTATAACTTTTTTAAGAATATCTTTTCTTTTGAACTTAATTACCCTATATATTGCTCGATCAACTTTACCTGTGATAAGAATATGTAAAAGAACGATATGCAACATAAAATGCATGATAACGTCATTAACAGACTCGAACGTGTTCGCAGATAGACCATAAGAACTTGGAAATAATCATATCAGTCAACTACTCGACCTAGCCAATTCAGTGAGTTTAAAATAAATGAACACACACACACACACACACACACACACACACACACACACACACACACACACATATATATATATATATATATACATGGTATGTCCCAAAAATTCCTAGACTGAATTTTTAAATTCAATACTAGTGACGTGACTTGCCTGTACTTTTGGCAGCATGTTGAGGGAACTTATGGCGCACTGTGTGTAAAGTTTCACAAAAGCTACGTTCAAATTCAAGCAGTGTTTAAACATTTCGCATGAACGGTGTTTGTGATGGTGTGTTACTCATTGTAAAATGGATATTAATATGGAGCAACGTATTACAATTAAATTTGATTTTAAAGCCGGTTTGAATGCGACGGAAACGTCCGCCAGACTATTTTCTTTTTCCGAAGATAAAGTTGCAGTTGAAAAAAAAACCGATTTAACACGATTGAGGACATCCAAAAAGCAGTAACCGAGAAGCTGAAAATTCTGCAAGAAAACTTTATCCGTGCTATACAAAACTTGAAAATACGAACCGACTAATCCATAGCAATAAATGAAGACTATTTTGAATAACCAATATGCTAAATAAAGTATTTTTCAATTTTTTGAGCATCCAGAGCTTCTTGATTACTGATTACTTTCTCGATTACTATTTGCTGAAACTTTACATGGATAGCGCGATAAGTTCCCTCAATATACTCCTAAAGTACAGTCAAATCGCGCTACTAATATTGAATTTAAAAATTCAGTCGGGGAACTTTTGGCGCGTACCGTGTATAAGTATGTATGTATATATATATATATATATATATATATATATATATATATATATATATGTACATATATACTGGAGGAATTAAAATGGGACACCCTGTATATATATACAGGGTGTCCCATTTTAATTCCTCCAGTGAAATATCTCGAAAAATATGGAAAATTCGAAAAATATGTTTAAGACAAAAGTTGTATGGTTTCTAGGGGGACATAAGATGGTGCCGTTAGTTTGACCTTGAAGAGTGACATGAAGGTCACGTGAAGGTCATTTTGAATTTTTTAAATGGAACATTTTATATATTTTTGCATGTTCTTGTAGCTTATCGCGAGAGCTTTCCAAAACACTATGATAAAATGTTTTTTCATTAAACACTTTTCGAGTTATAAGGCTTCAAAGTTGCAATATTTTGACATAAAATACAAGATATCTCGTAAAATATTCATTTTTCGATTATCTTACCCTAATACTTTTATGCACAGAATTACGAGCTAAATCAATTGGCGTAATTAAAACACATAATTATGTTAAAGTAAAAATGTGTAACTGCTAGTTGCAAATTTAGATTTTTTCTTAAAGATAACTATGTGTTTTCTTTACACCAATTGATTCTCATTATTCTGTGCATAAAAGTATTAGGGTAAGATAATCGAGAAATGAATATTTTACGAGATATCTTGTATTTTATGTCAAAATATTGCAACTTTGAAGCCTTATAACTCGAAAAGTGTTTAATGAAAAAACATTTTATCATAATGTTTTGAAAAGTTCTCGAAGTCAGCTACAAGAATATGTAACAAAAAATATGGGGTGCCATTTAAAAAAATTGAGGTGACCTTCACGTGACCTTCAAATGATTTTTCAAGGTCAGACCAATGGTACCATCTTATGGCCCCCTCGAAACCATACAACTTTTGCCTGAAACATTTTTCTCTCCCAGGCTTGGTTTTCGAGATATTCGACTGGAGGAATTAAAATGGGATATACAGGGTGTCTAATAGCTCGCGCAACACCCTTTAAGGGAAGGTAGAGAGTGTTATTCTGAACAGAAAAATCCTGTATCAATTTACGATTTGCGTAATAATTATTAAACTATTAATTAAAAACGCTTAGCGAACGATATTATATATATATATATATATATATAAAGTGTCCGGTAATAATTGCCCCACCTCTCTAGGACTAATAGAGCAGGTCAAACTGAATATAAAAGTCCTCTACTATTTTGCGATTTGCGCAATAATTATTAAAATATTAATTAAAAACGCTCAGCGTATGAGCGCGCGCTGTATATAGCACTCAGCATATGCTGAGCGTTTTTAATTAATATTTTAATAATTATTGCACAAAAAAATTTTTTTTCAACTCCAGTGCACAACGAAGACAGAATGATGCTTGTGTCGACTTATGTTGCTTGCTGAAAAGCTCCAGATATATATTTATGTAAAATTAATGAAGACAAAAAATGAACACTATATTTATAAAACAGACATATTTATTATAATATTGAGGTTATGTTGTCACACTTAAGCCCAGTTCCACAATTTACTTTAACCAGAGTTTAACTAATAAAACCTGGTTTAACGCAGTTAAACCCTGTTTTTTGGGGGTTTAAACCGCATTAACCTGATTTAACGAGTTAAACTTCGGTTAAAGTAAGTTGTAAAACTAGAGAAGTGGACCTTAAAAATTGGAATGATCAGGCCTATACATACAGGAAATAACGCTAATACCGCGTGATGCCACGACACTCTCTGATTGATTATTTCATCTCCCACTTTCAAGTGCCCCCATTTTTCTAACGTTGCCGGAAATCACAATACTAGCTTCACCTCCGTGATCAAATCGCTAGCAGAGAGAACTCAATTCACTCGGCGTCGTTGGAGCCGTCTCCGCAGTGTTGTGCGGCACGGTACAGCGCGGCGTTGCGTTCATGAATTTTATTTTTTTTAACCTTGTTGCACCACTCTGATCTATTTGGCAAAAATATATGTAAAAATAGATAATTCAAAAATGTTTTTTGTAAAAATAGAGTAGGTGGCACTCAAAAATATCCCTCTAAAAAAAATTTTTTTAAATTCAAAAATTTTTTTAAATTCAAAAATTTTTTTACCAATTTTTTTTTATCAGAAAAACTTTTTAATTTTTTTAAACAATTGTTTCATTGATCTCCACAACATATATTTTTTTTTATGAAAATTGGTTTAGTCGGTTTCAAGAAAAATTACTTTTTTTATTTTTTCCCCCCTCTATAACTCACACAAAAATGCTATTTTAAGGTAAACGTTTGACATAATTTTATATTACATTGGTGTCAACTTATGATACTAATTTGGATCTAATATGTGCGGCAGATTTGTCTACCTTATCTGGACATACCCTTTAACATTAGTTATTTCTCAGCAAAAAAATTTATTTTTAAATATGTTGAAATTAACGTTTTTTGTACATTTAATTTTATTTTAATAGTTCAAATATATAAACAACAAAATTATTTTAATTAACTTCAAGTAAATTCTTAAGAATTCTAAAGAATTTGCAGTTGAAGAAAACACCCTGATCTAATGAAAAAAAAAAAAAAAAAAAAAAAAAATATTTTATATATTTTCAATAAATATAGATTTTGTTTATTATATTGTTTTAAACTTAAATATTAATTATATAAATATGATATATATATATATATATATATATATATATATATATATATACTTATAATTAACAAAATGGATTTATAAGTAACTTATATTACATTTAAGGCAAAAAATAATTTAGAAGATAAAAGTTTTTCATGTGCCACTAACATATATACAATGATTAACAATCAAAGAGAATATCCAAGAAATCCACGGCAAAACGCAAATCTAGTCTCTCTCCTTACTTTTTGGTAAGTATCATAGATTATGTTTATGAAAATAATTATATCAATATACATATATGTAATGTATATTTAATATTGTTCACGTGTGCGCATGCGTGCGTGTGTGAATGCGCATGCGTATACGAATACGAGTATATACAAACGTATCATAATAATCGCTTTAAAATGATGTATATTATACAGAATTTTTGCACTAAATCGAGTAATTTTTTCTTAAAAATATAATTGTATTTTAGTTACTCAATTTTTCAACAAAACAATTATGCTCAAATAATGATCCGCTGATCATGACACGCGTACATCTTGTTTAAAGAATAAATAATAAATGCTGTTATATAAATTATTTAACGGAAGAAAGCTATTCATTTTATTTACATTTGAAAACTATACAAGACTTTTGTAATAAGCGATTGTAAGATTAAGGATATAATAATTTATATATTTTAATAATTAGTTTTTTAATTCATTTTTATCAGTTTAATTTCTGATACAATCGCAACATAAAAAATTCAGACATTGAATTGATTAGTTAGAAATCGAATAGATAAATGTTTGACTCAATGAGAATCGTTTGTTTATTGACTAATTAAGATGTAGAGTTTCATTTTCCATATAAATAAAATTTTATAAATTAAATAATTTAAATTTAATTATGTTCAGGTGTTTTTGTCGCATAAATATATAAGGTGTCCCTTACTAATAATCGTATCTTATACACATACACGCGCGCGCGTGCGCGCACGCAAAGAGAAAACGAGGGAAGGAAAGGAAAAGGAAGGGAAAGAGAGGGGGAGAGAGAGAGAGAGAGAGAGAGAAAGAGAGAGAGAGAGAGAGATTATTTCAACAATTCGCACGATTTTAAAAGCATTTACGATAATTTGAAAAAATTAAGTTATACATAAAAATTTATATATTTTATACAAATTACAACGTTTAAATAATAAATAGAAATGTAAAACTTTTTTTCTTCTTTTATAAAAGATTTCAAGATTATTTTTATAACTATTGTTTTAATAAAATCATATCTTTTTTTATATAATATCAACAATTATTGAATAAATTCAACAATTATTGAATAAAGAGATAGATACAACTTATGTAAGTTGTACATATATGTATTGATTGTATATTGAATCCCAATTAATAATGTTCAATATTCTTTAAAAAGATTAATTAGAATTGTGTACAACTTTGAATTTAAATAGTTTAATAATTGCTATAGATAATAATTTATTGAAAAAGGAATAAAACTTTATGAAGAAGAAAGCATACAATTTAAATATTTACATAAATTGCATCTCTATCAACTCTTTCCATTTGAGAACTATATACAACATAGTATCAATAATATATCATTTTGAATACTTTGGAAAACTGACAATTAATATATAGGTGGACTCGAAAAATTTTTCAAACTGGATACAAAAAAGATTTAGAAGAAACTGATCTTTATGCCACCCTTACGCAAGACAGAACTAACCATTTAGGCAAGGTTATAGGCAAAGCTTGGGAAAAAGAAATAGAATTGGGTGCAAAAAAAGAAAGTGGCTCTAAGTCACAATTACTCAGAACATTATTGCGCTGTTTTAGAAAACCATTTCTAATAATTGGATTAGCGGAAGCAATTATGGAATTATTTTCTAGGTATATATATTTTTAGATATTTCTTAGTAAATAAAAAAATAAATTATCATGCAATCTAATATTATTATCCAAAAAAACGGAATTTTGATTGTATTGATTTTTTATTATATCTATTTTTCCTTGAAAATAAAAAACACGATAAAGAGTATATCAGATTACTTAAATATTACATAGTAATAATTACACACAAGTACATATACACAGAAGTAAGATAAATTCGAAGCGACGGTCAGTTTTTTCCTAACACTCTCAAAAAAACCTTTAAGATTAAAACCATAAAACTAATTTGAATATAAACTAATTTTTTTTCTTTGGTTAACAAAATAAATTAGACTTTGGATAATAAAATTGTTAAAAAATATAATCATCTGAATGAATAATTCCTTAGAATATTTTGTTAATCATCTTTCTCATATGGCCATCATCTCCGGAATTATCCTAGTATTTACAATATGAAATTTCCCATTATTAATAATACACAAATAGAAAGATTACATATCTTTCTTACATAAAAAAATAAGTTGAAAATGTAATAAACAAAAATTAATTTTTTATGTTGGATTTTATTTTCGAGAAAATCGGAATTTAAGAAAATTTAAAAAATCGAAAATTAATAATATATCCTGATAATCATCATCATCATCATTAACCAGCCATTGACGTCCACTGCTGAACATAGGCCTCCCTCATGGCTTGCCACCGTTGTCTGTCCTGTCCCGCCTGGATCCAGTTGTTTGCAACTCTTTTTAAGTCATCAGTCCAGCGTGTAGGCGGTTTTCCTCTATTACGCTTATCAGCGCGCAGCCTCCACTCCAATAACTTTTTTGTCTATCTATTGTCTTTCAGTCTGGTCACATGTCCGACCCAGTTCCATTTCGATATGGTTATTCGCTCAACAACATCTGTCACTCCGGTTCTACGCCTTAGGTCTTGATTAATAATATGGTTTCTCAAACTCAGTCCAAGCAATGACCTCTCCATTTTGCGTTGTACAACTTTAAGTTTCCTCGCTGATGTTATCGTTAAGGTCAGAGTTTCCGCACCATACGTGAGCATCGGCAGGATGCATTGATTGAACACTTTTCTTTTCTGACAGATAAGGAGGTCACTTTTAAACACGTGTTTCAACTTTTCGTAAGCTGCCCATCCGAGGTTGATTCTTTTGTGCAGTTCACGTTTGATTGTCTCTGGATATTCGAATTTCGTGGCCCAGGTACACGTATTTGTCGACCAATTCAATTTCGGTGTTTTCGATGTTTATACACTCACTCATAACAAGATTCGTCATGATCTTGGTTTTAAAAAAGTTCATTTTTAGGCCAACCCTGGAGCATGCATCTTCTAATTTATGAAGCATTTGTTTTGTCTCTCCCAGATCATTAGTTATTAGGACAATATCATCCGCGAAGCGGAAGTGACTGAGTTTTTAACCATCTATGGTCATTCCTCTTGTATCTCAATCGAGTTGTTTGAAGGCGTGTTCTAAGACGGTTATAAAATATTTTAGGAGACATAGTATCCTCCTGTCTTATACCTCTTCCGATTTCAATGCGATTGCTGACTTCATGTAGTTTAACTGCCATGGTAGCGTTTTTGTATATGTTGTAGATCAGTTTTGAGTATCTATAGTCTACTCGGCACTCTTGCAGGGCGTCTATTATAGCTTTCAGTTCGATCATATCAAAAGCTTTGTAAAAGTCCACAAACAGGAGAACTAGTGGTCTGTTATACTCGACGATTTTCTCTATAAGAATCTTAACACTTTGCAGATGATCATTTGTTCCAAAGCCAGGTCGAAATCCCACTTGTTCTTTTGGCTGGTAAAATTCAAATTTGTTTTCCAGTCTTAATGTATGATTCGAGTGAACAGTTTGTATAGGTGGCTAAGGAGAGCTATGGGACAATAGTTTTCTAGGTTTGTTTTGTCTCCCTCTTTATGGAGTAGTATAGTGGTTGCTTCTTGCCACTTGTCCGGGATATTATTCGTCTGCAAGCAGAGATTAAAGAGCGTTCGTATTTTCTTTAACAAGAAAAAGCCTCCTACTTTTATTGCTTCCACAACCACCTCGTCTTCACCGGGTGCTTTATTGTTTTTCATTCTTGATAGTGCCCCTTTAATTTCCTCATTAGTAATGTCTGGCTGTTCTTCAGATCCTTGATTTACGACACCTTTATCTTGTGTAAGTGTGTTAGGACTTAACCGTTCTGGGTTGTGGCTTGCATATAATTCGTGATAAAACTCTTCCACAATGCTCAGGATTTCATCTCGGTTCGTGATGTTACCCTGTTTGTTTTTTAGTTTGATTATTTCAGATTTGCCTTCTGTGAGACAATTTCGCAGTATTTTCATACTTCCATTCTTTTCTATAGTTTCTTGGGTTTTCCTACTGCGGTAGTTTCTGATGCCCCGTCTGATTGCTTTAGATATTTCCTTGTTTTTTGCTCTTAGCTCCGTGTTAGTGGTATTTTTATTTCCTCTCATTTCATTGCGTCTCAGGATCAGATTTTTCGTGGTCTGGCTGATTTTCTCTTCTCTTCTGCTATTGAGGCAGAATATGTTTTGGCTTTCCTTTAGCGTCTCGATTATTGCACAGTTTAGGCTGTTAATGTCTGTGTCTGAGTGATCCCTGTCCTGCAATGTGTTAGTAACGTGAGTCTCGAATCCCTGGGCATCGCTCAGTGCTGCCCGTGTTCTCTTGCGTGTTTTCTTTATCAGTTTGTATCTTTCTCTATCAAGCTCTATTTGAATCTTGCATCGTACCATTCTATGGTCACTGCCTGTCCTACAGTTGTTTAGTACTGTTACGTCTTTTACAATTTGTACCTTGTTTGTGATTATGAAGTCGATCTCATTCCGAGTTTTACCATCAGGGCTCTCCCATATCCATCTTCTGTGTGGCTTTTTGTAAAAGAAACTGTTCATTTGGTACAAGTTGTGTTGTAGTAAGAAGCCCAGCATGGTTTCCCCTTGAGCATTTCTTCCTTCGGATCCGAAGTTACCCAAGCATGTCTCGGATTTGTCCGCTCTCAGACCTACTTTAGCATTAAAATCTCCACAGGTTATGGTGAAGTGTGTTTTTGTATCATTTAAGGCTGTGGCTATATCTTCGTAAAAAGTGTCTACTTCTTCGTCTGTGTGGGATGTCGTCGGTGCGTAAACCTGTATAATACTATGTTTCGTGTTTAGTTTCAGGACTAGGTAAGCTACCCTGGTGGAGATTTTCTTAACGACTAGAATTTGATTTCTGAGGCGTTTATTAATAAGAAAGCCAATTTCTTCTTCCGATTTGTCGTCTTCTCCGACGTAGTAAAAAGAGTGACCGGATTTTAGTGTTATTAAATTTTCGCCTCACCTTCTGACTTCGCTAAGTGCGATAACGTCCCATTTGATCTTTTGTGTTTCCATTTCCAGTTCAGCTATATTTTCTTCAGACAAAAGCGTTCTTGCGTTGTACGTGACAACGCCCAATTTCTTAGTGTTGGTTCTCTTTTTTGATTTCGTTTTGATGATGGATTGTAATAGCGATTTTTTGCCTCCCTCAGAATCCTCGAGGCAGACCCTTTTAGGGGTGTGGGAGTTGCCATTGAATGATCTACCCACCTGGAGTACACTTCCGCTTGTTTGAAAATTCGCCATGATAGGGGGTTTCGGCAATACTTCGCCACGTTGGCCAGACGGGTTGGCAAAATCCTGATAATACCTTTTGCATATTTAAATTTAACTTACTAATTTTTAATTCTTAATTTTTCAATTATTATTAGTTTGTTACACATGAACTAATAAATATTTATAGTATAATAAAATTAATTATGGTTTTAAAAGTAAAAATTGTCCACAAATAACGCGAATATAAAATTCAAGTTAAAGTACTATTGCAGTAAATCTTGATCATTTCATCTCTAAAATTATTAAGAAATAACTTTGTAAGTTTCCGTCGTTTTTCATTCTTTAAAATTCTTTTATTAATGTAAAAAAATTTTTAATAATATAAAAGAAAAATACAATCATTTTAATCAAAATATCTGTCGTTTGGATCTATCATCTTTTGTTATTCTTCAGTCAGCATACAAATATGTTTCAACGCGACGAAAAAATTTTTCATTTTTAAATATGACAAAGTCGTCGATTTAGTTTCGAACTTTATTTCGAATATATGCATTGAAAAATCTATGCTGCATTGGTCAAAATAAATGATAATCAAACGACACAATGTCTGTAGAGCACGTTGAGTAGAAAAAGACTTGTCATTCCAAATCATAAAATGTTTGATTTCATAAATAGCACAAGGCCTCGTTTTATCGTGGAATGACTTTGTGTCGTTTTGGGCACACGCCAGCCGTTTCTCTCAAAGTGATTGATCCAAATAATTTAATTGGTGCACGTAGCATTCCAATGTGATTATTTGATCTGGTAGGAGTTCGTGATAAACTATTACATGTTTATCCCATCAGCTAAAGAGGAGTATCTTCTTACCAAACATGAACATGCAATATTTTATTATGAGCTCTTTCTATCAAATAATCACAGCGAAACACTATTCCAATTAAATCACTTTAAAAGAAAACAGTCAGCTTGTGCTTCAAAACGAAAACAAAAGTTATTTTGCTTCAGGCAAAAGTGTTGTTCATAAGATCAAACAAACGCTATTAAACTAACGATTTGGGACAGGAAATCTTTCTCCTCATTACATACTCTCTTCAAACATTGAGCCGCCCAATTTTAGTCAATAGATACGACGTTATATTGGTTCATGACAACGCTGGACCATATATCTCAACAATAGTCATGAAACTGAACTAGTTACAATATGAAACTCTACTTCATATTCATTAAATTTCTCACTATTAACTGACAATGAGTATCATTTCTTTAAATATCTAAATTACTTAAAATATTCAGAAATAAAGTAGCAATCAAATCTGCATTTACAGACTTAATTACCTGTAAAAATTCAAATTGGAAAAATTGCATTGTATTTGCTGATGTTTATTTTAATTATTGAAAATTTCAAATAAATTTACACACTGTAATTTAAAGTTTCATTTAAAAATCAACTTTTTTATGTGTAACAAGCTAATAATATTATAATGGTTAATATGTTAAATTCTAATTTTCTATATGATTTAGCATTAACTTCAGAAAAACTGATTAATTGCATATTAATCACTAACATCTTGCACAGAATAATATTTTTTTCATTAGCTTTAATCGTTTAACTACGTTATAGAATATATCAACCGTTGTTACTTGCTGCTTTATTGCGCTATTTTGCGAGCGATAGAAGAGAATGGAGTAACGAAGTATATTACAACGCAGTCGGTATAATTCTACTATCTATACTGGATACTTTAATTACACATTATACTGTACATTATACCATGCATATAGGATTGAAAATCAAAATAGCATGTACTGCATTATTGTATCAGAAAATATTGAAACTCTCCAATTCTGTGTTAGATAATGAGACTTCTGTTGGACAGGTAAACTAACAATAAGTGCAGAAATAAATTTAAAAACAATATTATATATATTGATAAGATGAAGGTTGAGCGAAAATCTCAACATAAATAAAAATCTAAATGATTATTACGCAAATCTGATAAATTATAATTTTATTTTATACACTCCATTTTCAGATGGTAAATTTCCTGAGTAGTGATATTACCAGATTGGAAACATCTTTAATAGATCTACATTATATTTGGATCGCGCCTATTCAAATCATATTGATTACATATATTATATTTTCCGAGGTTGGATGGGCAGCAGTGATGGGAATGTTGGTATTTTTATTATTTATTCCTTTTCAAGGTAAGTTTTTTTCAGATTTATTTAAGTCAGAGATAAATTCGTAATAATATTAAGGTTTTTGATTCATCTTATTACACAAATTAGATTATACATTAACATCAGAGATGAACAAAATATAATTTTGTTTTTATACTATAACATATCTATCATTTTAAATGCTTCATATTTTCATATTTTCATAACATAATAGTAATAGAATTGTATTTGTGAATAATTTTATATGGATTTTTGTAACATTATTTCAGCATTCTTTAAAGATTTAAAGACTTGCTTTTAATTTAATAAATTAATCACCTTCACGCATGGCACATTTCTGTTAATATCTGGTTATAAAAAATATATAGTTTATTCGTATTTATTGAGAATAGTATTCTATTATTCTTTTGGTAACTTTTTCTTAAAAATTAACAAATATTGTCACAGTAGCGTTATTAAATAGAATATATACAATTTTAGGATTTTTAGCAAAAAAAATCGCACCTTTGACGCTTAAATCAGCAGAAAGATCAGATGAGAGACTCAGACTGATGAATCAAATAATCACTGGATTACAAGTAATTAAAATGTACGTTTGGGAAATTTCTTTCTATAAGCTCGTGGAAAAAGCAAGAAAGTAAGTACACGTTCAAATTTATTTAAACATTGATAACAATTCAATTAGTTTAAATAAGATGCTGGTTAATTAAACTGGAGAAAAAAATCATAAACTTAATGTGTATATACATAACATATTGTTACGTCCAGACTCGGAAAAAGGATGAGTCAGTGAGGAACGACTTACCCATGTCAAAACCATGTCGCGCCTATTATTCAAACGCTTCTGACGAACTGCAATACCTAATACCCGTCAATGACCTCGACGGTCATTTTACTGGGTTAGTAGAGCGTTCGTTCGGTGGTCTCTTTTTGGTAAAGGAATTTAATCCCTATTACGCGGGACGGGACCTTGTGCGATCTTGCGGGAGTCAGGAATAGTACGAGAAGAGGTTAATAAATTTTAATTAACAAATAAATGTTTAAATTTATACATTTATTTTTAAAGAAATGAAAAGAATATGCGAATATATAAAAGTTCAAAAATTATAACATTTATAAAAATAAAATTTAATATTAATTATTTAAAAGTGTATTCGGTATGTGTGAGAGTGTGCGTGTTCGCGGGGTTACATAAGTACGTAGGGACATCACTCAGTTAATCGGGAAACTAGGTTAAGAGAGGTTGATTTCTAACTGGAATTTATATAATATAAAATTATTAAAATTTTAAAGGGAAGGATTAGAAAGAAATTATATTTCTTGGAATTGGACTGTGAAGGGGAAAAAGGTCTTCTACAGAGCTTGTATGGGAATGGCGATGGGAAGAACTTTATCTGGGATATACCAGGGAATAATGTCGTCCAGAGGGCTCTCAATTAAAACCGCGTGCAGTTCTTCTATGTTCATGGGACCAGGACCCATATGCATCTTTAGGGAGAGGAAATAATATAGGGGAAAATTAGGTTATTAAATTGTAACGAGGCGCCCCCGTTACTACTGCCTCATAGTTCCCGACCGAACATCAGTCGAAAGTCTGCTGCCCAGTGATCACCGACGGGCGAATGCGAGGTGCACCCTTTTTTAAATCTGAGAATCTTCGCGGCCGTTATGACCAACAGATCTCGGCGAGCAAGAGACTAACTCCCGCTCGGATCCATCCGATCGTTACCGAAGAGTCCCGCCGACTGAACGCGGAAATTCCCGAGGTCATAGCGGCGTTCGAAATTTTTAACGAACCTTCCAGAACAATTATTTAATGATACAGAAGGTTTATTAGTTAGGCGACCAAACTGGCAGAATCAGGCTTTATTCATTTATTAAATATTAAACAAGCTTCTCATGGCAACGTTTCGACCTTTGGTTTAGGTCTTTATCAAATTTAAAAAGTAAAAATTGACAATTTGCTTAAGAATTTGATGTCATACAGTATTACAAACTTAGGTACTTATCTATTAAGAACCTGACTATTGCAGAGGATGATATGCTGATCTCACTTGACGTTACCTCATTGTTCACAAACATCTCGAGAGACTTAGTATTGAAATCAATTAAAAAACGGTAAAACGAAATTTCTAATAACACAACTTTTAATTTGTACCAATTGTTACACGCAATTGAGGTCGTCATGGAACCCACTAGCTTTAGTTTTAATGGTCAGTTTTATGAACAAATTTTCGGCAGCCTGAGGGGGTCACCGCTATCACATATTTTGGCTAATTTAGTAATGGACGACTAGAGTCACATTGCTTAAAGGAACTAGATTTTGACACCCGAGTTTTTCATAGATATGTCGACGGTATTTTTGCTATTGTTCCACGTAATAAGATCGATAATATACTATTAACGTTTAACAGTTACCATCGCTTATAGTTTACTCATGAAATAGAAGTCAATAATACCTTAAACTTTCTAAATACTACGGTTTTTAAGTGTAATGGGAAACTCTTGACCAACTGGTTTCAAAAACCTACATGTTCGGGCAGATACCTGAATTATTTTTCCAGCCACTCTTTAAAAGACAAAATTAAAACGATCAATAGCCTAGTAGACCACGCGATTTTATTATCTGATGAACGTTTTCACATAAAGAATATTCAGACTGTTAAACAGATTTTAAAAAATAACTGTTATCCGGTGCATATTGTTGACCGATTCGTACACAAAAAATAATGCGTCCTTAAACAACAAAGAAATGATGTGAATGTTGATAGTGGTTCTATTGCCTTCGACATCTCCTCCTGTATTTTATTACCCTTTGTGAAGAGTCTGAGCGAGGACATAGGTAAAACAGTCTTACGTGCAGGCTTAAAAGTTATCTACACAATACCAAAAACATTTAACGTATTAATTAAATGTGGTAAAGATAGACATAATATACTTGACAGGACGGAGATTGTTTACAAAATTGACTGCAGTAATTGTGACGCAACGTACATTGGACAGACTGAAAGACATTTAAACACACGCATAAGAGAGCATATAAATAACATAAGAAAGCATGTAAGTAATCATTCGGTCATTAGCAAGCATAGGACAGAATATATGCATGACTTCAATTGGTCAAAACCGACAATATTACATTGTGAAAAGCACACCAAAAAAAGAGAAATTGCAGAAATGTTTTTTATTAACATACATAAAAATACAATCAATTTAAAAATTGACACGGAATTTAATCCCAATTTGTAACAATATTCTCAAGTATTTTTAACAATCTTTGAGCTTTGCTTGTTTTGTTTGTCACTGGTTTTAAAGGTAATTTCAGTATGCTTTTTGACATGTGCTGGTGACGTTTAATAGACAACTATGTAATAATTAATGCCCATCTTCTTGAAAGGTATGCATTTGCGATCTTTCGTTCGGATTAAGATAATTGACAACAAATAACTCGATAAGTACCTAAGTTTGTAATACTGTATGACGTCAAATTCTTACACAAATTGTCAATTTTTACTTTTTAGACTTAATAAGGACCTAAACCAAAAGTCGAAACGTTGTCATGAGAGGCTTGTTTAACATCTAATAAATGAATAAAGCCTGATTCTGCCAGTTTGGTCGCCTAACTAATAAACTTTCTGAATTATTTCATCGCTGGCGATATCATTCACTTTTTATTTAATGATAATTGTTCTGGAAGGGGGAAACCGATAGATGAGAGGGGGCGAATTAGTCAGGATAAAAAGGGTCACCGCGCAGCAATCGAGGCCAGATCCCATCCGACTCTCAACAGCGGGCTTCGCAGTCGAAAGAACCCGGAATCCAAAAAACATTGCAGAAGCTCGAATAGAGAAGTTTTATTCCGCCAAGTATGCTTCCCTATAACATCTCGCACCGGTCAGAAACCAGAGTGGAGCATATTCCGCCTCCGCCGAGAATTCTCGGCACAAAGTATCGGAGAAATTCTATCGATCAGAGTAAGCCGGAAAACCTTCACGGGATGGAGAGTACGTTGCCTCGGACGAGCGTTCTTGTCTCCGGCTTATTGAATCCTCCTCCGAACTGAATTCGCAGTCATCCTAGAAATCGCGCGAAATCGAAGGACTATCGAGATCAGCCGTCAAAACAAATGGCCGGAAACCGTCAAAACACCGGTACGTATCGCGTGACCAAAAACATAACACGTGCTTCGGCGCCACGCCAAGCCGTAGAGAAAAAAAGACCGGAACAAACGGACCCGCTCACCGACACATCAACACGACTACCCACGATCGATACCGCAAGCTAACAAGCGAGCAAGAGAATAATTGCAATATTGTAAGATTTCCAATCAGAAAACATTATACGCGAAACATCGAATTATACATGCGCCGAGTATTAACAATATCATAAGCGATCGCCGCTAAACGCACACTCACACACCGTGTTATTGTATCAACTCACACACAATATATATATATATATATATATATAACACAATAAATATATATATATATATATATATAATAAACACACAATATTATCGCATCATTTGTAATGGCAGATTCCCAAGATTATTTGAAGATGAGTTTTTTATTCAACAAAATTTCAAGGAACGTCAACATTTTTTACAAGTTTCTAATTTTTGGAAATTTCATCATATATTTATAACTAAGCTATAAATTAAAATTCTTTTCAAGTAAACTCTAAAATTAACTGAAGAATGTAGTAGTAATAATAGTAGTATGTTTCTTTCACTGCTCCAAGAAGCATAGAGCTTCAATAAAGCAACACCAGCGCACTCTATTGTGGGCCAGTGATCCTAGTTCTCTCAACTCCTTGCTGACTGTTCTTACTCTTTCTACTGTTTTTCCCCAAATTGTCCTCGTATCAGTCTTCCTCTCCTTCTCTTCCTTTGGATTTCAATTCAGCGCCTGTCTCTCAATTGCATTTGGATCTTTCCGCAATGTATATCCTAACCACTTCTATTTTCGTTCTCTCATTTGATTTACAGTAGGTGTCTCCTTGTCTCTTCTCTATAGTTCATCATTTGTGATGATATTGGACCAATATACTTCCAATATTCTTCTGAGGCATTTATTGATGAAAATCTGTATGCTACTTGTAATTGAATTAGTGACTCTCCAAGTCTCACACACATACATTAGGATTTAACGTTGCTCATAAATATTCTTATTTTAGTTCTGGTGGACAATTCGTTCGTCTTCCAGATCGGATAAAGTTGGACAAAAGCGGCATTAACCTTTTGGATGCGGGCTTTCACATTCTCTTGCGCCCTTCCCCTCTCTTCTCCGGTTATGATATTACCCAGATAGGTGAAGCTATTCACATCCTCGATGTTTTTACCATCAACTTGAAATGTGATTATTTTTTTGTATTAATGCGGAGAGATTTAGTCTTGATTGTATTTATTTTTAGGCCAAAACGTTTGCTGTCCGTCTTCAGATTGTTTAGTATTGATTCTATATTGGAAAAAGCGTGTGACAAAAGACAGCTATCATCCGCAAAGTCCAACTACTGCCTGAGGCTCCAATCCTATACCTCTTTTTTGTCTTCTTCCAATTGTCTTTTCATTACCTGGTTTATCACCAAAAAGAACAGCATGGAAAATAAAATACATCTCTGTCTTACACCAGCTTTAATCAATATGGGTTCTGATAATGTGCCCTTATCTGTTACTCCTGCTCACTAAATAAAAGGTTCTTTCAAAGTCAATAAATACTATATATATATTGACCCTCTGTTCCATGCACGATCAATAATAATAGAATATTGCGTTAAGATATTGTAACGGTTCACCTTTCCCGACGTCTCGGACAAGCTCGTTCGTTCCAGGGTTCGGGAGAAGGGGAAAACTCCAATTGACGAGAACGTTTAATTTCGGTGACAAGCGTTTTATTCAGGTGTGGTATTTACAAGCGTTCTATTTGTCGGACGAGTATGTACTATTTACATGGATGAGTAAGCGTATCTTATTTACGATGGTGCGTGCGTGCGTGCGTGCGTGCGTGCGTGCGTGCGTGCGTGCGTGCGTGCGTGCGTGCGTGCGTGCGTGCGTGCGTGCGTGCGTGCGTGCGTGTGTGTGTGTGTGTTCGCGGGTGTCTGTGTGTGGGAGTCGCAGGAGAACTTATGACTATATAGAGGTGCGAGCGGAGCATAATTTGCAATATAAACTGGTCGCGAGCACTATGTACAGGGTGTTTCTACAACATACAGATCAGTAAGTTGAATTGCCTATCTGACGATCAGCAGGGGCATGCTTTACTAACCTCGCACAATCGAAAAATAATAAAATCAGAAGATCGATCATATAATTTTTTCTTTGTGAAAGTGAAAAAATTACGTACTTTAATACCTTAAATGCAAATCCGGTAGGGAATGAAGAAACTGAAATTGGCTTTTAACGTACAATGTAATTGCAATATTTAATACTATAAATAAAATAACATAGATAACACAATTAAAATATTTGATAACACAATTAACACAATTAAAATATAATAACACAATTAACATGTGACATGTGTATTCACATTATCAATGCAAATTTTCTTCTTCATTGCTTTACAAGCTACTTAAGAATATGCTACTAGCAAATAAGTAAATAATGTCCCAACAGGATAAACATTCTACTCACACTTTTTTTGTAAGAATCATCAAAAATTTTTTTGTAAGAATTCAGTCAAAAATTTCTTACGTCCATAAATTTTTCGCGTGGGGCTTTTTGCGATACAAAGTATATAAGATTTTGCCGCAAGATCCAGAAGATTTAAAAAATAGAATTCGCAACACGTGTGCAGAAATCACTCCTCCGATGATTACCAAAGTGAAGAAAAATTTTATGCGGAGGAATTGCTTTATGTTTAGAAGAAAATAGAGGTTACATTGAACATATTATAAGCATAAAAAATGGTTTTTTGTTTAAATTTATTATATTTTATTTCTTATTTTATCTGTGTTATTATATTATTATATTTTAATTGTATTAATTGTGTTATTATATTTTAATTATGTTATCTATATGGAGAAAATTTTATATTAAAAATTACTAAGGTATGTAGTAACTGTGGACCATTAAGAACATTTCAAGTTAAAATGCTGTGTAAAACTGTAAAAATTAACGTAATTTACGTAAAAATTATATTAATTACGTCAATTTGTACAGTTTTACATAGCATTTTAACTTGGAATGTTCTTAATGGTCCACAGTTACTACATACCATATAGTTATTTTTAATATAAAATTTTTTCTGTGTGTTATTTTATTCATATTATTAAATATTACAGTTATACTGCATGTTAAAAACCGATTTCAGTTTTCTCATTCGGACTTGTATTTAAGGTATCAATCATGTAATTTTTTCACTTTTTACAAAGAAAAAATTACGTAATCGATCCCCTGATTTTATTAATTTTCGATTACGCGAGGTCGGTAAAACATGCCCCTGCCGATCGTCAGATAGGTAATTCAACTACTGATCTGTATGTTGCAAAAGCACCCTGTACAAAGCAGGTAAGCGCAGGCGTACATGCAGGCGGCGCGATACAGGCGGAAGCGCAGACGTATATACGGATACGTGTCGCAATACAAGCAGGGCGCAGGCGGCGAGATACAGGCGGAAATGCAGGTGCTATTTCCGGGCACGATCACCGGGAAACACCGGTAGAAAGAAACACCCTCCTCGCGGATCGACGGTCAGTCGGCGTCGTGGTCGCCGAGAACACCCTTCTCTCGTATCGACGGTCAGGAGTGGAGACAATCACCGGGAACACCCGGTAGAAGAAGAGAATACCCTTCTCCCGGATCGGCGCCGGCGGTCAGGAGCTAAGTCGATCACCGGGAACACCCTGTAGACGAAGAGAACACCCTTTGTATATTTTGCTTGATAAAAACATAGTGGCCACCGTGAAAAAATTTTCAAAGCTATTCGACGATTTTTTGTTAAATTCAGAGTATTTAAAGGTATAAAAAATTGTAAAAAACGAATTTTTATTCTTATTCCATGCAGTTGTTTTCTGAGTTAAAAGGAAATATGGAAAAATAGATAATTTTTACGTTATTTTTATCCATTAATAGCATGTTTAAATGTTTGTTTAAAAAATCTAACTATTACTCCATTTGATAGAGCAAAATTTCAGCTTTAAGAATCTTTTTTGCTCATAACGGTATGATGATTTTTAACGGAGTTATGAGCAATCAAAGTCAAGGTGCTCACTTTTTATTTAATCGAAGGTAACCCCAGTAAGACACAATCATAGACAAATTTTAGGAAAACAATTTTGTAGAAAAAACTTCAAGTTTTCACGTTAGAAAGATTAGAATTGTCGCAGAATTTTTTTAGAAACGTGACAGGCCGACAAAGTGAGAAAAAAATTTCGCATTTGGTCTATATCGTAGTTTTCTGCATGTAAAAATTATCAAACTCACAGAAATATTAAAATAACGGTAAGCTTTCAAAAGTAGAGATTCCAACATTTAAAATACTTTTTTAAATTTAAATTTTATTCATTTTTAACAAAGTTACAGTTGATTGAATTTTACCTATTTTTCAAAAAAATTTAGGTGTTCCTCTAATTGTTGTGAAGAGTTTATTTTTTATGAAGACATTTCTTTAGAAGGTGTCTAATTCTTTCGAGTGTACGATTTAGCACTTTTCCAAGGAAAACGTGTTATTCACTGAAAACAATATTATTCCTACCCTTACTGCTGTCACCCTTTTTTTAACAAAAAAGGAGGAGGCAATGCAAGAACGAACAAAAGAAATTGACTGAGTAATGTAACAAAGTTAACGGAGAATGCAGCAAGGAAAAGAGATCCGAGATAACTTTATTAGATCACTAGAATATTATCTCAGAGGAAAGCACCAAGATCAGTGAGAACCAAGCAAGGCGACCTGATTACTAACAAACAAGATATTTTGAAAAAATAGGTAGAACTATAAAGAATTTTTAAAAAACATAGCGACGTGGAGGCTAAAAATGACTTAGGAGGCCCAGACGAGATAGAAACTCTGGTTAAGACACGAGGAGTGGGAGTCATTTGCCCACGTTGTTATTGACCACAGATACTTTTGACTACGTTGCATTTGACCACGTTGCTTTTGATCACGTAGCTTTTGACCACGTTGCGATTGACCACGCGTCGCAATTAACCACGTTGCAATTGATCACGCATCGCAATTGACCATGTTGCGATTGACCGCGCGTTGCGATTGACCACACACACACACACACACACACACGGGGGGGAGGCGCAAGGGGGGGCCTCCGGCCCTCCCTCTCCCGCACCCATCCCGTCCACCTCATTTTGCGTAGAAAGCTGCAAACCCATGTGGTGGTTTAAAAGTAAAAGTAAAACTAAGAAATGGAAAATTATATGTATAAGAATATAATTAGTATAATGTATAAAAATCTCATTAATTAAATATATAGGATTAAACTTAAATTTAAAAGTAAAATATAAATAAACTATTAGCGGTGTTAGCGTAGCGAATGTTTCGAGCTCGAATTTGAGTCTTCCTCAGCGCAAAAATGATAATTAATAATAAAATTTTCCATGTACAAAGTGAATGACCTCGTTAAAAAACATAACAGAAAAATTGATATACATAATTAGTACTTGTTTGTTGATCGCTCAAAAAACATTTGGTGGTTGTTTGGCCAGGAAGTATTTTTTCATGTAGCATGGCGACCTGATCATAATTCTAGTTCAATCCTGGAAATATTTTATAACTTTTGTATATACAGTCCAAACTAGAAAAACCAAAATCACCACACTGTACACTTAAATGTTCTTATAATCTTACTTACAATGGTACTTACAATGTCGGGTATAGTTATAAGATGTTCAGTAAGCTTTTTATGCAACAAACGTATAGGTTTAAAAGTCAATCGGTTACTGTCAAATTTCGGATGAGCTAGTCGCTTATATACAGTGTCTCTATTTGGGAATTTTTGGTAGTGTGTTTATAATGTCATGATATACGTTAGGTAAATTTTCGATATCCGTTTGTAGATTTAAACTGTTCTTTTATCTTTTAATAAAGAGCATCTCAGAGATAAGCCTTCTACTATAAAAGGACTCCTCATCGAGTATCTTAACCTTATCCCATTCGAATTCATGGTTATGTTGTATTCTATGATTCGTGATTACTGAGTTGGTAGTAGTTTTCCTCTTTAAATATAGTTTATCCTCCGAGATTCTGGTTTTCAGTATTCTAGAGGTTTGTCCTACATAGGATGCTTCACAATCGAAACAATTAATTTTATACACTACATTCGTTTTTTAATCATTAGGGATATGGTCTACATACATATGTATGTATGTAGTAGTATGGGATGTAGCGGGTGGGAACTAGTACAGTCCCTACAAATTGTCACCTAGATCTATATATATAAGTTCTTCTATGATCCTGCTATTTTTGTTGAGGGTGCCCATAACTCGAGCCCAGCATATACTGCCAGGCTTTATGAGTTATTGACATCCTCACTATTGTCTTAATGGTATTTAATCCTCCTGTTGTTAGAGAGTGATGTCCCTCAATATATACCTTTAGAGTGCATCTTTTTCGGCAGCCATACGGGACCTACAGTTTTTTTTTAATGCCGGTTCCGAACGGCTTATATTTGAGGGAGTTTATGACAAGATACTCTTGATGGGTTGCCACTGCCATCCGAGAGATGGCGATCAAATAAAAATCGAACGAATTTGATATTTCTAGTCGGATTTGAACCCGGAATCTTTAGCACAGTGAGCCGACGCACAACTCACTGTGCCATGATCGCCACATATATATATATATATATATATATATATATATATAAACCCAAATATATATAGTTTCAAGATTTCGATTCGTAATTACAACCACATTTAACTAAATAGTTTTTTATGTTTTTCAGGCGTGAGATGAGCGTAATAAAAAAGTATTCTATTCTAAGACAATTTGCTCTTACTCTCGATTGTTATGTACCACGAGTCTGTCTTTTCATCACAATATTGGCATATGTCTTACTTGGAAATTATATTAATGCCGAAAAAGTGTACTTGATAACAGCATATTATAATGTTTTACGAAACTCAATGATTTTTGGATTTTCAATGGGTAAGATTATTATTAAAATCAACAATAGTTATTTTTTATTAAAAGTGGCATCGTACTTTTCCTTAGCAGATACCAAAAACTATTGGAAATATATTATAGCATACAAAAGCAATTCAATAATTATAATAATAATAAAGTACAGAAAAAAAGAGTAAAATATTTATAAACTTATATACTACAAATTTTTATTTTATTTGTCGATTAGATAGATTTTAATCAATGTTAACTTTATTTATCAGAAGATTTGATAATTGTTATTTACAATTAAAACTGGAAAATAATCAATGCAAGATGAGATAATTTTATGAGAATTAAAAAAAGAAATATAAATATAAAAAATATGCTTCGTATAGGTCTTCAACAAATGGTACAGGCATTGGTTTGTATTCGCCGTTTGCAAAGATTTATGATGCACACTGAGGTCACTAAAAAAAAAGAAGAGAACCAATATCAGACGAGTGAAGAATCGTTCGCACTTCGTATGATCAATGTTAATGCCAAATGGCACGGTGAGAGTAAGGACTATACGTTACGTAATGTGAACTTAACCATACTTCCTGGAAGCTTCGTGGTCATTGTCGGTCAAGTAGGGTCAGGTAAAAGTAGTCTATTGCAAGCAATACTCCAGGAGTTGCCCTTGACGAACGGAAGCATCAAAAGTCGTGGCAGAATAAATTACGTCAGTCAGCAACCATGGATTTTCGCATCGTCCGTGAAGCAAAATATTTTATTTGGGCAAACGATGGATAAATCACGTTACAATGAAGTAATCAAAGTCTGCCAAATGGAATCAGATATAAATTTGTTCCCTCAGGGCGATTGTACTATTGTAGGCGAAAGAGGAATAAATCTGAGTGGTGGCCAACGTGCCAGAATTAATTTAGCACGAGCAATTTATAAAGACGCCGATATTTATCTGTTGGATGATCCCTTATCTGCTGTGGACTCGCAAGTTAGCAGGAATCTTATTAACAACTGTATATGCAGCTATCTAAAGGTAAAAATTGTAAGACAAAATAAAATAGTTTAATATAATGTGGAAGTACGGACAACTTTCCAATTATTAAATTTCATATACAGTTTTATAAAATTGTTACAAAAAAAACTTACACTGTATCTTATAATACTAATTATTTATTAAATAAGAAAAGGAGACAAAATTAGATTGTTTCAGTTTCTATTTTACCAGCATAATAAACAAATATATCATTCTATTTTACCAGCATAATATATATATATATATACAGGGTGTCCCATTTTAATTCCTCCAGTGAAATATCTCGAAAAGTAAACGTTGCCGGAAAAAAAGTTTCAAACAAAAGTTTTAGGATTTTAAGAGAGTCATAAGATGGTACCATTGGTTTGATCTTGAATTTTCATTTGAAGGTCATGTGAAGGTCACGTCGATTTTTTTAAATAGAATACCCTATATACTATTGCATATTCTTGTAGCGTATCTCGAGAGCTTTCCAAAACACTATTATCAAATGTTTTTTCGTGAAGTACTTTTTGAGTTATAAGGCTTTAAAGTTGCAATATTTTGACTTAAAATACAAAATATCTCGTAAAATACTTAATGAAAAATACTTTATTATAGTGTTATGGAAAGCTCTCGAGGTAACCTACAAGAATATGCAATAATATATAGGGTGTCCCATTTAAAAAAATTCAAGGTAACCTTTACATAACCTTCAAACAACTATTCAAGGTCAAACTAATGGTATCATCTTATGGCCTCCTCAAAACCGTACAACTTTTGTCTTAAACATTTTTCTCTAAAATGCTCTGTTTCCAAAATAAAAGGATGGTACGGGTGGTCATGGACACCCTGTATACTTGACATAAGACTAAAGAAAATTCATTCCCTAGACACATTAATCAATTTCACAGAAAAATTAATTTTCTATAAAGTTAACACATGAGCATCTTGCATCACTTATTGACTAAATTCAAATTTGTACATACATTAGCCTATTAATCTCTTAACTTGTAAAATATTAGATCTGTTGCATTAATAATGTACAAAAGATTTGAAGGAATTGGGTTTCTATTTTATATTTTAAGTCAATAAATAAACAATTTTTCATTGATCTATTTGGTATCTAAGCAATCAATTTAATATTTTAAATCTTCTATTAGAATTGTATTGGAAGTTAATAAAAACGGATAAACTTCCGAATAGGACATATAGTATCGTAAATAAAAATTAATATCAAATGGTTCATTCAATAGAAAATCGTCTAGTATTTAATAAAATAAACGCCAATTTTTGACAATTTTATGGTTTTCACCATGAAAATGAAATTTGCGCCAATTTTCACTATTATATTCATAATCAGCACGTCAAAATACGTAAGTATACGTAGTTTCAAAAAAATTGGATATATGTCCTATTCGGAAGTACACCCATAAAAACAAATATTACACATTTTTAATCCAAAAATATTAACACCCTGTATAATCCGATATTACTATAATTTCAGTGATATTCGGCAGATTTTGTAAATTCCCGGAGCGTATATGTTGAACCTATCAAAAATAATTTAATTTAAAGCGCATGTTATATCAATATGCGAAACGTATATACTTAAGTCCTTTAAGAACGGAGACGAGATAGTCACCTTTTCTTATTTCTTATTATTCTATTATGTAACTCATTAACATATCGAAATCTCTGTTATAGATAATATTGCTCCAAATATTTTGATTTTTCATTTATGCGCTAGTCACTTCATAATTCTATAACTTCGTTAATAATTAAAATGTTAACACAAAATGTTAAATGGCTATTCTAGAGAATGTCTTAGTGTTAACTTAAGGAAATATAAAAGAATCGATGTTTGACATTCAACACAAGATAGATACTCCATGAAAATAAATTATATATTGAAAATTTAACTTATTTTGTTCAATTATTGCTAATTAGGGGAAAACAAGAATTCTGGTGACACATCAACTGCAATATCTACAACTCGCTGATCAAATTGTCGTGATGAACAATGGCAGCATCGAGCAAAAAGGTACTTTCAATCAACTTCAAGCATTAGGACTTGACTTTATGAAGTTATTGAAAACAACAGATAAAGAATGCAAAAATGATGAGATTGAACAGTCCAACAAGCAACATCGAAACTCAATGACAAACAAAATAAAAGCTGATGGAGAAGCTTCAAATGCCTCGCTGGTCGAAGCGCACGAAAAAACAATAAAAGGTCGTATATCTTGTAAAGTGTTCTTCGCTTACTTCAAAGCGAGTAAAAAACCTTTTATGATAGCTATGATGATATTAATTTTCATAGTAAATCAGATAGTAGCCACCGGTAGCGATTACTTTGTTGCATTCTGGGTAAATGTTGAATCGAGTTCATGGCACGAAATTAATAATTCTACGACAGAGTTTTTATGGAATGGTCCATTATCTCGTGATTACATGATTTATATATATAGCATAATGATAGTAATTATCATATTATTATGGCAATTTCAAACGATTATATACTTTAACGTATGTATGTGGTCTTCGGTGAATCTACACTCTGCCATGTTTCGCAGCATTTTGCGAGCTACTATGTACTTCTACAATATGAATCCAGCTGGCCGTATATTAAATAGGTAAGTAAGTAAAAAAGATAATGACTAATCGAACACAATATGTACATATATACTTATACATATATGTGAGTGCGTGTGTACATAAAACATTATATGTATAAAATATTATACATATAAAACGTTATATGTATAATATGTTTAATATTTATTTTTAATTATAAAAATATATTTTTTTAATTTTTTTTGTAATAGAGATATTATATATAATAAATTGATTAAATTTGTCTAATTTAACTTGAAAAAGTTAATTTCTTGTTTTAATTAGGTTTGCTAGAGATATTAATGTTGTGGATTTAATGCTATCGATGTGCATATTCGATATTATAGTGATCGGACTTATTTCAATCACAGTAATTGTCATGATCATAGCAGTTACTCCATGGTTGGCTATACCTTCTTTGTTTTGTACCTGCGTTTTTATTTTCTTACGTATGATATACATCTGCACAAGTCGCAATATTAAACGCCTTGAAGGGACAAGTAAGTGATATATGATTTTTATAAAGAACGATATCTATAATCGACAAATAATTATCTAATGGATCCAATCAAACAAATAATCATTCAACTAAACAATAGATCTTCAACTAAACAATAGATTCGCTTACTGAAGAAATTACAGATAATTGCTGCAAAAAAGGATATATAAATAGAAATGTTTAAATACTTTCTCAAATTCTCCCTCAATTATTTAGAAAACTTTTTGTATTAAATCAAAAATTTTAGTATGTATATTATCTTCTCTCAATGACTTGATATACATATGTGATTAGGGTCATGATCTGCATAACATTCAAAAGGTTTTAGCTCCCTTGGTCGTTTATTAAAAAGTTAACAATTAACAGTTAAAAGTTAAAAATTAACAATAAGTTGTACGATAAGAACAAGTATTACATGCGATAATTTGAATTTCCCAAATTATGAGCCTAAATTTTATATTAGTTGTAAAATGACTGTGTAGACAGGGGAAAAGCGCTGTCCATCCTTCTGCACCTCAACAACAAAAAATTTTAACTTAACTTAAATTTATTTCAATAAATATCATAACCCATGTACTACTGCGCGATAGTAATGGAAACTGCTGCCGAGTTGAAGAACAAGAACAACATATGAGCGACATATTATATTACATATTATATACAATTATATAACAAAATATACCTCATTCGCGCTAATTTGTGTCGTAAACAATCTCAAACATTATTATCACATTACCAAAGTTACTTCAAACAAAGTATACTCGAAAAGTGGCAAAGCAGCAATTGACAACACATTATTAAGAGACTAGGTTTCCTTGTCACACGCATGGTAGAAGATGTCTGTCTCTTTCTTATAACTTGACAACAGCTTAAGGGGTTAGACCACCTTAACACTTTCAAAAAATCGAATTTTTTTTTTTTTTTTGCTTAAAATATTTCTTATAGTTTTAAAAATGATATATATTAGACCCGACTTCGAAATCGCAAAGGAAAATGATGTTTCGAGTGAGTATAGTGAAGTGCGTCACCGTGTTGCGCTACGTCGTGTAAGCGGCTTATTGAAAGAGCCTGTTACCTGCAAAGGGACACTTATTCTTATGAATTTTTTTTGTACCTATACATGGCTCTGTCAAAATTTTAACCGTTATTTTATATACAAGGTCAGTTATAGAACGAACAGACGCCAAACGACGCTGAGCGTCAAAAATTGTTACGAAGAACTTTAAACGCGTTTTTCTCGAAATAGCATTTTTCAAAACGGCAGCATAACTTCGCCAATTTTTATCCAATCGACTTGAAATTTTACTCAGATCTTTATTTCAACATTATCTAGGACTGTACGTAGGATTTTTACGATATCTTAAAAATTCTCGCCGCTATCGCTTTATTTCATTCAAATTTTTGAAGCAAAAAAATGACTTTTTTTCAAATCGTTGCCATTTTAACAAAAATGCATATTTCTCCAAACGGCTACGTACATCCCTAGTTTTGAATATGTAGAAAATAAATATTTCTGTTTTTTTGTTCTATGACTAACCAGTGCTGAATAATCGTGCCCGCCGTTTTACATGTCGATCAAAACCGCATACAAAAAGATAGCCATCACGTGCTTAATTTTTATATTAAATACTTTAAAAAATATTTTTTATATTCTTCAATATACTCATAATAAACACCAAAAACGACTTTTTCCTTGTACAATATAGTTTTTTTTTTTAAATTCTTAAAAATGCTTTAAAATTTGAAGCTCCAAGGTGGTCTAACCTTGGACAAGGTGATTCTTTGATAATATTGTGAAATGTATTTTTCAACAGCTCTTTTCAGAATTAATTATCTGTCTTGATCTAGTTCCTTGTCAGCTCGGATTCTCTCAGCAAATATCTTTTCCTTAAAGAAGTCATCCATTTATAAATTTCTTTGTTCAGTGTAGTTCCCTCGCCATCTTGGCCTATCAGCCTATTGTTCCATTAGCTTATCTCTAAGTTAATATGTCCAATTGTGACCCGGGAGAAAGGTCTCCTCTATCTAAAGTTGAAGATAACACAAATTTTAACTCCCTTATGGAGGAAGAAACTAAAAGAGCAGTTGACAGTTTTTAACAATTATAAAATCTCAATTCCTTTCTCCTCTCCCCTCCTGAAAACGATGTAGATTACGAACTAGACGCAGAACTGGATAAAGACAGAGCGTTTAACAAAGTCTGTATTGCATCTTTTGGAATCTCAAAGAAAGTAAAGACAGAAGACCTCTGAATGGACAGAACTCTAACAGTAAGAACCTCCAACTGAGTTCATTTTATTAAAGTCTGACATCTCTAAAAAACAAAAAGTTATTAAATTAAAGTAAGTACTAAGAAGAGCCAAAATAAAACCTCTTTTAATGACTCTTCAAAAGAGGCAAATTCTGCTAAGAATGGTAGTAATAAACTTACATCGTTTTGTTACGTCCAGGCCCGTAGAAAAGATGGGTCAGAGGAAGGGCGTAACAGGAACTGTTCCGATGTCAAAAGTCTTATCGACGAGTGACTCGGTCGAGCGAGCTGCAGGTTAGCAAACAGGTAAACGACGAGTGTCGTTATTACCCTGTTATGCGAACGCTCTCTCGGTGGTCCCTTTTTGGTAAGAGAATCGAATCTCTTTTACGCGGGACGGGACCAAGTGTGATCTTTCACGTGGAGAGAGTGAGGGAGTTAAATAAATTTACCAATCATTTAATATTTAATTTAACATTTATTCAATTGATCCTTACCATTATACATATAACCTTATTGATATCGGCCTTAAAATTATTTGTATGAGTGTGTGTGTGTTTGTGTGTGTGGATCGCGGGTGTTACATAAGTACAGAGGTCATCAATCAGAAAAGAGGGGGAACGAGTGCGATTCTACAGATTTTATCCTGGTTGGTATTTGTTACAATAGTTTATGAAAAAAAAATATAATAATAAAGATTTGCGTAAAGTGTTATGTATGTTACGGTGCGATTTCGCACATGGTCGTGTCGTCCGATCTATGGTCTCGGTTGCACGCGAGAATCGGCGAGTCGGCGCGATTTTAGGCACTTTAAATAAAGAACAGGGTTGAATAAAGGGGAAAGAACGGCGGTGAAAGGGAAGGGAAATGGACTTACTACTTAGGCAGATTGGTTGCATTTTAGCTGCTGGTGTAGTTGTGGCCCCAGTTGTGGGTCTTGCTCGGCGGGTGGTCGTTGTTGAGCACTGACTCTAATAGATTTTAAGACGTAATCAGAACTCCCGCTGTGTAAAACGAATTGCTTGAGTCAGCGAACGACCGAAAAATCTGTGCCGAATGAATCTGACGCTGTACTATCGACTGATTTTAATTTTGTGGTGTTCGTAATGCGCGAGTCTCCCCTTTTTATATTAAATCTTGAGGGCGTGTTAACAATTTGGGCGGGAGTATTTTTAAGATTTTGAGATTTTGACGTGTAAAAAGCTGTCGTTCGGTAAGATCCTTCTCCTCCTTATTTTTGATTGTTGCTGATTGGTGGGCTCTGTACGGCTTCTTAGGAAATTTGGAGATTTTTCATTTGGTTATTTCCTGGGATTATGCAGCTGTTTTTATCCATTTATTTATTTAGGGGATCTCGCTATCGATCCTTTTCGGTCATTTCTTTGAACATTGATTTCAATGTTTAAAACATTTTTTCGTTCCGCGGCCCCCTTATGACTGGTCGGGCAATTATTGCTTTATCTTTATAGGAGGTAAAGACGTGGAGCCGACAGTGCGTAGCAGCGTTATTTGTTTCTTTCTTAAGATTATGCAGCTGTGTTTGTCGATTTATTCATTTAGAGGATCTCACTATCGGTCCTTTCCGGTCGTTTCTTTTGACATCGTTTTCAATGTTTTAAAATATTTTTCGTCACGCGATCCTTTTTATGATTAGTCGGGCGATTATTGCTTCATTTTCGTGGGAGGAAAAACGTGGAGCCGACAGTGCGTAGCGGCATTATTTGTTTCTTTCTTAAGATTATGCAGCTGTATTTGTCTGTTTCGTTGTTTAGAGGATTTCGTTATTGATCCCTTCCGGTATTTGTTTAGATATCGTTTTTAGTAGGTCTAAACATTATTTGATAATAACGGTTCTTTTCTATTGCGCGACCCGTTTTTTGTGACCGATCGGACGATTATTGTTCATTTCGTGAGAGGAAAAACGTGGAGCCGACAGGACGTAACAGTTTAATAACATAAATAACTCTATTTTATTTTATGATAGAACTTCTCAAGCCCTTGACGTGATTATATTATCGGATCAATCAACAAAACTTCCTTCTTCTATTGATCCTTTAGCTATAGGAAAAATTTTAAATAAAAAATAATAATAAATATTCTCTTAAGATTGGAATAGTGAATCGAATCTTCGCAAATCTTCTGTGTAACCCAATTTGGCTTTAGGAAAAGAAAATCGTCAGATAATCTCGGTATATATTTATTTCGGAAATTTATAATGGTTTTATCTCTTCACAATCGACTGCTTGCTTTTTCTCAACGTAAAAGAAGCTTTGGACAATATAATTCCAGACTTATTAGCCAAGAATTTAATTGAACTAGAATTACTTTCTAAGGTATGCTAGTGTCTATAAATTCATAGAATCCAAAATCATACAATTTGTTATAAATAGTCAAATTTCTAATACTTATACAGCAGGAAAAGGAGTACCACAAAGACCAATATAATTAAGCCCCTTATTATTTAATATATATGTAGCTAAATGCTTTCGCTTTCTCACCAACGATTGTCAGATTATACAATTTGCTGATGATATAACAATCTTCGTTCTTCTAATTTAGACAAGTCTCTTAAATCACTTAAAAAATTAGTAAAAATAATCTAGCTTCTTTTCTTAAAGATAAAGAATTAATGGTCTCATCTGTTAAATCAATTTTAGTAATATTTAGTAGAAAAAGAATCAAACCTAAAGGTTATTCCATTGAAATTAACAGTGAAAGGATTAATTCAATCTTCATATAAATTTCGAGGTACTTTTTTCAGATCAGTACTCGGAATAAGTTGCCTTTTTCGAGCTGATTTCCCGACCGACGCCTCCTATTCCTCACTAGCGCTCGAAGCGACGGCCGAGCCGCCGATCGCTATACTTTAGGCGCGCCTCTATAAGAAATATATTGGGGTCCATATGTTAGGCCACAAGTCGTCATTAAAATTTTTCTCTAATTCTAAACATTGTCTTAGATTATAAACTTTTTGGTCACGAACTAGTTCAATTTTTAGCTCATAAATGTAATCATTTATCTAATGTTATAAAGTTATTGAGAGATGTATGGAGGGATGCTGACTCTTATATTCTTAATATTATATCTTCAAATTTTATTAGAAGTTTATTAGAGGTTCCATTGAATATGGATGCTTTTCATTACCTTTTGCTAATCTTAGCTTAATTAACATCTTAGAAAATATTCAGCAAAAAGAGCAAAGATACTGTCTAAGTTTTAGAAAATTCACTCCTGCAAATGTTATTTACGCTGAGTTCGGTATTAGTCCTCTAAAACAAAAATTAACATTTTTAATATCGAAATATATCATCAAATCTCTTTCGTGCAATAATAATCTAGTTATAGAAAAGCTATTTGATCTCCAGAATTCTGTTCATCATAATGACAGATACAACCTTATCAATAGATTTCCCAGGTAGCACTGTTCGTTTTCTAAACGTTTTCTAAACGTATCTAATACGAAAAGATGCGTTTAGAAAACGTTATAAAATGTTTATAAAACGAACATGTGCTACTTGGGTTTATATTATACAAAGCTATCTCTCTCTCAAAAAAAATATGTCTCAAAAATCGCTACTTTTAATATCCTCTTTAGCCATCAATTTTCGTACGACATTTCTATCTTTTTAACAAACACTTACGAGGTTTCCTCCTCTAAATCAGAAAAAATTAAAAAAGCAAATTTTCCTCAAATCATTTTCAAACTTCTCTCAAACATTTAATTAATAATAGACACGTCTTTTTCGCAGATGCTTCCAAAAGGGATTCGTTTACGTATGTAGGTTTCGCCTTTTACTCACCTTCACTGAATACCCAGAAAATGTTTAGAACTAGCTGGACTCTATTTTTACAGGTGACAATTTCCTCTTCCTGAAACCAAATTGGGTTACCTTAGCTATAACACGTTGTATAGTCTTCATTTTGGAAAATAATCTTGAGAAAATCTCGAATTTTACAGATTTACGTAACGTCATAGATGTAATCTTCTTTAAGGAAATTGTTAGAGATTATACTATTACCTACTATTAATCCTAAAAGAGAGACTCAGAGTGGCCTCTGATCGATCCATGTACAGGGTGTCCAGTAATTACCGTCCCATCTCTCTAAAGCAGATAGAGCAAGTCAAACTAAACATAAAAATCCTCTACCATTTTGCAATCTTCGTAATAATTACCGAGAAATTAATTAACAAAGATTGACAAATCCGCGCGAGTACAAGCGCGCGGCGAGAAGGCCCATCCCATTGCTACGCCGTTACTAGGCGGGCTACTCATACACAGCCATTACCAGTCGTAGAGCGCTCCTCCTATCATTTACTGCGCGCCTAGTAACCGCGTAATAGTGGGATAGGCCTTCTCACCGCGCGCTTATACTTGCGCGGATTTGTCAGTATTTGTTAATTATATGTATAATTTCTCAGTAATTATTACGAAAATTGCAAAATGGTAGAGGACTTTTATCTTCAGTTCGACCTGCTTTATCTGCCCTAGAGAAGTGGGATGGTAATTACCGAACGCCCTGTATATAACTTTACTTGCCAAAAGAGCAATTGGTAGAAAACTTTCTCCTTTCTTACTATCACACTCTGATATTTATTGTTTCTTCCGAGAAAAACAGATTAATTCTAAGAATTCTTCCGCGAAACAGCCCGAAAGAAAGGCTCCCATTACTTTAAATACTATTTTCTTTCTAATTTATCTCCTTGGTTCAAGAAAATGAATTTAAACAGATCAGAAATTGTCATTTCAAGAATTAAATTAAATCATTATAATCTTAATTCTAGTCTTTTCAGATGCAACATGGGCAGCTCCCCTATTTGTGACTGTGGTACAGCTATACAAGACATTGAACATATCCTCTGGAATTGTTCCTTCCTTAGCCATTACCGTTCTTTCCTTTTAGTAAAACTCCGAAAAAAATGAAAGCTCCTCCTCCCTATAATATTTTTACCATATTAAAGAATCTTTCTATTCAAATTATATTAGCTATCTCCAATTTCCTTCAAAATAGCTACATACATCTTTAGCTCATCAAAATTTTACTACTACTTCTATCAATATTGTAACTCCAAACAAATTATTAAATCTAAAATCTTGCGAAAGATTTCTGACAGGATAAACAATGCTGTTTTGTGCCAACAACATTTAAGAAGAAGAAATATATAGTCTATAATAAATATTTACAATCTGTCGCAACTTCCAGTTAACGTTGATATTGATCTTGACCTTTAAATAGAATCAAGGCTTGACGTTTACATAGCTCATTATTTATTAAAAAGTTATAAAAAAGACTACATAAAAATAGAATATAGATTTCTTTGACATTGTATAGATAAATTGCTTTACCTAGAAGGTTGGTTAAAAAGGAAACATATAATAATAAACTTCGTTTCATATTGCAGACAGTATAGAGTATACCTCGTTTTGCATCAAAAGTTGAAAACCTATGTGAACAATGCTATTGATTTTATTTGTGCAATTCCACATCGTACAGTTTCACATCAGTTTCTAACTTAACGCGAAGTCTACATCACCTAGTGCTTTTAACGAAACAAAGTCTATTATCATACGATTTTACATGAATTTCTCACTTTCCAAGCAAAACGAGGTATCTATAAGGTGTTAGTTTTTAAAAATAAAAATTAGGTTTAGGTTAAAGCTAAGTTAGTTTTTTAAAGAAGGATGCAGGAGGAGGAACTTAATTGTTCTCTTGTCGTATTCACTTAAATATAATTAATATAAACTACATAACATCACAGAGAAAAAGACAACAGAAGCTAGCACAGGTTGTAAGGGCGCAAATAAAAACTCAATTTTTTTCATAAAAACACATTTACTTGGACGTTGGTCCATCTTTAATTTAGACATGTTTGTATTTGCCATTTCTATGAGATACACCCTATTTCTAATCTGCAAATCATTATAAAAGCAAAGACATTAATAAAATACAAATCCATATCGATTAAATCTATTACAAATTTGATTGATCTAAGCATTGAAATCTAAAAATAACCTAAAATTCTCTTTAATTAATTGTGAACAGATTGACCCGTATTCTGAGCTCACATTTATTGTTAAATGCGCCTCTAAATGTGCCTTAGATGACGCGTTAAATGTGGCCGTATTCTATGCGCACATTTAGCAGCGCATTTAGAGGCGGACTGTCAGCTTTAACCTAAAAGCGCAATTTTATGGTGGAAATCCTATTCTGAGTCACATTTATAGCACATTTATGCCATATCGATAGATGTGCCGCTAAATGTGGTCGGAGGTACATTTTAACAAGTAATACTAACTACAATACGATTAACTACTTTAATTGATTTTATCAGTATATGATTGATTTTGTTAGTAAAATTGATGTATATCGAGTTTCTTACAATTAATAGAGATTTTACACAGCAATAATTATGATATTTGGACAATAAAAATTTTCTTTATCTTAACAGCACATCAGTATGTAAAATGAAGTGTATATAAATTGCAAAAAGTTATAAAACTAAAAATTATATAAAAAATACAAAATATATACAAAAGTACGAAAGTACTTCATATATCATGGATGTATTGAAAAATATTGATCATGCGATCAAAATTTGGGAAATAAATGCAGTACATGAACGTAAGTCGCGAGTGTTTCGAAATAGAATAGATGCTTTTGAAATTTATAATGAAGTTGTAAATTTATCTTATGCCACGTAATTGACCGCGTGACAACCAATCACAGTGCCGTCATAAACAAATAATTCTCATGTTGTATGACATGATAGTCATAAAAGGACCTCTAAGCTAAAGGCGCTATAAATGTGCGATGAGAATATGACCAACTTTAGTCGTATTACTAGGACATTTATCAACGCCTCTACAAGTGGTCTATAAATGTGCCACTAAATGTGTGCTCAGAATACGGGCCATTAGCGTACATGAGCTTATATGTATAAAGATCAGAAGATTTCTAAATTGATTATTTTTTAGTTGAATAAGCAAATTAATCTTTCCAATCTTTGAACCGGTTTGACGTGTAACAATTTATGATAATAAAATAACGTATACAATAAATGTAAACAATATTGGGTTTTGTGTTTTTTTTTTACATTATAGCTGAGAAAACATCAGTTAATGCAGAAAAGTTTCACATTAAAGAACTTTTTTTATTTAATTATACATTTGTAATTATTTTATAAGTCAGTGCTCGGAGTTAGTTTCCCTTTTCGGGACGATTTCCTATTCCTCCACTCGAGGCTCGACGGCCGAACCGCCGATCGCTATACTTCAGGCGCGTCTCTGTAAGAAATATATTGTGGTCCGTTACGCTGCAAATCGTCATTAAAATTTTTTTCACTAAATAAGTTTGATTTTTTTAAATAATTATAAATAATAATTAAAATTATATTAATAAAAAATAAATAAAATAATAATAAATAATAAATAATAAATAATATAACAATAATATATAATAAATATGTATATGTACAGGGTGTCCCATAATTCGCGAACCACCCGTTACGTGCAGGTAGAGTAGGTTAAACTGAGTAAAAAAATTATCTACCATTTTGCAATTTTTGCAATAGTTAATGAGATATTAATTGTAAGAGATCAGCCAATCGGCGCCCGGCAGGAGCGGCACGAAGAAGCCTTCCACTGTTACTTGATACTAGGCGCGCCGACGAAGCGGTGGGAGGAACGCTTTGCATTAACAACATGAAGAGTCACACACATAGTCACCCACACATATCGGCACGCCTAGTATCAAGTAACAGTGGGAGGTTTCTTCGTGCCACTCCTGCCGGGTGCCAATTGGCTGATCTCTTATAATTAATATCTCATTAATTATTGCGAAAATTGCAAAATGGTACGTAACTTTTTTACTCAGTTTAATCTAGTCTACCTGTACCTGACGGGTGGTTCGCGAATATATATATATATATATATATATATATATATACAGGATGTCTCATAACTAACGAGCCAACGCTCGTGAGCGGGTAGAGCGGGTTAAATGGAATAGAAAAGTCCTGTACCATTTTGCGATTTTCAGAATAATTATTGAGAAATTAATTTGTAAAGATCGGCAAATCCGGCGCGAGTATCAGCCTGCTGCAAAAAAGATGGCGAGAAGGACGGCCCACCGCTAGGCCGGTTGCTAAATAATAATCGCTAATCTATTGTTCTTATCAACGCTTCTCGTTTATGCTCCTGGTAACCGCGAGGCAATTGCGCCTATTTACGCCGCTTAGCGACCGTCCTTAGGGCCTGTATATATATATATGTATATATATATATATATATATATATATATATGTATATACACATACATATATACAGGGTGTCCCAGAGCACTTGTGCCAACGCTCGTGAGTAGGTAGGGCACAGTAAACTAAACAAAAAAGTCTTATACTATTTTGCGATATTCGTAATAATAATCGGAATATTTAATATTAAAGTTAGACAAATAAGAGCGCGCTAACGTAAAACGGCGCGGTAACCATGGGCAGCGGCGCGCTGTCGCTCTCGCCCCCCCCCCTCACCGCGCGTCTGCCAATGCTGGATACGCTGGGCCGTGCTATAACTTGAACGGCTCGAGCGCCCGCCTCATTGCGTCTCAACGCGCTCTTATTTGCCTAACTTTAATATTAAATATTTTGATTATTATTACGAATATCGCAAAATGGTATACGACCTTTTTGCTCAGTTTACTGTGCTCTACCTACTCACGAGCGTTGGCACAAGTACTCTGGGACACTCTGTATAATCTTGTCTATGAATAAAGGAAGGCTTAAAACTAGTATCGGCTTCCTTATCGGACATGTGGCGCTGAGAGTCCATCTTTTCAACCGCGGAGAAAATAGGGAAAAGGGCATTCATATTCTATGTAACTGTCCCGTCCTAGTACTAAAAAGATATAAGTACCTGGGTAGTATGTTCTTAAATCCTCAAGACCTAGAAAAAATAAGGGTCTGCAATCTACATAGCCTGGGAGTTAATGATGGGCTGGGGCTGTAGTCATCCTTAATAAATAGCGAGATCACAGAAGAACTTTCAGATCTAGGTGACAGTAGAGGCTTTATAAGTCCTTCCCGCTCTAATACTATTGTACTACTACTACTACTACTTCTACTACTATAAATATAATAAAATAGCTTTACATAACATATTAATAATAAAATTTTTAATATCTTTACTTATAATTTATTTGATTTATTATTATATATTATTGTTATATTATTTGTTATTATATTTATTATTTATTAATATAATTTTATTTATTATTTATAATGAGTTATAAAAATAAAAATTATTTAGCAAGAAAAATTTTAATGACAATTTATGGCGTAACATACGGACCCTAATGTATTTCTTATAGAGATGCGTCTGAAGTATAGCGATCGGCAGCTCATTATCAGCCGTGGAGCCTCAAGCGCTAGTGGGGGAATAGGAGGCGTCGCTTCAGAAATCGCTTCAAAAAGGGCAATTAACTCCGAGCACTGGTCTATCTAGTTTAATTGTGATCTTTTAATATAACAAATCTTTTGTACTATTTTATTGTAATAAATTAGAATTATTCTTACATTCATATATATAAATAAAAAATAATAAATTTTTATGAATAATGTTATATGCCTAATATAAAAGTCGACTATAAATATCGTCTATATAATAAACTATTATAAATTAGAATTAAATAAAATAATAAAGAACAATTATTTAGCGCGCTCGCCGATCTTCGATCATCTCAGTGCATCTCTGCAAGGTTTAACAACGATCAGAGCTTTTAATGCCGAAAATATATTGATGGCGGACTTATGTAGTCATCAAGATCTTCATTCATCTGCCTGCTTTCTCTTCTTAGCTACATCTCGAGCGTTTGGCTTTTATATTGATATAATTTGTCAACTTTACATCGGAGTAATAATTGTAGCTTTCACGATCTTCGAAGATTTAGCAATAGTCGGTAACATCGGCTTGACGATCACACAGATTATGTCGTTGATAAACATGTTGCAATGGGGAATTAGACAAACGGCTGAACTAGAAAGCCAGTTGACCTCAATAGAAAGAATTCTTGAGTATAGCCATTTGGAAGAAGAGCCAATGATCGATAGTAAATCGGAAACTAAACTATCGGACAATTGGCCAATGAAAGGCCTTGTAGAATTCAAGAATGTGAATTTAAAATACAGTCCTCAAGGCGATTACATCCTTAGAGACATCAATTTTACCGTCTTACCAAAAGAAAAGATTGGTATCGTCGGCAGAACCGGCGCAGGAAAATCATCTCTAATTAACGCTCTCTTTCGTCTAGCCTATATAGAGGGAGAGATTCATATAGATGATGTATCCACCAGCGCGATTACCCTGCACAATTTTCGATCAAAAATCAGTATTATTCCTCAAGAACCATTCTTATTCAGTGGCAGTCTACGACGAAATCTCGATCCATTCGATCAACATTCTGATGCTATGTTATGGCAGGCTCTTCAGGATGTTGAATTAAAGGAAATAATCTCTGAGATGGCTGGCGGATTAAATACGAAAATATCCGATGAGGGATCAAATTTCAGCGTAGGTCAGAGACAATTGTTTTGTGTCGCACGAGCTATTATCAAGAATAATCGAATTATAGTACTAGATGAAGCAACTGCTAATATTGATCCTTATACGGATTCTCTTATACAACAAACAGTTAAAACAAAATTTATAAACTGCACTGTATTTACTATAGCTCATAGATTGAATACCATTATGGATAGCGATAGAATATTTGTAATGGATACTGGGCGTCTAGTGGTAAGTAGTCTGTAGTTGAAGAATTAAAAGAAAAGATAATTTCAATAATTTTAGCAATACAAACTTGATTGTTTTTCACCATTCCCGAGAAAAATAAATAGATAAAGTAGTTAAAGACGTAACTTTTAATATTTAAAAATAATAGGCATCTACACGCACGCACGCACGCACGCACGCACGCACGCACACACTAATAATTCACAATCTATATAAATATATAGCTCAAGCATTGTCTACCTCTCCTATAGTAAAACCATGTCGACAGATTAGACAAAGACGAATGTGCTCAGTACCGTAAATCTATCTTTGTTCATTCTCTACAGAGATCCGCTCCTCTCTTAAGATTATAGAAAAAAACGGATCTACGATACTAACAATAAGCATTTATGTCTTATTTTTAACAATAACCTGCGGACAAGAAATTTAGAGGTTTTGAGATCGCGCTCCATTCTCTTTACTATAACTCTTTTTAATTTTTTTATTGTTACAAAGAAAAATCTTTAGACTATTTATATTTTAATACGCAGAATATTTGCTAAACATATCTTTAAAAAATCTAAAGATACACCTTTTTTAAAAAGTATATCCTTGTTCAGAAAAATACAATAAATATTATTACAGATTTTTTCCTAAACGTGATTTTTGTGATTCAAAGTTTATTCATTTGAAAGTCATCATATCCTAATATGGTTAAATTCGCCTTTAACTTTTTTTGTAGTTTTTTTCATCAAAAGAAACATTTTACATGATTAAATTAAAGAAAACATCCTATATAGAGTAAAGCACATCAGCTGAATGTGCCTTGACATTTGACACTGGTGCAACTTCCTGTTGCCAAGTATATACTATGTACATACGCAAATACACATGCGCGCAAACATATAAGCATACGTATGCATGCATACACACAAATACGTATACATATACATATATGCGTGCGCGCGTGTGTATGTGTCCTAAATAAAAGTATGATTGCGAAATGAAATTTTTAGACATTAATTTCAGGAATGTGACCATCCATATATTCTTTTAAAACAAAAAGGACGTTTTTATAATATGGTATGGCAAACTGGTTCCGTGATGGCTGAAAATCTTATTGATATAGCTACAAAAGTAAGTAATGCGTTAATAACAGAAGCATAACAATTATCATAAAAGTTTCATATTTAATTTATTTTTCTGAAGTGATATGCTATAGAAATATGTATAGAAATATATATTTATCAAAGAAAAGTTTAATTTATTGTTATAAATTTTGCTATTAATAAAGTTATTATTCTTGTTTATAGAGTTTCTATGAAAAAGAAAGAGCGCCATCCAGATAATTACAATTTTCAATTATGTACCTTTGTCAAAATAATGTTTCGCCACACATATATTTAATGATAAAATTGTCAGTACAACTTTAGCAAATACAACGCATATATTATACTAATAAAATTATTTTTGATGACTCTTACATATGTTATATTTTATTGATCTTCTCTTATCCACCATATTTCTAATTTGATATTATGTATCTATTAGAAAATCTACAAAAAGAAAAATATTAATAGATAATAAAAATAAGATCTCATATACATAAAGTAAGACAGATAAATATTTATTTCAAAAGAGCCTTGCTCAATGACCTTGAATTTGACATATACATATTGTCAAAAACACAATTTAAGTAATTTTAAAAAGATTTTAATCGTTATTTATTTTTCATTAAAAAGTTAGTAATAAAGTTATTAATTAAAAAAATTTGTAACGGCACGCCGTTACTAATGGTCTCGGGGCCGAACGCCCGCCCCCAATTATTGAGACTTGGCGCCTATAAGCGCCCCATCGCGCACACCACTGGGATCCCTCTCTCTCTCTCCAGACGGTGCCGAAGAAAGAGCAGGTTCCCGGGTATAAAAGCGACACTGTTGAGTCGACACCTGTCCCGATCCCGAATCCAGCCGGGCAAGTAGCTTCGGAGTACGCTCTGAAGCGAAGCCGGCAGCTGGAGCCTCTCCTCGAGTTCCTGACCGTCGATCCGGAAGAGGGGTGTTTCCTTCTTCTTCTGAGTGCTCCCGGTGACCGACTTCACTCCCGACCCCGCGATCCGGAAGGAGAGTGTTTCCTCCTTCTGCCAGGTGTTCTCGGCGACTGCGACACCGACGAACCGTCGATCCAGGAAAAGGGTGCTTCCTTCTGCGACCGGGTGTTTCCGGCAATCGATACGCGCCCGAAAGTCGCGCCGTGATTCCACGTCGACCGCACGCGCTTGCGCTAGCGCCCGAAGCCGCGATTCCGTCCCGACCGCACGCGCTTACGCTAACGCACGAAGCCACACTGTGATCTCCGCATGCCTACACGCCTACGTTGTCCAAACCTGTATCTACGCCTGCATGTACACCTGCGCTAGTAAACCGCTTGCCTACTTGTATTGTCTTGTAAAAACTTGTGTTGCTTGCGACCTGCTTGTACTGCGCTCGTAATCCGCACCGCTTACGCATGTAAATAGCCGTACACACTCGCCTGCGACACCCATACACACACACACGCACACACCATTGTAAGTAACACATACTCACAAACACTTTTGTATATAAAACACACTAGCACCTGTAAATATAATGCCTGAATAAACGCTTGTTTAAACCCGACCGAGTTCTCGTCAATTGGAGTCTTCTCCTTCTTCCGAACTCTGGCACCGACGAGCTTGTCCCAGATGTCGGGAAAGGTGAACCGTTACAAGTTCATTTTGCTTTACTCAAAATAATCAATAAAAAACAATAGAAATAGATTCAAATTTTGTTGATTATTTATGTGAATTAATCATAAACTGTTATTGTAATAGAGTTCATATTTCTGTTTATATAAAGAGATTATCTATATTTTTTCGGTTTTGCAATCGTGTTAACGTCCAGAGCGTTTTGTGCAACACATAATATACGCAGTCACGTGTAAGGGATTGCCAGGATGGACGACACTAAAGGTGTTGTTTGCGCGCGCGCATAACTGTAGGAAAGGGGAGGATCGAGAAGCTTCGACGAGAGAGCTCGATCTTCGGAGCACGGATTGTCGAAAGCACTCTCCATCGTGAAGGAATCAGAGACGATTGTTAGATTTCGGAAGTCTTATTCGGTTTGAGGAATAGTCGGGAGAATTTGTATTCGAGTTTAGTACTCTTGTAATTCAGTTTGCTTTAAATAAAGTTTATTATACTTTTCTTATTTTAATTCAAGATTAATTAATTTTATTCTCTAGGATGTCCCATAATTCGCGAACCACTCGTCAGATACGGATAGAGTAGATTAAACTGAGTAAAAAAGTTATGTACCATTTTGCAATTTTCGCAATAGTTAATGAGATATTAATTATAAGAGATCAGCCAATCGGCGCCCGGCAGGAGCGCGCGGCACATAGAAGCCTCCTACTGTTACTTGATACTAGGCGCGCCGATATGTGTGTGTGACTTTTCAGGTTGTCAATGTAGAGGGTTCCTCCAACCGCTTCGTCGGCGCGCCTAGTATCAAACAACAATGGGAGGCTTCTTTGTGTCGCGCGCTCCTGCCGGGTGCCGATTGGCTGATCTCTTATAGTTAATATCTCATTAACTATTGCAAAAATTGCAAAATGGTAGATAATTTTTTTACTCAGTTTACCTACTCTACCTGCACGTAACGGGTGGTTCGCGAATTATGGGATACGCTGTATACCACACACCTTTCACACGCTTATGTACGTGATCCCCTCCACTACGATTGCATATTATTAATGTCTTCCATTTGGCATCAGTAATAAGGAAAGGCTTTGTCTTTTTTTTATGAATGATAAGCCCGCCTTTATTTTATGATAAAAAAATAAATAGATTAGTAAAAGTGTGTATGCGGGATTTCGTCCCTCTCCCGTCACTGCTTTTAAAATTTATTTTTAAATTATTTATTTTAAAATTTTTATTAAAATGTTAAAAATATATATCAAGGTTAAAATCATTAGAACTAAATCTCTTTTTCTAAAAATAATATTATTTTTAAAATTAAAATATAGGCTATAGAGAGCAAAAAATAGCTGGAGTAGTACTTTTACATATTTACTCTTGTAATATTCCGGTTAATGCTTCTCTGTAAGATTAATCTATGTAACAAACATTAATGTAACAATATTTACTAAGTATGTGTATAATGCATATGTGCGCAATAATATCATGTGTACAACCTGCATGTGTGCACATATATTGAAGTCATATGTATAACAGTGAATATATATGCAATGTCATATGCGCAAACGTATATTTATATTTTTAATCGTCACATATGTTGAAATAATGTTTAAACAATTGCTCTATAGATAATCAGGATTGTTGACAATTGAAACTGTTGCAAAATGATGTAAATAAACTAAAGCTGTTGACATTCGGGATTGTAGGTAAATAAAATAATATTGATAATATATACAATACATCTTTATTTATTTTATATATGTATATAATTATATATGTATATATGTATATATATGTATATATGTATATATATATGTATGGGTATATAATTATCCAAAAATCGTGTAATTGTACGTCTCAATGCCAACAATATATATAAATATACAAAATGACAATGAGTAATTATTATTATATTGTATATAAGTCAGACGTTTTGTTTGAACAAATAAATTCTATATTGATTTTATATTGTTATAATAAATAATTTTATTACAATAATGTATATTAAAATCCAAATATCTTTTTCTATTATCAAAAGGATTATATGTTAAATAAATTGAAAAGCCTCTCACTTTTCTACTTCAGCACCTTTAGAACTAAAATAAATGCAATAATTGCAAACTACATACATCTTCTCAAATAGTTTATTGGACGTAACTAATTTGATCAGTCTTATGACAAAAATGACGTCTCAAAATGACATTCAAATATTGTAAAACTAGCCTTTTGTCACATGTTCACATATATATGTCGACATCAAAAATATATAATTATTTTCATATTATTATTTACAACTTATTAACATCATAATAGTAGACAACATTACGTCATTATTAAACTCATAATATTATAAGTCAATAAACACTGTTAATGTTATACATCTAAATATAACAAAATTAAACATTAAAATTAATATCCTAGTAAAACTGTTATGTTATATTAATATTATATAAAAGCAAAAAAATATTATATACCCATATATATTATAACCCAAGTGAGCACATATTTGTTTCAAAAACGTTTCACAAATGTTTCTGCGAAACGTTTTAGAACCGGCTTTTGAAAATGTTTCTGATTGGTTAAAATGTCCACTTAAAAAACGTTAAGAGAAACGTCATTTTCTAACAAAAAAAAACGTTTAAGAAACTGTCAAAATACGGTTTTTTTCCTTTATTTGTGAAAAATTTGTTTATTCACAGATTCAATAAAATAATGCATATATGGATATAATAATCTATCTATTTTCATCATGTTCTGAATCTCTTGTTGAGATTACGTCAGAAGTCAAAATGACAAAAAAGACATAATTTAAATTATAGTTTTAGTACCTGTTCTTTTAGGCTTTATATACATGTTATTAAAACTTGAATACGAGTTATTTAAGTCTGAACACGCCACGTAGCGGCAAACAAAGGAACACGTATATTATAAAATAGATCTTTTTTGTCTTGTCGAAAAGATAATCAAAAAGACATCTTTTCGTCGACTAAAATTAATTATGACTTTTAGAAGACACATATTTTAAAAAATGACTTTTTTGTAGGTAGAAAGATATTCTTTTAGACATCTTTTAGCCTTGTCAGAAAGATAACTTAAAAAAGATATCTTTTCGTCATCTTTTAATTTTCTGTGCTATCGGGGGATCGTCTTAATAAGTACAGTCTTAAGGGGATACCGTACCGTCCTATCTTACCGATCAAAACAATTGCCTTGTTAGACATCAAAATTATTATTTTAAAAGTTTTGCAATTTGCACGTACAAAATAAGTTCACTTCGTCTAAGGAAATGCATGACAAAATATATGTAAACTTGTAGAAAATGAATTTGATGTCTAGTAAAAATAATTTTTCTCGAGTACAGTGTATATTTTGTCATGCATTTCCTTAAACGAAGTGAACTTATTTTGTACGTGCAAATTGCAAAACTTTTAAAATAATAATTTTGATGTCTAACAAGGCAATTGTTTTGATCGGTAAGATAGGACGGTACGGTATCCCCTTAAGACTGTACTTATTAAGACGATCCCCCGATAGCACAGAAAATTAAAAGATGACGAAAAGATATCTTTTTTAAGTTATCTTTCTGACAAGGCTAAAAGATGTCTAAAAGAATATCTTTCTACCTACAAAAAAGTCATTTTTTAAAATATGTGTCTTCTAAAAGTCATAATTAATTTTAGTCGACGAAAAGATGTCTTTTTGATTATCTTTTCGACAAGACAAAAAAGATCTATTTTATAATATACGTGTTCCTTTGTTTGCCGCTACGTGGCGTGTTCAGACTTAAATAACTCGTATTCAAGTTTTAATAACATGTATATAAAGCCTAAAAGAACAGGTACTAAAACTATAATTTAAATTATGTCTTTTTTGTCAATTTGACTTCTGACGTAATCTCAACAAGAGATTCAGAACATGATGAAAATAGATAGATTATTATATCCATATATGCATTATTTTATTGAATCTGTGAATAAACAAATTTTTCACAAATAAAGGAAAAAAACCGTATTTTGACAGTTTCTTAAACGTTTTTTTTTGTTAGAAAATGACGTTTCTCTTAACGTTTTTTAAGTGGACATTTTAACCAATCAGAAACATTTTCAAAAGCCGGTTCGAAAACGTTTCGCAGAAACATTTGTGAAACGTCTTTGAAACGAATATGTGCTACTTGGGATGTTTCTGTTGAAACGTTTCTTATTGGTGTTTGACGATTAAAAAATATTGGATACATTTAGAAAACGTTTATAAAACGAACATGTGCTATTTGGGAAGTAATATACATAAGTGTTACCAGTAAGTTACTGGTTAATTGTAATTTATCATTCATAAATGTAAAATGTAATAAAAACATATGTTATATCGTTATATAGTAATTTTACTATATAAAATTGGTTCATATAGAATCATCATAAATCAGAGTTAGTAACTAAATAAATAAAATAAATTATATGTATTTAATTTATATAAATTGCAAACTAATTTATATATGAATTCCAATTTTTTGTTTCAAATAAGCAGTAAATGAAATCCCAAGTAGCACATATTCGTTTCAAAGACGTTTCACAAATGTTTCTGCGAAACGTTTTAGAACCGGCTTTTGAAAATGTTTCTGATTGGTTAAAATGTCCACTTAAAAAACGTTAAGAGAAACGTCATTTTCTAACAAAAAAAAACGTTTAAGAAACTGTCAAAATACGGTTTTTTTCCTTTATTTGTGAAAAATTTGTTTATTCACAGATTCAATAAAATAATACATATATGGATATAATCCATCTATTTTCATGTTCTGAATCTCTTCTCGAGATTACATCAGAAGTCAAACTGACAAAAAAGACATAATTTAAATTATACTTTTAGTACCTGTTTTTTTTAGGTTTTATATACATGTTATGAAAACTTGAATACGAGTTAAGTCTGAACACGCCACGTAGCGGCAAACAAAAGAACACTATATTATAAAATATTATAAAATATTATAAAATATTATAAAATTATATTATATTAGTATATTATAAAATAGATCTTTTCTGTCTTGTCGAAAAGATGATCAAAAAGTCATCTTTTCGTCGACTTAACGTAATTATGACTTTTAGAAGACATCTTTAAGACATCTTTTAGTTTTCTGTGCTATCTGGGGATCGTCTTAATAAGTACAGTCTTAATAATGTGTATATATATAATTTTGAATTAAAACATTAATTTTTGTTCTATTTATAGAAACGTAAAATATACGTTTCTTAAACCATGATTTTAAAAATGTTTCTGTTGAAACGTTTTTTGTTGGTGCTTGACGGTTAAAAAATATTGGATACGTTTAGAAAACGTTTATAAAACGAACATGTGCTACATGGGATATTTCTCATTTACCCGCCTTATTTCAAATAAATATTTAACATTTTTAATATTTCGTTGGGATTATTTCATAAATTAAACTGACAAAAAGGATATACTTAGATCTTATCTTATATTACTATTCTTTTGTTAAACTTTATATATATGTATATTTCATAGAAATAACTTGAATATAGTTAATTAAATTCAGTGTTCTCGCATAACGGCAAACAAAGGAAAATATAACAATATATTACAAAAATATTGTTACTGTTGTAATGGTACAAAATAATACATATGGTATACTATTATACATATAGTTTTATATCATATAGGTAACTTGCATTATATTATTTGTTACTTCCATGTTATATACTGCAACAAACAGTTTACCGGGAATGACAAATATACTGAACGTATATAAAAAAACATATAATAATTAATTATTGCATGTCGACATATGATTATTATAAGTTGACGAAGTAACAGTATATGAGCTTACACATTTTTTCTCATGTTAACTTGTGCTCATGATGTGTATGATCATAATATAATTACAATAATATAATTACATACATAATATTTCGATAAGTACCAAACGATTATGAAATCTGATCATGAAAAGTTGTTATTCAGGAACAATTAAATTAAAAAAAAGAGATATATTTTAGATTTTATATTAGTTTAGTACTTGTCCTTTGCAGGCTTTATATCCATTTCATGATAAAAATTCGAATATGATTTAATTAAATCTGATTTCATCGCCTAGAAGCAAGCGAAAAAACACGTATAAAACAATAATATTGTATTGCAATATTTTTTACATTACAGTATTGTTGTAATGTTGTAAAATAATACATATCATATTTTTTATATCATATAGGTAACTTGAGTTATATTATTTGTTACTTCCACGTTGTGTTACAGTAATGTTTATTGGAATTTGGTAAGCTAATATAAGTTATAATTTTCCATAATAATTTTCATAAATGTAACATGTATAACCAATCATTATTGCATCGTAATTATACATATATAGCATTCTTGGTTAAGTCAAATGCAATCAAACAAACAATAAAATATAAATTATATTTAATGCATAAAGTACGAAATTTAATTTAGACGATATTTTGCTACTTAGATTATTATTAAGATATCTATTAACATATCTGTTCTATAAAATTTCAATGTAGACACAATCACATCAAATCGCTTTTATTCACATAATATAAATGATATGCATAAAAATTTGTTTATAAGTTTAATATTTTGATATAAATATTGATACTAAACAAATTTATAATACTGTTATAGACACATATTATTTATATTCATAGTCATAGTGATTATGATTGGTTACTATTTTTTTAACTATTTCTTAGACTGATATTCATAGTCTGATCTTATATTTAATATCATCTTAAGTGCAGTCTTAATATGTTGTAAATCAATCACAGAGCCGTATGAACATTATTTAACATCTTGAAATAAGAACGCACTATAAATACCAGCCTTAATTTTTTCATTTTAGTATTTTTTTGTATAATTGAAAATAATGAAACAAGAGTGTATATAGTGGAAGGTGGTACTGGCCCAGACACGCTGTAGCAATCCATCCGTAGCAGCGGCTGTTGTACTCTGTGTAAGACATTCATTTTTCAGCATGAAAAATGATTGTAAACAATATTTTATAGAAAAATATGTGAGGTACGAGTAGCTGAATCGGAAATCGAACCCGAGACCTTTTGCTTTCCCGACAACTGTTCTTATCATCTGAGCTACTCAGATTTTTTGGTTAATATCATTTTAAACACAGTAATAAAATTATACGACTCTAGAGCGATACGTTTGATATTTTGCTAAATGGATGCAGCACTCATGTTGTAGAACGGAAAAATCTGTACTGCGAATAGCACAGCGTGTCCTCATTCGCCAAGTTGGTAGCTGGATTATGAATGCTAATCAGTTGGATGGTAGCCTAGATAGACAGTACACGTCATTTTAATGTCAAAATTTCAGTGATTAGTTCCAAAAATAACGTGATGTAATGACGGTCTAATGTCACCAAGACCAAATAACGACATTTCAGAACATTAAGAAGACATGATTTTTATAACCATTTTTGGCCTATCGTTGATGTTTTAATAATGATGTTAATTTTGAATAAACCAATTAATTATATTGAAATGTTTTGTAACTCTATATATAGAATTGATCATAATTAATAATTAAAATAAATATAATAAATTACATATTTAATTTATATAGAAATTTCGATTTTGTGGTTCAAATAAGTAAAATAAACTATTTTTCATTTATCCATCTAGTTACAAATAATTTACTTAATCTTAATTAAAAATAATTTACTTAATACTCTGAATTGCTTGTTTTAAAAAAAATTAAACTAACAAAAAAAGATATACTTTAAATTTTATGTTAAGCCCGGATTAAAGAAGTAAGAATTGATGTAAGAGAGCATGAGCGAATAAAATATTTTTATTTCCTTACTTCTACTCCAACTCTTGTGAGTCGTCTACAATAACCATAGAATGTAAAGTCGCAAACAAATTGACCAATGACAATTAAACATAGACGACCCATTTCTCTTACTTCTTATTGTAGACCGAATCTTAACTTGATCTTTGTAGACTTTATATCATAGAGATATAAGAATAAAGCGCGCGAGTCGTATAGTAGCGCGTAAGTGGCCGCGATAGATGAATAGAAAGAGAACGATGCATAGGTGGTTCTGTGTGTCTTTATCTAACCACGCATGCAACAAGAGCCGAGCGCTGACGGAAAGAGTCAAAGCCTAATTTCTTGCGTGAGTAAACAAGGATAAAATGGCCACCTGTGCAGCGTTCCTTTTCTATTTCGCTATCGCATTTTCCGATCTCTTATGCCTTCTATTCTTAAATCTCTAGGCTTTATAAACATTTTATGGAGAAAACTTGAATACAGGTCAGTTAAGTCTAGGTGCGCCGCGTAGCGGCAAGCAAAGGAATACATATATAACAATATTATATACAAGATCTTAAGTAGAACAGAAAGTCACGACAATATCAAAGTAACGTCAAATGACAAGAATATGACTACAAAAACTCACTTTTCGATCATTTTTTTGTCATTTTGACATTGTTATGACTTTCTGTTCTATCTGGATATGTTTGAGGAATTCTACAACCGTTGACATTCTTACATTTATAATTATTTTACAAAATTTATTTATAGAAATGACATAATAATGACTTACAAATTATGATATAGCGTTTTGGTACACCGTCATTAAGATGTTACAAGAAAGACAAAAAAGTTTTAAATTAAGTATTATTTGATCATGACGTCATTGAATCAACAATGACAAATTTTCGACGTCAAATTGACGTATGTTTGCTATCTGGAAGGCCAAGATCACACTTCATAAGACCCTTCTAAAAATACAACATTCTCCATCATTTCTTGAACAACGATCAGTACTCTTCGGAGTGAACGAATGATCCTCAGCCGGTCTCCAAATAATTTTGTATAATTTTATTAGATTGATTTTGATAATTATTCGTTCTAACAAATACAACTTATTATTGTTAAATGATCTTCACTACCAACCTCAACTTTAATTGTGATCCCTATAAAAGTCAATGATCTTGTGTTTAACAAATGTTAAACAAAGGTTATGTCTGAAAAATTATAAGGTATGGAAATAATTTTCCAATAATTTTTATATTGTTCAGTACTTTCAATGCACAAAATGAGATCTATAATAATGAAATTTCAATTTGGATTTACAACTTTTTGCATAAAGTGAAAGTTTTTATACTAATAACTTGAATCCATTTCTTACCGGACTTATCTAGTCCAATTTTTAGAAGTCAAGTTCAACATCAAATCAAAATGAAATTGTCCAATTGTCTATCTATTAAAACGAGTAATTATAAATTTAAAAAAAATTTTTCAGTTTTAAACATTTTTAAAGCAAAATCCATTTTTACACATTTACATACATTTTAAAAAGTAATAAAATGATAAAATATTCTTTTATTTTTTTACTTTTAAATTATCCACTTTACTCTTTCAATCAGTTATAAGTTATAATATAATGATTATTTTATCTTAATTTTTTGTAGACAAAAAATTTTATAGAAACTTTTTAGAATTATTTCGTTGTAATGATATTTATATTTTTAATAATATAGCAATTTTGTTCCACACGTAATAAAAATTAAAATTTAATTTAACATCACTAAATAGTATTTTTTAATTGAGAGACTTTCTCATTTATCTAATTTTATAACAAATGCTTCTCCAGGTGGGACGGTAAGTTCTTTGAAGTACACATCTCGATTCATTCTGTAAGTTGGTCCTATAACAACATGGCCACCATAATAAAGGAATGATAAATCCTTCATGCGTGTAACATTGCCAAAATTTGCGACAAGTACATAAGAATTTCTTCGTGGATACCATCGTTCAATCACAATCATTTCATCTTCAACATATCTAAACAAAATAACATCAATTTAAATTATATATATTTTTGCCAACAGTATATTGCATATCAATGTAAAACAATCAGATAGCAAGCACTTTGATGTTGAAAACTGGTCTATGTTGGTCGTTGATGTCACATGGCCAAATAATGTCTAAATTTAAAACAAATCATTTTTGTGACGTCTTAATAATATTGTACAAAAAAGTCATAATATCATGATTTTTAAGTCATTATTATGTTATTTCTATAAATAATTTTTTTTGTAAAATAATTGCAAATATAAGAGTATTAATTGTTATAGAACGTCAGTTGTTATAGAACATCTTAAACACATCACGTAATTTTTAGTCCGAACTGAACAAATTTTGACATCAAAATGATGTGTGCTTGCTATCTAGGAAACCAAAAAATCTGGAATGTAAGAAAAATATAAAATCTGCATTAAAATAACAAATATCTAGTCACATGCAAATTATATATTTTTCAAATTAATTAAATCGTTCTTTATACATTCTAATCAATATATGTATAGATCATATTTACTTAAAAAAAAATCTCAAGCTTGAAAATATTTCATATTAAAAAAAAATTTACCTAACACCACAGTTCGCTTTACTTTGACCTTCTCTTAATACTGCTTTAACGTAAATCGGTGTTGTTTCCGTTCTTAGTCTTGCCATTTCTTTAATAGTGCCTGTCAAACTAGTTTCCATAGGTTTCTCAGCTTCTGGCAACCAGGTGGTAATGCCTAAGGGTGAAAAACTGCTACTAGCACTATCCTTCTTCTCCCAATACATAGGAACTAGATTGTGCACGTGTGCCAAATCTTTGTGATCCTGACATTCACAATCTTCGATACCTATCTGCGAATAAACATAATACAATTTTTCTTTCTCGTAGTGATATCTTCCTATTAATTCTCAATGAAATCGCATTTGACAATGAGACTGAAATGTCGAATTGCCTCTTGTACAATTATTAAATATATATTTGTGTTTGCTGGATAATTGCATGGGAATGCTATTAGAAATATTAATATAAAATACAAAACAAAAATAATATTAATATAAACATAGATTTTCTAGATTTTAGTCGTAGAGCACTTCGATCACAAATTCATACCTCATCTCCGTAAAATATACTGGGTGTTCCAGGTAGCATCATACTAAGAAGAGAAGCAGCTACACTAGCGTTTTTGACGGTTATGGTAGAAGCTACTCTACTGGTATCCACACCACCTACAGACCAATGTATCCACGGATAAGCAGGTTTGTCGAAGAGTACACCCTTCGTAATTTGCTCTATCTGTGCCTTGATACCCATTGTACTATTCAAACGAAGAGTTACATCAAGTAAATTTATTCTGGATAAAATAGAATTCCTTGCAACGGTAGAAGTAGCGGCCTCTAAGACTTTCATATGACAAATGAAAATGTTATTAGGATGTAGAAGAGACTTCCAATATATTAGACTGCTTACGAATGTATCTTCATTGACGTAATGTTCTAATCCCTGTAGATAGAAGCCATTTACTCCTCTCAATTGCCAAATTTTAATAGCCTCACTAATGGAATCTTCTTGCTGATGATTTGAACGACTCGACGAGGGTATTTCCCTTCTTGTTATTTTTAACGGTGGTGGTATAGATGTTAAAACAGTACGAATAGTTTCGACTGATGTAGACACTGCGGATGGCTCGCGAACTGGATCATTCACGGGATCTTGCCTATCCTGAAGCCATTCAGTTCCATTCACTTTCCTTATATGTGGCGCTTGATTACTTAAGTTCTTTACAAACGGATATAAAGGCAAATCCAAAACTATACTCATATTCCGCTTTTGGATCTCACGCACAAGAGCAGAAAAATCTTCTAATGTACCCAGATCTTTATTTACATCCATCATATTACTAATTTCCGAGTAATATTCTGGATAATGCGACGCCGGAAATATCGAATTCAATCGAATAGCTTGAACTCCGAGTCCTTTTAAATAATCTAACCGCATAATTATTCCACGCAAATCGCCGATCCCATCGGCTCCTTTTATCGAATCCTGAAAGGACGCCGGAAATATCTCGTAGAAAGTGCTGCCTTGCCACCATTCCACCGGAGGGTCACATCTATAGTGCAGATAATTTGATAAAAATAATGATTTTTTCTATTATAGATTTTTATTACAGCAATAATTTTATTATTCGCTTTTATTGATTTTATCACTTTTTTACTTGAACAAACATATTAAAAATTTATTTTATTTTTTACTAGTATATTGGTCCGTGTACTTATTTTTTATCTATTTAAATGTAATTACACATTTTTATATATCAAATAAAATTGTTTAAACATATAGAGGTGAATTGATTGAACCACAAAGAAATTTCTAAATTGGATCTTTAAAATTTATTACTTAAATTTATCTATTATTTTCATGTTATTAATACATTTAAATAAAATCTAAAACACACTCTCAAGATAGATCTTATTAATTTAAAATTATTTATTGACGTCAAACATGTTATACATGAATTTAAAAATAATTGTTTTAAAGATATTTTTTTCATGTTTCTCTAAAAAAATATAAAAATAAATAAGATTTACTATACACAACTTTATTAATTTGTAGCAATAATAATATATACTTTTAAAAAGTATGAATCATGTAAAATTTCAGAAGTTTAAATACATATATAATTTATGTAAAATAATTAAATATATTTAGGCACATATAGTCTATATAGAAACTTTTAAGCATATACGTATCGACATACCTCTTAGGCATCGTAGCAATAATGCCAACAACAAGGGCAGCGCATCCGATCAATATCGACATCAGGGTCCAGTAACACGTTTTCCGTATTAGCGACCAATTCCACTTCATGAAGCGATAGTCTTTGGGCGGCTTCGGCACCACCAACTGAATCCCAACGAGCGGTGGCTTACCACCGTTCTCCTGGTTGTAAAACTAAACAGTTAAAGCATGAATATATATGGCGATGTTAGCAAGCAGCAAGCGATGAATTAGTATACACATTTATGAAACCATTGAAAAAATCGGAATCCCTTTGTCCACTTATCGGATTCATTTCAATCACAATGCGAGACTACAGGACATATAAATGAAAATTGTGGGAAAAAGGCAAAAAAAAAGAGGCTGATAATTGTAACATCTGCATTTGTTCTAAGCGTGTGACGACGTAATGAAAATGTACCAATCCTAGGGTGACCAAAAGTCAGAATTCTTTAAGACTTTATTTTTTTTATGAGGAGCTTTCAGAATTTTTGCAAATTTCGTTAAATTTCTACCCGATTTTTTATATTTTTATAATTCATAATTAAGAAATTTATATTTAATTTATATGTAACTTATATATGCCACCTAGTTTTATTAAAAATGTAAAATTTTATTTCTCCAGATTCTATATACATATACACTGGAAATAATAATTATATTGTTCATCATTTTCTTAAAATGTATTTAAAAATAATATTAACAGAGTAAGGACAGTATTCATAGTCCGTTCTTATATTTAAGTAAGTCTTATCATCTTAAGTACGTTCTTAAGATTCCATTCGGTCATCTAATTGGCTAGAGAGTTTTAAAACGTCCTAAAATAAACAACTTAAGGTAATCTTAAAAAAATAAATATGCAGAATATCAATCATATAACTTTTTTGTAGAGCGGAAACGTGAAAAGTAAAAAGTTTCACATGAATTTTCTATGATCAGCTATGATTTCGCACGATCATGTAACTGTTCTAACCACGAAAATGTGAAACTTTTTACGTAAACTTTTTCGCCAGAAAGCTTGCGGAAAGATAGAAATCTAGGATATTAATAAATATACATATACTTTGGAATTGAATAAGTATGATACACATTCATGTTAGCAATGCAGACAGAATGAAGGTTTTATATAGAGGGTGTCCGGTAATAATCGCCCCATCCTTCATGGGCAGATAGAGCAGGTCAACCCGAATAGAAAAGTCCTTTACGTTGATTCAATCTTTACCGGATACCCTGTATACTATTATAATTATATCACCAAAAAACGTTATTTTTATGTACGTACATATATGTAAAAATAATAATATAAAAATAGTAATTTTAAAAATTATAAATTATAAATTATAAATATTTAAAAAAATAAATATTAAATATTAAAATTATAAATTATATATACATATTTATAATAATAGTTAAATTATTTTAATAATATTATATATATCTAAGTTATATATACATATAATTGCTATGCGTGAAAAATTTCACAAGAAATCTGGTAAATAAAAAATGAAAAATAAAAAGTAAAATTACATGATCAACCTCAAGAAGTAGTATTTCAACGAAAACTCAATTTTTTTTAATAGTAAACAACAAAATTATAAAGATAAAACATATAAAAATTTTCAAAAAAAGACAAGTCATTATTAAAATGTTATTAACAAAAAAGTCTATTTAACAGAACATAACCACTTCACATATAAAGTTACAAATTCATGTGGAACCGTGCAATGATAAACCTCGTTTTGCTCCGAAAACAGGTAATGTGGGCTCTAGCGAAAATTCTAAAACTTATATCTAACAATAAGTACAATCATTTGAAAACTCCTCCTTCTGATATCAAGTCATATTATAAATAATTATAAATTATAAATAATTTTATAATAAAGCACTGGAAATTACTAATGATAAGAGGCCTGGCGCTAAGAGATATTGGTCAGTCATTTTGTCGCAAGTAAACCAGACTGTGTCTGAAGCTAGTTGAAAAGGGAGGCGCTGCAATCCCTTAAAATAGTTTTTGTCTCGAGGACAGATAAAATTATTTAGTGTTTTCTCTTTCTTTTAGTATTAAATAAATCGATTTGTTTTTAGTATTAAGCTATTTGTACGAGATAATCTTTTGATTGAAAGCACCTAAAAAAATGGTCACCCTAGTCATATTTTATTTATATTAAAATTTTATGCATATAAACAACTGAGATAATAAATTGATGCTCAAGATAACGACTTAACTGGGCGTGAAGAAAAATATTGCGATTGGAGTTTTGCAAATGCAATCATAACGCAGCATCGTTCATTAGTGATGCATTTGACAAAGTATTCCTCATCTGTGCCAGGTGATTGTAACAGATGTAATGCATGAAAGAACATTAATATACCCTTCGCTTCTGCGAATAACAGAGACAAAATTCGTAAATCTTGCAATAATAAACATTCAATATGTTAAGCACAACAGGCATATACATATAAATAGGATAAAATAGTTCCATAATCAACAAGTAATTCTAAAAAAAATATCAAAAATGCAAAATATAATTTTTTCATTTATTGCATTTTTTATTTTATTTTTAGAAGTAAATTAAATAAATAAATAAATATATATATATATTTATTTATTTATTTATTTATTTATTTATTTAATTATTTATTTATTAAAAATAAAGAAATTGAGATAAAATTAATTGATTTTTAGATAGTAATATATACATTTTTTTATCTTCATTATCTTCATTATTCCTGCATGTAAATTATTTCCTATTATGTGAAATTAATATAATGATTATCATTTTAGTTAATATACATACACATTCTTGATAAATAAATCTCTCCGTCATACTAATTATATTTTATCTATATACTGAAAATTTGTAAAAAGTATAAGATTCTAATTTTCTAATGCTTACTAAAGCTTGAGCATCCGGTGCAAGATGCTGGTAGGCAGTATTCAATTGTGTCAACAATTGTGCGCAAGCAGGTTCATTTGTATCACTACTACTACCGCTGCTAGTGGATTCCACCATAGGATCGCGTGAGCTCGGTTCTGAAACATTCAATACAACATTATACATTATACAGTGTCCCAGAATTTGAGGACACGGAATGCACAATGTGATTGTCCATGCCAAAAGAAGTAATTTCTTCCTTAACGAAAATGTCGAAAAAGGTCATCATTTTTGCAAACTTCCAAATTTTGCTACTATATATCTTTGTAACTAAATCTTAAATAAAACGTTCGCTTTTATTTATTTTTTATATTGTATTAATACCTTATATTATAATATATTCGTTCTTATTTATACCAATATAATACTTAAGTTGTTTTGTAACCGTTATTTGTGAATTATTTTTTGCTCTCTATAGCCTACTTATTGTTTTATTCTTAAATAAAAATTTTAGTAAATTAAACTGCAACTACAATTAACTGAAGATTATACTTATGTTAATCTTTTAACTCTACAAAATTTGGTTTGCAAAAAATCCGTCTTTTTCAGTTGCTTGTAACTCAAAAATTATTGATGCCTCGACATTTTTGCTGAGACAAAAGTCACTTCTTCTGGTACAGACAAACACGCTGTCCACTCTATGTTCTAGAATTCTGGAACACTCTGTATACGTCAATTTAAAAAGAAGGCTGTTATAAATAAAATGGAATTTGCATGTTCTTTTCTTTGACGAATTGCTAATTTATTTCAAGGAATGTATTTTTACATCTTTAAAAGAATTGAAACTCTCTTAACTCAATGTGACATTTAACAGTTTTAAGTCAACACTTAACAATGTAACGTTGATTCTTGAAGGTTGAAGTCGACAATTATTTCCAACGCCATAAATATTTATATAATTGTACACTAAAAGCTTTAAAAAAGCAATAATTTTAATTATATTTGCTTTTTATGATTATATAATTAATTATATAATTATATATATGTAATTATATAATTAATATTATTATTTTATATTTACTATCAAAATATGTAACTTTTTGTTTTTAATTCTCTGTTTATGGACTTTTTTTCTCGCAATAATAAAAAAGAAAAACATAAAAGAATAAAACAGTCAATAAGAATCATATAAATAGTGATAAATATATTTATAAATACAGCCATGGTTAAAAGTATTAGGCTCCCTTAAATTTTCCGTATTTCTTATTTTGTTAATAGTATATAAATACTAAAAAGATTAAATAATTTTAAAAAACTATTAATAGCACTTTGAAGCTGAAATTTCAAGCTTTCAAAAATTTTTTTACTTTTTCTTTTGCGATCATAATTTTTTACCATAATTTTTAGACTATCGACAACATGTCTGAAAACACAGATTTAGTTTCAAAATTCTGTATCTCGGCTAAAAAAATGTAGGAAAATTTAAAAAAAAGCATTTTGTAGGCAAAATGTTGTAGTTTATGGAACTTGACTTAAATTTTTCGAGTAAACTTTTTTTACCGAGCTGCAAAGTGTCAAAAATACAATAAAATTTGAAGAAACAAAACAATGTTCTTTTTATTATAAAATTTAAAGCACAAAACAAGGAAAAAACAAAAATTTTTTAATGTACTGATAACGCATAAAGTTGCTATTAGTAATTGTATTTTTGACACTCTGCAGCTCGGTAAAAAAATTTCTCTCGAAAAATTTAAGTCAAGTTCCATAAACTACAACATTTTCCGTATAAAATACTTTTTTTAAACTTTCCTACATTTTTTTAGCCGAGATACAAAATTTTGAAACTATATCTGTTTCTCAGACATATTGATACTCGGTAAAAAATTATTGCAAACGAAAAATTAAAAAAACATTTTAAAGCTTGAAATTTCAGGATTGAAGTAAACTACTATTGATAGTTTTTAAAATTTGTTATTCTTTTTAGTATTTATATATTATTAACAAAATAAGAAATATGAAAAATTTAAGAGTGCCTACATACTTTTGATCGCGACTATCCCAGGTAGCACATGTTCGTTTTATAAACGTTTTCTAAACGTATCCAATATTTTTTAACCGTCAAGCACCAATAAGAAACGTTTCAACAGAAACATTTTTAAAATCATGATTTAAGAAACGTATATTTTACGTTTCTATAAATAAAACAAAAATTAATGTTTTAATTCAAAATTATATATATACACATTATTAAGACTGTACTTATTAAGATGATCCCCAGATAGCACAGAAAACTAAAAGATGTCTTCTAAAAGTCATAATTACTTTAAGTCGACAAAAAGATGTCTTTTTGATCATCTTTTTGACAAGACAAAAAAGATCTATTTTATAATATACGTGTTCTTTTGTTTGCCGCTACGTGGCGTGTTCAGACTTACTCGTATTCAACTTTTCATAACATGTACATAAAGAACAGGTACTAAAAGTATAATTTAAATTATGTCTTTTTTGTCAGTTTGACTTCTGATATAATCTCGACAAGAGATTCAGAACATGCCGAAAATAAATGGATTATATTCATATATGCATTATTTTATTAAATTTGTGAATAAACAAATTTTTTTACAAATAAAGCAAAAAAACCGTATTTTGACAGTTTCTTAAACGTTTTTTTTTTTTTTTTTGTTAGAAAATGACGTTTCCCTTAACGTTTTTTAAGTGGACATTTTGGCCAATCAGAAACGTTTTTGAAACAAATATGTGCTACTTGGGTATATTTTCATAAATAATATCATTAAAAATTATGAGTTAGTTATGCATTAGTTATATATATTATAGTTTATATATATATTTATATATATTATAGTTTATATATATATAGTTAGTTATATATATTAAATATTATATAATATTTATGTATACTAAATGTATATGCATTGAAGTAGTTGAGAAAAACATACCATCGTTTAAAGGTTTACTCGAGCTATTTACTATATTCATGTAGTTAAGTCCATCTTCCGTATTAATATTCTCAAGCGTTGGTGTAGGTATTGTCTCTAATGAGGCGCCTTCCAGAGCATTGAATATTGGTGTCAACTGTGGAGTTTTATCTGTTTGAATAGGTGGTGGGCTAGGTGTTAATAAAGGACAATCAGACGCTTCTTCATCCTATTAAAGAAATAAATACATATATGCAACAAATCCTGGGAACAAACCTTATATATATAGAATAGGCCATTTATTTTTCTGTGACATAATTTATACAAATCGTGAAACAAAGTACTTTTTGTATAATGTCTTTATAAGTACAATATCTTTATTTATTATTGCATATCTTTATTATTGCATTTTTTTAAATATGTATTATGCATATTAATTAACGTAAAAAAACCTATGATAACTCTTACTAGATTAATAAAGAATTGATCAAACTTTTATTAAGGAAAAGTTCTTTAAATGTGACAAAGACTCTGATAAAAATCAACAAATTATCGCAGGGCTTAAGAAGCAAATAATGGAAATCAATTATTTACATTTATTTCCATTATTCTTTAAGCCTTACGATACTTTGTTAAAGTTGTTTTTTATTGAAAAATCTGTATTATCGTCTACATATACATCATATTATATTTATATTAAGCTGCGACCGTTTTGATAAATAGACAGATAGATAGAATATGCATAAAGATTAAATTATAATAATAAACATACCTGTTGATCTTGATTTATAAACAATTCTTGTGAATTTGGAGATGGTGAAAGTTCAGCTGGTATAACTACTGATAAGAGATCTTCAGACTTCTGGATACTCATTTCTGTTACAAATATTACACATTTGTATATTTATTCATATAACTTTTTCAAAGAAAAGCATAAACCTACATAATAATACATACGCAATCAGAGACACGCAGCAAACACACTTCCTTTCATACATATAACATACATAAAACATTTTCAAAAGTGTAATAAATCTTTAATTCTATTAAATCTATAAAATCTATTATATGCCCAGTATAAAGTCTTTATGTACACACAAGTGCCAAAAAGTATAACATTTTACTTACAAAACGTATTTCTAAAAATTTATTTCAACTTTTTGACAATGAGTTACATGACTTAGAAATTGAACTTTTTTTTTAATGATGTCGATATTCATTCGAAAAATTATCACAGACTAAAAATTTCTCTCACATACATACACACATATATAACATTTTCAAAAATAATAAATCTAACATATAAAATCTATTATGTATATACATATATATATAATATGTACATATATGTGCATTTTTTTCAATAACTTTTATAAAAATTTGTATTTCTGATTAATCTATCTGAACTAAATAATAAATGAAAATAATAAAAAGTATTTATATAACCAGATAGAATATTTTTGTCCTCCTGTTTTGGATGATAAAAAATTTATACTGCAAAAAAATAAAAATCCGTAAAAAAAAGAAAATGCCGAAATGTATTCCTATTACTAGTAGGAAATCAGGCTAATTGTAAGAGCCAGGCGCAATAAAATAAAGCGAATTTTTTTCTTTTTAATGTTATATTTTATTAACAATTAAGTTTCATATATTTCAGTCTCTGATTTGGACTGCTCATCGGCAATTGTCATAATAATATTATATAAAACTTAACATTTGGATCAGTCAGATTTACAATTGTAAACACTCATGTAATACATACATTAATTAAAGACTATCGTGAACTCAATAAACTCCGCAATATACGCACAGAGTGAGTCTACCCGTGGTTTAGTGCGCGTTTGTACGATGTTCAAGAAATCAATAAGATGTGCGCACGCAATATCCATCGCAACCAAAGTTGGGCATTCACCCGTTAAACTATAATAGTCTACGCGTAAATAATGTATACTACATTTAATATACATACGTCATTTATGTCGACAATGAATAATCTATAAAATATGGCTTATCAAAGATGTTTCGTTTATGTTGTATATGGTTTAAACACATAACAACACAATATTTTACAGTATCATGAAAAATCAACAAAGGATTCAACAAATTGGATTTCATACTGTTAAAAAAAAAATAAATATTATATATATTATTGTAGTATAAAATATTATATTGTATACATTAATACTATTATATTAACATTCTCCCTCTCTATATTTTATAATCCATTTAATAATTACTATTTTTTTTCAATCAGACATCTAATTTATAATAGCTTACATAATTTACATTGTCTATGAAAAAAGTGTAAGCGTTATGTAGAATGCATGTAAATAATTCACGTAAATGTAGTTTTGAAATCTACGACACAACCCAGATCGCAACGAGCCGAGCATCATAAAAGATACGCGACTGATAATCACTCGAATGATATTACATTGATAAAAATGGCATGTATAAACCATAAACCGCTAACAATGCATTTGAATGACATCAACGAGCGTCAGGCTTAAACCTTCGACAAATGCTGCGAGATAAGCTTGATATAACTTGTCCATGTCACTCTATAGGTTTATACTATTTATTTGTCTCTTGATTAATATCATCTCCAACATCAATTATTTTCTGGGCGGATTCTTCATCTAATATTTCAACTTCGTGCATGCAAACTCATGGTTATTCGATCTGTGATTCGTAATAACAAAGTGCTGAGCAGTATTTTTACTATGTGGTGCTGGTGCTCGGCTAACGTTTTTAACAATTTACTCGTTTGTTCGATTATGACATATGACATGTCGCAATCTTTGATCAGAATTTTAATTAACTTAATCACATTGTATTGCGTATGTACATACATGCGTGACATCGTACCGATTTCGGGCAATAACGCATAATTGCACATTAACAACAATCAACGTGCATATCATCTTCAACGGCTAAAACCTTGGAGGTTAACTCTGTGCGTAAGTACTATATTGCGGTGCTTTGCTAACAATAAGTTCATGATAGACCATATGCGACTCTTAATTAATGTAGTATTTCTACAATTGTATATCTAAGTAACCCAAATGTTTTTTATAATATTTTGACAGTTATATACTGATAATGGTCAACTCAGAGATCAAAACATACTAAACTTAATTATTAATAAACCCATACTACAAAGAAAGAATTTATGCTTTGTTTTAGCGCATTTCTCTCTTAGCTCGATTTATTAACATTAGTCGGATAATAAGCAATTAATATAAGATAAAGTTAGGATAAATTGCGCACAATTTGAAAAAAATCACTAAAAATCGAATATTCAATAATTTTTAAAAATAAGTTCACAAATGTATTTTTTTATTGTTATGCATCTTTAGTGAAGATTTTAATTTATTTACTAATTTTAATATAAGATAATGTAGTTTTTTCAAATATTCAATTTTGCACGATCTTTCCTAATCAACTGGTGAGATTGCGCACATGAATAGGAGAGATTGCGTATGGATAAAAAAAGATAATTTTTAGTTTAAAACCAAATGTAAATTACTTATTTCCATCAAAATTTATTAAAATTTACTACAATTTTTACTAGAAAATAAATAATAATAATAAATTGAAAAATAATTAATATTGTATATTTCATTATTTTAAAACAGTTAAATAGACTTCAGTCAAAAAAAAAAAAGAAATATAAACAAAAAAGTGATAGTAGGTAATATGATTAGAACGACCAAACTAGCCAATAAATTCTTTATTTAATAATACGACGTTTCGACCATTTGGTTGTGGTCCTTTACAAGTGTCATTATAATGAATAACAAATTAATAATAAATTAAGCACAGAAGATAAACGCGACAAAATCGATCAGAGACAAATTAACTTAGTACGTACATTCGAGTGAAACAAAGATGTATAACAATGTGTTGTACACGTGGAAGGTAATTAAACATTTCGCTGTTGTAAATATTAATAAGACGAACCAAAAAAAAAAAATGATACTTTGCACGAGAAAAACAGCTTCGAAAAAAACTAAAAATGCATATTTTCTTTTATGTATTTTATTTCTTATGTAAAATACAAATAAACAGGTACTTAAGATAAAAACAAAAAAAAAATATTTATTTTTGTTTCATTTTGAAATTAATTAAATAAACAAATTAATTTTAATCTCTACTCTCATTAAAATAAACGAAATCTCTGTGCAAACTCTCTTAACTAGCGTAATACAAACTATCCTTATTAAGTAGGAAAGATTGCATATTCACGTGATCAGCGATAGAAATTTCCACAGTAATTCAAAAGTTCATAAAATATTTATCTTAAGAAAAAAATAACTTAGAAACTATAGTTATAATTATTTGATAGTTAGAGATAAAACATTTTTTATGAAAATATACAGAACATTCCTAAAAATTCAAGCACTTCTTTTCAATAAACCAAGCAAAAAATTGTCACACACAATTAACACAGTGATAACTAGGTACTTGACTCAACACATAAATTTAACCGAAGCTTCTGTGAGTGATGTGTTCACTGCTCCTCACACGACTGCGCATCTTATCCTATTTACTGAAATTTAAAAATGCGCAAACTCTCCTACTGCGCAATTTCTCCTAGCTTTATCCTATATCTACAATCGGGATTGACATTGAAAACTAAGACACGTGAGCAAGCGACTTTACGTCAACGTAAACCATTACAAAATCAGATGGTAGTGTCTCGCACTGCCACACACTGCAAAAAATAGTCACGTGCTGTCACACGCAACAAAAAATAGTCATGCGTAACAAGCGAACGATATTTATATGCAAGCCGCCCAGTTACGAATGTCTAAGTTTTCATATTCTTAATAACTGAATCGAATTCTTAATAAGTCGATAGTTTCTCAATTATATCACAAAAGTATCGATATTTTCGATCGACAAGGATCCCAAATCCTATATAAACGGAGATATTACGATGCAAAAAGTCCAAAACAAAAAAATTTACAATTAAGAAAAAAACTTGAACGTCTCCATCCTCCAAATTTAACTTAAAAAAAACAATATGAAAATGATTTTCCTAATTATTTTTCAACTTTTTTTCAATTCTTTTTTTATTTTTAGATACAAACAAAGATTTTATACAAAAGAAAGAAAACATATTATATAAACATATTTTATATATAATTATCAATAATCCTATATTATCCTAGAATAGCTAATACGATGTTAAGAAAATGAGTCACATTTTAAGCACAGTTTCTTTCTCTGTCTAGTAATTAGCCAACAAATGATCTTCTCTACAACGATAGTATAAATAGCATAGTAAAAAAAGATACAGATTGTATTTATAGTTCCCTTTCAGCGCCTTTTTTGCATTTGACTAACAATAAGCATTCTAATATAAAATAAAGTTTACTGATAATTATTAATATATATATATATATATATATATATATATATATATATATATATATATATATATATATTATTAATATATATACTTATATATATTTATATTGTATAATTGTATATAAATATGAACTTTTTTTCAAGAAAAGAAACTGAGAAAAAATAAAAAAGTTCCAAAAGAACGAGAAACAAAATACGAAAGAGTGAGAATTTAATGAAAACGACAGAGAGAAAAAAAGGGGAGAGAAATTGTTTTTAAGTTTCTAATATTTTAAATCATTTTCAAGCTTTACAATTTGTGTACTCCTTTCTTATAGAACTCATTACTTTATATCAAGAAAACGGTCTTCCTGTTTTGGCGACTTGCACTTCCTAACAGCAATCGATAAAGTTTCTTATATATATATATATATATATATATATATATATATATATATAAATATATATATATATATTCTAACAGCACACATGTTCAAAAGATGTTTATTAGAAATCCATAGAATGTTAGAACATATTTTAATATCCTGTGAATTTCTTATAAACATCTTTTGAACATATGTGCTGATAGGTTATATATCTAGATGACCGCCTCGAACTGCATTTTTGACATAATATTTTGACTTACATTGCATATTTTACTGGACATTTTTAGATACATATTTGACTGACTGAAGCTTTATATTATGTTTTATATTATTATCTTGCGTTTATATTATTATCTTTATTATTATTATTATTAGCTTTATATTATTATCTTGCGTTTTTATTGTTTATTGTTTATTGTGTATATTTATTGTTTATTTGCTAAAAATAGAATAAAAATAAACCAAGACGTTCTTAATATGTACATTTTAGTTTAATATATCAAATTTTTTCGTCTATTTTGTCTATTATTTATCACTTCGGCTTTTATATCGGTCTTTTTACTTCTTATATCTTCACTTAAAAATATTAAAATTAAATTAAAATATGAAAAAATAATTTTATAATGTAAGAAATTGCATAGCAATAATTGTAAAATATTGTAATCATATATGTATATGTACTAAAAATACAATAATATTAATAAAACAAACTAACATAGCAAAAAGAATTATAAAGTTAAAACAGCTTAAATTAAGAAAAAGTAATTTTTAGTTTCTTAAAAATATAGTGCTTTAAAATTAAATTTAGAAATATATAACTATAATAATCTAAGAAATTTAATTCAAATACACATAAGACAACAAAATTGTCATAAGTAAATTTTAACTGAAAGTAATTTGGTTTTATATTAAATTAATTAATCTATTTAAATATATTTTCTCAATATTTTTAAACATTAACATTTTTATATCAAATACACACACGAATTATATTAAAATTATATAAAAATGTTTATTAAAATTTCTTAATTTAATTATTAATATTCATAATAAATAATTATTAATTATAAAAGAACAATATTTTTCAATTTTAAATGTTTATTTTTAAAAGCTGAAGTTTAAAATATAATAAGAATTTTCACACATGCCTATATACAATTCGAGCTAATGCTAACACTTGGTGTTCAGTTTTCTATTTTTTTCTTTTTTTTATACGGCTCAGGAGCTTCATAGATTTTATATACATATATACGTTTTTCTTATAGGAAAGTATTAAGAGTCGTACTTATGTCTCAATAGACGTGATGACGACAACGGCGAGATTGATCCAACCCTGACGAAGAAGTTTTGTCAAAAATATCGTAAGTTCCAAGAGTAATGTAAGAGACACTTATATTGTTAAATATCTTTACTTAGATATCTCACTTATTAGATATTTTATTTACGGATACGCTCGTCCCTGTAACAAATTCACTACTCCGTTTTCCACAATCGGCCTTCACAAGAAATATAACAAAGTGATGTTCGCATAAATGATTATCGCTGCCAAAAAACGAGAACAACGAAGTGGATGTCTCTTAAACGATAACCATCACCATCACCGTCATACTGCCTTCTATATTCGTACGAGATAATAGTTGAACCGCGTACCTTACTATATTATATTTAGCGATGCAATATCGTTTCTCGCGTTCCCCCGTTGACTGACCGTCCGTCCAGCCGAATGACGTCTCGCTCTCTGCGATTCTGCGCTTTAACAGCGATGTGGCACGCGCGTGCGATATGTGCCACGCATCATTTGCATCTAGAAACGACCACCAATTCAGAATACAGGATGTTTCTAAACATGTGCAAAAATTTTCGGTGGGAGATTTTTTTGGATAATTTCTTATTAAAAAAAGTTCATATACACCAATACAAATGGCATAATTTTCAAGTTATTACAAAGGTGTTTAAGATTAAAAATGAAGTTTCAAAAAATATATTGATAAAAACAAAATTAATCAAAATTATAGGAATTGTTGAAAATTAGCACTGTTAACCATGTTATATATACATGGTACATATATATGAATTTATGCTCCTTCTCATTGAGTGCCGAATATGTTCAAAAATATTATTATACATACCAGGTTAGGTTAGGTATATTACAGATTGTTTCACAGCAATTCTTAAATCTTCAATATTTTCAATTGAGGTGATATAAACTAAGAATTTAAGATGACCTCAAAGAAAAAATCTAGAGATTCAGTTCTGAGATATCACTACAGTATCCACTACCGATACGGTAGTGGAACTGCTTCAACTCAATATTTTTAAAACTTTAACCATCCTGTATCTCGAAATTTATGTTCTTTAGAACACATTAGATACGTATAAACTTATACCCTATATAAAAGATCCTATGTAATTAAAATTAATTATGTATCTATATTTTTATAAAATATATTTATGATATCTTGAAACGTTCTACAAATTGTCCTACAATGTTTTAAACCGTCCTGGACATATACAGGATGATTCTAAGGATCGCAATAAACGCTAGATATTCCTGAAATATTCCATTTATATTCCAAAAATTTTGTATATCCTGAAATAGTAGAAAAATGTCCATAGAACATTCAAGTAATTGTGAAATATTCAGAATATTCTATGAATATTACCTGTATGTAATAAGGAACATTCAGTGTAAATTGTGATATATGTATGGAACATAAAAAATGAAATAAAAAAATAGAATAAAACAGTACACAAAATGATAAGAAAGAACATTTTGTGCTTATTTGAATATTCTCTGTACATTTTTTAAATATTCCAGAATGTTTTGGAATATTCTTGAGATATTCATTTTGGATTTTAGGAACATTTTATAAATATTTCAGGAATATCTAGTATTTATTGGGTTAAAATATTCCATAAACATTTATTCTTAAAATCTTCTTTGCATATTCTCTGGACTTATTCAGAATATTTAGAACGGTCTCATTTTGATGTTCTATATAGATTTATAGATATTTTTTTACTTTATTAGAATCTTCAAATATTTACTGAAGGATATTTATAGAATGTTTATAAATAGGTTTGTGTTATTTATATAAATTTTTTTCTAGGAGCAAATTTTTCAGTATAAAAAGACGTCCTTTTTATAAATCTTTGTGTGTGTGTGTCCCACATAATATCCTCACGCTGATCCAAGGACTAAAAAAGGAATACTTTGTTCTTCCTCGAGATATCTGAAGATATCTCCTGAGATTAAAATAGGATGTTTACTAGATATTTCTTTTGTTTAGATGGGATGTCTTTTAAATGTTCCAAGGAGGTTCATGAGTTGTATAGATAGTTTTTCGATCTCAATTTGAATTGTTTTCAACATACACGTGGTAATTAAAACTGAATGTTATTAGAAACATCGAATAATTATCCAACATTCTATATATTGATAATAAGTATAAATACTGAATAAACAAAACAGTCACATATATCAATGTTATAATTTCTTACTCAATGTAACTGCAACAATGTAACTATAATATATATAACATACCTTATACGTTATATTGATAAGAAATTATAATATTGGTGTAATGGTTATTGTTGCTTTGTGTTTACTGAATAATTACAAATTGTAAATATCAGAAATATGTGAGAAAATGAAAAAAACGGATAAATAGATAAATTTTTGAAAAGAAAAAAATTAAACATTTTTCTGTTATTTGAAATGCAAGTGCGTAAACATATGAAAAAATTAGTAAAATTGTATCACTTAAAATATTTTGTTATATTTCTCATTTCTACTAATATGCAAGTTAATATTGGAAATTGTAACCGATTGTTTAATACATTATTATATCCTTAACCTTTTAAAAGAACAAATTTGTCATAATTGTTTTAGAATTTTTCTTCGAAGAAGAAAAATTGATAATCTTAAATTTTAAATAAGATTATTTTTTAAGATGTGAGGATCAATTTAATTTTTTAAATAGAAACAGTCTAATGTTTTTATATAAATTGATTCTTCACAATACTTGATGAAGAAGAAAATTCATAAAAAATTATGTATAAAGAGTAGAATGGGATATATTTGTACGAGAGAGTGTGTGTGTGTGTGTGTGTGTATATATATATATATATATATATACACAAAGGCTTTTATTTTATTTAATATTTTATATTAAAACATTGTATACTCTATTTTAACATAATATTACGTTGCAATTAATGTAAGTAATTTAAATAATATAAAATTATAATATATGTCATTTTGCAACGTTATGATGACAATATTGTAATAAACTATAATATAATATAAAAGAAACATAGTAATATCTTGCGTCAAGTTATACGCAGCAACAACAAAGTATATTATACGCTCAGTTACGAGTATATATCTTAAATTATTGGATCAACACAGAGTCGAACCAATTCAGTTCTTAATAGGCTTAATAGGCTACATAGCTTGAATCTCAATTATAACAGAAAAGTGTTTCTAGTTTTGCTTTACATATCTTATAAACAGAGATACGATGCAAAGTCTCGAAATTTTTATTTAAAGCATAATAGTTGGGTCATTTTGCCACTCTAGTCATTGAGCGTGTAGAAAACTAATTAATATAATATAATTAAGAAAAATATTACTATTTATAATTAAAAATTTTTGTTTTATCTTTAATGATTATAAACACTGAAACTTCTTAATTTTATTTTATTTTATTTCTCGTTTTTTCAATCATTAATTGATTGATAAATGATATATACTATATCGCTTGATTAGTCCGTTATTAATCGTGATAACGGCGCAAATTTTTTTTTGACATCAGTACATGTCATAATTGTAAGGATTTGCGTATAGTTTATTTTGTTTTATATCCTTATATCTTTATTATTAAAAGTACTTATATTTTTTTAGTTTATATTATTGAGATTAATGATATGGTTCTTTTGTATACACGCTTGAACATGATTCGTATTATCATATATATTATGAATTCACTAACGACATCTCCACGTTTTTCATAGATTTATGTAGTTCGTTAAGACTCCTTGTCGTATACATTTATACACACTAATAACGTTCAAAAGTATAAGATTATAAAACGGAATCCTGATCTCTTTCTTTTAATATACCCAACAATAATAAACATAACTAACCCTCGATATAATATAAAGATTTTGAAACTAAACGTAAAATAAATTAACGAAAAAATGTAAGTAAAGCTGTCAGAAAACGAAAAAAATACCCAAACGTGCATGTCTTAAAGACGTTCTAAAGATGTCTTTTTTTTACGTCTTTAAGACTTGACTAAAAGACGTCTTTCTTATGTCTTTGAGACATTATATTTTAGACGTAATTTTTGAAAAGTAAGAACTTTTTGAACTTTGATGTTGTTCGAAATGAACGACATCAAAGAGTTCCGAAATCTCGTTCGCGAGCCTTCCTTTATCTCCAGTCTTTCGTATCATATTTCATCTTTCCGCAGAAAATGAAATTTTTACATTTCGCATTTTATTGATCCGAAAATAATTTTAATGAATTAATAAAATTTTTACGATTAAAATGACACCAAACACGACATAAATCAGATAATTTTTAATTATTCAATAATCACAATTATCCTTCTAATTAAATATTATCCGATTTATGTCGTGTTTGGTATCATTTTAATCACAAAAATCTCATTAATTACTTTCAAATTGATAAATTGCGCAATAAAAAATTTTATTTTCTATAGCAAGATGACATAATACGAAAATTGTAGTATTATCGGCAATTTTAGTTCCTCTTAGATGAGGGCGCTCCCGTCGGAGTTCGACATTCAGTGTTGAATCCCCTTAAGATTTGACCAAAAGACGTAATTTCGGATACGGATGTGTCATCTTTTTCGTATTATTTTTCTATTTTTCTTGCGGATGCTTTTATTTGTTTGAGTTTTTTGCAATCGTTTAAGAAAATAAATAATAAATATATTACATATATAATTTATATAACTACTATTATCAATAACAGAATATATTTTCTACAAAAAATTATATCATATATCGCATCTCGGATAATCTTTCCTTCCTGTGTCTTTGCCAGATGCACACGTCTTGTCACTGAGATAAATAAAAATAATAATAAAATATAATTGTCATCGGCCTAATAACAAAGCAAAATATATTTTTGACAGTACTAGAAAGGTATGTATATTTATAATGTATAAACGTATTATTTATTTCTTAAGGAAGTTCGACATTATTTTGCGGGAGTGGTAAGAGGGGAATGTCAATGCTTTATTAGTATAAATTTTGCATGTTATAATAAGTTAAACATTAGTAAGAAATCTTCAATTAAAAAAAAAATTAAAAGTCTGTTTGGCATAATATTTTATTGTAAAATGTATCAGTATATGAAACATAATATAAAAATATATTTTTTATTAAATATTTTTTATTAAAAGAATACTATATTTTTTACTATAACTTTTAAACGAGATGGTAAAAGATGTTCATTTTTTTCGTAAAGATTTGTTAAAAATTATTCTACAACTTAATAGTTTTTATTTATAATTTTACTGTTGTATCCTTTCATTTTTATTTAATAATGATGTTTGTATCAACATCGCTCATAAGAATTTATGTATATAAGGCTATCTTTAAAATTATATTTTTCAAAAACTAAGTAGTCAAATCACTTGAAATTTAAATGATAGATGTATTATTAAGCCTATAACATTGTAAAAAAATTTCGTGTAATTCTTACTATTTTAGTTTGACGACAGAACTTCTTTAAATAATAATACATTCAGTAGGCCTCCGCAAACACGGGGGATACAATTTATATTTAAATTAAAAATAAAAAATTATAATAAATTATAATATTATAATAAATTAAATAAAAAAATTAATTTAATTAAATTAAAAATTAAATAAATCTGTTTTTATTTACAATTTTAAATAATAACTATAACTATAAATAATTTTCAATAATAACTATAACTATAATTAATTTTATTACATTGCATTTTAAATACCTACATTTAAATATTTTTATCAATTTATTAATAATAATTTTATATAATTTGATAACAGATGATTAAAACAAAATTATAATGCCAAAAATAAGAAAATTTTGAGATTTATCTCGCAGACAACAAAATCGTCGTTTATTACTTCAAACAAAATACGAAAATGTCATAATTCAAGAAAATCTTAATAATAATATTAAAGATATTATTTATACAAATCTTTATGAAAATAATAATTTTAATGAAATAGAATCACTTTCCAAAATAACAAATATAACAGATATACAATCAGAAGATGATAATATACAATTTACAGATGATACTATACAATTTACAGATTTTTTTGCAAGCGATAATAGTATAAATGAAAAAAACACTTTAAATAAAAAGTCACATACATTGGCAATTGAATATAATATTACTCAAAGATCTCTCATAGCCTTATTGCGTATCTTAAAAGAAGAAGGTCATCATGAATTGCCCAGTGATGCCAGGACGTTTCTAAACACACCAAAAAAAACAATTATTTGCGAGTGTGAAAATGCTGGGCAATATTTTCATTATGATTTAGAAATGGCGCTCCGAGATAAATTAAAATATTGCACAAATGTAAATAGCATAGACGTCATAAAAATAAACGTAAATGTTGATGAGTTACCTCTTGCAAAAAGTTCGAAGAGTCAACTATGGCCTATACTCAGTCAAATACATAACATTGGTATTAATAAAAATCCTTTTCTTATTGGTGCTTATCATGGTTATAAAAAACCTACAAATGTAAAAGATTTATTGCAAGAATTTTGTGAGGAATGTAGAATCTTACATACGGAAGACTTTTTGTTTAAGGATAAAAAATATCTAGTTACAATCAGAGCAGTTATTTGTGACGCTCCTGCTAAAGCTTTTGTAACTACTACGAAAGGTCATAATGCAATTTTTGGTTGCGGAAAATGTTTTTTGTGAAGGTGATTACCGTAATTACAGAACGGTCTTCTTAAACGAAAATGCCCCACTAAAAACTGATAGTAATTTTCGCAATCGGGATAATGAAGATCATCATATTTCCGTTTCGTCTTTCGAAAATTTGTCTATAGATATGGTAAATAATTTTCCATTAGATTACATGCACTTAATATGTCGTGGAGGGATGAAAAAGATGATACATTGATGATATAGATCAAGAGAAATAAAATATTCCGCTTACGCGCAATAGATATAGATGCATTATCCACAGATATAATTACTTTACATAAATACATACCAATTGAGTTTGCTCGTCACACGCGTGGTATAAACGAAGTAGACCGGTGGAAGGCAACTGTATTTAGATTGTTCCTTTTGTATCTTGGACCTATAGTTTTAGACAAATATTTAAACAAAAATTATTTAAAACATTTTTGTGTTATACATACCGCTATAAGGATTTTATGTCATCCAAAAAATTGTTTGCGCAATAATACATATGCAAATGAATTATTAACATATTTTGTTAAAACATTTAAAGTATTATATGGTGAAAGTAATATAGTTTATAATATACACAACCTAATTCATCTCTGTCAAGATGTTAAGATGTATGGTTCTCTAGATACATTTAGCGCTTTTCCTTTTAAGAATTACATGAAGACATTAAAAAAAATATTACGTAAATCTGAAAAACTATTGTCGCAGTTAAATAACAGAATCCATGAATATGCAAAATATACAAATAACAAAAAAAATTTCAGCAATGAATCATTATTTTTGAAACCAGATGAGAAGAATTTACCTCTCAATTGTACGTATTCACATAAGAAGATAAAATTCGAACACTTTGTACTAACAGTGAAATCACCAAATAATTGTTGTTATTTAAAAGATGGATTAGTTTTTTGCATTAAACACATTGGTTTTAAGGATAAAATTCCAGTTGTTTTGGGAAATAAATATATTGATCTTCGACCTATATCGACATATCCTTGCAATTCCCAAAATTTGAATATACATACGTCAAATGGTCAAACGCTAGATCTAGAAGTAATACCTATTACACAAATTTATGTTAAAGGCTTTAAAATCTTTTTTAATGGAATGTACTATATAATGCCTCTTTTGCATTTTAATTAAAACTATTATTTTCATAAATGCTGTATAATTAATGAAAATTGGTATCAAAATATATATCTTATAAAGGTAATTTTTATACTCTAATGTATATTTCTTATAAAAAAATTAAGCTTTTATAATAAAATTATTTCTTATTATTATATATATTATTTTATGTTATTATTTCAGATGTATTATATTATTTTTTGCGAAGACTGGTGCTCAGTAGTACCTTACTTGTGGATTAATGAAACTCACAAAACCTTTCAATGGCCTCCAAAACAAGCAGCTATTGCAATTCAAAAAGGCATTCCTCCCCATAGTAATTGGAGTATAAAATCGTATCGACGCATTGCAGGACCATATGATAATTATAAACAAGTTGTTAGCAAAAATGCATTTCGAACATATAGTATATATATATATATATATATATATATACAGGGTGTAACTAAAAAAACATATATGACATATAATGATTCTCTGACCAATTTGGAGACGATTTTTCCTCAGCAAAAATGTCAAGAAAGGTCATTATTTTTTGCACATTTCCAATTTTTGTCATTACATATCTTTTTAACTAAGCCTCAAATTAAAATTTTATTTAGGTAAACTATACCTGAAATTAACTGAAGAATGTAAATATGTTAGTCTTTTAACTTTAAAATGTTTAATTTGCGAGAAACCCATTTTTTTAAATAACTTATAACTCTAAAATTATTGACTTCTCAACATTTTTGCTAAGAAAAAATCGTCTCCAAATTGTCCAAAGAATCCGTCATTATATGCCATATATATATAATTATTAGATATTAAGTTTAATAGATATTAATATATTATAATAATTAAATATTAAGTATAATAAATATAATAATTTTTTGTAGAAACATATGAGATGGCACGACAAATGGAGAAGAAGGCAGAATATATTTTTACCTCAGAAGAGAGACTATTGGATACATTAAGCCAACCATCTCGTCAAAATAAAAGATCAATTAAAAGACCTCTATTTTTTTATGAAACACAAGATAATTACGATGATAGTAAAATTATTTATATTTATTTTTTTATTCTTCAATTTTAAATAAATCTATATACATATTGTTATTACTAATACAAATCATATTTTATATAGCACGTACCAGAAAAAAAGTAAACAGTTTACCAGCTCCTCCTTCTAATTATGTACAAGCAATTAAGCACAAAAATTTTTCATCGTTGCCTTCAATACTAATTAAGGATTATCACTGTTATAAAGAATGCGGCTGGTATGTATAAATTTAATTATTTTCACACACATACACGTACACACACATACACATGCACACATACATACACATACACATACACATACACATACACATACACATACACATACACATACACATACACATACACATACACATACACATACACATACACATACACATACACATACACATACACATACACATACACATACACATACACATACACATACACATACACATACACATACACATACACATACACATACACATACACACACACATACACACACACATACACACACACACATGCACACACACATACACACACACATACACACACACATGCACCACACGCACACACCTAATTTTTAAAAACTTTATTTCAAATTATTTTATTACATTTTTTTAATAAATTGCTGATATCTTCGAGTTATTATTGTTAACATTTTTAAGTTAGATTTTTCCGAACAATAGTGTACAAATTTTATCTAAATTAAATATTGCAGAAGATAGAATGAAAAAAACAAACATTATACCGAATTCTGCGTATCCTGCTGTTTATGCTTGTACACTCAAAGCTTCAACATCTAATGATATGTTTCATGAAGGATGAAAACCAGGATGAAGACCAGGATGAAGAACAAGATGAAGAACAATATGAAGGACAGGATGGTATGTTCTATTTGTTTTTTTATGTAATGATTTTATTATAACAATAAATAAAGACATATTAGAGGCATTCTAGAAAAAAAAATTAAATATTTAAATTTTTGTTGTATAGAAAGCTCGATAAGAAGAAGTAGCAGTTCATCAATATCGATTTCTTCTTGCAAACAAACTTGTAATACAAATAATTTTAACTCTGAAGAAGATGAAGTAGATGGTATGTATAATTTAATCATTCATTGCCATTTAATTTATTTTTTATTTTATTTACAAAATATCTTATAAGTTATTCGATTCAAGAAAGTATATAATGCAAATAAATAAAATAAATGTTATATTTCAGATGTTCTTAGTGTAAATGGTTTACCCGAACATGAAAAATCTAATATGGAAAATAATGCCAAAAATGATTCATGTCATAAAAATTCATGCTGTAGTAACTATCATTTTTTAAAAATTGATACCTATTATACAATATTATATTACATTATTATAGTGGAATATCAAAGTATTTACGTTTCTATTCAGTTTAAACTACTCTATCTGCACACGAAAGATGGTCCAACAAATACTATTAGATATTGTATAATAATAAATAAAAAAATGTTGGTTTATTTGTTACAGATGCATGTCATAAATTACAAAATGCAATTGTTAAAAAATTAAATCTAATAATTAATATACTTACAAATCCGGAAACTAATCAGGCAGTGGTCACAGATAAGTCCAATTTATTGCCAAATTTCCCAATATCAAATACAGAAGAATTCCTAAAATTTGAAGGAGAGCTACAAACAGATAAAGAAATTCGAAAACAGTTTGTAAGTGTTTTACATATCTTTTTCGTAATTCTTTTTTAATGTTTCAAGAATATATTTCAAGATGTAATAACCAGAGAATACTTATAAGCGAAACGATATCTATGAAACATCTTTTTGTTTTCCAAAAAAGACATCCTTTTCATCATCTTTTTTATGTTATTTTCTTGACAAAGCAAAAAAGCTATCTATAGAACATTTTTTCATTATACTGAAAAAGACATTTTTTCCTCTTTCTTTTTAAATATGCATTATAACTATGGCAACAATAATGTCTATTTTCAATTTATACATGTTTAATTTTTAATTACAGAAAAGTATGATTGCAAAAATTGGAGGAAAGGCATATGCTGGAAAAACGAGAAATATATTAAAATTTATATTGACTGATACATTATGTCAAAAATTATCATGGACCGGAAATAAAGGATCCAGGCCAATAAAGGAAACAGCATTTGCGAGTATACTTACAAGTAATTAATTTTTCATTGTAATTTTGAGATTATATACTCTAATTTATATCGCATTAAGTTGTTGTAAATGTAATGGCAGTTATTTTCATAATTTAAATTTATTACGTTAGTAGTTTAACTAATATTTTTCTACGTTTATATACGGGAAAAATTAATTCACTAAATTTTATCTGACTGTCAATCATTTTTGGATAGAGCATAATTTGTGAACAATTTTATGTACTGTTTTGTAAAAAATTCTAGACTTCTTGAAAATACTGAAAAGAAGTCAATATAATTATTATTAAAATCCTGTTTACAAATTATGACAAGAAGTCTAGAATTTTTTAAAAAACAGTACATAAAACTGTTCACAATTTATACCCTATCCACAAGTGAATGACTATTTAGTCAGATAAAATTTAATGAATTAATTTTGTTTGTGTACATATTTTTTCTATTTAACAAGTATATGTTTCCTATGGTTAACATGCATAACTTTATTAATATTGTACAATAATATAAAAGATTAAAAATCAAATTTGTGTGCGTGTGCGTGTCGTGTGCGTGTGCGTGTGTGTGTGTGTGCGCGCGCGTGCACGTGTGTATGTGTATAACTCAGAAAGAAGCTAAAACTAGTACAAACTATATATACAATAATGAATTTAAATTATGCAAAATTTATTTTGGTCGTTTTATTTGCAATAGCCTATAATAAAAAATTTTTATATTATAGTACAATATATAATACAAATAAAATATAAATAATATACAATTTTCAGATTATGTGTCAAATACTGATAAATGTACCTATCATGATGTACAAAAAGTAATACAAGAATGGTTGAAACACGCAGGAGATTGCGTAAAATACCTAAAAAAAATAAATAATTATAATAAAAAGAATTAAATATTTAAAACATATATTTTATAATAAAGTTTTATATAAATAAATTGCTAGTTTCAAGTATATATATATGTATGTTTTAATTATATATATGTTATTATATGTATATTATTATATATATGATTTTAGATTTAGAAAGTAAAAACTTTTTATATTATATGTATATTATTGTTAAATTAAACAGTTTTTATACATATTTTAGCTTTTAAATTTATATTTATTTAGAAATAAATATAAATTTATTTAGAAATAAATATAAATTTATTTAGAAATAAATATAAATTTAAGAACTAAAATATATAAACTGTTTTATTTAACAATAATATATAATAAGTTTTTACTTTCTATATCTAAAGTCTAAAAGACGTCGTCTCAAAGGTAAAATAATAAGAAAATAGGACGTCTCAAAGACGTCAAAATTAGAAATAAAGATGTCTTTAAGACATCATAAATAGAAAAAAATAAGAAGTCTATAAGATGCCTCTAAGACGTCATAAATCGGGTCATAAGACCTCCTAAAGACGTCATAATGACGTCTTTTTGGTGGTTTTATAAGACGTCTTATACAAATATAAGGCGTCTTTTGAACGTCTTTAAGACGTCATAATGTTCACTGGGAAAGTTACCTCAGAGCCTGAAAAATCAATTGATATCGGAAGATCACACATAATGAATATAATTTGGCAAGAAATATGTGATATGTGATATTCGGAGTGTAACTTTCCATTGACATTCAGAGTGAAACAAGAAGGATTTTAATAAGCATTTTTAACGTTCGGAATCCCCGACAGCTAATCGAAACAACGTTATCACATTTATGTGTGATTTTATTTTAGGTCAAAAATTAATTATTGTAATCTAAACGATAAATAATTTTCAGATTATTCTTTAATTTTTCCTTTTTTTCTACATTTATTGCGAATTTCTTCAGAATTTTATTTTTTCTACCTAATTACCAAAAAGTCGATTATCCATAAGCATCCATATTAAATTATGCAATTTATGCAAAATATGCATTCCAAATCGTTATTACTACAAACAGTCAATTTTAAAATTAATAAAATTTTATTTTAAATTAATAAAATTGCACCAAACTGTTTAAATTAATATTATTTTTCATTTAAAAATATTAAATTTATTTTTAAAACATAATGAACAAAATAAAATAACCTTACTTTTAAAAATATCATTTTTCGTTTCTATTAGAAAACCAATCATTTTGCCTTTTATTAAGATACAATATTGCAAAAATCTAATGAATATAAACATAATAAAAAATAATGAAATATTTTTTTTTAATTAATAGCAATTTATAGTTAATAAAATATTTTATTATTTAATTTGTAAATAAATCACTTTATTAAATTTATTAAAACACTTATATAACACACATAAAACATTTTATTATATTAACAACTTTCTTAATTATTTAATTCATGTTATTTTGAAATCGAAGATATAATAGCGACAAGTTTTTTTGCATTAAATTTTTGTAACTTTTACATTTTTTAGAATATTTTTTAATATTTTGTAACTTTTGTAAATGTTGGAGAGGATCTTAGAGTAAGTGCTACATGCATTAACATGGTAGTTGTCTCTCCAATCTAGCAGGCAAACTCCTCCTTGAAGCTACACCTCTTTCCTATTAACGATGGTACTCCCACTCGCCTCTGTTATCCTCACGCTTCTTCGTCAGTCTTAGACCTTAGCTTTGTCTCATCCTTTTTTTTTTCTTTCTTGGAAATCGTATGACGACTCTTTGAACAGCGACCATATTCCCTCTGTTATCCGTATCAACCATTCATTCAAATTTATTTCTTCCTACTCTCACAAACTCAACATTTCTAAACTTGACTGGAAGTCATTCCATATTATCTCCTTATTACCCAAGCACCTAAATTATCGCGCCAGCTCCAGGCCTCAAACGTCTCTCATCTAGACAAATATGAAATCCTCATCAACTTCACTAAAAACACAGTCTTCTCTCTCATTCCTCAAAAACATATGAAGTCAACGCAACTCCCCCCCCCGGAAAAACAACAATTCTTCTCTTCCAAAGAAACGTTCTTCCTCTCTTTCTTCCTGGTGGAATATGAAATGCACTGAAGCTGTCGAACTTAGAAAGCTAGCATATCGTTAATTCAAAATGAAACTTACCGAAGAAAATTACCTTAATCTCAAAAGGCAAGAAGCTTCTACAAAGAAAATCCTTCGTTCCGAGAAACGCAAAGGTTGGAGTCTTTTTGTGAGAAAATCTTGCCTTTTACCCAGATTAACACTTCCTAGAAACTTATTAAGAGATATAAGAATAAATATCTTATCTCAGCTTCCTCCACTTCTTCCCCCTCTGCCAATTATGGTGTTACCAACGACATGGAGAAAACTATTAATTCTCTATGTCCTTCGTCTTGCTTGACTCCCTCTCCTGACTTTAATTCCAACAACCCCCGTTCAACCTGTGATCTCTTTGACTCTCCTTTTAACGGAACTCCACTTTGTCATCAACTCTATGAAGAAAAAAAGACCTCACCCGGCCTAGACCAAATTACCTATTCCATGATTTCACACATTCCCAATGACTATTTTCCAGCTCTCTTAGAAATACTGAATAGCATTTTCTCCTCCAGAAATCTCCCAGATTCATGGAAGCGTTCTCTAGTATTTCTCATTCCAAAATCTACCTCTGGCAAATTCTGTCCAATTTCTCTGATATCCTGCGTTTTAAAGATACTAGAGAGACTCATTCTTATGAGACTTGACTGGTGGCTTGAAAGATACTCAAAACTCCCCAACACTCAATTTGGCTTTAGAAGGTCTCATTCTTGCCTGGATAATCCCTTTATTCTCACTACCGAAATTCACATCAGTTTCATAAGAGGGGGTGTCACGGCATGCCTCTTTCTTGACCTGTCGAATGCCTTTGATGACGTCATTCCAAACATACTTATTAAAGATTTTTAAGATATTGGTCTACCCTCCAAATTTAATAGATTTATCTACAACCTTATTCATTCAAGGATTATACAATTCTCCATCAACGGAGAACTTTCCAAAGATTTTTACTCACACAAAGGAGTTCCGTTAGAATCAATCCCCAGCCCAACTCTGTTTAACATTTATGTAGTTAAATTGAGAAGACACATAGGAGAGGATTGCGAAATTGTGCAATTCGCTGACGACATTGTCATTTTCGCTAGCTCAGTTGACATTAACAAAGCTCTTACTAACTTAGAACACTCGGCCAATAAGGCTTACAAATTCCTTTCCTCCAGAGGTCTTTCCGTCTCTCCCTCTAAGTCCTCTCTCGTTCTCTTTCCAAAGAAATATATTAACCCCTCTGCTTACTATATCTCAATCAATAATTCGCGGATTCAGTCCACTTCTTCTTGTCGTTTCCTAGAAATTACTCTTGATTATAAACTTTCTGGCAAAGAACATGTATCTTACATTCACAATCGCTGCTCTAATTTACTTAACGCAATTTCTTCATTAAGAGGAACCTGGAGAGGTGAACCTCGTTCTCTTCTTTGCATTTATAAAGGGCTTATAAGAGGATGTATGGAATATGGATGTACTTTCTTCCTATATAACAATATAACTCCACTATGTCAAAACTTAATAGCATTTAATTAAGGCTCTCAGATTCTGCGTGGGCCTCAGAAGAACCATCCCGATCAATGTAATTCTCGCTGAAGCTGCAGAGGGCTTTCTGAAAGATTTAAGCTCTTCACTGAAAGATATATTTTGAAAACCTTCTCTTTGTATTCGCACACTGTCCTGAACAAGCTCTCTGAACTACAATGGTACTCCAATATCAAAAAGAGGAGGAAAGACCCAGTTGAGTCCTTCCTATTGTTCTCTATGTCCATTGCGGATTTCAATTACCCTTCACCTTACTCGGTAGAATTCGAAGCTCTCGTTTGTAGCCCAGAACTAGTTTACACCACACTAAGTCAAACTAATGAAATTAAAAATTTTATATTCCCCACCCGCATCTTCTTAAACATTTATCATTTTCTTATACAGGACAAAACTATCTTCTGTACAGATGCCTCCAAGTCAGACTCAGGATCTCTTGTGAGCTTCTCCATTTATTCTCCCTCATTTCTCATTTCTATCTTTTCTGCTGAAGCCTTAGCCATCCTTTATACCCTTATTTACATTCTTGACAACTCCATTTCCAAAGCGGTAATCTTTTCAGACTCCAAGAGCGTCATAGACACTCTGGCTTCATATAATTTTGGTCACTCTTGCAATTACATCATCTATATTATACGTCAGAAATTACTAGAAATCTCCAGACGCAACCATTTAGTCACCATCGTATAGATCCAGTCCCATTGCGGCATCCTGGGAAATGAAACTACAGATTGCTTAGCAAAAAACGCCACCTCACAAGGAACACCCATTACCGATTCCACATTCGGACTTCTACCCCATTACAAGGATAAAATACTATGAAAACTCGTCCAAGTTTCTACGGCTGCAGGCACACCACAAGGGCAAAAAAACTTTCAACGTTTCAACGGACTTCAAACCAACCCCTGGTTCCATTCCTTCGACATTGATCGAAAAGCCATCGTCACTTGCGTCAGAATTAGAACTAATCACTATGCACTAAACGCAAGCTTATACAGACGCAACTTAACACGCGATCCTTCCTGCCACGGACACCCTTTTCAAGACGTGGATCATATATTTTAGGACTGCCCTGCATTTCAAACACCTAGAGAAACTCTGATCAAACAACTCCACTACCTAAACATTCAACCCCCATACCACATTCAAGATATCTTAAAGAAGCCTCGGGGTCATCAAACCCATTTATTTCTTCCTAAAGAAAACCGATATGTCCATATAATTACCTTGTTCTATTCTCTTCTATATTATCACTCTTTACATTTTCAGCAATCTTGACTATTATCAATTTGACAATCATTTCATTCTTTACTATCTACATTCTAGACTACATTAACCTAACACCACACAAAAACATTCACTCGACGATTCGTTCACTTTGGAGTGGAAAGTGCCTATCCAATCTCTAAGAAAAAGAAGTGAAAAGATCTCAGATCCGAGATATATGTTTAATTCTTTTCTCATCTTGACAACCAGTTTATGGCCGGATTACACTTTAGGGACGTGGCCAATTAAACCTAAAGAAGAAGAAGAAGAAGAAGAAGCTCCTATGTCCCACTTATTATAGTTCATAGTACATACTGTGAATATCTTATAATACATTCGTAGTATACTCACAGAATGTTGCCAGTACCACAGTATTATCAATTTATCACATATTTATATTATAGGTTAGGTTAGGTATGTATATATTAACTTGTACTCTATATTTTAATTAAATAAATATATATTTAATAGCATACGTTATATATTTTATATATAAATTGATACATTTCTCTTATCTGCATATGTTATTGTTATTTTATATATAAAAATATTTTAAATACTTATTAACAAACGTGTAAGAAATATGCGATCCTTGATAGAAGCGAATATTGATATCTCGATACAACTGCGACCAATAAACGCTGAAGGACCAATAAGGACCGGGCCAACCGAACGACAATAAAGCGCGCCGTTGCCAAATATCACATTTTGAAAAACCGAGCGATATAAAGAGGCGATTATCGAGAAGCGAGAGCGTCTTATGCAGATCTTCAGTAGGGCAGTCGAATCCTTTAACGAGCGAAAGTACCGATACGCGAAGTATAATAGAACTTGAAACTCTTGTATTTTATATGAGGTTCGGCTCGAGTGTACATACATCTAAACAGTGAACGAATAAACTGTGTGGAGTGATAACTCAGTGCTCTTCATTCTGTGCAGCTTCCATGGAAACCGATTCCACACTTTCCGTCCATTTTCCAGTCCTTTCGATTAAGCGTTTTCACCGCAGTCGTGAATCAAGATTTTTTGAAAGGCAAATCAATGACGAGTTTTTACAAACGTAATATAACTTTTATTTAAGATATTTTAAATATTAAGTAGACGTTTATAAAGTTATAAAATTGTAACGGCGCACCTTTCCCGACGTCTCGGACAAGCTCGTCGGTTCCAGAATTCGGGAGAAGGGGAAGACTTCAATTGACGAAAACTTATTATCGGTAACAAGCGTTTATTTTGGCGTACTATTTACAGGTGTTCGGGTCGTGTGTTATTTACAAGTGTTATTTTGCGTGTACGTGTGCGTGAGCGTGTTTTGTGTGTGCGTGCGTGTGTGTGTGTGTGTATATGCGCGTGTGTGTGTGTGTATGTGCGTGTGCGTGTGCTTGTGCGCGTAAGCGTGAGCGTGCGTGTGCGCGTGCGTGTGCGTGGGTGTGTGTGCGTGCGTGTGCATGTGCGTGTGCGTGGTGTGTGTGTGCGTGTGCGTGGGTGTGTGCGCGTGTGCGCGTGCGTGTGCGTGGGTGTGTGTGCGTGTGCGCGTGTGTGTGCGTGGGTGTGTGTGTGGGGGGGTGGTGTGGGTGTGTGTGTGTGGGTGTGTTGAAGGCGGGCGTGTACAGCTATTTACAAGCGGCGCGGGTTGCGAGCGGTTCGCATTACAAGCAGGTCGCCGTGTGCGCAATATGCACATGTGGAAGCGGTGCGGGTTGCGAGCGATTAGCGTTACAGGCCGGTCACAGTACGACTATTTACAGGCGCAAGTGATGCGGGTTGTGAGCGGTTCGCATTACAAGCAGGTCGCGGCGTGATGTTCGAGCGCGCTTCGGTCGCGGTCGCCAGGAACATCCTCCTTCCGGATAGCGCGGTCGAGAGTGGAATCGGTCACCGGGAACACCCGACAGGAGAAGAGAACACCTTTCTCCCGGATCGACGGTTAGGAACTCAAGGAGAGGCTTGCATCTAGTTGCTGGCTTCGCTTCGGAGCTAACTCTGAGGCTCTTACCTGATCGGATTCAGGATCGGAACAGGTCTCGAATCGTCGGTCGGTCGAGCTTATGTACCCGAGAGAGGGAAGCCTTTCCCCTCTCTCGTGCCATTCGAAAGAGAGAGAGGGATCCCAGTGGCGTGCGCGATGTTCTGCGCGGTGGGGTGTCCCTAGGCGCCGAGTCTCGAGAATCTGGGGCGGGCGTTTGGCCCCGAGACCGTTAGTAACGGCGTACCGTTACAAAATAATTAATTAATATAACTAAAATATATATACCAAAATGTGAACAAAATGAAAACTATAAAAATTTATCTCGAACGCACATTATTTCCTGTGAACAAAACCCACATAGTATAAGATCTCCACAAATGATCCCATTTTGATCCAGACTAAAAAATTGTCCGTAGGATTACTTGAGGATATCCCATGTAGCATGTCCTACGAAGATGTTATATAAGACATCCATCCTAGAGAACATATAATACTAAAAGATGACGAGAGGATGTTTTTTTTAAGTCACTTTCTGACAAGGCTAAAAGATGTCTAAAAGGATATCTTTCTGCCTACAAAAAAAATTCATCTTTTGAAAGATGTCTAAAAGATGTCTTTTAAAAGTCATAATTAATTTTAGTCGACGAAAAGATGTCTTTTTTGGTCATCTTTTTAGTAATTTTTTCGACAAGATCAAAGGAATACGTATATTTTATAATATACGTATTCCTTTGTTTGCCGCTACGTAGCATGCTCAGGCTTAACTATAACTCATATTCAGTTTTCATAACATGCATATAAAGCTTAAAAGAACAGGTACTACTAAAAGTATAATTTAAAGAATGTCTTTTTTGTCAGTTTAACTTCTGATATAATCCTAATAAGAGATACCGATAAGAATACAAAACATGAAATACAACCTATAAGAATAACCTATAATTAAGACGTAAAAAAAACATTAGAAATGACTAAAAGATGTCCTTAGAAAATTTTTTAAAAACTAAAAAGATGTCTTAAAGACTACCGAAAATGTCTAGATTTAGTCACTTTTAGTCATCATATGGATAGACATATCGGTGACATAAACGGGATCATGAGCCTACTTTTCGTCGCCTATATCCTCTTTACTAAAAGATATCTTTGACTAAAATATGTCACGTTTTAGCCATCTTTTAGACGACTTTTTGCCCTCTGGGATAGGACATTCTGATTTGATAAAAAATAAATAAAACAGATATGATAAAGAATTTTCCATAGGATTTCCTAAGGATATTTCTAATATATATATCTGTTCAAATTAGGCAAAAGATATCTTACATTAAAAAATATATACAGGGTGTCTGGTAATTCGTAAAAAATCTCTCGTGAGCAGATAAAACGAATCAAACTGAGTAAAAAAGTTTTATATTATTTTGCAATTTTCGCAATAATTACTGAGAAATTAATTAAAAAAGATTGACCAATTCGCGCGAATATCAACGCGTCGCGAGAAGAATGGCTCACCGCTAGGCCGAGCCAAGCTGATCGCCAAGCGATTCTCTCAATGCTTCGTCCGCATGCCTAGTAATTTAACCGCGAAGCAGTTAGGCCGCGCGCGCTTAGCAACCAGCTTGGCCCGTCCTAGCGTGAATTGGTCGATCTTTTTAAATTAATTTCGCAGTAATTATTGCGAAAATCGCAAATGATACAGAACTTTCTTACTCAATTTGATTCGCTCTACAAGAAGTTTTTTACGAATTACCGGACACCCTGTATATATATTTTTTAAATGTAAGCCATTTTTGCCTAATTTAAATTTAATTTTCCAATTTTAATTTCGTGTACACGCGCACACACTATATGTATTATAATTATTATAATTATAATTATTATTTATAATAATTTCAATCCGTTTATTAGAATCAAATATTATTTATTCTTAATATTTTCTCTATTTTGTGTATTAGTAAGCCAACGGCACACGATACTTATTTTCGTGCTAGATCGCATGCGAGCATCACGACGATTTGAGAATTTTATAATAATATTGAAGTCTTCGACGTTACTCAATGAAAATAAACTATTTTATCTCGAATGCAGATTATGTCTATATATAATAATTGTTAAGAACATTATTATGTCTTATTGTGAACATATTCAATTAGTGTTTTGCGCACTTGTAAATTTTTTTTTATGAAAAATAAATTCTTATTATCTTAAATCAAAATAAATCAGCTTCTTTTTATCTTTTAATTTTTTTTTACATTTTCATTAATTCTTTTGTGTACTCTTTCCTTTTTCTTCGATGAAATCTTTAAAATATAAACTTGAAGTTGATTTTAATCCTTCCTTCCTTCCTTTTTTTTTTTTTAGTAAAAAAGGCATGTTATTGATTATCGAATATCTCGAAGTGTATTGTTGCCTCTTTTCCGCGATGCCGATTGGTTCTTGGTTGTCAAGCATTTCATCTGCTGTGACATGCTTCATTCGCTTTTGCAACTGTCAAAACAGTCAAAACTGCAAATTTTGACAATTGCTTTGTGTTCAATAGTTTAATAATTTCAAAGTTTTTTCAATACTTTGTGACACTTATTCATTTTGATGAGAAATAAGAGAAAAGGAAAAGACAAGAAGACAGAGAAAGAAAGAGAGAGAGAGCATGAAGAAAGGAAGATATTATTAGGTAATAATATTATATATGTTAGGAAATTTATCAATATATACTGATCGATTAGATTTGATAAGTACAGGTTAATTTTATAATATTAATATACATTATATAATACATTATATATGTATTATATACATATATAATGTATAATTATATATATATATATATATATATGTATGTATGTATGTATATATATAATAATAAATTTTATTATATTAATATATTTTCTTTAAAAAATAGAGAGAAAGAACTAGAGAGAAAGAGAAAGGACACTTATTTATTCTGACGAGAAATAAGAGAAAAGGAAAAGACAAGAAGACTCAGAGAGAGAGAGAGAGAGAGAGAGAGAGAGAGAGAGAGAGAGAGAGAGAGAGAGAGAGAGAGAGAGAGAGAGAGAGAGAGAGAGAGAGAGAGAGAGAGAGAGAGAGAGAGGGAGAGGGAGAGGGAGAGGGAGAGGGAGGGAGAGGGAGGGGGAGGGAGGGAGGGAGAGAGAAGAGGGGGAGAGGGAGAGAGAGAGAGAGAGAGAGAGATATTGAGAATGAGAGTGAGAGAGGAAAAACTGAAAGAGAGTAAAATAGAAAAAAAACGGGATATTTTGTATATTCGCATATTAATTTTTTAATTATGCAAAGAAAGTATTACGTATAATTGTTTATAAAAATTATATATATATATATATATATATATATATATATATATAAATATACATATATGTATACGTACATATATACAGGGTGTCCTTGAATTGGCAGGTCAACTCTCGTGGGTAGATAGAACGTGTTAAATTGAAGAGAAAAATTTTATATTATTTTGCTAAATTCGCAATAATTAATGAGATATAAATTAATAAAGATCGGCCAATACGTGCCAGGATAAGCGCGCGGCACGAAGAAGCCTCCTACTTGTTACTTGATACTAGGCGCGCGGCGAGACAGTAGACGGAGCAGTCTACAAAGGACATACAAAGGACGTACAAAGGGCGTACTTAAAGAGACACGTACAGTGCGTTCTGCGTTTACGTCTTGCCACACGCCTAGTATCAAGTAACAACTGGGAGGTTTCTTCGCGCCGCACGCTTATACTGGCACGGATTGGCCGATCTTTATTAATTTATATCTTATTAATTATTACGAATTTAGCAAAATGATATAAGATTTTTTTCTTCAGTTTAACACGCTCTATCTACCCACGAGAGTTGATCCGCCAATTCGGGGACACCCTGTATATGTATATATAGGGTGTCCGGTCGCGACCGTCCCATAGCTCAAGGGCAGATAGAGCAGGTCAAACTGAGCATAAAAGTCCTCTACCATTTTGCGATTTTCGCAATAATTATTAAACTATTAATTAAAAACGCTCAGCGAACGATATTACATATATATACAGTGTCCGGTAATAATCGCTCCACCTCTCTAAGGCTGATAGAACAAGTCAAACTGAACATAAAAGTCCTCTACCATTTTGCGATTTTCGCAATAATTATTAAAATATTAATTAAAAACGCATAGCATATGCTGAATGCTATATGTGGCGCGCACTCACACGTTGAGCGTTTTTAATTAATATTTTAATAATTATTGCGCAAATCGCAAAATGGTAGAGGACTTTTATGTTCAGTTTGACCTTCTCTATCTGCCCTTGAGCTATGGGGCGGTCGCGACCGGACACCCTGTATATATATATGACATTAATATAAATATAAAACAGTGTATATTTATATTATTGTATTTATATGTATTAAATATTATATTTATATAATTCTATAAATACACAGAGAGAACAAAATTAAAGTATAAAAATTAATTTAATATTTACTTAACTTTCGAGACTTTTCTGTTATATTTTGCAAACTTTGGTATACATATATTGCCCTTCTATATATACAATGTAATTCTTTTAATTATCCAATTATAATTGTCTAATTTATTTTGATTCATTAAATGATACATTAAAATAAAGAAAGATTAAATGCTAAACAGAAACTGTTATCATCGATGACCAGTTTCAATTAGCAACGAGTTCAATAATATCGTTGAACTTTCAAATAATAAAGGTTGATGTACCCATACTGCTAGATTAAACATTTTCCAAGATTCTGTATGATTGTGAGCAATATTTTCAAATAAATTGCGTTTCAGTTTAGCTTCCTTACGATACATCTCATATATAGTTTCTGCTATCTCACCTAAAAAATTTGAAACATATATATATATACATATATTTAAGTTATAGTAATCCACTTAAATCTTAAATGACTAAATTATAGTTAAAATATATCAATTATTGTATATATTAGATATATTTATATATTTGATTAGATTAAATTGCAAGTTATGTACAAGTTGATACAAGTTATAAATTCTTTACCAAACTTGCTCATTGGCCACGTTATAAACAATTTATTTGTAGTTTCCTGCAAGACTGTTATGGCTGTCAACTGATTTTTAATTTGCTCCAAGTTTATAATTATGCCATCCTGTAAACACAGTTTTACTTTTATTCATATTGATAAATTTTTATTTATAATTTTAGAAGCAGCTTAAAAATTAACTTAAAAATAAAGTCAATTAATTTAAAACAAATAATATATAATTAAAAAATTTTTGGAAGGAAGTATATATCTCCGTACCAGATTATCACAAACATTTTCTAACTTGTCGCATAAATCTTGCAAAACCATAGAATAATTTTTGTCACGCTTTACTTGTATTATGCTTTTTAAATAGGTGAGTCCTTGAAGATGAAAACTGTTCCATTGTTGTATATTTGTATAAATATCTGTAGCTAAATTATATGCAAAACGTTCAGTTCCTGTCAAATTTTTTCCTTGAAACGATTTATGTAAAGGTAATTCTGTAATAAAATTATTAGAATAAAGATTTAATGTAAAATAATTAAAATACTTTTTTATATCTTTTTTCATTAGCATTTAACATTTTTACTTAGTCTTATAAATTATAATAAAGATATCTAAAAAAAATCTAATATAGATTTTATTTGTGTGTGCATACTATATAATTATATTTAATTTAGAATATATTAGTGATTTATCTAATCAAGAGATAATCTTACTGATAGGAAGAAACGTTTCCCTTTTTGTTGTTGTAGTGAGGTTAGTATTCCGTTCTACATTCATTTGTAAAATTTATATAAATTTTGAAAGAAAAAAAATTCACAGAGTGGTAATTCTGATATATTATATACACTTTAATCTTTATATCTTGCTAAATAATTTATTTGACTATAATCATACAATCACATTCTGTTAATGAGCTAGCGTGGTTTCTTGAAATTTTACTTAGGTGCGTTCGGAAATCTTATCTGCGGGCTAAAGTAACTTTAATTGACCAATCAGAACAAAGAGATCCTTATTCCTTTTATCCTGATTGGCCAATTAAATATTACGTTACCTTAGGAGTAAGATTTCTGAATATATTCCCTGAGACGCGACTAGTGATTGGTTCGTGTTCGTGCTAGATCTATAATTGTGACTCTCAAAAATACGAAACGTTATAAATTTATTAGTTTTATTACATATAATTAACTACACGTGATCTTTTTTCAGTTTAATATGTATAATAGAGTAATATATGTATATATATATAAATTTTCTTTATCAATATATTGATCAATCGCATGATACGTAAATGCATCACGTGTTGCATTTACGCATCGTGCGATTCACCAGTTGATGAATTAAAAAACTCGCCTATTTATATATCATATGAGTTTTCAATTAGTTGCCAAAATTATAGAAGAAGAATTTATAAAATTTTATGGCAAACGTAAATTAAGTAAAGAAACTAAAATATTTGATAAAATTACACAGATTGTGGGTTCATACTAATTTCCAAAAAAAATTATTTATTGCCTTGTCAGAACTCATGTTTATACTTACGTTTAAGAAATATATAAAAATAAAAAAAAATTTATTAAGAGGAAGGATGAACAATATAAGAAAAAAATGATGCGCATCATGCAAAGTTTTTTGTGAGCTTTTTATTATTTGTTAATTTTATTATTATTTTGTTATTAATATTATATTATATTATTAATTAATATATAATAAATAATATAAAATAATATTATATTATACATATTAATAATAAATAATATTATATTATATTATTATTATATTGTTATTAATATTTTGTTATTTTATATTTTATTCTATGTTTGTTGTTTCATGTTTATGTTTATTTCATGTTTATATGTAATATATGTATCATAAACAAAGTTTTGTGTTTTTTATTCTTTGTTATTACAGTCGGACCTCTTATCCTACGACAAAAAATTCTCTCATGCTACGACCGCGAAAGGGGAATTATACCCCCACTCTCAAATTTTTGTCGTAGGATCAGAGGTTTAAGGGGAAGATTCCGGACCGAAAATGTCGTAGGATAAGAGGTCCGACTGTACATAAATAAAAAATTAAATAAAAAATTAATATTATTAATTAATTTATTATTATTAATAATATTATAATATATACTATATATCATAATATATATCATAATATATTATTATCCATATATTTATTATATTAAAATTTAAAATTCGCGGCTTGTATTGACGCATGCATGTGATTGGTGAAAATAGCGAGCGGCCTTCATTGTTACATCGCGCATGCGTGAAAAAAGAAGCTTATAGCTTGTCTAACAAAATTGTCATGCGCGACTTTCGCTCCTTCGTCTGTACTTTATCCTTTACTACGTCTGCATTTTGATAGTGTGATTGTAATAATTTAATCTTCTGGATTTTGATTATTCTTCTCAAATTGTTTACATTATATATCGGCATTAACGTGTTAATATGTTTGGCAAGAAAAAAGAGCCGAGACGACCCAGACCAGTTGGTGACTTAGAACAGGTAACTGATAATTGTCTTTGTGATTAATATGTAATGAAGTGTAAAATCTGTTTCACAATTTTTTTTTAATTTGCATATTTTATATATTATATTTTAAACCATAAATTCAGTTCTTGCGGTTTTAAATGTATACATAAATATCATACATCTAACAAGGAAAGGTATGGAAATGTCCCCCTTCGATTTTAATGCAATTTGAATATGTTGTAGTCTACATCAAAATAGGAGACACATATTTTTTTATACGTGCTCAAACGGCCGTTAAGGGGGAAACATCCTGTTGAGAAAAATCGGTTTTTATATTTCTGAGCAAATACCGTCAAAACGGTAAGAGATATAAAAAAAATTTCCAATAAGAGTTTTATAGTTTTTAATGTACTTTAAAACTGCATAATCAGATTTTTCAAAAAATGAAGAAAGGAGGGAGGATTTCGAAAAATATGACATTTTAGAAAAATCTGATTATGCAGTTTTAAAGTATATGAAAAACTAAAATTTTTTTTTATATTTCTTACCATTTTGATGGTATTTGCTAAAAAAACATAAAAACCGATTTTTCTCAAGAGGGTGTTTAACCTCCTTAATGGCTCTATGGGCATGTATAAAAAAATACATGCTTCCTATTTTGACCTAGACTACAACAGATTCAAAGCACATTGAAATTGGAAGGAGATAATTTCATACCTTTCTTTATAAGTCACATATTTGTTTATCCCTTCTTTTAAGCTCAATTTATATATAAAAATGTTGATTTATAATGAACTTTCTTTTTCATTAATAATATAGTTTGGCATCTTTCAAGTACCTGATATAAATATGGGCAATATTGATGATAATATGATGGAAGATGATGACAACGATGAAGACTTTGAGGCTGAATTAGCTGCTTTGGCAGCTGGTAATGATACAGGCTACAAAAGTAGGCGAAATAGTAAGTTAATGAAGTTTTACAAATTTTGTGTATAACTAAGAAATATAAATCTATAACATAATAAAATTATATGTTCAAGTTTATAATATATAGGATATCCTCTAAAATCACCAAAGCTATCTCCTTTTAATAATAAATTATAATTTGAAAATGATTAAAAGTGAAAATATTAAAGGATATTACTTTTTTGCAAGATTCTAAATTTTTTTATTACATACCTTTGTAAATTAAGCATTAAATTAAAATTTTGTTAAAATACTTTATCTGAAATTAATTACAGAATATAATTTTGTTAAGAGCTTAACTCTTTGCAAAGTTTAGTTTATGAAAATTGTTTTTTTTTTTTTTTTTTTTTTTTTCAATAATTTATAACTATTATTATAACTATTATTAATGACTTGACATTTTCACTGAGAAAAAATTGTTTCAAAGTAGCTAGAAAATCTGTTATTAAAAAACATTTGATGATTTTGGGATACTCCGTATACAGTAATATATCTTTGGAAAAGCACAAGATTTCAAAATGTATTATTCAAAAAATATATATTTTGAAGGTATTTTCTAAAAATATCGAAATTGAAATTGAATTAATGAACATATAATACTATTTAAATAAAATATTAAAAGACAAGTATATATTAGTGATTTCAATATTTCTCTTAGATATTTTTTAAATTTATATTATTTTGCTAATTTCTTTTAGTGTATGTTACAGTTATGAAAATTTTAATGAAAAAGTTTTTTAAGATTATTTAAAAAAATTATTAAAGAGTGATACATATTAAATAGATTATTTATTTATTTATTTATGAAATAAAGGACATTTGCTGTTTAATATAATTTAGTGCAAATCTTTAATCTAGTTTGTGATATTTTATATTGAGAAAATCTTGAATAAAGAAATATCTTACCAAGTGTTTTCTAAGATATTTTATACATATTATAACTGTTGAATTGAAAACAACACAATCTATATTTGTATTTGCATAATACACATATAAATGTTATAGTTACACCCAAAGCTGTTACCAATGTAAATTTGGATGAAATGGTAGCTGAGTCCATGAAGGATATAAATTCTGATGAAGAGGCATCTGAAGGAAACGATGATCCTGCATTATTGGTATGCGATATCTGATTATATTACATCGTAATTAGTATAGTGTAAGGTCTGATGAATTTAGTATTATTCTTTATTGCTTTAGAAAGAGTTGCAGATGCTAGCAGGTAATGAAATTGTGACAGAAGAGACAGCAATGCCAGAAATAACGGAGGAAGAGCAAACGGAACCTAATGAATGCAAGTCTACTATGGAGGAAAATAATTCTATGCACGAAATGATCAAAGTATTGCAAGAAAGACTAACGATTTATGAAATAGCCGAACAAAAGGCAAGAAAAGAAAATGAATCTAGCAGGGCTAAAAGATATAGCAGAGGTATAAAAACACTCAAGGAAATGTTGGTTTCTGCACAGTCAGGCAGAAACATAAATGAAGCTGATATTCCTCCACTCTTGCCTCCTTCCGCTACTACAGAATCTACAAATAAAAATGCAGGTAGTACATATCCTTTTGTATGCATATGCTGAATATTGTTATCTTTTTTTATCTATCAGTTTATCTTATATTATCTTATATTATAGATCAGTTATTTGAATCAAATTTTATCTTGAAAAGAATTGATCATATATATAATGTATAGAGTATATAAAAAATTGCAAACTTCTTAAATGTATTTTCTCACTAAATTCTAAATTATATTCCTAAATATATTAGTTGAAAAATTAGTATAAAAAAAAATTTCACAGAGATAACTATGAATTAACAATAAATAATTTACGTATTACTATTTATATATAATAATTTAATTTAAATAATAATAAAAATTAAAATCTAATAATTATATATGTTGTTGCATTATTTAGCAAAATATTATTGTAGTTCTATTTTTTTAAGCATTATTTAGAGATTTGTAACATAAACTTTAATTTTATGAAAATTATTTTATTTCTTTTCCAGTAAAAGAAATATCGTCACCGACTGAAGTCAATGAATCATCTGCTACATCAGATGCAGTTTTAAATGACGATCTTTCCGAACCAGCAGCAGATCATGAGGAAATCACAGTTGATCAAGAAGTTTTGAATAAATTAAAAGACCAACAGCAAAAATATAAGACTGCCGCAGTTGCCTGGAAGAGAACGGGTAATAAAGAGCAAGCACTAGAGTATGTAAAAACTGTAAAACAATTCGATATAGTTATTGCTGCGGTCGCTGCGGGTGAGAAACTCGATTTATCAGATATGCCACCCACTCCAACTCTACCTTCTCCAGCAAGTGCTACACCACCAGCAAAAGAAGAAAGCGAAGTTCAGCAGCAAGCTTCTACAGATGCAGGTAACATATATGTAACAGATAAAATTAAGAATATTTGTATATTGCATTATCGATTTTTTGTTAAGAAAAAATATATATATAATAAAAGTCGAGTAATATTCCTAAATCTCAGTATTTTTTTGTAATATTTATTTTAATTTTAATATTTTTAATATTTATACGTTTTTTTATATTTATTTTTCGTGTGATATACATGCAAAATAATCGTTTATGTGTTTTTTAATGAACAATAAATAAATAAAATACATAAAATGTGTAACAATAAAAAGCCATTTATTTCATAATAATGTGGATTATTACCGACAGGCGACTCACAAGCAAAGCTCGGTCCTGAGAACATCAAAGGTGCTCTTAAGGAACGTTTGGAAGTATACAGGAGAACAAAAGTAGCTGCCGAAGCTGAAGGCAATACTTCTAAGGCGCGCAGATACGGTAGAATTTGCAAACAGTTTGAAGACGCCATTAAGTCGTACACAAATAGAAAACCAGTATCTCTAGATGAACTTCCTGTTCCGCCTGGTTTTCCACCATTGGTGTCTAATTCGCAAAATAATGATACTACTGCACAACCTGTAGTTCAGCCTAAATCATCTGAAGATAATGCTGTAACAAAACCTGTGTCACCAAAAGCACCTGTTCCTCCTCCTAGAACAGGTAAAAAATAATGAAATATATATTTTTTCTATTTGTATATATTTATATAAAAACCGTTTTAATTTTTTATTATTATTCTTAAGCTTGTGTGAAAAGTGTTGTATATTAATCTTATGCATATATAATATATATTCACTCATATTTTTTTATTAGGACAAAAACCAAGTCACAAGATTACATCGCGTGCAGAGAAGCAAATGATACAATTACAGTTGCGGCAGCGTGAATTGAAGCAAGCTGCTTTAAATGCAAAACAAGCTGGGGATATGGATTTGGCACGTGATTATTTGAAGCAAGCTAAAGGGATACAACCTTTAATTGAAGCCAGCAAAGCTGGATTGCCTGTTGACATGAGTTCGATCCCGTTATCACCTCTTGAGAAAGTAGAACTCAATATATGTCAGAAGGATGAGAATTTTATATTGGTGTCCGCCGAAGATTTTTTAGAAGGCTCGAATGGGACAGATGATCAAATTTACGAAAACCTTGAAACTCAGTTAATTAAACAAATTAAGGTAACAATAAATATTTTCTTAGAATTATTTAAGTTAGAGTGATATTTTTATGTTATTAAGTGATTAAATAACGAATAATATATTGAAATTAGTAAAATATATATTTTCTACATAATTATTGAAATTAGAGAAGTATCAATATATATAAGCCATTGGTTTATATAAATTTTTATTATTTAATTTTACAGTGGTGTTTATCTACACGAGATCACTCAAAAGCGTTGGGGGATGTTCCTGCATATAATAGGTGGGAACGGCTTGCACTTGGTTACACGCGAGATTTAGATATGCTGAGAGTTCGAAAACGCGATTTACTACCACCACCGCAACATCATTATGAAATGAAAACCTATCAAATAGTACAGTTAGTATACATTTATTTTTCTTATTAATTTTGATATGATTCAATATAAATGTAAGAGGCAAGCGAAATGAGAAGAGATTATATGAGAAAAAAAATATATATTTTTGAAAATTTACAAAATTCAAAAATTGTTTATTTAAAAAAGAAAATCCATATTATATTAGGTTTAATAAGATTCTTTTTTTTTTTTTTTTTTTCATCTTAAAAGTTTCAAAATGCTTTTTTTAGGAATGGTTTTTAAATGTTTTGTAATTAGAATAATTTATTTATTTATAACTAATATCGATTTGTTTAACTACATTTCAGTCATCATTTAATTTCACAACAATTCGTGAACACAAAATATAATGTCTTGTTAATAGAATTTTTACAGAGAAAATTATTAATTTTTTATGCTTGCAACTTTACTTGATTATTGAACTGATATTTGTTAGTGATAAATATTTATAAATAAATCAATTAATTATATACATTAATATTGTAAGTTTTTATTTTAGTAAAAGTAATTTAGGATATAAATTGCTGAGGACAAGAAAGAAATAATCTGTTTAAAATAACACATCAAACCCAATCTTATTAAAAAAATTTTCAGTTTATATATACAATTTCTGTAAAATTAGATTTTTCTTTTTTAGAGAAAAGATTAGATAATTATGTAATATTCTTTTGATATAAAAAAAGTACACTATTAATTGTTCATCACATTTATTATATATATAATAGAAATTATAGTATAATTAATATTTTAAAAATTAACTTAATCTGAATGAAATACAATTTTTTCAGGAGTTCCACTGATTTAAACGACAGCGATATCGAAATTTCTATAATTAGGGGAATCAATTATCCTCGAGAGGCAGATACGTATGTTATGTTTGAATTTCCATTTCCATCGGATAATCATCCCGGAGATAGAACATTAACAATCAAAGATTCTGCCAATCCTGAATATCAGGGTGTATTTCCATTGAATGGGATTATAAATCGCACTTCCAGACAATGCCAAAGAGCTTTCAAACGACATGCTTTAAAGTGTGAAGTTTGGACAAAAGGGTAATTCAATATTAACATCAAGCATTTAACATTAATTAGTGTTTAATATTAATTTGATGTTAAGTTTTAATCATTTACTGTCTGACAAAATACTATTGAAGTTCCACATTTGTATTGTGTATGGAAATTTTCGTGACTTTTAAAGTGTTTTGACCGTATTAGTGAGCATGAATGTTAAATTAAATTTAATACACAACACACTGATATCACATTTTATAATTATCTCGATGTTTTAATATTACTAAATTATTTTAAACTATTGATTATTATGACAAATTAAATTAATCAATGAGGTTTGTAGAAAAATGTAAGGTGCTTTAGATCTAGGGAATTATATTTTCTTGAAAAAGAAAAACAGAAGGAATAAAAAAGGAAAGCAAAGAGACAAAAGGAGAAAAGAAAGGGGTGGGAGGAATATTTCTTAATAATTTTTTAAAAGAAATATCAATTTTAAATGTTTTGACAAATTAACATAGACAAGATGACAAAAATCTGGGACAAAAAAGTAATCTATAATTTTATGTATAAAGATTGTTTTAATTCATTTGTATGAGAGAAATAATTTTATTAGAAACACTTAATTGCTGTTGTATGTACAAATAATTGTTTAGATTTTTTTATATATATAAATATTTTTCTGTTTTTATAACAGTACTCTCCTTTGCAAATGTCTATATTTCTTTCTCGTTTAAAAGAAACAGTTAATAAATTGCATTATCTTTTTCGCTTGGATTTACATGTATATTAAATATTAGAAGTTGGACAAATATTAATTATGTTTAAATATTAAGAAAAGCTGTGTACAACGACAGTATCATACATAAAAAATAGAACGTTGCTTGCAGATGCTCACTGAATCCCATTTTATGCTGCTCTCATCCCAGGTACGACATCCCTCAAATCCTGTAGAGTATGCAGTTTGTTACAAATGCACAGAGATTTTGATGATATATATTTTTAAAAATAATGTAGAATGTTATTTCCTGGCATTATACATGCTACCTTCTTCCTATAAAAAGATGCAGTAGCGTTTGCAAGAGTAAATATGTATGTAAATGTAAAAATTATTGTAGAATGAATGAATCATGTATATAAAATTGTATTGTGTAATAACTATGGATTCTATCATATTACGAGCGATCTGTAACAACGTATATCTGAATTTCTGCAACATAAAAACATTTTTGACTTTTTTTTATATTTTTTATAATGTTACAGAGGTTTCTTCAGAAGTGACAGTCTACTTGGTACAGTGATGGTTAAGTTACAACCTCTTGAATCCCAGTGTACTCTACATGATTCCTTTCCGGTAATTAAATGATTTATTTTGTATGCTCTTTTTGTGTAAAAAAGTTATACAGAATAAAAATTGATTATATTATTTTAGCTTATGGATGGCAGGAAGGCAACAGGAGGAAAACTAGAATTAAAAATCCGTCTGAGAAATCCGATTCTTTTTAAGCAAATAGAAAACATCACGGACAAATGGTTAACTATTGATCAATGATGACTGATTGAATGCTGATGTTTAATAATTTATCATTAATTTTTTTAATTGTGGGGCCTTTAAAAATGATGCGCATTGAGAATAAATTACTGTATTTTTTAAATATATAGATATTATATATAATATATGTAATTAAAATATATACAATAAAAAAACATACATATATACATACATATACAGGGTGTCCGGTAATAAGCGCCTCATCTCTCTAGGGCAGATAGAGCAGATCAAACTGAATATAAAAGTCCTCTAGCATTTTGCGATCTTCGTAATAATTATCGAGAAATTAATTAACAAAGATTGACAAATCCGCGTGAGTATAAGCGCGCGGCGAGAAGGCCCATCCCACTGCTACGTTACTAGGTGCGCTACTCATACATATCCATTGCCAGTCATAGACCGCTCCTCCTATCATTCAATGAGCGCCTAGTAACCGCGTAGCAGTAGGATGGGCCTTTTCGCCGCGCGCTTGTATTCGCCCGAATTTGTCAATCTTTGTTAATTAATTTCTCGGTAATTATTACGAAGATCGCAAAATGGTACAGGACTTTTATGTTCGGTTTGACCTGGTCTATTTGCCCTAGAGAGGTGGGGCGATTATTACCGGACACCCTGTATATATATATATATATAAACATACAAATGTGTAATAAATAAGATGCAAAAGATGTAAATATGAGCTACATACAATTTGTAATATATATAAATGCGATAAGTTTGGACTATGTTTTGCTTGTAAAAAGTAAAGAAATGCTTTTATCAAGTAAATTATATTTATTTATATACAATGACTTGAAATTGATTATTTGAAAAATATTAACAAAAAATTATACACAGATACATTACTAACACATAGTAGAACTGATTAAATGAGACACGAATGTAACAATGCTAACAGAAATGTAACAAAACTGGCCAACAAATTGTTATGATAATTTTGTAACACAGTTTGACATAGATTGATGACGGAATATAATTCAATATAATGCAGTTGATTCTAATCTATTACACATTTTAATTGAATCTGCACGTTGCTACTATTTTGCTTATTCTATAGCTATCTAATTACGTACAATTTATAAAAATTTTTTTATATGTATACTCTTATTAAAAAATTCTTATTAAAAACTATAGAATTTTTTTGTGAAACATTGATTCATTTCTAATTATATAATTATAATATTTATAATTATTAATAATTTATAATATATGAATTGTTATACTTATTAGTTATTTTCTTATATTTTATGTATTCTGCATTTTTTTTAACTAATATACATTATTATTGCATATATTTAATTGTATTCAAAAGAGAACAACGCGCATATAGATTTATACCTAAGGAGATAGCGCAAAGCGATTTCTCAAATTTTAAATAGATACGTATATCGTGTGATTTACATGTGGAAACAGAATAATTTGTACGCTAGAGCTGAATCTACGTTTCTCGGAGAACAATACAGCAGGTGAACCTCACTAACAAACTATTGTCCGATAATCGTTCGACTCTGCCTCTTCCCAGTTAGCTCTATACTATTAGTTCATTCCTCAACCGGTGTAGGGGTTCCCATTTTAAGAATATATTTTGATTCCGAATTTTGATACTTATCATCATTTATAGTTATATTTATTTTGAGAAATATGCTAAAAAATAAATGATTTTTTCTATTTTAATTTATTTTGATTTTAATTCAGTTTATTTGCATTATTTCTTTTTCTTAGTCTTTATTTTTATTTTTTTTACCTTTTAAGGATATTTTTTTTTCTCTTTTTTGTATTTGTTTCAAAAATTATGTAAAATCCGTTTATAATTAAATTAAGTAACAAAATATAGAAAAAAGGTTCTGCTTATGCAAATAAATTATATTTGTACGTCCATGATACACAGAGTTGTGTCTGACGATTTGACAGTTTTATAAATGTTGATATGTTTAAAAAATCAATACACATATTCGCTTTTCATTTTTTTTATTTTATACGTGTTTAACTTTTTAAACATATAAAAAATAATCACACATAAAATTAAAAAATACATAACATTATGAATGTATTAAAATTAAAAAATTTAAAAAATATATTAACACATCTTGCGCGGAAAGCGACTAAAGTCGTTTTGTACGGGAAAACACCCGCGCAAGATGTGTTAATAAATATATTATAGCAAATAGATAAAATAACAATTTATATTATAACATGTATGAGATAAATTATATAAATAAGAGTTATAAAAATTAAATAACAAAATATAACATTATAATATAAAAATGTTGAGCTAAATTATAACAAATTATAATAAAACATAATTATAATGTAATATTATTAAACTAACAATGTTGATTATTTTAAATATATATGTATAATGACCGATTTGTGCATAAAATGCAGTTTACACCCACGTGTAGTAGTGTCACTCACAAAACAAGTGACACTTCACTGCGTGGCCTATGTCAGTTCGCATCTAAAGAACGAAAAGGGTACTTGAGCGTCACTGAAAATTCGAAAGAAGGATTGCGTTAAACCAAGTACTGTACATCCATCACATGATCGGAAAACAATGGGATTTATTTGCCAATTAGACAATTAGGTCGGCCATGAGAGGGAACTCTCGGTTCTTCGACCGACCGAAAACTCAGGGTGAACGTATACCCCTGGGGGCGCGGTAGTATTTGCCATGTATACACGTAACCGGGGGTTAATGTTGACCTTTTAGCCTCCGCCCTGGTTGAATCGGTTGCGGGTTTCTGCGTGCAAATTAATGATGTTTATTCGCTTAACCCTTTGCTTCTATCTCGTCTCATTTTCGTCTATGCAGAGTGAAAATTACCAAAAACGAGGTTCCAGTGATTTTGTTGCTCTTTCCTTTTTTTTGTAAATATTCCACGAAGTCATCGATCATTTTACGGTTTTTAAAATAGGAGGATTAACCTACGTTTAAATGTTACCATACATGCATATACGTTTGTGCTACGTCAAAGTTTATAGGCTATCTCACAGTTGACAACTTTAATTTTTTTTTTTGATCTTGTGTGTGAGAAAAGATGAAACCTTCATATCAAATCAAAATATTGAGTTATATTTTAGTTTCAGAAATGATTGCCAGGATATTTTTTAATCATGTATTACACATGGAATATTGATACTTTTCAGATATTTGTGTTTACTTTACATTTTTTATTCATTATATTTTATTATATTTTATATGCAGATATTTTAGAAATGCTTTATTATAAGTTTTTTTTTATTTTTGCTCCAAAAATTCTTTGAGGAACTTCAATAAAATAAATTTTGAGCATTCTGTTTATCTTAAATTTTTAAATATACACACAGCAGAAACCGTTAATAATAAAATATAGTTTTAGCAATAAAATTTTTAAATTATAAGAAAAAAAAGATATTAATAGAAATGTTAGATTAGTAAAGAGCATAAAAATTTTTGTTGATATTTTGTTAAAAATTGTCTATTTTTTAAAATTATTTATATAAAAATTAAAAAATATTAAATAATATTAAAAAATATTAAATAAAGTAAAATAAAGTATTTTAATTAAGAAAAAATAAAATAGTTTGAATTTTATTTTTTTCTATAGTTATTTTTTTATGACTTCTTTATCTTTTATTTATCTTTTTTATTATTTGTAGACAGATCAATAATATTTAAAATTAAAGGTTTTTAAAGTTAAAAAAAAAAGAAAAAAATTATTATTTGTTTAATCCTTAAAATATGTTTTAAGATTTCTCGATAAATAAATAAATATACATATATATATATATATATATATATATATATATATATATATATATTTGTTCCAATAGTGGAAAGCTTCAAAGTAATTACATCATTAATTATAATCTGATAAAAAAGTAGTTATGTCTTAAAACAGAGATGACTTTTTTTTCTTCATATTGATATTTAATCATCAAATTAAGATTCTTCTATTATTTGTATATAAAAATAGAAATTTAAATAAACATATATGAATCCGATCAAAGATTAATAAACATTGTATATTTTGTATATTATTTACAAATAAGAGGTGATCAAACGTAATATTTTGCATTACATACATTAATTTGAAGATTAATTGATATATATTTTGCATACATGCAGTTTAGTTATAAATAGCTCTCACAAATCAGAAATTTGAAATCAACTGTCTCCGACGATGTTGTGTATGTTGAATGCAAAAAAATTAAAATATTTTTGACTCTTGTCATAGGATAACCTTTGACATGAGCAACTATTTATCTCTACAAATATGTTACAATGTGCTGATTCGAAGTTCAACGATGACGTGTAATCTCAGTTGCGACAAGATTAAATCATGAATCAATGTTATATGTATTAGAAGATTAAAGGTTCGGAATTATATAACTAATTAAATATATATATATATATATATATATATATATATATATATGTATATATATGTATAAATTTTGGTAATTTTGTTATAATTAAATCTAATATTTATATTTTCATAATAAAACGCTTAAAGAAATTTTATTTAGTTGGTATCAAACAAATTTTGTGACAATAAAGTGTACTTTTCACTTTTTATGTAAACAAAGTACTAAGTATTTAGTTTTTTCTCATTATTTTCTGTTATTATATCACAATTCTCAAAGTTTTTATGAAAAATCAAAGAAACACCAAATTGCATTGTGCATATTAAAAAATACGATATTTCGAAAATACATTTTCAAAAATTTTATTTAAAAAATATAGTTATATAATATAAAATTATTAAAACAAAATATTAATATAAAATTATTAAAACAAAATATTAATACAAAATTATTTATATTCTGATAAATTACAATAATTGTTACAATAAATGTTATAATAAATGCTCAAAATATTAATTTTCAAGCATTTGTTAATTCTTTTATATTACTTTTTGTTGTTGGAGGCTGTTTCCTAAACTATGTCAAGCTTGTTTACAAACACTCCTTTAGAGTATTTATCGACATATCTGACTGGTTTAGTTTGATAAGAAAATATAATTGTAGTAATAATAAATGAGATAGATTCCTTGAAAAATAGCAAACTTTGATGAAAGTGTGTATACGTTAATGTTAGGCAAAAAATCAATGTTTGAGAAAATTAAAAAAAAAATATTAAAAATATTTTTATAAAATCAATTATTATAATATTACTTATAATATATTTCAAAAAATGAATGAAAAGAGTTTATACACATCCATAAGATTTTAATATTCATTTTAATAATTATTTTAAAGTTCTTCAAGTCACTGAAAAATATTTTTTTGGCATTTTAATTCTTTAACTATATAAAATACTTAACAAAATATGAAAAAATATGAAAATTTATTTTTAAATAAATGTTTTTAAATTAGAAAAAATCTATTAAAAAGTGCAGAAACTTACATACTATTATTCTATTTAAAAAAAAGGAAGTCGCCCTTTTTAAATTTTTTTAAAAGAGATTAATGACAGTATCTGTCATTAAAAAGATCTTAACAAACCATAAAAAATGGCAAGAAAATTTCTTCACTACTTTTAATAGTTTTGGAGATAACACTTTGTAACACTTTACATGATACACCCTGTATATGTATCGCACACGCGTTTACTCGCTGCTATGCATTTTATAATTCTTATCAGGCGAAGTAAATACGATTAAGATCCCCACGTGCCGTAGCTATTGCATATATATTTGCTACGAGCAATTAATTGCGTGCAGAAATCTTGCTTAATCGACATAATTTTATTTATTCTTGCCTAATGTGGTTGTTTTATTAATATATTTTACTATTGAAATTTTTAACCAAAATTAAACCTTTTACTAAAATTACTTGTTTGGAATTGCCAAATACGGAGGGAGAGGAGAACTTTTTGCGAAAGATTTGTTTCTCATAAAATCTATTGTAATATTTCTCTTTTTACAAAGAATGTACAAAATAACAAATATGCCTATATCTATTTGAAATTTAATTACTTCGATAATTTAGAATGCCAAGCCATATGTAATGATAATTATTAAATGTATAAAAAAAATTATAAAGGATGTGACTAATGTTAAAAAATATAAATGCACTATAATTGATTTATTATTTTGTTTTTACAGTCTAGTTATTACCTTAAAATTTAAAATGGAAATTTATTTACTAGATATTTATTAGAGATTATCAGACTGTATCACAGTCTAATTTTGATAACATAATTTCTAATTTTTTTAACAAATAAAATCCAACAAAACAAATTTTCTCTGAAATCGAATTATTTACTGGAAGGTATAAAAATATACTACATATATAATATATATACAAATATATATACAAATATATATACAATATTAATAAACAAAAACTAAATATTATGAAAAAAATTTATTTTTTTCTTTTGTTTTGAACTTAAAATTGAAAAAAAATTAAATTAAATTTTTGTGCGAACTGTCTGTGTAACAAAGCAACTAAAGACTCAATTAACCAATTTATGTTTTTTGAATTAACATTTTAAAGCAAAATGGTACATTATATTGTACATATATTAATATATAAAATGCAGAACAATTTATGAAATGCTAGAATATTACAGATTCTTGAGACGCGCTATTCATTTTCTTGCACAAGGTCTGATCAAAAAGTATCTGACTTGATTTTTTTTTCTCCTAAACTAGGTCAAGGTCGGGAAACATGTGTGGAACGCGATCTTGAATCTTGGCATGTATGCGTGAATTTCTGTGTTCTGACTGAGCGGATTAAGTAGATAATCTGCATTAAATTTTGCCAGAAATTCAGCAAAACATTAAATGATTAAGAAAATTTTCAGATTGATATAAAAAGATAAAAATTTAATGAAGTTTCTTTCCTCAATTCATTCATTATAAGAGCCAAAGTCGCATTTTATATTGTAAAAAACTAAGAATTCAAATACATTTTTTCTGAATCTTTAGATCTGAGTGTCTGAAAGTAATTTTAGAACAGAGTCGTTTTTCTGAAAGTTCAGAAAAATGTCTGAAAATTGTGTCTGAAAAATCAGACAGTGGGTTTGTAAAAAAATTTTAGACACTTTTGTCTGAATTTTTAGTCATTTTTCTGAAAATTCAGAAAAATATGTAAAAATTCTGTCTGAAAAATCAGACAGTGGGTCAGTAAAAAAATCTTAGATATTTGTCTGAATTTTCAGTCAGTCATTTCTTATACCAATCCCTCAATTTTGAGCTCTAGTTTAGCAAAAAGAATCATAATTTTTATTATTATTTTGTAATAACTTTTTTCATACTTCTAAAAACAAAAACTCGATATTGTCAAAATATAGTAATATTTGTAGTAAAATTTCCATTTGACATATTATTTTAAACTTGACAGAAGAATATATTTATAAATAATTTTCTTCTCAAACTCTAGTTAAATTCGCATTAAAATCATTCTACTATTAATTTTCTCGGAAAATTGATATAAAGCTGCTTATGAAATAAGCACAGTAAAAAATTATCGTCAATGAAAAGAGGCAACAATGGCATTTGATATATTCGAGTATTGATATAATATGCTTTTTTTAAGACTAGAATCTAATCTAGTTTTCTTTATTATTTCTCGAACTTTATGGACGAATAATAAAGATTAAAATACTTATACACACATACAAAGGCTATAGCCGGATAAGCATACTAAAAGTGCCTCTGACGAGTTTTCAAATAACATTTGGCCTGTCATGTCCTCACTGTAAAAAAAATTTCTTCAAAATTTCAGCTTCCTAACTTTATTATTTCCTCAGTTTTCGAGAAAAACGTCATTTTCAGTTTTTATTTTTCTTTTCTGTAAATATTTGAGATGATCCCATATCGATTTTTTTATGAATACTTATCAACAAAAGACATAAAAAAATATTTTTTTATTAATCTCGAATAAAAGCTTGATTTGTAAAAAAAGAATGAACTTAAGAAATGGTTTTTTTAACATGTTCCTTTAGTTTCCTTACTTACAAATTTCTTAAGTCTCAATACTCTGAAATTTTTTTCAATTTTTTCGAGTTGGTGCAACATGGCGAAAAAAATTAAAATCTTTTTTTTTTATTATTTTTTCATAATAGGACAGAAAATTATTTATTTTCTTGCAGTGTAATTATAACTATTACAATTATTATTATTACTATTATTATTACTATTATAATTATTACAGGAAAAATAAATAATTTTCTGTCCTAAAGGAACATGTAAAAAAGCTATTTCATGGAAACAAGAGGTTCCAGGTTAAACATGGATTCAAAAATACTTCCTTATAAAATTAGTGTTGAAAAACCTCTAAAAGTAAAAGTTTTTCAGACACATTTTTACGAGTATGCATTTTTTAACGAGAATTATTAAAAGAAAAGTTGCAGAGAGAAAATTCAATTATTTTTTAAATGAGATCAAAATATTTTTATTATATTTTACTGATTTTTTAAATAACTAATTTTCAAATATATAAGAAAGCAATTTTTCGGCTGATAATAGAAAATTTTGAAAATATTCTGTTTTTTATATGATCTTGGCTAATTTTCTTGTTTGTTGATGATTCCACTCAACAAAAATTTTACTTTTTATACATTAACAAATTTTACCATAGCCATAACTTTCCATAACGTTCCATCCAGACTTTGTGATCTGATAGGAAATTTAATTTTGAACAAAAATTTTCTTACAAGAATTCAAAAATGCTTCCTTAAGAAATTACCTCTTCAAAAGTAAAAAATCAGATCACAAAGTCTGGCTGAAACATTGAACGTCACCCTGTATATAATTTGCAGCAAAAAGTCATATTTTTAAATTTCAACAACTCGATACAAACAGATTTACTTACCATACGAATCAGCAATGATATATAAAACATCTTTTTTGATGAGTAACTTAATTAGTTAGATTAAATTCATATTTGACAGAATGTCGGTTTAAGAATCTTTTACCTATTTTGGTAGTTCTTTTCCTTTCTAAGTATATATTAGATTATTTCTATATAAGATTTATCGAAATTACTCTCTGATAAGATTTACTGATAATTAAAAATAATTTTTGATACAATAATTTATTAATGTATATCACTATAGTATTATGTTTAATAGTAAGAAAATATATACATTATATATTCGGTGTTTGTTAATAAAAAATATAATAGTACGACATACATATTTTATTTGCTTATAAAAATCTGAGAAGGCTAAATAAATGCTAATTAAGCAATTTGTGGCCTACTATGTGTTTGAATTGTAAATCGAAAATATCATACATTGATGATGATAAATAAGCTGTAAAATCATGAAATTAACGTACATATATACAAAATGTTTCAGACAATCTCGTTTCTAAAATATCCTCGGGGTTTCCTAAAAGATGCTGTCGGAAACAATTTTTCTTAGATTTAACGGATCGCGTTTTTAAAACAAATATTTTTGAAATAAAACATTTATTATTATTATGCAAGTTATACGAATCTTAAGGATAGATTTTCTAAGTAAAATCTATTTTTAGTTAAAATATTTTTTTAGCAAACATATGTCAAAACAGTAGTGCTTTCCGAATTATAAGCAATTGAAGAAAGAACTGCTACAAACTAAAAAAAATTGAAAATAAACATATACATAATACAACGCGTGATTTCTAGACAGACACTTTGTACAGAAAAATTATATCGTTTTTAAGTAATTTTAAGGGGATGCCGTATCGTCCTATCTTACCGATTAAAACTTGTTTCATTAGACACCAAAATTATTATTTTGGTTGTACAGAATGAAAACTGCTTCTCCACGATGAAAGTATACATATACAAAAACGAAGCGGGAACGTGTGCAATTTTCAGTTAAAAACGAAAAAAAAAAGAATTACAGTTTTAAATTATCGACTACTAGCGTCATGTCGTAACTGTATTTGCTTAATATAAAAGTTTTGCAATTTGCACGTACAAAATGAGATACGTTCCCACCTGGAAATGAATGAAAGAATATATGTAAACTCTTAGAAATGAATTCAAAGTCTTATTGTTAGTAAAAGAGATTTTCGCGAAAGTGTCGCACTTTTTGATAATTTTCGTTAAAAAATGCATACTTGTAAAAATGTGCTAGAAAAACTTTTACTTTTAGAGGTTTACGACACTAATTTTATAAGGAAGTATTTTTGAATTCATGTTTAGTCTTGAACCTCTTGTTTCCATGAAATAGCTTTTTTAACATGTTCCTTTAGGACAGAAAATTATTTATTTTTCCTATAATGATTATAATAGTAATAATAATAGTAATAATAATAATTGTAATAGTTATAATTGTACTGCAAGATATAAATATTTTTTATACAAAAACAATTTTTACAAATAAGTACAACTTTTAAACAAACTTTTAAATTGTTTTTGCATAAAAAATATTTCCATCTTGCAGTATAATTTAACTATTACAATTATTATAATTACTATTATAATTATTATAAGAGAATAAATAATTTTCCGTCCTATTATCAAAAAATAATAAAAAAAAGATTTTCATTTTTTTCGTCATATTGCACCAACTCGAAAAAATTGAAAAACTTTGAGAGTATTGAGACTTATAAAAAGAGTGTTCTATAAAAATTTGGTTATTAAACCTCGAAAGGAATATGTTAAAAAAGCCACTTCTTAATTTTATTCTTTTTTCACAAATCGAGCTTTTATTCGAGATTAATGAAAAAATATTTTTTTGGTATCTTTTGTTGATAAGTATTCATAAAAAAATCAATATAGGGTCATCTTAAATATTTACAGAAAAGAAAAATAAAAACTAAAAATTATGTTTTTCTCGACAACTCAAGAAATAATAGAGCTAGGGAGCTTAAATTTTGCGGAAAATTTTGTCTACAGTGAGGACATGAGACAAACCAAATGTTATTTGAAAATTCATCGGGGCACTTTTAATATGCTTATTCGACTATAACTTTTAATTAAAACCGTATCTATCTTTTTCTTTTTTATTCTAAGATCATTTTTTTTTATTACATTAAAATCGCCTTAGGAATTTTAAACGATGTCGGCCCTTTGTTTTCTCTGTTACGTTGAAACATGTTCGCGTTCCAACACGACGTGTCTCCCGATGCGACACGTGCTCTTCGTGGCGGTGTATCTCTCCTTTTTCGAAACCATTCCCCGTGGATAGAGTTCGGTTACGCGGTTTCTGCTTATTCGGCACATACGACCGGACGTGACGTCACTGAAACTACGTGGAGTGTTGATTGCGGATGGCAAATGCGACCTGACACCCGAGGAGTTCTGCCTCCTCGTTGTGATTCACTCGCGTTACCCGCGTTTGTTACCTCGCTTCTGTGCAACAGATTTGAATCAGATACAAGCGGATCAATGTTTAAAGATATTTCCATACACACATGTATATGCTTCTTTTTTAAAGTTCTATTCAACGATACTTCACTCAATTCTATTTTGAAATTTCAAAATTGATCCTAATTACATCTACTTCTGGTTTGTCCCAAAATATGGAACCATCACTAATGATTACTTTAGGTGCTCTTTAGTAATGAAAACTTTTTCCTATAACGTTCCATTTTTGAAAAACAAACAGCTGGCACGAGTGATCTGAATCACATGACATTATATATATATATATATATATATATATATGTCACTTTTTAATAATAATAATTTTAAAATAAACTAACAATTAAAATGCTTCTCTGGAAAAATGTCCGAATCACCTTGTCTATCAAACAGCTTTTTATTACTTATTATTAATATAAGATTATATATAATGGTACTGTTATTTATTTTTTTTATAATTTTAGATTTAACTTTATATATAAATATATAAAAATATATAAATATATAAAAAAATTAATATTTAAGTTTATATTAAAAATATATAAATATATAAAAAAAATTCCGGTTTCTTTCAAAATTTAACAATTTCAATGCATGAATGTATTAAAGATACGTATTAATAAAAGAGTGTTAAAATGCATCAAATCTCTATCACGAAATTAAAAACGAAAAATCGATTTTTAAGAAATTTGCTCTATGAAAGATTAAATGAAGAAATTGCCAAAAAATAAAACTTACATAAAAATTCAACAATTCCGGCACCAGTACCGATTTCCTTAAACAAGATTCACAATCTAGTTTTCGCTATCACGATGATATATCGTGATGTTACTAATATAAATTTCAACAATGTAATCAAGTGTGTAACGGAGATATCAGCCTAATCTGTCGCGATTATTGTTATGTCTTCGCCGAGAAACGTCCCACGTAAAAAGCTGCACGTATCGCGTAAGAAAATTACGTCACCCGAGACTTCCCTGACAGTGAGTTGATCGACTCGGATATGCATACGCGAACGAATGGCACATATACATATGCAAATGAGGTCGTGTCCTTTATAAACCTTTTTGAGTCCGTACATATCGATACTGCTCTAGATTAAAGAACACGTGTTCTCTCTCTCTCTCTCTCTCTCTCTCTCTCTCTATTCGCGAAGAACGTCGCAAAAATGTCCTCGCGCGTGCAATCTCGGGTGCACGAAGGTCGCCGTTTTCCAGATACCACGATGTGCGATCCGATGCGATGCAACGCGACGCGACGCGATACGTTTCTCGTTGCATCGCCGTAGTCAGCAATTGGCTTACAGGAGCTCGCGGCCACCGGTTATTAATAAATTCGTTACCAGGAAGTCCGGCCCCTGCGACGCGCGAGCGAGTAGAATCAATTCAACCGCAACTGAGCGATATCATTAAGAAGGCTATAACGTGTCGCTTAGTACGTATTATTGAGACCCGCCTATCTCACTTGAGAATTGTTTTACACGGCAGAATAATAACGCTCTTTGCGATATACTCTTACATGACTTATATATATATATATATATATATATATATATATATATATATATATCTGTCATTTAAGAATAGAGATGTAAGTAGAAAAAGCAAAAAAATCACCTTTTTCATAAAATGCGATTTTTTGTGAGAAAAATAAGCCTTGTTTTCTTTCAAAAATTTTTTTTATATTTATACCTATGTTATATATATATATATATATATATATATATATATTATATATTTATATATATTTTTTTACTTATACCTACGTTATTTATATATTTTGCATATATATATGTTATTTACATAGTATTATTTATATAGTATATACACTACGCGAAAAAATTAAAGGGCCACTTTCTTTCATATACAAAAAGGCCAATGTTCATGTAGGTAAAACTTCTTTAAAAATAATTGGAACAAGATCAATAAAAAACCGTTTCAAACCTTAAAGTTTCTAGTTTTAGAGTCTTTAAATGAATTTCAATTTTTTCTATTCGTTACAAAATTATATTGTAAGAAAGCGACGTCCGTCGATTGAACAAATTTTTGAAAAATTTGTCCAAAAATACCGAATTAAAAAAAGAATCGTAGCACGATTTTATTAATTGGGTGTTAAAAAGTAGAGTTTTACTTTTAATTTATTTTTTAACGAATGTTTTATCATTTTTTTTCACCGAGATATTCATTATTAAAGCAAAATCGAGCTATTGACTTTGAACACTTATAACTAGTGAAAAAATGATCGTAAAATGATCATTTAAAAAGCAATTTAAAGAGAAAAATTAGCATTTTAAAATGCTCCTATCGTTTTTTCAATTATTATTCATTTTTAAAACGTAAATGTTACTTTAAAATCAAGTAAAAATTACACTTTTATCTTTTTTTATTTAAATCAATAAAAGTTAACGAAAAAACGCTAAAATTTTCATGAACTCAACAACATTTATAAGTAAAAAGCATTCCCGTTAATCGTACAAAAGACTGAAGTGTTAAGTTTTTTTTCTGTACATTTCAAAAACTTAAATTAATGATTATTGTACGATCATTTTTTCACTAGTTACATATAAGCGTTCAAAATCAATAGCTCGATTTTGCTTTAATAATGAATATCTCGGCAAAAATAGTCATAAAACATTTGTTAAAAAAAAATTAAAGCTAAAACTCTGCCCTTTAACACTCAATTAATGAAATTGTGCTAGGATTTTTTTTAATTCGGTATTCTAGGACAAACTTTTAAAAAACTTGTTCAATCGACGTTGCTTTCTTACAAGGGAACTGTCGGAAGTGTCCCTCACCGATTTTAATGAGCTTTGGATATGTTGTAGAACATAAAAAAATATTAGACCCATATTTTTTTTAGCGGCGTATCTCAACGTTTAAAGGTTGAAACAATCCCTCGAAAAATAACGAATTTTTCGTTTTTAGCGAATATCTTTGAAATTATAGGACATATGAAAAAATGTTTTATACGAAAGTTTTATGGTATTTTGTACTCTTTACAATATTATAATTGTATTTTTCAAAAATGTCAAATTTTTTAATTTACCCCACCCCCACCCCTGTCGCCCAGATTTCAAAATTTATTAAAATATACGTGGTTTTAAAGTGGATACATACAGAATAGACCAACAGAGTTTGAAACACCAGTAGAATTTGGTTTTAAAAAAAATTCTAAAGTAAAATGCGATATTTGTGTCGAAACAGCAATAATAACTTGTTCTTGGTGTAAAAAATCGCTTTGCATAACACATTTTTTCTATGAACATTATCTTTGTAATGAATATGTGCTATAAATGTAAGACATATATTTATGAACAAATTCTGTACTAATTTTTTTAAAAAAGATGTGTTTTTAAATTATTGATGAATACTGTTAAGGTTTTTGGCAGTTTTCCTTACCCATGCAACAAATGTTGGTATTTTTTTAGTTCTGCTTAATAAAAAATTCTTATTCATATGAAATTATGTTTGTAATAATTTCAACCTCTTTTTCTTCTTCCTTTCTTTCTTCTTTTTTTTGATATTTTAACTTTTTTTCTATTCCTTCTTTTATTTTTATTTTATAGCATTTTTTAATCAATAAACTCATTAAATTAAATTATATATTAAATTATATTTAATAATTATATAAATTTATATTTACAATTATATATGCAAATGTGAAATATAATATTACTATTTCTTTTATTCTTTAATTTATTTTCTAATATGTTGCGTATTATGTCATTTAGATTAATCTATTTTTATGTTCCAATATATGCACAACATAAATATATACACAAGAGGCTTTTATTGAATGTGTCGCAACTAAAGAAATAACGCAACACAACTTCTCGGTAAAAAATTTCTCATATATTTCTCATATATAATTATATATAACAAAATAAAAGTATATAGAAATATATAAAATTCTGTATAAGTTATGTATAGTTATGTATAGTATGCATAATTTTGTATTATCGTTGACTGACATCTAGCCAACATTAATATAAAATTATATATAATTATACAATAAGTCATATATTATTATATATAATTATACATAACTTATATAAAACTTTATATATTTCTATATAATTTTATATGATCATATATCATATATGATTATACATAACAAATTTTTTATCAGGTTATAGCGCAGCGCCTATAGCACGAAGTTATCATCTTGTTTTCTCAAAATTGATTCGTGGAACCCACATATTATTATACATGGATGAATTTGACCTTCGATACTCTAATTTTTGTTCTTAAAAAATTTTTTAAATTTTGCAAACTAAGGTGTGGGGATGGGGTAAATTAAAAAATTTGACATTTTTGAAAAATACAATTATACTATTGTAAAGAGTACAAAATACCATTAAACGTAAAAAACATTTTTTCATATGTCCTATAATTTCAAAGATATTCTCTAAAAACGAAAAATTCGTTATTCTTCGAGGGATTGTTTCAACCTCTAAACGTTGAGATACGCCGCTAAAAAAAAATATGGGTCTAATATTTTTTTATGTTCTACAACATATCCAAAGCTCATTAAAATCGATGAGGGACACTTCCGACAGTTCCCTTGTTAGAATGTCTTGTAACGAATCTTGTAACAAATAGAAAGAATTGACATTCATTTAAAAATTGTAAAATTAGAAACTTCAAGCTTTAAAACGTTTTTTTATTGATCTTATTATGATTATTTTTGTAAGAAAGTTGCAATTACTTGAAAATTGGTCCTTTTTTATATGGAAGAAAGTAGCCCTTTAATTTTTTTACTTATTGTTAGTGTAATATATAATTTTTAAGTGTATATATAATTATATAACTATATATATATATATATATATATATATATATATATAAGTGTATATATAATTATGTAACTATATATATATATATATATAGGTATATATGTTATTTATATATTACATATTTTCAACATCACACATTAAAAAAGAGTACTGAAGTCTCTTTCAACCAGTTTTCTCCATTTATTCGCAATGCACAAATGTAAATATTTGAGTGTATAAAGTAATAACTAATTTTTTTTACTTTCTTGAAAACAATTTTAATGGATTAATGAAATTTTTATAGTTAAAATGATACTAAACACAATACAATTCAGATAATTTTCAGTTATATGCATAATAAAAATGTTTATTGACCATAAAAATTTAATTAATCCTTTAAAATTTTTATTTAAAAAAAATTAAAAGAATATAAGAAATATAAATTTTTTATTACATAAAAAAAATATATGAAAAGAAATATATTTAAAAAATATATGTATATGTATGTTTGGCACCTTTTTATATAATATATATTTCTTTAAAATACTTTTTATAAATACATTTTGTAGAATTCTTGTATTTATTTGCTACTGTTTTTAGTTTGATCCTTCTTTTATTTGTGCCACAATAATCGTAATTATTCGTTTATAAATAATTTTTAAATATTAAAATAATGCTAACAAGTTTAATAACACATTTGGTCTTAATTAGACCTTATTAGAAATACATATAAATCATTATTAGCTGTTTTCATTGTCTTATTAAATAAAAATTTAAAAATATGTAGTCTTCATTAAATCGAATAAAAAATTTATTAAATATTTTGTTGAAAAATAAATAATTTATAAGTATTACAATTTAATTTAAGGACATTAAAGATCTCCGCCGCTGTTGTTTGACGGCTATTAAATTTAATAGCTCTATGGAAAAAGCTGCTTTCGATCGTTTCAATTCTCAAAAGCTCGTCTTTCACGTCTTGCACCCTCCCCTTACGCTAAAACAATAAAAATGTGCCATTAATAACGACCGGGTGACAAATATGACGGAACTTCCGACGCGGGCCGGAAATCGCTAAATGCACCCCAAGATCCAACCGCAATTCCCACAAATATAGCCTGCTATTCTTTGGCTCACGATTCCGCTATATTCCGTATTGCCCGTCGTTTCCTTCCGCCTCCTTTCTTCTTACGCTTCTTTCTTTTGATATATGACTTGCGCGTCTAGTCGTCTATTCATAATCACTGATGTGCAAAAATTTAATTTTTTATTTCAATGTTTAAACTTCAATCAGAAAAATCGAACATCTAACTTACTTTATGATCCTCTTCTGTTCTTTTAAAGATTACAAAAAACATCAGAGCATAGTAAATACATATATTTAAGTTAGAAATTTCTAATAAAATATATTATTATACGTAATAATAAATATACATTAAAGTAAAAATTAGTAATTAATTATATAAGTTAGGAATCTAATAAAATAAAATATGTAATAATAAAAATCTTAAAGTAGAAAAAATTAATTAATTATATAAATTAGAAATATAATAAAATAAATTAAGTAATAAATAATAAAATAAATTAAAATATATAATAAACATATATCTTAGAGTAAAAATAATTAATTAATTGTTTAAGTTAGGAATGTAATAAATTTAATATAATAAATTATATATATGATAGTAAGTATACTTCTTAAAATAAAAATAAAATAATAATAATAAAAATAAAAAAATAATAATAAAAATATTAAAGTAATGTACATATAAAAAAAAGAAGTATGTCAAAAAATGCTTGCCAACTTGCCCAATTAAAATTAATACGGCCGGCTTTGCATCACTTCTGTCTAGTATATATTATACAGAAGTCTGTGGTTGAAACTAACGTTTATAATCATGACGAAACGCCATTTGATTGTTCCTGGGACTGATACACGACGATGATCCGAGAATAATTGAGACACGAACGGCAAACAGATTCCGCACCCCCTCCGACGTGCCACGATTTCTACTTCATTGTCATCTGTCATCGCACCCGGAACAAATGAAGGCCTCAACAGCGACCCACACATATACACACACACAGACACACGCATATACACACATATACACACAGCACACAAGCATGAACAATTTACTCGAGGATTATCCGTCGGAAACGTAGGCAGAGAAGGTAGGGGTTGCGATCCTCGAACGTCACGATTAGGTATTCGATCACTACAACTGGAATATTTACTCGGATACTCGTCGAGTACTTGTGATAATAAATGTCACATGAATTTCCGACGAATTCTTTTCGTTCAGACGTTATCGATTATTGATAAAATCACTTTAATATCTTAGCTTTAAATAAATCTTCAGCAAAAATCCTCCAAGATGACTGAAAGGTACTGATATTATTAGTTTTCGATCATTCGAAATAAATATCTGAATGTGTAGTCTAGAATGCATTATTAATTTTATAAGTGACAATTTAACAAAATATTTTAAAATTATTACAAGATAACTGAAAATTGTACTCTGAAATCGTATGTTTTTTACAAAAGGTTGCAAAATAATAAATAAAAGTTGCAAATAATAGAAATCATAAATAGAATCAAAATCAATAACATTTTTCTAATTTTCTCAAGATTTCAACTATTTTTTTTTACAAAAAATAGTATTTTATAAAAATATTAAATTTTTTGTAAAAAGATTAAATTTATTTTATTAATTTTTTATATATATGTGTTTATATTTATATATACATGTTTAGTACTTTTATAATATTGTCTACTATAAAGAAACGATAATATTAAAAATTAAACAAAGTTTCTTATTTAAAATTAATTAAAATAAGTAAAATGACGATAAAAAATAGTGAAGGAAAAAGTTGATAAATGACAAAATAGCATATTTTTTGGAATTGATTTTTACTCTATCACATATAAATACCAATTGTTTTAAACAAATAATTGTTGTTAAAAATGAAAAGATCTTTTTATAAACAAAACTTGGGAAATCCAAATAAATAAAATTATATTCAATAAATTTTAAATAAAGTTAACTTTTATAACAAAGATTGTTTCCTTAAGATCTCGTAGAATGCAACTGTATTTTTAGTTTAATGGAAAATTACATTTTTTTTATCATTGATTTTTATAATTAAAATTTATTGAATATAATTTTACTATTTATTTACATTCCAAAAGTTTAATTTATAAAAAAGCCTTTTTATTTCTAACAACTGTTATATAATTGTTTAAAATAAATTGTATTAAATGTTTAAAATATTTAAAATATTAAATACTTAAATATATTTTCGTAAAGAAAATAGTATGCTATTTAGCCGTTCCGCCATTAATCGCTAACGCGATAATGGCGGAACGTGCACTCCGTATTCAAGTTATATCATAAGTACATAATTGTTTTCCAATTTCGGTAAAAATTAATTCATTTAACTTCAGCTTTGCTATTAAAGCCTTTTACGATGGACTACGATGAAACACCCAGTATGTAATTTAGCAAAAATAGCGATTGTTGCAGCGACAAATAATGCTGGCTCGGCGAGCGAGTTGTTTTTCTAGTGATAAATGCGGCTGCTATAGCAAAAATTTAACACGTGCTCTTGGATGCCGTTACCCAGTTTCACGCCGTGATGTATATGTGTGTGTGTTGCAAGGTCGCCGCACGACCGATCAACGTGCGCATTTTCTATTGCGGAAGTGAAGAGTAAGCCCGCGTTTTCAGACGGTCTGCGTGAATAGATTTCTATTTATAATTTTTTATTGTAAATATATAATTATGAAAAAAGGGAACGAGAGAGGGCGAGAAATGGAAAAAGAGAGGTAAGAGAAAAATTGTATATATTAATTATACCTTAATCAAAAAAATTAAAGGATCACAAAGCCAATTTTCAAGTAGTTGAAACTTCTTTAAAAATAATCGGAATAAGATCAATAAAAAAGCGTTTCAAAGCTTGAAGTTTCTAGTTTTAGAATCTTAAAATTAATTTCAATTCTTTCTATTCGTTGCAAAATTACATTATAAGAAATCGACGTCCGTCGATTAAACAAGTTTTTCAAAAGTTCCAAGAGAATACCGAATTAAAAAAAAATCCTAGCACGATTTCATTAATTGGGTGTTAAAAAGCAGAGTTTTAATTTTAATTTATTTTTTAACGAATGTTTTATTATTTCTTTTCGCCGAGGTATTCATTATTAAAGCAAAATCGAACTATTGACTTTGAACGCTTATAACTAGTGAAAAAATGATCGCAAAATAATTATTTAAAAAGCAATTTAAAGAAAAAAGTTAGCACTTTAAAGTGCTCCTATCGTTTTTTCAATCATTATTCATTTTTAAATCGTAATTGTTACTTAAATATCAAAAGTAAAAATTGCACTTTTATCTTTTTTTTATTTAAATCAATGAAAGTTAACAAAAAAACGCTAAAATTTTCATGAACTCTACAACATTTAAAAATAAAAAGCATTCCAATTACTCGTACAAAAGGCTGAAATGTTAAGTTTTTTCTGTACAGTTTAGAAACTTAATGTAATGATTATTGTACGATCAGTTTTTCACTAGGTATAAGTAATTCAAAATCAATAGCTCGATTTTGCTTTAATAATAAATATCTCGGCGAAAACAAATCATAGAACATTCATTGAAAACAGAAATTAAAGCTAAAACTCTACTCTTTAACACCAAATTAATGAAATCGTGTTAGGATTTTTTTCTAATTCGGTATTCTTGAACAAACTTTTGAAAAATTTGTTTAATCGACGGACGTCGATTTCTTACAATGTAATTTTGCAACAAATAGAAAGAATTAAAATTAATTTTAAGATTCTAAAACTAGAAACTTCAAGCTTTGAAACACTTTTTTATTGCTCTTATTCCGATTAGTTTTAAGGAAGTTGCAACTACTTGAAAATTGGTCTTTTTTATATGGAAGAAAGTGGCCCTTTAATTTTTTTGCGTAGTGTATATTATTTATTATATATTAATTATATATTGAATAAAAATTATGGATGGACGCGTGATTAGATTAAATTGGAATTGAATTTCTTTCATCTTCAAGTCATCGTGACACCTTATAATTAGATTAGCCCGAGTTACACGGTAACTTAATAAGGGTGATATAAGAATTATTTATCTCTTATACTCTGTGTTAGCGAAAACATACTCTTCACAATACTTACAAACTATCATAATTATGATAGCTACTTGTGGCAGATATTATACACATATAATTTAAAATTTTTCAATTATATAATTATTAAATCTGTCATTTAATAAGTCGGTTAGTATATGTGTTATATTAACTTTATATAAATATATAATTATTATTTTGCAAATGTTTTTATATATTGTTTACAGCATATTAAATTATATTAAGTACATAAAATTTTGTTTTGGATTCCATTGCAATTATGTACAGTTTAAAATAGGCTTAAAAGTTCTATTGCGACAGTTAAGTATGATAATGTAGCTATCGTACGATAACCTTAGGACTTTTGTGACATTGCTGCCCAAGGTGATCTTCATCATAACACAGGGAAAAATATTAGCGAAAAACAGGGGGTATCGAAAAATCAGCCCGGAAATCATGTTTGCTATGTGTACTCTGTCATTTTCGAATTTTCGATATATGACGTGAAATGTTATAAAATATGAAACTTATTCTTTGTTGCAAACTTTTCATACTATAATTTTTCTAAAGACATTGTAGACGTTGCAAATATGCATAAAATAAGATTTTATATTATGTATTTTATATGATGATTTTATATTATTTTTATATATATGTTTATATATCAATAATTAAATATTTGTTAAGAATATGATTCTTTATTAAGTTACAATTTTTACATTAAATTTAAAAAAATATAATTTATGTTTTAATAAAGTGTTTTTACTAATATTATTTTTTTTAATATACGTATTTATATTCACATTTTTTTAATGCTTTAAAGAATTTTAAAACAAATTTATTTTAATTTTTCTTTTTAATACAGTTTAAGAAATGTATGCATATGTATATGTATATGTGTGTGTGTGTGTGCGTATGTACATATATACGTGTAATGTAACATAAATATATATGTAATAATAATAAAATATGTATAATATATGAAATACATATAATACAATATAATATAATATAATAAAAATAAAATAAATATAATATAAATATAATAAAAAAACAAAATATAAAATAAAATATATAATACGTAATAATATTGAATATTTATGAAAATTTATGAAAATCCATCATTTTCTTAAAATTAATTTTATTTTTTAACTTTTTGTGGTCTTTTTTCAATAAAAATATTATAAAAGATAAAAATAATATTCAAAGCTTTAAAAAATATAAGTAATTTCGAATGTAAATTCTTAAATTTTTTAACATACAGTTTCTAACACGAATTATATATCAGAGAAAAATGCATATTATTAACAAAAAGATATTATTAACAATTCTTTTTCTTTCTTCGTCTTTTAAGTTCAAACTTCTTTTTTTAAATAAAATTTTAATTTGAAGGTTTATAACAAATAATAAAATGTATAAAATATCTTAAAATTAGCCAATTATCTTTTATTTATTCTTTTTGATTAATTAAAAGTCAATTTGTCCTTAACAAAGAACTTTATTATTTATAGTCGCAAGTTTTGATTTTTTAACATTAAATATTTTTATAAAGTAAATTATATAACTTTGTTTATTTAAAATGTAATTATAAGCATTTTATTCTATTTGCATTTATTATAATTTAGTTCTAAGAACGTTTTATTTTTTATTCTTAATACTTTGTAGCTTGAGAATTATTCATCCTCCTTTTTTCATTTATTTTTATTTAAATAACTAGTTCCAAATTGAATGGTAAAAAGTTTGTAGATAAAAGGCGGCACGATATGTCTAGAGAGAGAGAGAGAGAGAGAGAGAGAGAGAGAGAGAGAGAGAGAGAGAGAGAGAGAGAGAGAAAAAACATTATATTAAAAATTAAAAAGTTATAATAAACGATGACTGCTCGCAACACATTTATAAAAAAAATTGAGTTTTTGGATAAAAAAAAGTAATTGTATTTAAAAAGACATTCAGTATATTCTTTTAAATTATATTTACATACACATAAAAAATAAATAAAATCAACAAGAGAAAAAAAGAAAGATTTATAATAAACAAACTGTATTTCTGTAGTATATACTAGTAGATTGAAAACGAAGAAATGTTCATACGTATATCCTCTAACATGTAGCATTAACGAAAAAATAAAATTATTAAGTGTGATTATTAAATGACTGTTATGTGACTATTAAGTAAGACAGTAGTGATCATTAAGTAACACAGTAGCGAAATGGCGTTGAAGAATCAATGGAATGATGCGTGAAATTTCGATTGCACTTGGATCCACGCGTACGGTAACACTTTCTGCCGAGAAGAAAAATTTCTCTATCGATTGTAGAGGTGGGTTCATTGGTAGATAGGTTGGTTTGCCGGCTGACTGGTTGGTATCGATGTGCAGGCTGGCAAGCGGGCTATGCTGGCTCAGCACTCTCCCTCATTCCTCCTCTTCTCCTGCGCGTCCTCTCCACCACCTTTACTCCCAATTCCGTAGCCATAGCCGTAGCCTTAATCTTGCTGTGTGAGCTGAGCCTCATCTCGAAATTTCTCCATAAACTTCACCTCTTTGAAAGCCAGCCGCAGCTGATTGCTTTTAATTTCGTAGGGGGGGGGGGGGAAGATTAACGCTGGTTTTATACCCTTATTTCGATTTTTATGTTTTTATTTTATTGATCATGTTTATTTTTTATTATACAAAAAGTCTTTAACTTGATAGAGCTTGTTAAAAAAAAACACGATGATCTCTCATTATTTGTCGCAAATTTTCAATTTATAAGGTAAATACCTTTGTCATTAATGTTTAAATTTCAAATTCAATTTATACCTGTATAATAAAGTATATAAATAAAGATTTTTACTGTATTGATTATTTTAGCTTGCATGCTTCTCTCTGACGTTTATAATAAATTCTTTATTTGCAATTGTTAATACTTGAAAATTATAATTGAATTTTACAGAAAAATCCAAAATTGATAAAAAATCTACCTATATGTATAAATAGATAAAGCATCAAACTATACAAAAAATACTCTGTATTTTTTATTATTAAAATATTACACAAGCACTTTATTTATTTCTTAATATCATATATTACTTAATAAATTACAATTAACAAATCCTCCCTCAAAAAAATAAATATCTTTCTGAAATATGAAAATTGGGCGTAAAATGATAATATTAAATTAACTTATAAAAACAGTCTCTTGAAAAACTAACATTAAAATAAATTATATTATTTAAATGAAGATTAGATATTATATGATATTGCCTCAATAATCGAAATTAATTTGAAATAAAAGAAGATATTACAGGTATATTTTTAGAAAAGAAATTACACAATAAAAACAACGACAAATGATAAGTTGTTGCATACCAAAATGTTTTAATAGTTCCTTTCATTAAAAATAAAAACAAAATATTTTAGTAATCATTTTTCTATGACAGATTATAATATTTTATTGTAGATTGTCCTAATTTTTAGATACAGAAAATAATTAACCTAAATTTATATATTTATCTCACGATACGATAACAAATTGACTGTCATACGATATTTGATTATCGTTTTTCTCAGCATATTATTGTTAAGATAAAACGTTGTCTTGTCATTCAAGCGGCACGACTTGAATAAGAAGGTAGTATTAGTAAACGCTTAGAATATCATTGAATTTGAAATCCGATCGCGACAAGTATTGGAAAATAATTTGCTATAATTATTATATCGATTTTTCGATGATTTAAATACAATTTGAATTGAGAATGCAAAAGTAAAACAATCGAGTAGCAAGCTCAAGTAATTAATTGTTTAATAAATAATTAATCTATAATTAATAAAATATTTATTTAATTTAATATATATATACATATATATATTTCCTATGATTATTACAATTAGCAATTAATTAACTTTGATTAAACAACATGAAATTATGTACGTACGCGACGATAAATCTTTATTGAAGCGTAACCATTTATTTTATTGCAAGTAAAAATCAAAGCAACATATATAAAAATGATAAATTATCGTTTCACTATGCTATAAATTATCGTGTCACCTTTTTATTATCGATCCTTAAGGATAATAATTATTTCTTTAATGATTAATCGTTAAAATCAAATATATTTCATCCGATTTTAAATTTTCCTAAAATGCGGGCATAAATTTATTAAACGATTATCAGCTATATCATAACTTTTTATTACTTTCATCTTCAATCTTACGACTCATGTTATATTATTAATACTATACTATATTAATACTATATTAACAATAGAGATATCATTATTATCACGAGTAGAACATGATTTTGGTCTGTGCAAATTATTGGTATGGTTTCCTTACGATATAATAATGCGCGTATCTTGTGGAATTGTTCTACGATCGTTTGCGATTATCGTGATCGATGCGTTTACGATTAATCATAACTGGTCATGATTTTGCGAATGTTACAAGGAAACAACAAAGGATGGACAAGAAAGGAAAAGGAGGTCTGGAAAAGCATCAGGCGACGGACGCAGAGACGATATGTGTGTTGTAAGTAATTTATAAATGATTTATATTATTTTCAAAATAAATATAATGTTCGAATTATTTTTATTTCCTCAATAGTAATTCATTCTAAATTATCATATAATATATAATGCATAAATTATACATATATAAAATACTCTAGGTTTTATTTTAAACTATTTAAAATATCAATAATAAAATATATACGTAACAAAATATTTTGCAGTAAGTAATATTTCTATAAATAGATAATTTTTAATATTTTACCTAATATTTCACAATAGTGTAATTATTTATTGTTAGATATTTTATATATTTTTTTATATAAATATAAGGATTAGAATTTTTTATTATGTGATTATATTAATAATATGGATTTCTCTTATTAATAATAATTAATATTATCCATTCATGTTTCAATTTATCATTGTGTGAACGAAGGAAATAATAATAAAAACAAATAGAGTCTGAATTAGAATTATATTATATATTAATTATATTATATATATAATGTTGATATATATTACAGTAATAAACAAAATTTAAAAAATTTTGATTTTCAGAAATTTAAATTCCATTCAAAATTAATTGTTACAACTGAGTTGTTGTACTAGAAATGACGATTATGTTTTTGTGCGCGCGAAGGAAACTATGCTATTAGCAATTTCAATTATGCGCTTCAACGAGCATAACGAATTGCAACAAGGGTGTACACGCACGCGACCGCGTTGTAATTAATGAAAAGACCTGACATAGAATACAGTGACATACTGATTGTATTCAACTAGATCGCTCCGTTTCGCTTTGCTTTATTATATCGATTATAATTGTTTATCAATCTGTACCGACCAAGTTTTTTTTAATGTAAAAACATTAAATTAAATATGTTTTAAATATATCATAAATTAATGACAAAAGCTCATTTTCCTGTTAAATTATATTTTAAATAAAATCATTGATTTATCTGATTAATAAACAAACGCGCGAGGATAACGTTTTTAAATGAAATACATCTTTTAATTTTCGTAAAAATTTTCTTTTGAAATGGAAAAGATATATTGAGTCAACAGTGATCCCATATGCATTAATAAAAATTACTTGGAAATTATAGCGTTTCGTGAAAAAACTTTAACAGTATATTTTAGATATTTTCGAGCAGAAAAATTATATGCAGGATGCATCATAAAAAATATTGCAAGGTATTTTCTTTAAACTATTAAAGGTAGCTAGAAATTTTTTAACAATTTTTATGATTTGTGTGTGTTGAGGCCTTTTAAATAATTTTGTATAATTGTGAAAATATTCACATATTAGTAACATTATTAATAATAAAACAAAAATCATTCACTATGCTTTGATTTAAATAATTTTAATGATTTTAAATAGATGTTATTTTTTTTATTTTAAATGTTTTGTAATATTTTAAATTAAATTATTAGTCATATAGTCATTTAATCGTTTCTTTTGATATTTATGACTTTTTACATAAAGATATTTACATTGTCATATTACAGTCGCGTTAAATATAAATAATAGATATAATATTTTTTTATTATATATTGAATTGCAAATAATTTATTAATAGAATTAAGAAAGTGCATCTTAATGCGATACGCGCGCCAAGCGCTTTTATATCTCATATATCTTTTTTGCGACTTAAAATTTGAGTGCAATAGAAATTTTTTAAAACTATAAATTGTATAATATGTGTATTGAGAAATTTCTTTTATCAGGAATTTTAACATAAAAACACTATGTAACATTTCGCTTTTATTTGATAAATAAAAGAATATTTTTTTCCATTGAAAAAAATTTAATTGTAACTTTAATTTTATTTTTATATTTTAGTGATTTTTAAAAATACTATACAAGTATTGCGGGCAGGTGGCTGCTGTCGAGCGCTATATTTCGTGCAACTAGTGCACTCTCGACGAGTGGAAAATTTCCGACACTTGTTACACTAAGAAATCGAGTGGCATATATCGAGCGCGAATAAATGGCGATGGTAAAACGGGGAAGGAAACGGTGGACGGAGGATGTTGAACTGCAGCGTCGACAAATTCCTCGCGCTCAACGAAATGGCCAAACCTATTGTCACTCGTTCGTCACTATTTCGAGTTTTCACTGGACAACTGCTCATATCAGTGATGACGAGATTCTATCTTGTTGAAGTCATCTTGATACATGTTCAGTTGCGGCAGAGATAGACCTTAAAGCTTAAGATCAAGCTTCATCGCCTCGTTGAAATTTCTCTCTTGACAAATAGATTATTATATAAAAAATAACTATATAAATTTTTAATAATTTATAAAGAGCCCCTTCACTTCGTGAACAGTATTTTTTAAAGACAGATTTTTTAGTTAAATTGTAGAAAATTTTTTTAGTAAAAATGTGAGGCACTAATAATTTTCGAATTATAAGAAATTGAAAAAGAATTTTTTCATGAATTAAACTAAAAAAATAGATTTTATATAACTATAATCTTCTGTTGATTCTAGAGAGATCAAGTTTATTTCAAAAAAATTTAAATTGAAATATATAAAATGTTAAAAATATTTATTAATTTATGTTCCTAAAAATAAAAATTCTAATCAAAATATAAACTTAATTTAATTAGATAGAGAAAATAGAAAATTATACGTACTATCAATAAATTAGTTTTTTGTGTTTATTATTTTTATTGAAATACACAAAAATTAACTTCTTTTAGGAAAGATTATGGTTTATATTTATTTTCTACGATGTACTTAACATTAAATGTAGGAAATAAATATAAACTATAAGACAGCTACTTGATTATATTATTACAATACATATTTTATAGAAATATAACAATAATGAATTTCTGTTCTGGAGAAATTTCTGTTGTTTTTTTTTAGGCAACGTAGGCATGTTTATTAAGAATTCTTTGTTATTTTATGAATACTTGCTAAAAAAATTTGAAATTCTTTTTTCTTAAATATCCTATATACGGATAAAATATGTATACAGGATATTTCAGAAAAAAATCACAAACTTTAAGCATAGAAACTCATAGTATACTCATAAAATAACAAAAAAATTCTTAATAAGCATACTTTCTAAAACTAATACTTATTGAAATAATAAGCGATGATAAAAATATCAGTGTGCCAAATAAATACAGCATAGAATTTATTCCATATCGTGAGTTTATTAAAAATATGGCTTCTTAAATAAACAAAGAATGTTTTTTTGAGAATATATCCCAACTAGATACTCCTGAAATATTTATAAAATGTTCGAAAAATCTAAAATGAACATCCCAAGATTATTCCAAAACATTCCAGAATATTTAAAGAATATACAGAGAATATTCAAATAAGCACAAAAGTTTTGATTTTTTATCATTTTGTATACTGTTTTATTCTATTTTTTATTTCATGTTTTTATGTTCCATACATATATCAAAATTTACACTAAATGCTTCTTATTAAACATACAGGTAATGTTCATAGAATATTCTGAATATCTCACAATTATTTGAACGTTCTATGAACATTTCTCTACTATGCCAGGGTATAAAGAACTTTTAGAACACGAATGGAATATTTCAGGAATATATCTAGCGTTTACTGGGATGTAGCAGAAAATCTATCAGAATACATTAGTATTCCATTAAATATAAACCTATAAAAATAATCGACTTTACAAAATCGAATATACAATGCCCTCATGATATATGAATAAAAGTTGGATTTTTTGAAACTAAGGACACTTTTTACGCATTTATTTCAACAAAGAGTTGAAATTTTCATTGAAGCGAGAAGAAATAATATAGAACATATAGAGTTGAAACAGTTCATATTTAAAAAAAAATATTATATTTAAAGAAATATTATATGTATATTAAAAAATATTGATTTTAGTAAATATTTTTATTAGGATTTTTAGGTTTTATATAAGAGGTTATTATATGGTATACATTTGTATTAGCATTCAAAAGTGAAATTATCGATATAGATTAACGTGTCTAATAAAAAACAAGGTCATCTTGTTACTTGTGTCAAAGATGATTCACATAAATATGAAACAAATCGCGCGACGATCAATCTCTCGTCAACGAGCTTTAAATTTTGAGAATCAGAAATTCGGAAACTAATATCTCTCTCTCTCTTTCTTTAATCAGCGATCAGACACCCGTTTCGCGGTATTTATTTCGCACTTCCCTTTCCCTCCTTCTCTCAGAACGATGCGTCCTAGACGCGACTCTCCCCCTCCCCCTCGTGACTTCCTCGACCGCTGTGGTGTCCGCGCGGAAAATCATGACCCCCTCATTTGGATTGGTAGATCGCGATTGTCGGATAAAACTGTCATCCGGTACCGACTGCCGGTAAATTGAAATTCAGACAGAAAAAAAGTGAAAAAACCGCGATATATATGGCGTGTCCTGTAAGAGAAGATGAAAAGAAGGGTAAGTCGGAGCAATATCGGCGGCTCACGAGGGACGAAGAAGCGAAAGGAGTACGGGGAAGGGGTAGAGACGCGAGGGTAGAACTTGTTCACGATCCGCGCGCCCGAAACTGAAAAATTATAATAATCACTTTAGAAATTAATGGGCACCTCTCGCGGATGACCGGATTCCACGCGGCGCGCGATCAAAAGGGATTTACGTCGAGGTGGGGTTTGGTGGCGAGACAAGGTAGAGAAAGGGGGGGGACGCACGGGGGCGGAGCGTGCAAATGGCGTCGCGAGTGTCGGAAGCGCGCCAATCGTTGAGCGTGCCGGAGGCGGACGAGGCCGCGCCTACCGTGCGTGACGTCACGCGTGATTGTCCTGCGCGTACGAAGACACGACTCCCGCATTTTACTCCCGGCATTTACGGCCGGGCCAGTCATCATTCCGACGGCGTATCTACTGCCGTCTGTCACGCGATTGCTCTTTCTCCTTCTTCTTAAGCGCGCCTTTTTCTCTTTCTCCTCGTCTCTTTCTCTTTCTCTTTCATTAATCGATTGCGCTTTCGTTGATTTCACTTCAAGAGCGCGAAAATCGGAAAAAGTGTACACGCGAGGGATCGACAGAGAAGGGGAGGGGGGAGACGTTGTTCGATCCACGAATCGATCTCGGGGGGTGGAGTCAACTGGCGTTCGATCTACAATGTTTCGCTAACCGGGAGATTACGTATGTACTTCTTCCGATGTTATCGAGCAGAGCGGGGGGAGGGAGAGAGTGAAAAAGGATCCACGATTAATCGCGAAAACACAAGATAGTTGCGGATAGAACTTCGAGACGAGAAGATCGCTGAAGATTGGCTTTTTAGCGGGAAAAAAGTGTTTAAGTGTCAGTGTGTTTGCGGATGAATATCGACAATAATATTGTGATTATTGTGAGAAAAGTGATAATAAAGCAGCAGAAGAGAAATATCATGAGAATAAACAAGTGAGATCCCCCTCTTTCCAACTCAAAGTTTCTCTTCTTATCTTAATCTTAATTAATTTACACACACATGTCAACGACTTGGTACATAATATTGCTTCATATTATTCGTCATACTTTATCTTGACTTTATTATGTAAGATTCCGATAGAACGATTAATCTTTCACTTAACTTGCGAGAAGCAAGTTGTTACAACGCCATTATTCTCCTTCCGAGGAGGAGGACCCCTCAAACCAAGTCATTTAATCTATTGCCGTCCAAGCCTGCGCAACCGATTTGTGCGATTCTTAGACAGATATCATACGTAAAGAGATCTCTTTAAAATCATGTAAATCTGGGATTTATACAGAAATCGAAGAGCAGCTTCGGATGACATGAACAAAACTAAAATCGAAAAGGAGTAAGAAATTAAAAACACACTTTGATAAATCAGAACGCATTGCTCTCGGTGAATTTACTTAGTACCCAAGTCTCTCTTTAATGATATAAAGTTGAAAAAAATCTCATCGAGTTGGGCTTGCTCCTCACGTGGCAATTCGCACACGTCGTCTGTTTGGCTTTCTCCTCGACGGAATATTCAACAAAATAAAAAAAGTGGTTTCAACAACGCAACAAACGACGGTCACGAGTTGCTCGGGTGGTGGCAAAGGTGGTGGCGACGACGGTGGAGGCGGTGGCGGCGACGGCGACGGCGGTGGCGGCAGCGGTGGCAGCAACCAGGAGACGCTCACGTATGCGACTGCGACTGACGCGGTAGAGGAAGTGGAAGTAGAGGTCGACGAGGTTAAGATGGAAGCCGAGGACCATCTAGCGAGGGAGTACGTCCAAGAATTTGTTCTCGATCATCTAGATCCCGCCGACGTCAAACGAGAGGTGAGCGTGTTACAAGAACGCTTCTGAAAATATCTTTATTAACTGCACCCTCTGTGAAATTAGCTCGATTTAAGAAGATAGAGAAATATTTTATTTAGTTGCATGCAAATTTTTTAACAACATGCACAGGATAAATTTGTTTATTTCTTCTCATAATTTAGAATATAAAAAAATAGTAGAAAAAAAATTGAATGATTTAATGATTCGTAATTTCCAACGATATAACTCTTTACAAGTGTGATGCACTTGTAAAATGTAATTTACACTTTTTTTTAGTAAATAATTTTTTATAATATTCTATGCAAAAAAGTATTCAAATAAGATTACATAATATATTTGCGATACATAATTGCACTTTTTTTATAAAAATATTGTTTATAAATTACACGTTTTTCATATTAATTAATTTTTTCGTGATCCCATAGATAGCGAAACATTTATTATAAATATTAAAAAATACTTTATGTTTAACATATATTTACATATATTTCTAGAAAATAATAAAATTCGAAAATGATAAAAATCTTATATTTTTTTATCATATTAAAAACAAAAATATTAGTTTTAAAATTTTAATTTATGTGTGTATATATGTTAAACAGTCCGATTATATACCTATAGATAAACTTATAAATCTTTAAATTAATTTTAGTTACGTTACATGTAAAAAATAATTTATTTCTAATTTTTTCTTAAGGATTTTTTAATATAAATATGTAATTTAAAACAAATTTTTGTATGTTTGAAGTGCAAATTAATCAATTTAATTTAAAAGCAATTTTTGAAAAAGGCGAAATTTCTTTATAATCGGTTATATTTCTGTTTTATCAGATTAATGATGACGTTATATTTCAGTTATATGTAGAATATAATTTATATTTAAAATCTAATAAACATATATTTTTTTCGCTTTTTTTACAAAATTATGAAGACTATATTATTTAAATTTATTTTTTTTATTATTAGAATTTCATTTTTTTAATTTTTTAAAATATTTTTATTCGAAAATATTTATGAGATCTGCATAATTAAAAAAATAGATGATTTTTTTAAGAAAAAAATTGAAATTGTCATGTTTATTTTTTGGAATTTAGATTCTATTTCATACAAATTTTTATATATAATTACTCTCTTTTTATTACATATAATTTTTTTGATAGTAGAAGTACATACATATATTTTATATATGTATATGTATACATATGTGTTGATTATAATTAATATATATATATTTTTTAAATATATATTTAAATATATTTTAATATGTATTTTTTAATATAATATTTTTTTATCATAATTTCTCATTATTTTCAATAATTTTTCTTCATTTTCATATCTTTAGAAGATGTATATTGGTTTGAGAAGAGAAAAGGCTGAATTTTTTAAATCTTAATATTCCTCTTGATTTTGAAAAAAATATTATTTATCTAAAATATAGTTTAACTATAAACAATATTATCAAAACTTTCGTATAATTTATATAAAAACAACCTCTAGTAAGTATATTATAAACACAAATTTTTATTTTAACTTGTAGAACTTAAAAATAAAATTTGTGTCAGTTATCCTTTTCTCTCACATACCTATATAAAAAACAGCTCTCATATTGTAAAAATGAATTATTGTGTAATCAATGACGTTCTCCGAATTTGTTTATACATTAGATCATCATTAAAATGGGAACTGATATATGTTGCTGAATTCAGATTTGAATATTATTGGTGAGCGATAATAATTTTTATTATTTATAATCATAATTTATTCGTTAAATAAAATATAAATATAAATAAGATATGACACACTCATACATAGACAACATAACACATATAATGTTATTATAATGTAAAATTTAGTATAAATATGTGTATATAAAATAATGTAAATATAAATTTTTTTTGTATATTTATCGCTACAGAATACAATTAGTATTATAAATAAAATTAATATTAACTTGAATAGTTGCTTAATATGTACTTTTATTTAAAAAAGGCATTAAAATAGAAACTTGAATATTTTCTATTATATTATAACAAAATATTAACATAATAATTAAACATTAAAAAAAATGAAAAGTTTTTAAGAAATTAAACTTTACATATATACAAATAAATAATAAGATCTTATTTTTTTATTAAGTATCTCGAATAGACTTATTTTAATAGAAATTTATAATTTCAAGATTGATTGTAACGATATTAAAAATCGCACAACTTTGCGACTGACAATAATTTTCTTCGACAAAGAGAGTTTTCTTTAAGAAAAATTCTAAAAATAATATTCATAAATTAAATATTGTTCGTTAAATTGGACATATCTCACTCGGATAAGAGAGAGAGAGAGAGAGAGAGAGAGAGAGAGAGAGAGAGAGAGAGAGAGAGAGAGAGAGAGAGAGAGAGAGAGAGAGAGAGAGAGAGAGAGAGAGAGAGAGAGAGAGAGAGAGAGAGAGAGAGAGAGAGAGAAAGAGATTTTACGTTATATTATCATTCAGACTACACATCATGTCCCGCATTAACAAAATATTATCCGTTATGTGTAAATCAATTAGATCACAGTTTTGCAAGTGATATTGATATATGATTGTTTTTTACGAAAAAGTGTGGTTGGAAACATAATGATTTTTACCCGATATTATTTCATTGACATTTTGTTACATTACCTTACGAAAATATATATTAAATGATTCATATGAGATCAAAATATAAATCTCCACTTATCCGTTAATAATATTATATGTAACGATTTTTATCAGAAAAGATGAATGTAATGAAACAAATTTTACTTTTGATCATAATATTATTATTATATTTTAGATAAAAGATTTGAATGATATGATATCATATTGTTCGAAGTACAAAGTTTGAGCTTGAAGTAATGGACAGTTCAAACGAAGCCGATCTATTTCATCGAAGAATTGGTTCTTTGATTAGTTCGAATTTTTAAAAAATGTAAATAAAATTAATTAATATTTACTGTAAAAATAAACTCTTCTATTTGTTCTCCATTCGAAATGCATCGTTTAACTTTGCACAATATTGTCGAAAAACAATTCGAACTATTCAAATAAATCTTTAAATTCGAGCAATCTGAATGATTTTACATTTCAAACTTAAAATTTGGATTGTTCGAATTTTTTATGTAATTATGACTTTGTAAAGGTTTAGATTTACATTCGATTAGGTAATAAAAATATACAAAATTTTATGTAATATTTATTTTTTCAATTACTATTTTTTTGCACTAAAGCAAATAAGATATTGAAAAAAATTTGATTCTTTTTTATTTATTTGTGTTGATTGCCACAAAGCAAGATAAAAGCTTTTACACAACTATTGTCATCGCAAACGATGTATACTTTGATTTATAAAAATAAGAATCAAAATACTGATTGTTTACATACTTAAATATATTATTAGGATTAACATTCTTAATTATGTGTTATTTATTTTCAAAATTTTTATAATGTAAATTATGCTAAATAATTTTATTTAAATCTAGAACAACTGTACCAACGTATTGTATAACATATCTTATGACATTCGTCATTTTATCTCCCAAAGTTATTATATATATTTATTTATCTTTAAAAAATGTTACAAATGTGAAAAATGGAAAATATTAGTGTTATTATATGCGTTTTTTTTTTAGATATATTAGATTATGATTTCATAAAAATAACCAAAGTATTTACTATAATTATGCCATTTTCTATGAACAAACACCAAAAAATTACATACGATATTATAGTCAAAACACATTTTTTATTAAATACATTATCTATTTCCTTGACAGATTAAACTCAAACTACAAGAGATTATTTATTATTATAAAAAGCCTGTAAAAAATTGGGCATTAACTCATTATTTGTTATTATCTTAGAATTATTATTAGCAATTTATTATTCTACCTACTTCGTCATTTTATATATACGCTTCTTTACTCTATATTTTAATGACATACTTTATTCGTACATAATTAATTTGAAAATTAAAGGTTTCAATATTTAATATTTTTATATTTAATATATATTTAATATTTAATGTATATAATCTAAAAAATAAAATTGGCCATCTATTATTTTTTTCAGAAAAAAAAATTATCTTTATAGACTTACAGTATTCAAAAAAGACATCAATCGCGTAAATACTTACGGAATTTCTCATCATACTTGGCAAGGAAATAATGAACGATATACATAATAAAAATGAAAACTTAAATTTCTTTCTTTAATTTAATAAATCGAGGCGTTGATATGTGGGTTGCAGGTGCGAATGGGTTCGCCGACGGTGATGGTTAACAGCAGCGTGGTACAGCTCCCGGGGCAGCTGCAGCCACAGGGTTTGACCCTGGCGCCGCTGACGCCGCCCGCCCACGAGCTGGAGCAGCCGCATCCGTTGTACGGACAGCCCCACATTCAGGTACAGCACGGGGTCCTGGTGAAGGCGCCGCCGGTCGCGTCCGCGGCGCATCTCACCACCCTGTCACATCCGGGGACGCCGCCGGACACGCCGCCCGTCTCGGCATCACCGCCGCCGCTGCAGCTCCACCGCGGTTCCTCCGACCGGGATCACCGGGACGGGCGCGATCCCCGGGACTGCGGGAGCAGAATCCTAATGCAGCTGCAGCAGCCGTCGGCGGCGCTAGTCCAGGATGAGATACAAGTCAGCACGGGCGGCATGGGTTGGCTAACGCAGTCCTTGAGGCAGGAGCCGCTCGACCTGAGACCTCACTGTCCTCAAGAGCAAACCCCTCCGGAGTCCCATCATGAGTCCTGGCCGGCCGCGCCAGCACATCACCACTTCCAGGAGCAGCAGCAGGTACCACGTCCCATCAGGCATATGGGTGAGTACTTTAAAGAATTATTTGCGCGCGCGTATGTGTATGTGTGTGTATCTGGATCAGTGAACTCTATTCTATACTTTGACTATACAAGTATGGACTGCTGGCACTCCTATTTTTCCTGTTAGAGCAAGGTTTTGTATCCAACATTGATTGATTTTCAGCGCCACCATCAAATACCAAAAGCCCAAGAGATTCAAATCATGAGGTCAAATTAATTGTGGAAATAATAATACTTTAAATTCTGAAAAATTTATTTAGATATATTATATACATATATATATATATATATATAATTTATTATATTTTTTATATTTTATAACATTTTTACATACTTTTATTTTAGTTCGTCGTTTTCTCGTTGGTACTTTATAACGCTGCAAGCACTTAATGTTGATAACAGACCTGAAGTTTGCGTTAGCAGTCCATATTTATATAGTCAAAGATCCTATATTGGAATCATCGACATATAGAATGAACTGCTAATGACAATGGAGGGGATAAACAACGGACATAGCATTAATATTATGGTTTTATAAGAATCAATCAGATTTTATTAGAAAAAGACAGAGCGTGACCTTATATTATTTGTCTCTCACTCTACGCGTGCGGACCCCCTCCATTGTCATTAGTAGTCCATTCTATATGTCGATAATTGGAATGGGTAGGGCTTTGTTTGAAAATATGAAGAACGAGAAGAAAAAAACTGCCATCTCTTTTTTTTCTAATCTTGTACTATCTGAACTAAAAAACATTAGCTTATTGAAATGTATAATAATAACTACTAATACTACTAATCTACTAATCCACTACAATCAGCTAATAAGTATAATATCGAAGAAATAATAAAATGGAAGAGAAAGACAAGATTAACAATGTAACAATATTGTGCAATAAAGAATTGTATAAACTATAAACAATATGATTTAGAAAGTAGAAAAAATCATAGAAAATCATTGGCCAATCAAAATTTGCTAAACAAGGAGGGAGATGACAGTTTTTTCCCTCTTGCTCTTCACATTTTCAAAGGACTAGCCCTTCCAGTATAGGATAGAGTTCACTAATCTGGATATATAGTAATTCTATACAAAAATTAAAAATTATTTTTTTGGAATTCTATGTATAATTACTAAAACTGGAGATTAAAATAAAAAGAAAGAAGTGAAGACTAAACTACTGAAGAAAAAATAAGACTAAAATACTGAAGATTAAAACTAAAGACTAAAATAAAGAAGAAAATAAAGGAAAAATAAAAGATAAAAATTTCCAATAAAAATAAAAAATTATATAAAAAAATTATATAGATAAATATAATAATAAAAATAATAACAAATTATATATTTAAATATTATTTATTTATTTAGTTACAGTAAAAAAAAGAGAGTTATCAAAATTAAATTAATTAATGTGTTATTGTTATGTGCGATGTCTTTTATTTTAATACTTGTGTTTAATAATTATGATCTTATTGCGATATTTTTCGATGATTTTTAGAAATTATTTTCGTTATTTTTACGCTTACTTTACACATATTTTGATATTGTAAAGGATTTTTGTAAAAATATTTTTATTTAGCATAGAAAGATAAAATTAAAATTTTTTATTAAAGTTAAAGAATAAATATTGAGAATTAAAGAATATTGAGAAAAAATAATATTTTTTTCAACAATACAGCATCAACCTCTAACAAACTGTCAAAAAGTTGAAAGTTTCTAGTATCAATAAACGCTATTTTAATTTTCATATCGAATCATTTCAAATAAACTAATAACTTATTCATGTATTATGTTAGTACATAATGTTAAATTAATCGATGTATATAAAAAATTTAAAAGCATATGTATAAAATTTTATTTCAAATGAAAATGTTTATAATTCGAAGAACATGTGTTTATGATAGGTGTGTACTTTTTTTATTTTTAACATAAATAAAATATGGCGCATCTTTGATTAAAAAATTAATAAATTGTTTAGATATATTAAATTTATGTGTTTTATCCGTAAAAATATAATCTTAATTTTGTTTACATTGACTTAAATAAGACGATTAGAATTCTTTAAGATTTATTCTTACATGTAACTTGTATAGGATAAAAAATCAGTTCTATATCATAAAATTAGGATAAACCTTTATATTTTTCTTTAAAAGGATGTCGAGTGTACGATAAAATATTTAACATATATAACTAAATCGTGAAAATTAATCTACATTGTACGAATAAATTGGATTTGATTTGTTTTATACACATTTTTATATTTAATTACATAAGATAAATAATTTTAATAAAATCGTTTTTAAATAAATTTTAAATAAATAATTTTAGAAAAATAAATAATTACAAGGGATGTTTAAAAGATATTCTAATTATGATAAAATAACGCATCTGAGTATTTTTATTATAATATTATATTATTATATTTTCATATTCTGATACTAAATGTTGAAATATTGCTTAATGAAATTTTTTACACATTTTTTATTGTATATATGTGCACCACAAATCTGTTTGTAAATATATTTTCGCATTTAAAATGTTGGTCATAATAAATGAAACACTAGTATTACGCTCATAAATTTCTCGCTATGTTATCATTATTCGCGTTTGCATACTCAAATAAAAGAACATTTTTATGAAAATATACTAATAATATTTAATCCGAACACTATAATAATATACTATATACAATTATAATAATACAATAATAACAATAATTTAGGCAAAAACCGAATCTACGACAGTTCATTGTTGCAGACATTTCAAGTGCAGACATTTACACGCATGTGATATTTCGCTATATGTATATTATTTTAATAAAATTTAATTAAAAAACTCTAAAATTAAAAAAAGAAATATCTTTGCCAAGTATATAACTATAAAAATATAATTATACGTATATTGATAAATATGTCATTCAATCTACTTTTGTATAGTAAATTAATCATTCAAAAAAATTAGTGATTACGATTCTTTGACATACTTCAAGATTTCATATAAAATTTTATATTTAACGAATATAATATTATATAAAGTTATTTATTGTTAAACGTCTGAAAATTCAAGTTGTCAAAATATAGGCAATTTTTAATTACAATGATACCATTTAACGTGTATATTGTATATAGATTGTAAATTTGAGAAAAGTTCATATAACAATTTTCTTCGCTCTTTAATAACAGAATATTAAACTAATATTAAATGGATAAAATTATTTACAGTGTTATTATTAATTCTTTCGAAACTGTCAAAATATCGAGTTCGATTATGACATGTATTCACAAAGTAAATACAGCGGAAGAACAAGAAGCAACAATGATACTTTCCAGAGAACTTCGATGTTTTCGACTAATTAATTTTACATACTTTTGTTAAAAGTGATTTTTTTAGAGAATAAGAATTATATACTTTTTATATATAATACTTATATATAAAAATTTTAAGGCTCTAGAGTTTTTATATATTAAAGAAAATTTAAAAAAAAAACTTGTTTTACTTAAAATCTTACTTTTGATTATTTTTCGATAAATAAAGTGTGTAGTGTTATATACATAACAAAAAGAATATTAAAATTTAAAAAAAATCAAGAATATAGCAACATGTTGCTCGACAGAAAGAGAAAATAAAAATTACATATCTGTAATAAATAATTTGGAATCAATATCTTGACCCAAGCAGCACACAATATTTATGATATATATGATAAATATTTATGAAAATATATTTTTTTTTTTGAAATATTATATAAATATTTTATACATATTTTATAAAAATATGTATAAAATATTTTACATAATATTTATAGCAAATAAAAAATAAATATTTATAGTAATTATTTTGTAAATATTTCTCAAATATGTACTAGGATATTTATGGTAAATATTTATGATCTATTCAATCTAAAATCTTCAAAATATTTATAAAATATTTAAATAATTATTATAAACATTTTATAAATATGTTGTGCTGTTTGGACAGTTACTTCTCATACATGTCGGCGCCTTTCGTTATACTTTTCTTTTACGTCCTCCATTATCGCGCACATATCATTGTCGTAGGCGGCTACCTGGCGATGTCGAATCATCTGGAGTATTACAGCGGTCCGAGCGCAGGAGGAGGAATGCTTCCCACGAGCGGGAGCGTGATGCAGGGAATGGAGGACAGTATGCAGGGAATACCGATGCAACCTGGTAGGCCGTTAAGTGTTTGTTCTGTGAGTTCCTGCGGTGCTGGTGGGCCCAATTCGGCCCACCGTGTGGGCAACGGCCTGTATTCCAATTGCAATGGCTCGAATCCTCAGGAAGAACTTATGGACGACGAGCTTCTGATGTCGCTCTCGGTACGCGAGCTCAACAAGCGTCTCCATGGCTGTCCGCGGGAACAGGTAAATGAAATCCCTCTCTCTCTCTCTCTCTTTCTGTCCACATCACAGATTCACTGAGAGAAATAAATGGTTGCATTTACCATAATTTATAGTCATTTTTAGAAGCAGCAATATTTTTATAGTCATACTAATAATGTGAATTATAGTTAAGGGGATATCGTACCGTCCTACCTTACCGATCAAAACACTTGCTTCGTTAGACATCAAAATTATTATTTTAAAAGTTTTGCAATAACTAAGACTTCGAATTCATTTCTAAGAGTTTACATATATTCTTTCATGCATTTCCAGGCGGGAACATATTTCATTTTGTACGTGCAAATTGCAAAACTTTTATATTAAGCAAATACAGTTACGATATGACGCTAGTAGTCGATAATTTAAAACTGTAATTTTTTTTTCATTTTTAACTGAAAATTGCACACGTTCTCGCTTCGTTATTGCATGTATTTTCATCGTGGAGAAGCATTTTTCATTCTGTACAACCAAAATAATAATAATGGTGTCTAACGAAACAAGTTTTAATCGGTAAGGTACGGCATCTCCTTAACTTATAACTATATTATTGTTATCATAGCTTTTTTATATGTTTATGCAACCATATATATGATTTTAAGTATTATAATTATGATTTATATATGGTAAGATATAATAAATATGATGATAACAACCATAATTATATAACAACTATACGTGGTTATTTTTATTATTATTATAGCAATAATAACTATAAAAATGCGAATAGCAACTATAATTAATTTACTATGCAATTATAGTTGCAAATACCAGACACTTTTCTCTCAGTGTACTATATTATACTAACATCAATGTAAAGTTGATTGAAGAAGAGGCATTTTTTGAGTGGGTGAAGAAATATTTAGGTTGGGTAAAATATTTATTACAGATTTTTTATATATTTCTAACATTTATCAATCAATTTTTATATGACATAAATGTTGCAGCTTTTTCTTCAAAGATAATTAGCAACCTGGTTGAATGTTGATTAAAAACCAAATTGAACTCCCAGAAGTTTGAAGGCTTTTTAAAGAAAAAGTTGCAATATTTCATATAAAAGTTGATTTATAAATATTTGTTTATAACATTTATTAAGTTGATTCATAAATATTAATTTGTAAATATTTAATAACTGAAGAGCAGCTATTTTATTCTGAGTGGAAAGAATACATATATGGTAAAAAACATTTTGTATTTTTGTTGAAATTTTCTCATGTAGAAATTTTTGTGTTAAATTCTTAACATACTCTTATGTTAATATAACATACTGTCATTATGTTATTTTAACTTTTCTGCATTGAGTTAATATTCACCATTTCTAAGAGTTAAAACAACATAATTAACAAGTAAATTTTACACTAATTCACATTTTTGTGTTAATTTTTTACATATTATTTGTGTTATTTGTTTACATATTTGCCTTCTGTTAAATTAACATTAAAATTAGAGTGGATAAATTGGGACATGAGAAATATGTTAAATTTAAGACCAAATTTTTTACCGTGTGATAGAAATATGTAACAATATTTTCTTAAAATAAATTGTAGAAAATTGATATAATTTTGAATGTGAATTCAATTTTCTATATTTTATATTCCCGTATTTCAAAATTCGACTGATTTAACTCGGCAAATTCATCAAATTTTATCCATTAATGTTATCTTTTTAATTTATAATAAATTATATGTTACATAAATTATGCTAACATTTAAAGTATAAAGTGTGTGTGTGATTTATACATATGTAAACCACATTAAAATGGAGAATAAAATTACTGAAATTCTGGAAATTCTTTAAAATGTTTTGGAAGAGAAAATTTTATTTGCATACAATCCTAAACAGGTTTATATTCCTACATCATTTTGTTGACAGTTTCGATTATTGATAATCTCGATTGCCTACTGATTACTAAGAATTATTGTACACATTTAATAATTTAAAATACGACGGTATATTTGAGCACATGACATTTTATTATTACACATGTATGCACATTGCATACATGCAGATTGCACAGATGACATTATTACGCATACATATATTTTATATACAAAATATAAAAATTATATTAACATTTTGCGTACATTAACTAAAAAGAATCGTGTATATTATTTATTTGATTATGAGAATTTTGTCGATGTAAAAAAACAAGTAAATATCTATGTGGCATTGCATAAATATTTTATAGCAAACGAAACCATCCCAAAATAAGTAATTTTTATTTTCGAATTTTTTATATCATATTCAGTATCAATAAATCAAAAACTATAGCAATCTTGTAGAGAAGCCGCCATATTAAGTTTTCCATAATTAATTTACAAAATAAGTAAAACAATAAAATAAAATCTAATAAAATAAAATCTTATTAGATGTGTTGTATTTCTATTTTTGACATATTTAATTTCTTATTAACCGTTTGAGTGCGGAAGAATTTTCTTATGTATATGCTAAAATTGCGGAATGAAATGCGTAGTTATTTTTTTGGGAAAATAATAAAAATGGTTATAATTAACTCTAATTATTATAAAAAAAGGAATTTTTACTAACAAAAATGTTTTTTATTCTCACTTATTACATGAGTGTTTTGCTGCACAAATTCCATGAATTCCTTTTTTACATATAGCACAAATTAAGTTGGATCGTTTAATTCCATTTCCATTTTTTTTACTGCAAACCTCACACTGTCGCAAGTTTCGTCCAGGCAATTTTTCTAAAGAAAACTTTTTACTTACTGGTAGTCTTTCTGTTTCATTTTTGCTTGCTAACCATTCCTTCTCTATAATATAAAAAAAATTAAAGTCGAAATCTATCTATCTTTTTACATTGACTCATTTTTTCTACCGTACCATGATCTACGGCTCCACTACTATATTTTACCACTGTTTTATTTTAATTTTTATATTACTAAAAACCACAATTAAACGAAATTAATAATAAACTGAAATGGATATAAATACAACTGTTCTCAATTAATACGAAAATTATACTAATGAACAGCAGCGTGATCATGCGTCTCCGCATTCCTGGCTAGACAAGAGAAGCGCGATCGCGCTTCTCCGCATTTTTGGCATAGGACAAGCGAAGCGCGATAGCGCTTCACCGCACTCAAACGGTTAAGAAATAAATAAACAAAATAAAGATCATTATACTATTTATTTACAATATAATTTTACTTCCAATTAAAAATTACATTGGTTTTATAATTTTTATTATAAAAATCTCTGATAAATACCGCCAAATTGTAACATATTTATATATTTTAATTATATAAATTTACAATAATATGCGAAGGTTGTACGACTGAAGCAGAAGAGGCGGACTCTAAAGAATCGCGGTTACGCTCAAAACTGTCGAAGCAAACGTCTGCAACAACGCCAGGACCTCGAGACAACTAATCGGAATTTGCAGAACGAACTTCAACGTACAAAGATCGATGTAGCACGGCTTCAGCAGGAGCGTGATCTTTACAAGCAGAGATACGAGATGTTGAGAGCGCGGCAAAATCACCATCATAGTCACAACCATAACCATCATCAACAGCAGACATTGCAGCAACAGCAGCAGCAACAGCAGCAACATCAAACTCAAAATCAGCAATCGCATCCGCCGCAACAGCAACAGCAACATCAACCAGCACCTGCGAGTCCCGAAGTTTATCTGTGACATCGACAGCGCCGAGGGGGCGCTTGTTGGACTTGAAGTCATTTGTTACGTCAATGGATTCTTCCATTGGTAAGTAAAAAACAATTCATAAGTCAGCAATAAAAACAAACTATACGTCGCAATGCACGTTATGTAACGTTTGCATAATTTAGGGGGATAAAAAAAATAGTTCACATTTATATAAAAATAATGTTATACCTTATATATTATATATAAATAAATAGTCTAATTTATCTTTATATAAAAAGTTATCATATATTTTATAAGTTATGTATTATTTATAAGTTATATATTTTATAAGTTTTAAGTGGTGATATATATTTTATTTAAATATATATGAAAAATTTTGTACAAAATTTTGTTTTAATAACAATATTTTGTTATAATCTTTTCTGAAAGAAAACAGATAAGACACATATTACATTATATATAAATATATTTAAAAATTATTGTACAAAAGAGAGGAATTTCTTGAAATAAGGACAACCTTCTTTTGCATTCATAATTTGACAAGTAGTATACATATAAGTAAATGTTGTTGATGATGTTTTTTTCTAAAGGGGGGGGGGGGGGTCTCTTTAGACGATTTATAATTCGCGACAAAATCTACAAAACAGAATTATATTTATAATTTTTATGTGTTATATATAATACAGAAAACATTTAAAGATATAAAATACATACTAATCAAAATACACATATACATTAAAAATATGATACATAAAATTATAAATAGAATTCTATTTTCTTCAATTTTATCGCAAATTATAAATCATCTAAAGAGGTCTTTTCATTAGTGTTTCAAAAATAGCTTGAGCATATGATTAAGCGCGTATCGACATATTTTGAAAGAAGAAAAATGATGAAAAAAGGCATCAAGAGCATGCACATGTTGAAAAAAACTATTGTACAAAAAAAGTATTTTTTATTATATATTTTACTATATATTTTTATTATGTTTATATTATATTTTATTTGTTTATATTATATTTTATTATATTTTACCTTATATTTGATTATATTGTGTACTTTATATTTTATCATATATTATACTTTATATTTGATTATACAAAAAAGCAATAAATTAAAAATCTACAATATATCCATTTTATATTTTAATTCCAAATCAATAACAAACAAAAATTAAGTATGATATATAATCTAATTATTAAAAAATATTTTGCTATACAAGAATACATAAAAAAAATAAAAAAATAAAAACATAATCTTAAGAAAAGATTAAGAATTTAAATATCTTCCAATCTTACAGTTTAAATCTGCTTCCCTTATAAAGTGATGATGATAGAGAATTGTGTTAACTAGAAGTGAAAAAGAAATTAATTTTTTCGATAGAGGAAACTATTCTTACAATTATAATATATAATTTAGAATTCATAATTATTCTTATTTCGACATTTATATTAAAAAAAATTTAATTTAAAAATATAAAAGAAAATAAGCGATTATAATGTCAAGAATTTTATTCCCCAAAATATCTTATTTTTAACACATAAAAATTTTAAATCTTCAAAATTGAACTTCAAACATTTAACGTATTCAAAAAGAACTTCAAATCTTCAAAATTTAAATTCTAAATCAGAACTTCAAATGTTCAAAATTGATATGTAATATTGCTCAACAATTGGAAAAGGAATGTCATACACATATATTATATATATATATATATATATATATATATATATATATATATAATATATGTGTATGACATGATATATATATATATATATATATATATATATATATATATACTACACAAAAAATTAAAGGACTACTTTCTTCCATATAAAAAAGGCCAATTTTCAAGTAGTTACAACTTCCTTAAAAATAATCGAAATAAGATCAATAAGAAAGCGTTTCAAAGCTTGAAGTTTATAGTTTTAGAATCTTTAAATGAATTTCAATTCTTTCTATTTGTTACGAAATTACATTGTGAGAAAGCGACGTCCGTCAATTGAACAAATTTTTCAAAAGTTTGTCTAAGAATCTAGAATTAAACAAAAATTCTAACACGATTTTATTAATTGAGTGCTAAAGAGCAAAGTTTTAACTTTAATTTTTGTTTTTAACGAATGTTTTATGATTTTTTTTGCCGAGATATTTATTATTAAAACAAAATCGAGCTGCTGATTTTCAATGCTTATAACTAGTGAAAAACTGATCGTACAATAATCATTAATTTAAATTTTTAAAATGTACAGACAAAAATTAACATTCTAGCCTTTTGTATAAGTAACTGGAATGCTTTTTACTTCTAAATGTTGTAGAGTTCATAAAAATTTTAGCGTTTTTTCGTTAACTTTTAGTGATTTAAATTAAAAAGATAAAAGTGCAGTTTTTACTTGATTTTTAAATAACAATTACGCTTTAAAAATGAATAATGATTGAAAAAACGATAAGAGCATTTTAAAGTGCTAACTTTTCTCTTTAAATTGCTTTTTTAATGATTATTGTACAATCATATTTTCAGTAGTTATAGCCCAGGTAGCACATGTTCGTTTTATAAACGTTTTCTAAAAGCATCCAATATTTTTTAACCGTCAAGCACTAATAAGAACCGTTTCAACAGAAACATTTTTAAAATCATGGTTTAAGAAACGTATTTTTTACGTTTCTATAAATAGAACAAAAATTAATTTTTTAATACAAAATTATATATATACACATTATTAAAATTGTACTTATTAAGACGATCCCCAGATAGTACAGAAAACTAAAAAATGACGAAAAGATGTCTTTTTTAAGTTATCTTTCTGACAAGGCTAAAAGATGTCTAAAAGAATATTTTTCTACCTACAGAAAAAGTCATTTTTTAAAAGATGTCTTTTTGATCATCTTTTCGACAAGACAAAAAAGATCTATTTTATAATATACGTGTTCCTTTGTTTGCCGCTACGTGGTGTGTTCAGACTTAACTATAACTCGTATTCAAGTTTTCATAACATGTACATAAAGTCTAAAAGAACAGATACTAAAAGTATAATTTAAATTATGTCTTTTTTGTCAGTTTGACTTGTGATGTAATCTCGACAAGAGATTCAGAACATGATGAAAATAGATGGATTATATCCATATATGCATTATTTTATTAAATTTGTGAATAAACAAATTTTTCACAAATAAAGCAAAAACACCGTATTTTGACAGTTTCTTAAACGTTTTTTTTTTTGTTAGAAAATGATGTTTCCCTTAACGTTTTTTAAGTGGACATTTTGTGCCAATCAGAAACGTTTTTAAAAGCCGGTTCTAAAACGTTTCGCGGAAACATTTGTGAAACGTTTTTGAAACGAATATGTGCTACTTTGGAAACGTTCAAAGTCAATAGCTCGATGTTGGTTAATTATTAATATCTCGACGAAAAAAGTCATAAAACATTCGTTAAAGAAAAAAATTAAAGCTAAAACTCTGCTTTTAAACACCCAATTAATGAAATTGTGTTATAATTTTTTTTAATTCGGTATTCTTGGACAAACTTTTGAAAAATTTGTTCAAACGACGGACGTCGTTTTCTTACAATGTAATCTTGTAACGAATAGAAAGAATTGAAATTCATTTAAAAATTCTAAATCTAGAAACTTCAAGCTTTGAAACGCTTTTTTATTGATCTTATTTCGATATTATTTTTAAGGAAATTTTAACTACTTGAAAATTGGCCTTTTTTACATGGAAGAAAGTGACTCTTTAATTTTTTTGGGCAGAGTATGTACTAAATAAATATATATATTGTATATATGTATATACATATATATATTAAAAATATACATGCATGCTAAAAATGTAGTACACAGGTTATCGAAGTGAAGTTTAACCGAAAAATCGTTATCATAGCGGCAAATAAATCTTTCGATTGCATAAACGGTCGACTGGTTTCACTACTTTGGAAACACGAGCACGATTTCATGAACGAACCGGTGGCGCGAATCCGCCGGTCTTTCCCGCTTCCCTCGCTTTATTTGCAACGCCATTTCTGCTGACATCGCCGCTCGGCGATGAAACCATCGAGATGGAACGTCGGTAAACAATACGTTCACCTCTTTCACAGTCTCGAAACCCGCAGCCTAGCTGAAAGCGAAAGAGAGAACCCCGGAGTTGCCAAGAACGCCCTACAAATATACAGAGCGTTCTAGGCATCACGCATTTCTTCTGGATTGCCGACGTACTAGAAAGAAGTATATCCGTTTTATTTCGACGTAGAGACGTCCGTGCTTTTTACAAGGGAGTCGAAATAAGAAGAATCTATCAACTAATTTCTATCAACTAGACTTTTGATATGCAAATAGACATCAAGTCTCATCTTGTTTTCTTTTCTTTTCAGGAGAAGTAACATTTTTTTACTCTCTACAATTGATTTTTATATAATCTTATTGTTAGTTAGATTTATAGTTATTAAGATATGTTGGATTTTTTAAAATTAAAAGTAAAAGACGTTAAAATAATTAGCTTATAATAATTTGAATGTTCTCAACAAAAATGTTTAATATCTTAAATAAATCTATATCAATCTTATCTACTTGTAATTGTGAACGAGCTTACGTTCGCAAATCTCGTTGATGCATATTGATGAGCAAGCATAATTAAGAAAGAATAACAATACAAACTAATGAGACAATGTAAAATTGTTTTTTCTATTAAACTTTTTTATGTTACATATAAGATAGAAAGAGGGAGAGAGAGAAAGAGAGAGAGAGGGAGAGATAATGTAAAAAATATGATTAGATAAAAAAGTATAATGTAATATAAATCTTATTTTACGCATATGATATACATATATTTATTTATTAGAAAAAAATATATACACACACACACACATATATATATATATATATATATATATATATATAAGATGTTTATGAAAAGTTTGGGCAAACTTTCAAAAGAGATGCCATTTACCTATCCCAATTACAGCTTCGTTTGCTTACATCGTTTTCCTAATAACTTCAATTGTTTCAATCCCGATAGCCAGAACAATTGTTCTGCAAGCATTATTGCACACATATTTATAATAATAATATAATGAAACTAAATAAAAGTTTATGTAGACCATATATGTGCCCGGAAAAATTTCTATTCCACTTTAATAAATAATTGAAATATTATTTTTAATTGTTCATTAAATTCTTATTATGTTGTTTTAATATATATATTTTTCTTTTTGTGTTTTATGATGTTTATAATTTACATACATAATTTTGGAACATTTTATAATTTATATAAGAAAAAATAGTAAGTTAAAAAACATATATTATTTATAAAAATAAAACAATAAATTTACATTTGTAATATTTTAATAACTAATTTTAATCTTATCAAATATAATTTTTAATTACTAATTAAATTTATAATTTTATTTAAAAATTTACTTTATATATGTATATAAACGATGTGTGATATTTTCAAAATCATATAAATAATATTTTTTTCTATGGAGCATTTTCGCTCTAGCTAGATAATATTAAGCTATTTCATTTTATTATAATCTAGTTACAAAAAAGCGAACATTTTTTAATAAATTATAATTCTAATTATATAATATAATAAAAATTTTACCTCTTTTTCTTTTCTCTCTCTCTCTCTCTCTCTCTCTCTCTCTCTCTCTCTCTCTTTTTCTCTTTTATTATGTAGGCCAACAATTCAATTATGTATATACTGTTTTCTTTAAAGCGAAGTTAAATAATATTAAGCACGATTAGTACTTAGAATATTCCTTTATGTTAAATCAAAGAATCTGTAATTATAGAATCTTTAAAATCTGTAATTCTTATAAAATGTAATCTTGTAAGACTAATAAATAGAAACATTTTTTGTACTTTGTTGTTTAGAATTATCTCATTAATTCTATTTTTTATCATATTCCTGATAAATAGTGAATAATCGAACTCGAATATTAAATTGTCTTTGAAAAATTAAGTAATTGCATGTCTGATATATAAGGTGTCCTATCAATTTTATGTTAAAAGAAAATGCTATAGCATATTGTAATTTTTCAAACAAAAATATTCCTGAATCCCGATTTTTGAACTTCCAGACTAGAACAAATTTAAGTTATTTTAAAAAATGACTTTTTTGTAAATATTGAAAAGTTCTAATTAAGATTAATTTATCATTAGGATTAATTTCTAATTAGGATTAAGTTTTAATTAGGTTAAAATACCATCAATTAAACGGGTAAATTAAAATTATAATAATACTGATTTTATTAAATTCAGATTAAATATTACGCATCTAATAATATGTGAAAATTTTAAGAATAATTTATATATCTTTCTTTTTTTAATGTACAGAAACATTTGAAAAATTGTAAAATTCTATAAACATGAAACTTTTAACATAAAATCAACATGTATTTAGTTCAGGATTTTTCTTTTGAAAATTTTACGTTTTAAATTAATATCAAACATTTGTCTTTTATACATGTGCTAGAGTGCATATCTAATTACAGAAATCTAATTTTTTTATTAAAGAAATATATGATAATGAGTAAAGAATAAGACATAAAAAGAAACAATTATATTGTATAAGTATGAGTAAGTATAAGTCTATAAGTATTCAATGATTTTCAAATACAAGGATAGATGAAGTTCTAATGAGGATTTAACAGACTTGTCCACAAGGGTCGTTTGACAATGGATCGTTTTCGACCCTCGACGATCCCTTGAGCAGATGTAGCATGTCGTCGCGTCTGTCAAGTTGACGGATTGATTAATCGCTCGTTTCAATGAATTCATGTTACTTTTGCATCTCGTTACGCTAATCTTTGCTTAACTAAACTGCTCATTAAAATTATTAAAAATATTTATTTTATATTACACACGATTTAATATCGAATTAATATAAAACTTATTTTCAGTAACAAAAGTATTTTTACATAAAAAAATTTATACTTTTTTATTATATCATACCTCTGATGTTGAAAAAAAGTTCAAAAGTTATAGAATAGATAATATTTATTAATAAAACTCTATAATTGTTTCATCATCCTTTAATTATAGAATATTTTTGAAACCATATTTCTCTATAAAATTTATATTTTAAGATCTATCAAGAATAATAATTTTTTTATTATTTCTTATAAGTTTGATAATTCTTTTTATTCTTTTTATTATGACATTTGCGTTTTATGATTAAAATATATATTATGACTGTATTCATATATGGTAATATCATCTAGTTCTTTTTTTCCTTCGCACTTTTGCTGACAGATAAGAATATAGTAGCATTGCAAAAAAAAGAAAGAAGAAAAGGAAAAGAAGAGGAGAGAAGATTGATTGACAGCTCGAGTTTCGCGTTTTATAACTCTTATATACATTACATGGAGTAGCTAGCCGGTCCATGAGTGATAGGTAAGATAGCCAATGGTGTTGTGCACTGTGTATAGGGGATGTCATCAATGTATCGACGTGGAAAAACAGGTGGGATGACGAAGAGAGCGAAACCAGGAGCCTCGGGAATGAGCTGGAGATGGGAACTTCATTGTCAAGTCACGCCGTCATCGTGGCCTATCTCTATCTTCTACAACGATCCCCCAGCATTGGAAGCTACCTCCCTTCTTTATAGATGATCTACCCCCTTCGCTGTTCTGCGTTCTTTGTCTAGCTTCGTTCTTCATCATGCTTCTCCGCAAACATATACATTTTAGTTTGTAGGAAAAAAGTAAGATATTACATTTATATATTCTACAATTTAAAACCAGTTGTTAAAATCAAGTTATATACAAACTAACATTTTTAAAATTACTTAACATTATAAAAGTTACTTACAATTTATCTTTTACTCATACCATATTAATTTTTATTTTTATATAATTTATATTTTACATTTTAAATATATTAAATTAATTATTTTTAAATTTATTCAAAAATTTAAAATAAAATTAATCATTTATTTTTTAAATAATTTTAATATTTAAACAATTTTCTTTTACATTTTAAATATATTAAATTAATTACTTTTAGCATTAAAACAATAATAAGAGATTTAAAACTTTTTTAAAAGTTTTGGTTTTTAAACTTACTCAGCAGTCATAATAAAATATTAGTACTCCCAGTGGCATTTTTAGATATTTTCTTATATGAAGTTCTTTCTAATTCCAATATTTGCTGATAAATGATACTATGAAAGCATCAACTTTTTGTAGTATTCCAACATACCAACATACCAGTATTTCAAATATGCTGACTTTTCTATACATACTAAAAAATAAGAAACTTAAAGATGTCTAATAATTTTGGCTATGGTTATATATGTAAAATTTTGCAAAAACTAAAATATTTTTTAATTTTAATATTTATTTCATTTATAATTATTTTATAATTTTTAAAATTTTTTTCAATTTTTCATTCAACAACCTAAAAAGCTCTTAAGTTTGAATAAATAATTGAAACCTATTTGATAGATCATGATCTACCAAATTTTCAAGTTGTCAATCAATTTGCACATTTTTCAATAGACTCCATAAATATATATAAGATATCTTAAATAGATATTCTTAATAAATAAGAATATATTTTTTTTACGTGATATTTTTTAAAATACCTTATTTATGAATTAAGTAACCTGTATATTTAATATGTCAAAGTTTTTATAAATAGCAAATATCCATTTGTACAAATGTTTTTTGTTATCATTAAAATTAATAATCCCAAATATTAAATAATGTAATGATAGGAAAATGTCCCATTTGGTATATATTTTTATAGAAGAATGTGTGAAACTACTCTATTCTTTAGAGGATTTCTCTCTTAAACTAGAGATTTAAGAAGATTTTTTTTATGCTTATTTTAAAGAAAGATACTATAAAATTAAGTAAAATATTTTTAAGAATATAATTTAATTATAATATATAACATAATATGTAAAATAGTTTTTTTGCAACTTTAATTGCAAATTTTTTTTAAATGACATACTTAATGGAACGTAGCTTATATAGCCCAAATTTCAAAATCACACTTTTAATTTTTTTATCAGCAGAGCTTGAAGCTATATATTCGAATAATTCCCTCTATTCTAATTAATTTCAAGCAATATATCACCAAAAAAATGTTATGCAAATCATTAGCATAATATCAGACTAAATGTGAATAAAACGTAAATAAAAACTAATTCGATAAAACAGATTGACTATTAGCTCTGTTCGAATATTTTTCATCGAACCGTTTGAAAAAGTTCGTTAGTTTCGAATCTTTTAGCTAAACTTTTTATTCTAATCTTTGTTGATAAAGAATGCTCGAAGCACAGAAAGATTGTATATGCATTGCAACAATCTTTCATCGCAATATTGCAATATTGCAAATTTACTGCAAAATGTTGCTGCACCATTGCTGAGGAATTGTGCCAACATTAAAATATCCCCCTTTAAGAAGATTGCATCAAAATATTATAGCAATATTGCAATATCATGAATTTGCAATAATGCATTGTTACTGCAATCGTCGAATAGTGTTGCAATATTTTTGTTTCTAATAGATAAATTATTAAGTAAATTTATAATATAATACTTCTTAAATAAATATTATTGCAAACATTTATTTTAAGTTCAACTTTTTCGTATTTTATACGTTTCTTATACGTTTTACCTTAAAAAAAAAATATAATTATAGAATTTTGATTTTAAAATTTTTTCGAAATGCTTACGTTATGTTGCAACAACTGTGCTGGTATTTTGTGGATTTTTATCACTGTAATGTCTTTATGTTTCATTGCAATATGCAATATTGCAACGTTGCTGCAATGTAATTGCAATGGTCTGTGCTATATGGGTTTCATTGCAACTTGCAATATTGCAACGTTGCTGCAACATAATTGCAATGATCTGTGTATGAATGAGAATCAATTGGTAACATTCATTCCGTCCGGCAGCTTTAAGTCGGTGACGTCACGTTTACTCTCACTGCGTATAAAAGGTGGAGAAAGGAAAGATTTGGCGACGCCAGCATCTTTCACTTCTGATGACGATGTGGGTTTGCGGTGGTTGATGACGCGGCACCGTAGGTTATATCCGTATACCTATATATAGAGAGAGACACAAACACACGTATACTCAACCAAAGTATATACATATGTACGTACACCGACGACGGGGTCCGGCATTTGTCGAATGAACGAAATCTGCAGATACGGAAGTAAGAAAATCGCAAGAAGATGGCCACCTTGACCCAGTCTTGCTCACTCGGCTAAATAATCGTGCACGCGAAGGGAGATTTCATACTAACATGTCTCTATAAAATGTTACGGTTCTTCATTATTCGTATTAATATATATCTATTTTTTATTTTCTATTAGAATCCCAGACAATACAAAATATTTATAATAATTATTTAAATATTTTATAAATATATTTATCAAAATATTTTATAAATATTTTTAAGATTTTAAATTGAATGGATCATAAATATTCTAACAAATATCTGCGAAATATTTACAAAAGAATTACTATAAATATTTATTTTTTACTTACCAGAAATATTATAAAATATTTCATCTATATTTTAAAAACATGTCGAATAAAGATTTTTATAAAATATGTATAAAATAGTAAATATAATATTTCAAACAAATATTTTTATAAATATTTATAAATATTTATCATAAATATTGTGTGCTGTCCGGGATATTACATCGAAATTATTAAATATTATATTGAATTTTTTTTCAGTAAAACTTAATAGAGTTTTCGATCAAAAGATAATTTGCAAGAATAAATATATAAATTAATTTTTTATATGTAAAAATATATATTTTTTAATTCATACATATTATTTAATAATATATATTATTAAATAATTTAATAATACATACATTAATTATTTATATGTAAAAATATACACTTTTTTATACAGGGTGTTTCAAAATCATTGGACGTTAATATAACACAGAAAATCTTATTTATTATTAATCTTATTATTATTATTTATTATTAAAAAAATTTGTTAATTTGAAAACGATTTTTCCTCAACGAAAATGTTAAGGAAAATTATTATTTTTTACTGTCATATATCTTTGTATTTCTAAAATTTTATTAAAATCAACTCTAAAACTAAAGAGTATAGTTGCTTTTCTTTACAAAGTTTAGTTTAAAAAAAACTCTTCTTTTTCAATCTCTTATATCTTGTAAAATTATTAATGCCTTGACATTGTTGTTAAAGAAAAAACCTTCCCAAATTAAAAAATCTCTTATTAAAAGAACATTGGTTAGACACACCTTGTATATACATATACATTATTGTTAATATGACATTATTGCAATAAAATTATTGCTGCAAAGTTATTTGATATCAGATAATTCTCCATGATAAATTAATATAATTTGTAAATATTTCTATTATAGAAAAATTTAAGAATTTTTTCTAAATATTTGCATATTAATGTAGATATATTTTGTTAAATCTTAAATATCTTTAATAAAGATAAACACAATAGAAATAAAAAAATATTTTGTTAATGATGTTCTCTTATTTTATATTTAATTTTATAATAATTTATTATATTAATTTAAAAAAATTGATTAAAGAAGATATGACTTTTGAGAAACATGTAACATAAAAATAATTGTATAATAATAGCATCATATATTTTAACATCATTTTAAAATTAAATGGCATTCCTGCTATTTTCATTAGTGTGATATAAATAAATCTACTATTTAATAATCTATTATATATTTAATAAAAAAATATATATATTAAATACATATTTAATATTTCTACATCTATATATATACTCTAAACTTAATTTTTATTATATGTATATTTAATTAAATTTATGATTAAAATTAAAGAATTATAATTATTTTAATATTTATATTTTAATTCTAATTCTAATTATATTTTGACAACAAAGTTTTAAAATAATATACTTTTTATTTACATTAATAATATTTTATTTCTGTATTTTTAATTTTTTTTTTCATTATAATTTAAAAAAATTAAGATATTAAAAGATTTCTTACACATTATTTAAGGATTAGAATTAGTGGGTGGAAATTATTGATTCAAAATCAATCAGATGGCGCATTCGTGGAAGAAGCAATACAATTGCAATGTTTCTAGTGTAACGACCGTGAAGAAAGCCACCCTGACCTAGTCCGATAATCAGTTTCTCAAAGAAGATCAATAGTCTTTAATCAGATCAAATTACTCTGTTTTTTTTTTTTCATTGCATGCACATTCTTAGAATCAACAAGTTCAGTATAGTTTAAGCTACAAATCAATGATACATTGTCAAAACTTTTGTGAATCACACACACACACACACACACACACACACATAGACATATTTTAGTTAAATTATGTGTTTTATAATATGCATAACTAATTATAAAATATTTATATTACTATTAACACATCTTGCGCGGGAAGCGACTAAAGTTGTTTTGTACGGGAAAACACTCGCGCAAGATGTGTTAAATAATATTATTATTAAATATTCAAAAGAATAATATTTTTCTTTATAAAAAAAATACTAATTTTCTTTTTTTTTCTTCTATTATAAAAAAATTTTACTATAAATGCAATTTATTTTTTTTTTGTTATATTTCTATTTTTACTTTTATATTTCTTACAATTTGTATTGTTTCAAAATTTACACACAAATTATTTGCAAATGGTTATTTCTTATGTCTTACCCTACAATATAAAAGATTGCATTAAAAATTGTTTCATTCTAATTTAAACGCTTTATGTATATTATTCGCCATTCTGTGTATTATTGTATACTATTCTTTTTAGTGTTTAAAAAAGTATAATACATATTTAATGAGTTATCTTTTTGCTCGTTTATAAGCAATAATAATTTTTAAGGACTATTAGCGTGCATTGTCCTTATTCAACTTTCAGTAAGTAACAAAGAAAAAATGACGCTTTTAACGCTAATAGCTAATAACTAAAATTCCCTGAACGCAACTTAAGAAGTGATCGCTTTATAACGAAGATATTATTGAACACAATAATAAATCCGAACTTGTTCAAAATGTAGGAAAACAAAAATATATTGTATCTAATTTTATACAGATATCTCTCATTTTTCTGTAATTTTATAAGAGAATCCAATAAATAAATTTAAAATTTACGTTTAAAGAATTTATAAAAATTAAAAAGAATATATATTTATATACATATATAAAATATATATTTACATAAATAATATTATAAATTAATAATACTATTCAATATGTCTACATGGCATAGGTGTAGTAGGTTTATAAACTAAAAATAAATTCCATAATGTAGAAAAGATCTAATTTTTTTAAATGTTTTTATATTAATAAGAAAGAATTAATATTGTTTATTAAATTTTTTATACATGTATGGTTATAAAACACATAAATAAGACTCCTGTCTCAAAATTAAAATTTTCCCATTTTTTGAATATATAAATAAGAATAAACTTTTGATCATTTTTTTTTGTATAAAAAAATAATAAGTAAATTTATAAGAGTTGATACTGATTAAAAATGTTATATTGTTGTTAAATAATTAAAGATTATTTTATATATAAAAATCTCATATAAAAAATTAATTCAATATATTGATGTAATATAATATTGTAAAATAATTATTTAATTTAACATAAAAAAATCTCAAATAAGTTGTTTATATTTATAAAATCACAAACAAAAGTATCTTTATTCTCCTGAATTATGTAAATTTCATATTTTGTGCATTCCTGAAAGTTGACAGTTATCAAATTACACGTCATATATGTATATCCTGATTACGTGAGCAGTTTTTCAGGTATCACTCAAAGGGCATGCAAGACGTAAGGCGGTATAAAACTTCAGCTTCTCTCTCATCGATTTCTTCTATTCTTCGTCATCGTGTCACTATACATCGAACCTTATGGCCGGCTATTGGCTGTGAGGGGACGCGGCTAGTTCCTTCCTAGGCGTGTACTCTGGTGATTTAGTGAGATCCGATCTGCGAGCAGAGAGCAGCCGATCAGTTAGACCATAAATATCAGGTGTTTTTTTTGCTCGCATACAAATACACGCGCACGCACATACACGCATATACTATTTTTTCCTCGAATAGAATAAAGCGTCTGGCCAAGGGACAGTTAGGGGCAGCATTCGTCTTCTCGTTAGTGTTCTTCCCTCTTCTTCTCTCCAATTTCTTTCAATATTCGAAACCGGAACACTTTACATTTGTCTATGCGCGGTATTCGTAAAGAAATTTGTGTGACATAAAAAAATATCTTTTTATATTTTTATTTATATATTCTTAATTTTTTTTATATATTTTTTACAAACAACTCAAACAGCACACAATATTTATAAAATATATGCAAAATATTTATAATAATTATTTGACTATTTTATAAATATTTTGTAATCTTAGATTGAACAGATCATAAAAATTTATCATAATAAATATCTCAGCAAATAAGTAAAAAATATTTACAAAATTTTACTATAAATATTTATTTTTTTTTATTTGCCTTAAATATTATATAAAATGTTCAATCCATATTTTAATAATATATTGAATACAGTTTTTATGATCTTTTTTTTTGAAAGTATAAAATATTTAAGTATACATTATTTTCAAAAAGTAAATAATAAATTATTTATCAATTATTTATCATAAATATTGTGTACTTCCTGAGAATGTATACGAACATATAAAAATATATCAAATTGAGAGAAAGAGAAAGTATAAATTTAAATTCATACCTTATTAAAATCTATCAAAATATCTCGAAGTTACATCATCCTTTAATTGTGATTTAACTAAAGTCGCAGTCCTTAGAAGAAGCTACGCGCAGAGTGTATATATATATATATATATATATATATATATATATATATATATATATATATATATAGGCTGACATCTTAATTTCAGCAATCTCTAAACGCGGTTATTTACCAATTATAGTTACCACTGCGAGAGGAATCCACGAGCGACCCGTTGGAAAGCTTAACTGCACTTTTATAGCGCTTCTCGACTTTAAACGGATAATTTTTATCCGCTAAGCTGCCGCTACCGCCGCCGCCGCCTGGCGTCATCGCGCGCGTCCCACCCTTCCAATGCCTTTCGCCCTCGCCGTTTCAGGCGACCCCTCGTAAAATTAAGTCAAATAGTCACGGGGTGCTGAGCTGCCACTCGCTTTTTCGCGTTCACTGTTCCCGTTAAGAGGCACGCACTGGTAGCTTTCGCAAACGGCGGAAAGGGACAGTTTGCGAGTCGTTGGTGACACAACGATGATGACGTCTTTCCCGCAAAAGTCATCGAGGAGCTGTAGGAATCCTTTGTCGTAAATACGCTTTTAAAAAAAATTAACGGGATAACAATTTTTTCGCGAAAAAATTATCAAACTTTGAAGTAATGTAACTTTGCGAGAAATTATCCTACTCGAAAGAGTAAAAAAGCAAATAAAGTTTGAGATGTCTATTTTGAGATCCTCTTGGGCTCATGACAATAGATTCATTAATTTTGAAGTTATGCGACTTTGAAGCAAAATAAGGCAAATAAGGAAATAAAAATCTACGTGAAAAATTGCATTTGTTGCATGATATATTAAAAAAAAGTGAAATTAGCCTACTTTAATATATTAATTACAACTTAAAATAAAAAAGAACCGAAAATATTCCCTCTTGTAAAAGATTTAAGTTCTCATATAAACTTTTTTAAGCAGATCTATAAGATTTTCTTTTACACGTGTAAAATTATGTAGGGAATATCAAAACTAATTACTATTTTACTCATGTGAAATATTTTATTTTACTTAAAAAATATCAGTTTTATTTATAAAAACATAAAAGAATGTATTTTATATAAGCAAACGTTTACGAATTTTGTATGTTTCTTTTTGCACTACAAAATCCACCTTTTTTTTATATTACATTTTACTATATGCAACTATTAAAGTGCAATCGGATTCAAAGTTATACGCACAAGTTCTAATTTATTTTTCCCGAAAATCTTGAAATCGGTATTTGATATGACTGATTATTTGTATTTGCAATATATACAATTTTCAAAAATATTTTGAAGATAATCTTGAATTCGTTCATTATAAGCTGAACAACTATTTTATTAAGAGTAAATATTCCTTTTATTAGAGAGGATATTTTGTATTAATTAGCATTTAAGTAAGCAAAGTGAAAAAATATGGATCAATATTTTTTTATTTTAATATTATATTTTTTCATGAAAGTATTATCCAATTAAATTATGATGTAGTATATGTATTTTAAGTAAGACCATCAATATGGAATAAATATTATTAAAAATATTATTATTAAAATTCTTGGAATAAAGAATATTATTTATAATTAACAATAGTAAATTTTATTAATTTTTTATCTAACCTATTTATTACATAAAACATATGCTGCAAAGATAAAAATAGTATGAATATAACGTATGTAGTAAATATAAAAAATATAAATAATATAGATAAAATTCAAATGTTAAACAATATCATTATTATCACATTAATTATAATTATTGAATAAATATTTTAAATAATTTCAAAGTTTTAATAACTGTAATAATTTAGACATTTTTTAATAATAATACTAGACACACACACACACACACACAATGTCGGGCAAGGTACCGTCGTTAATCTCTTATTAAAATAATAAAAAAGTTTTTAAAATAATAAAAAAAAGTTTAAAAACGGCAATACTTCACTTTTAAAGTAAAATAATATATATATATATATATATATATTTCTGTATTGTTTTTAATAGATCTTTTTTTAATATCATCAATTTAGAGTTCTTTTAATATTGATTTATTGTTTAAGTTTAATATTTAATATTTACTTAAAGCGTTTTTTACATAGTTAAATAGCTACGACGAAAAATATTTTTCAGTGACTTAAAAAGCACGAATATTAATACAAAATTATTTTATTTATTTTCTAAAGAATATAAATGAAAAAAAATATAATAAATATAATACATAAATAACATAATAAATATTATACAATAATAATTGTTCAAAAAATGTTGTCTATTCACTTTCATACATTTGTTAATTTTTCATGTTATTTTTTATTATTGAAGGCTGAACACATTTTTTTATAAACAATAAATTTAATCAAAATGTAGAAAATTAAATAAAAATTAAATATTTAGATAGAACATATATAGTTAATTTGATTAAGCTGTAATCTTAACATTTTTATTGTCTTTAACAAAATAATTAGTGTATCTTAAAATGCAATATGTATCTCTCTAAGTCGTCTTTAAGTCTTTTATCTTCGAATCACTTTATTTATATGATGTTATTAAAGTAATTATTCTCTCTCTCTCTCTCTCTCTCTCTCTCTCTCTCTCTCTCTCTCTTTCTCTCTCTCTCCTCTCTCTGCATAAACAATTACATTTTCTAAAATTATCCAAATAATTTCATTAATTGGCTCATACAATATAGAAATCACTCTACATATATACTAGGTGCTCCAAGTTGCTTTCTTCGAAGTTATCAGATAACAACTTTTTCTTCTCGAGTTGATACATTATATTGTACATTATTAAATAGCATTACCAAAAAATTGTGCAATTTCTTGTTTTTTTTTTTATTTTGCTTAAGTATTATATTTCTATATACATTTCAAATTTTTAAAAATAAACATAGAAATATGAAAAAAAATATCAATGTTTTGATATTTTTCCTAAAATATAGAGTGCAGTAAATGAATATTTTAGTATTTAGAAAACAGCGATATTGCAATTATTACTCTATCATATAATTCTCACTTGTTTTGCATTTTTTTCATAGAAAGAGAAAACTACTCTTTTGATTGTCCTCTAATTTCTAATTCTTATAAAAATTGCATTTGTTATAATTTTATTGTTATTGTATAGTAAAATTAAAATATGTAATAATCAAACTAAATAATAATTAAATATTAATAATTCAACCTTATTATCATTACTAATATTTTAGTTTAAAAAAAATTATAACAGATGCAAATTTTTATGATCAGAGAAATTATATAAAACAACTAAAAAGAAAATTTTCTCTTTCCTCCACAAAAACCTAAAAACATATATACATGTGTGTATATGTATGTAACTTTCTGATCTCTATGAATATAAGTATTACGTTTACATTAATAAGTAAATATCGCAATGAATAGATTTATTTGAGAAAACAATTATGTATCAACAACATATATATAATTATTTTAAAAAATTGTCTTAGTTTTATTTACAATTATTTCTAATATCTAAAGAATGAAAAAAAATATTATGTTGATAAAAGCTATTTATGTAAAAATTTGTATAAATTTGCATAACATAATTTACTTTGATATATTTAAGGTAAAAATCTGTATGTTTTGTTTTGGAAAAAAAATTTACATTTATGTATAGAAGAATATTTCTTATTACAAATAAATACAATAAAAGAAAGAAATAAAATCAAGACCTTTTTATATCCTTTAAAAATATTTTTAAGCTTCGTATTATTCATATTTTACATTCATTTCCAATTTGATCGTATTGAGTTTCAATCATCATTGATGTATTTGGAAGATTTATCTGGAAAAAAAGAAAATTATAAATCAAAGATTATTCCTTGTAATTAAATGTTCCACTGTACATATTGTAAATGTAATACGTTAGACTCGTGAGTTTTAAACAGAACAAAATTATAAATAGGTAAAAACAAAGTTATAAATATGTAACATTTTTTTAATAATTAGTCCAATCAAATAAAATTGACTGTATATTATTTAGAATCAGATAAAAAAATATTACATCATATTATCGTTCTCTAATTTAATGACTGTAATATAACAATAAATGTCACGTAGGATAATAATAATTTGTAATAAAATTTAATGTAATGGATTATATTACATTACATTAAGTTTAATCAGTTGCAAATTAAACGTGATTGATTAAAGGTTAATGTAAGATTATTTATTTTAAAAAATAACACTTATATAATTTTTTCTCAGTTTACCAAAAATCTAAATTCTATATATAAAACATGAACATTCCAAACTATTATTCTGTTTATCCTTAATCTTTTACATAGCACTGCCTGATTAATATTAAATTACTATCAAGATTAAAAATAAAAATTTCTAATCTCAAATATATACTCACGATAAATTAATACGAATATCGAGGTCTTGAATTTCTGGTCCGCGACATTGAGTTATAGAAAACTCTCTCTTTCTCTCGTTCGGATTGAATTACTTTTATCGTCGTGACGGAAAAGTAGACGGCGATTTAATTCGCGGTCGTTCATGCGAGTCGCAATCGGGAAGGCCTTGTTCGTTCGTGTGTCTGCTTCCTTGAAGGCAGATTTGATCGCATTTTCCAGCATTACGCCGGTATAATTTTTTTCTTTTGCGCACCGGCCGTCAGCCGTCAACGTGATTGACGAGTGATATCATTAACGATTTTTAAGACACCCTTCTTACTCCTCCCTCATAACGGCAAGAGTGCAATCTACCGCGATAATCTTATTAGTACATAGTTTTATTCTTCCGTTCCGTGCGGAATCGTGTTTAATGTATTTCTTCGAGCATATCGTTTTCCTGTGATATTACTTTTATATCTTAATAATTTAATTTTACATAAATAATTATAACAAAAAATTTTACGTCATTCTTACACCGAAACATTTCTTGTTCACATGATTTTTTTATTAATTTCTTTTTTTAGGTACTAATAATAATGTAATATATTGTTATATACACTATGCAAAAAAATTAAAGGGCCACTTTCTTCTATATAAAAAAAAGACCAATTTTCAAGTAGTAACTTTCTTAAAAATTATCGGAATAAGATCAAAAAGCGTTCCAAAGTTCGAAGTTTCTAGTTTTAGAATCTTTAAATGAATTTCAATTCTTTCTATTCGTTACAAAATTACATCGTAAGAAAGCGATGTCTATCGATTAAACAAATTTTTCAAAAGTTTGTCCAAGAGAATACCGAATTAAAAAACAATCTTAGTAGGATTTCATTAATTGTATGTTAAAGAGCAGAGTTTTAGCTTTAATTTCTTTTTTTAACGAATGTTCTATAATTTGTTTCACGGAGATATTCATTATTAAAGCAAAATCGAGCTATTGACACTGTTTTGTTTTAAACAAAATATTCAATTTTAAATATAACTATTGCATCAATAACTATCAATAGTATTAGCAGATATATCTGTTATCATGTATTATTACAGTAATTGGAAAAAAAATAAATTAAGTTTGAGAAGTACAAAAATTTTTGTTAATATCTTGCAAAATGTGAGCCTTGGAAAACGAGATGGTAATGTAAAACTGGCATACAAAAAAAAGCAGAAATATTTTTATTTTAAATGTTAATATGTTATCTTATTTTTTAGTATCATGAGCGTACATTTTTTTATTGAAATAATTTTTTATTAAATTTTCTTAACGGAAAACATTATTTAAAAAAAAAAATTGCTTACAAAATTAAAGAAAAAATAGATTCAATTCAAATTGAATTCGTGAACAGAAATCGCAAATAAAAATTAGGTTGGCACAACATATTGTACAACATATGAGAATATGTCTAGTACATCACACATCGATATATATTACAGTATAGTTTTAGAAATCAATTATCTGTTTTATATAATATTACCACCCACGTTTTTTTATTTTTATATTCCCAATATATGTAATAATTAATTTCGGAGAAAAACTTGATCAAATATGAATTAATGATTGTTGTTTGAAATTTAAAATGCACAAAACTAAGCACTCTCTTTTTAAACACACGTATCCGAAATCTAGTCATTTCTGTAAAAATATATGTTGTTCAGTAAAATAAAAAAATTGTACAATATCTAAAATAATCTTTTATTGATTATTCTAACTATATAAGTAAATAATTTTGTTTTATTTTAAATTTATAAATTTACGGAGCTTATATTGAAGGTCATGAGTAACGGAAAATAATTTACGTTTAATGAGTCTGTATCCTCTAATATTTAGAGCATTCTTCTGTATTTTAATAAAAATAGTTCTGGAGATAATTCTCTTAACATAATTCGGTTCATAATCTAAGATCTCAACGAGTTATGTCGGTCAGACGAAAAGAAAGTTGAAGACCAGGATTAAGGATGTTTAATACCTTTTTTTAAAAATATAGGAATTTAATAAAATTTGCACAGCTTGTTCTGATACATGTTCAGAGACTTATAAAAAAATCTGGAGTTGATTCACTGAACCAATCAAAAGTTATAAGGATTTTAATTTGCAATGAATTTACCCGCCGATATTATTATAAATATAATTATTTTGTGGATCTAATTATAAGTAAAAGTATTAATGCAATTATAAATATAATTATTTATATAAATAAGTATAAATATAATTATTTCTGTCCTTTTTAGCCGTTAAATTCATACGATTACAGATTTTCTATCTTATAAAAAACCAGGGATCGTGTTGATTTAAGAGTTAAAATAGATAGAAATAATAATAGGAATTTATTCAAAATTTGCAAAAATATAGTTTAAATATAGAGGAAATATTTGATCACATAATTTTGGCCAAGTACTGACTAGTTCAAAAGATATTGAATATAATTTTCTCAATTTCGTCCTATTATCCGAGATGACATATTATTTATTGTGAAAACGTGGCAACATAGCATTCAGCTGAGCCTTCTTTTGACATTTTAAATAACCTATCTTTTCATTTGAAGAAGCCTCTATATAAAAACGTGTAAGCGAGAAGCGACTAGGCCTCATATGTCAATTTGCAATTTGACCAACTTATGAAAAATTACCATGTTGCCACATTTCTTTCTTCTCGGAGAAATGACAAATTATTAAAATTATCAAAGAAATAATTAAAAATCTTCTATATTTTATCATTATTCGCTATTATAATTTTTATTCTGACATTTTAAATTACTCTGTACGAGTAAATTCTTTTATTTTTATAATTCAAATTTTGTGCTGTAATGTTGAAATCGAGGTACCGTTAATGATAAAAGTTTCTCATTATAATTTAAGAAACACGAAAATTCTCCGAAAAAAAAGCAACAGAAGTTAGAAAATACATTTCTACACTCTAGTTATGAATAAATAATAAGATTTTATGCAATCTTTATAATAATTATATACTAAGATATATGAGAAAAGTATATATTCGTCAATTTCGACTTTTTTTTGCTCCGATTGTAGGTGCTAAACATCCTTAAGGAACACATTACGAACATCAAGCAACCGAATTTGTCGATTGTTTCTCTGCATATGTTGAAGCATAATCACAGAATGGATAACGTTTTAATAATTCCTTAAAATATTTTTTACACACACATAATTATACGATTTTTGCTATTCGCGTTGAAATAAAGATTGCTGAAAAATGTGCGAAATAAAGTGGTGATAATCATGCGCCGCTGATGAGATGGTGGCCATAAAGGGTACTCGCGCGCGCGCGAGATGATTGCGACAGCATAGCCTGGTGGGGGAGTGGGTGGGAGAGGAAAGAGGAAGAGCGATATATCTATCCGGTGTGCAGGAATATCCAGTTGTGCGCATATCTCGCACACCTCTGTCAACGGCGATCGAGGCGCCTGGCGTCCAGTAGCTCCGCCTACTCTCACGATATAACCTTCAACTTCTCTACATATACATACATTCCTGAAGCGAAAATCAGTTATTACATATCATTATATCATCCCTCGTCGAGAATTTTTTTCTTTTTTGAAATTTAATTTGAAATTCCTTATCACTCTGCTAGTTTTTCCACAATCTCTCCAGAATTTTTGAAGCTAAAATTGCACGGATTCTTGATGTTAATTTGTACATTTATCTCATAATTTTTTTATAATGTGAGAAAAAAGTTAGTTAAAATTCTTGCTCTCACACTCGTCGCAGCCATTTTTATAATGTTAGAAATAGAAAAAAAAATGTAACTCTGTAGTTGCTCTTCTCTTGCATTATACAGGGAATGAATCGATTCATTCGTACGTTCTTATGTTTTTTTTTTTTTTATAGTATATAATATATATAATACTTAATCAATAGTATCTAATATATGTAATTCATTGTATCTATTCCTTTACCGCAAAAGACTCATACATAAATTAATTCTGTAGGTTATATGATCAACTTGGTTTCATGTATGACCCTAAGGTTAAATGTCTCGGCAATGATTTACAGAGGCGGGTAGAGAGAGGGAGATACCTATCGACACTGCATTTATCATCGATATGATATTCACCGCGCACATGCGTTGCAATGCTTTAGTGCAACAACACGATATATTCTCAGACATAAAAACAGTTCACTGCTTTAATGCAAATATTTTTAAATAATAAGATTTTTTCTGTAGCAGAAAGAAAAAGACAGAAAAGGAGAGAAATACATATAGTGATAATTTATATAAAATCAATAATAAAATAAAATTTATGCTATTACAGTACTATAATAAAATTAATTTACATTAATCTTAGATAAAGCAAAAATAATATTTATTTTTGAAAGCATTTTTTTACTAATTCTATTTTAATTTAATGCTGTAAAATATCTTTCACAGCATTAAATTAAAATAGAATTAGATAGGTTGAGTATGTATATATTTTGTAATTAATAAATTTTGTTACATTATATTTTCTGTTGTATACTAAATCTAAAAAAATGAAATTAGAGAATTTCTTTATAATATTATATACTTATAATTACGGGACAAAAAGAATCTATCAAATTGCTAATCAAGTCACTGTTGAAAGACTGATACTACATATGTCATGTTGAATTGTATTTGCATGGATGAGTAAATTAATTAAATGCAAAGAAAAATAAATTATATTTTACGTAAAATCAATTAATATAGGTATTAGATTAATATAGATGTACATTAATATAGATGTGAAAGATTATAAAATATATTACAATAATATATATATATATATATATATATATATATATATATATATATATATATATATATATATATATATATATATTATTCATACGTACACACACAAAAAAGAGAGAGAAAGAAAAAGAGAAAGAAGAACACACATACTTAATATAGAAAACTTAGAAACATTGAATTCTCTTTAAAAAAACCGTGTAATTAAATACAATATATCTACGATTGAAAATTGAAATAATTTTTAGAGAAGGGGAAAGCTTTAAAGAGAGGTTCTATTTTAAAAATTTCGAATTGAGATTTTAATCTTGATATAAAGACCAAAAAATATCAATGTCCTATGCACAATAATCACGAGCTATCAGAGCCAAACGCGGATGATATTGTGAAAAGTTTTATAGAAAACTAAGTTTTCTACGAAATTAGCCCAATCTGATAGCCCGCGAAAAATTGAATTCGTGTATTTCACATACGGAGCCTTACTAATTTCTTAATTTGTAAAAATAATTTCATTAAATAATATAAATTTTAGCAATAGAATAAATATTTTAGTTTCTATTTTTATCCAAGTAAATATTCCAAAAAGATGGATTTAAATATTAAATCAAATAAATAGTATAAATTATATTTGCTTTTTAAATGAACAGAAAATGTAAACAAAATTAATATCGTTGTATATTCGAATCGGCTATTTAATGCCTAATTTTTTAATGTTATTTTTTTGACTTCATTACAATATAATATAATATCAATTAATAAGATGTTGACTTTATTGAACTTTTTTCGATTAAAGATGAAAGAGACAAAGAATCCAACTAAAATAAATTTTTATAATCTCTTCATTTTAAACTTAAAATTTTTCTTTTTGTATATGGATAAATATTTTGAGTGGATAAAAAGAACGGAAATTTAAAAAAGGAAGGACTTTAAAAGAAAACTAAAAATCAAATTATGTAGAGAATAATATATATATTGTTTTCTTATTTTTTCTTTTTTCTTTATACGCATGTGTGTGTGTGTGTGTGTGTGTGTGTGTTACGTATATGCATTTGTGTTTGTCGATAGTATTACATTTTAACGTAATAATTAATATTTTATTTGTACATATATTTTAATTAAAGTTCACTTAAACTGGTTTCTCGGCTTTGATGTCGTGGAAAAGATTCAGCAAGTCTGTGAAGGGACTTTCTCTTTTCAACGCGTATGGAAAGGAGATGATGTCCGACAGTCCCCGATTTTCTTCTGCGGAACATCTGCACGGCAATGCGGACGACGAGGCTCTTTAGCATTTTTATGCGAGCTGTGCCACTGACAGTTGATTTTATTATATTGCTAGCTGGCTGCCCATCGCGTGCCCGTCCATTGTCCAGGAGAATTCATAAGTCATACTTAACGTAAGTACACTCTGACCGAACAATTTGCACGTGGGCATTGTTGAATTCTGCCTCCCCCTCCCATTTTCCGATCGTTATTTACGGTTATTTCCCATCGAATTAATGAGCGTTGAAATATTGGTTTATTTGGAAAAATGACATCTTCAAACACAAAAGTGTTAATAAAAAAAATGTTATAAAAAAATATTTCTTTGAAAACAAACGTTGTACAGCACAACATTTGTTTTTAAAGGAATATTTTTTTTCTAGGCTTCTAAGCTCATTTCTAAAAGTTTACAAATATTCTTTCATGCAATTCTGAGAGGGGAAAACCTATTTTATTTTATGTATATAAATTGCAACTTTTACAAATAAATATATTGTTTTGTTAGGTTAGAACTTGGTCGGTACTTCGGTATCCCCTTAAGTACTTATCAAATATTGAATTTTTCGCATTTATTTCGAACAACTGGTATTGAAAGGATTAAACCTTCTTTTTACATTTTTTAAAATCTTGTAATAAATAAAATGTAGAATAAAAATAAAAATAAAAATATTAAATAAAAAATAAAAATAAAAGATTAATCTATGTATTTGTGTACAATCAAACCAAAATTATATAGATTAGCAAATTGTAATTCGTAGAATTTATTTTGCATATACAAAGATTAGATTTGCGATCTGACCCAACATTCTCATTTTCTCCGAATTCCTGAGGTTTCAAGGCAAATCTGCCCCCACGCGAAGCTGCACGCGATTAGCATGACAACTGCCCGGGAGCTAGCCCGATAGTTTGTTACTCAGTTTCTCTGTGCTATATATATCGGGTGAGGGTGTGCCCGGGGCCGAGGGTGGTCGACTGGCTGTCAGGCAGTATTTTTTATCTAGTCACGGTCAACTGGCTGATCTGCTCGTCCGCCCATTATTAGCGCAGCACACAACGACCAGCGTCCATGGTTCCGTTGTAAAGGGACATTGTGTGGGTGCATGTGCGAGAGAGTCTGTCCCTAGGTCCATCTACGGTTAAGGTCGGTAGCTTATGGGCCACCTAGCCTCGGAGCAATAGCTCGCTCCCGGAGGGTGGACAGCACCATCGCGCCCCTTCTCTCTCCCGGAGGTCTTATCTTTTTAGTATTATTGCGTGATCGCCACAGTGGCCAACCCCCGGAGGACGGATGGATAGATGAAGAGAGAGAGAGCGAGATATTGCAAGAAGACAACTGGCGACCTATGAACCTACGTCGTCGTTTCGATAACTACGGAAATTTCTCATTAGCATAAAGGTGCGATGAGACCCTCCGAGACTCTTATTGTCGTTCGTATCTAAATCACTGAATTTGTCGTGGACTTTTCGTCAGAGCCTTTTTGTACGAGACATTTATTTTCACATCGCGTGTTCATAAAATTAATGTTTATATTATTTTAATAATTAATATAAAAATTATTATATAAACAAAATTATAAAAATTTATGTGTTTAAAGATTACTCGAATTTATAATGGAATTAATTAGTTAAAAACATACATTTTACATAAAAAAGTATAAAGATTAGATTTTTTTAATTAATTTTTTTTTAAGCAATAAAAGCTTTGAGATGAAGTATATATTTCTTGAAAAGAAATTTTAATATAAAAAAATTGATGTTATCAAATAAACTTTTTTTTTATCTACATTATTTAATACTTATATATAATTGCTTTTTTATCATTACTGTATTTGAACATAAATAAAGATTATTTAAATTTTTCAATTAAATGTTTTAAAATTAATTGTTGTTTTTTATATATTAATTCTAGATCATATAATTAATAAATATATTTTTGTTTAAGTATAATAAACATTTTTATTAAATTTGAGTATATATTGCACTCTATGTTTGAATGTATATTGCAAATAATATTGTGGAATAATAACTGATGAATTCGTATTGGACATATCAATAAAAATTCCATATCGAAATGATCCGATAGCTATGTGTAAGCATGCGTAACACGCGTATCCAGTGTGCACGAGAAGCCGTTTCGTATATTAAGTCACATGTATACGTAACTGTGTGTATGCGTCCTTCCATAAAGATAGTGCTCATGGGCTAACAGGATCTGATCGAGATGACCTTTTTTTCTTTCGTGAATATACTCGTATACACGAACTTATTCTTTGTCGCAACAAATATATGTAAAGATAATCAAATTGAAAATGTTGAACATTCGAATACTAATAAAAAGTTTAAATCAACATATATATATATATATATATATATATATATATATATATATATATATCTACGCAATAAAGTTAAAAAACATTGTTATTTAAAACATATATTTAAAATTTGAAAAAATATTTACATAACTTTTCCGAAAATTACAAATTTAAAACAAAAAACTCTAAATAAATAAAAATGTATGGAGACTTGTAATAAAGTTAAACACACAAACAGTGATTTAAATAAATAAATAAACAGAAAAAAAACATATATATACATATAAAATGTATAATACTATAAAATAGCAATTTTTATCAACTTTTGTATAAAATAGTTAGTATAACTTGAAATCTTATTTTTTAACAAAGAGTAATATTTTATAGCATTATAGGAGTATTATTTTGTAATTTTATACATTTTTAAGAGAAAAATTATTTAATATATAAAAATTCTTATAGTTTTCTCGTTTTGTTACCACTTTTTTTTTATTTTTAGGTTAGGTTCACTATAAAAAATATATGAATAATCTGCTGAAACAGATAACAAAATACAATCCAAATTGCTATATTTGTTAAAAATGATAAAAATTGCTATTTTTGTTAAAATTATAATTTTTTATTTTTTGAACTTTTTTCCAGTTTCTTAACTTTTTTTCAAAGTTTTGCCATAATAGTAAATTTGTCTGGTAGGCTACTTTTCTGTATGCTAAAAAAACTTTGAAAATTATTTTTCTTCAAATCAACAACATATTTTTTCTTCCAAATTAGTACCATAATTTAGTGCAATTATTATCATTTCAAACCTCTCATTGTTAACATATTTTCATTGAATTTAAAGTGATTTTTTTTTATTTCCTTTGAGAATGAAAAATCGTTCTTTTTTACAACATAGTCTTTTGTTAGACTTGCAATAATTAATTGTGACGTATCCGAGTTTTTTGACTCTTAAATATGTTTCAGCATCGATCTGCATGTTTACGAAGCAGCAAACAAAGTTAAATAGGTGCAGATTGAGAACTGAAGCCTCACAATGTATGATGTAGAATGAGGGAACCAATCGCTTCCCCTTTCCTCTCCCTTCTGCGTTATAAAATTGAAGCCCCATTCTGTGTAATCGTAACTGCGGATATTTTTAAATACTGTACACATTTATCGTTACTGTTAATTTTTTATTATATTAACAGTTAATCACTAGTCATTATTAACGTTATTGTTAATTCGATTATACTCAATCATCTGATGTTATAATAAACAAAAAAAATACAGTTTTAAGTTTCAAAATAAAATTTTAAGACACAAACCACTTCTCAATAGAAAATACCATATTTTATAATTATTTATATTTTTATAATGCTTTTAAAACCTTTCAATCTATAGTGTAAGATTTTACTATTTTAATTTCATATTTTTATTATTGACTTTGCAACTTTTTATACTTTACATTACATTTTTGTATTACAATGATAATAGGTGATAGGTTTATATTATATAAAATAAAAATTTTATATTTGAAATATATAATCAAAATAAGGGTAATTATTTAACGAATTATCTCCCGATTTTAATAATTTTGATATGTTATCAAGGTCATCAGTCTGAGTAATGTTGTAAAGGTTTTAGCCGGCAATCATTGTTTATAAAAAAGTTATTAACAAAAAAGTTTAAAAAGTAAAATGCAATTATTTTTTCTTAGGGAAAGTTAAGTAATATTTTACAATATATAATGTATAATGATCTTACAGAAAACACGTGGGCGGGGAAGCTCTGCCTCTCTCCTCAAAAAAACTAATCTAACCCAACCCATATTATTCTTACAGTATACGTTAAATTTTAATCTCACTTTGCGTGGAAAGTTGAAATCTATGAAACCATATTCATTGATTTTATTATACAGTTCACACGGGTTTCCAACTTTCTATCGGAAGCAAGATCAAAATTATTCACGTATATCAATATAAGAGTAATATGGGTTAGGTTAGGTTAATTTTTTGGAGTGAAAGTGCAGAGGCGGAGTTTCTCCACCGCCTACATTTATATTATTCCACGCAAGATCAAATTATTAACGAATTTCAGTATGAAAGTAATACTATTCATTATACCTTCTTTGTTAATAAATTTTTAACAAACGCCAGCAGGTTTATAATAAATTTTATATTTTTCTCATATTTATCATGTATTGTTAATATATTAATATTTCTAATATATAAATAAATATATTTATATGTATAGAATACATTATTTTCATAAAAAAATATATATAATTATATAGTAACTAATACATAAAAAGATAATCATAATTGCTTGTTAGTATTGTATTAAATGAAAAGGCGACTTTCTTGTATTTAAACTTAATATGTCAAATAATTAATAAAAAATATAATAAAACCGATATGCATACATTTATATAAAACCTGAAAGAAATATTGTAAACTTAAAATCAGATACGTGAGTTAATTGCTTTAAATAATCAAGCAGAAATTTTTAAATAAAATTATTAAAATTATTAAAAATGAAAGTAACATATTTATATTGGGACACTGACAATGAATAAAAGAGAACGTTCGTAGAAAAAGAAGATAAGTTTTATAACGCGTTTTGAAAAAAAATAAGAAACGGAGAGTAATACACCAAACTCAGTCTTAACGAAGCTAATACTCTTGTCACGACCCAAGCGACGCTACCAGACATGACGTTCTGACTTCTGACGCGTTATTAACGTCGAGCTTCGTGACGGGCAACACAACTGTTGAACGTCACATTGACGCGTCGCGATACGTTGTATGACGAGAGGGCGAGAGCGTTAACATTGTTAAATATAGAACAAAACCGCTCATTATGATACGACACGCAATTCATGTGAAACATTGATTAAAAAAATGTCAAAGAAAAAAACTTTTGTTTTTTTTTATTATTGCAAATGAATATATTATATGTATTTTGATTACGAGACAAAATATATTATCTAATTTTACATTATACACTATATCACAATTCTAAAATCACAGTTTATCGTGTGTTATCATATATATTATACATGTATCACATTAAAGTCATCTTAATTTAAAGATATTTTTCTAATGCCATTTTTGTGAAGTTTTAAATACGTTTGAACTCTTTAATAATTTTTTAGCTTTTTCATGCCATTAATTTATATTTCTTTTTTAATGTCACTTGTGTAAATAACTGTTATTTTGACTAAAGAGATTCTATTTTTGTGTAAATATATTCTAACATACTTGATTACTTTTATGATTTTAATACTTTTTTATGTCACTAATTTATATTCCTATTTTAATTCGATTTTTGTAAAGAATTTTTCTTTTTTTTGCTGAAAAAAATTTATTTTTGTAAAGATTCTATAAAAGATTATATTATTCTAAAAGTTTTTTATTTATTACCGATTGATTCATGTATATATATACATATATGTACATACATAATTTGCCTAAATTTTTTTTACTTATACAAAAAATGTTTTGTAGCACAAAAATTTAAATTTTGATAACTTTATAAAAATGTAAATTTATATTAAAATGTATAACAAACTTTTTTTAGACAAAATATTAATGAATGTAGAAATAAGATCATCTTTCAATCTTTAATTTTCTCGATTATTTTATAAATAACAAGAATATGAAAAAATGATTTTTTTATAAAATTGTTTTTTAAAGCTTTATATCTAAATGTGTAAAAATTTTTTTTAAATTTAAAATAGTTATAAAAATAATTATATTTTACATACAAAGAGTCATCACATAAATATGTAGATTATTCTTTTATAATTAATTTTATATTAAAAATAATTTTAACAAAAATATATTATATATAATATATACATATATATATTTATTTATTTATTTTATCATTTTCTGCTCTGCCAATCAAATTATCATTTTTAGATAATATATTTTATTTTAATTTTTTATTTTAATAACTTTGCAATCAACTTTACATCATGTGATTTAAATTTTATAGATTTATGATAGATTTTATAATCTTTATGTTATTTTAGTTCTTTTTTTTGCAAAAAAATGCAAAATGCATAATATCTGTCGCTAATTATTATCACTGCCATCTGAAAAATTGTGGAAATAGTCTAAGGGGCCAATGTAGGATTCTCGCCAATATCCAGAGAACATAAATGTTTTACATGCAATAAGGCGTTTGTCCCGGATGGTCGAAACTGCCCACAGTCCGATTTTATTACTTAGACCGCAAAGAGACTTGCGGGGAGGAAAAGCGACAGGACAAAAGCTAGAAGTGTTAAAAAACTCTCGCATAAATGTAAAAGAGAGACGCTTTTGTATTTGTAGATTAGTCTCCTTGCGAGTACTTATTTGTAAATCAACATGTTACGCATAATGCGTAATCTGTCACTAAATCTTTCTTCTCTTCTTCTCCCTCCCCCTCTCTTTCATTCCCTTTATCTCTTTCTGTTTTTACAATCTCATATACAGTGAACTCTATCCTATACTGGAACGGCTAGTTCTTTGTTTGTTGAAAATGTGAAGAACAAGAGGGGAAAAAACTGCTATTTCCCTCTTTTTCTAATCTTGTACTAGCCGAATTAAAAAACATTAGTTTATTCAAATGTACAGTAATAATCTCTACTACAACCAGCTGATAAGTACAATATCAAAGAAATTAAAATGGAAAAGAAAGACAAGCTTAACAATATTGTGCAGTAAAGAATTGTATGAACTATAAACAATATGATTTAGAAAATAAAAAGATCATAGAAAATCATTGGCCGATCAGAATTTACTAAACAAGGAGAGAGATGGCAGTTTTTTCCCTCTCGGTCTTCAAACAAAGGACTAATTATTTCAGCATGGGATACAGTTCACTGCTCATATAATTATATACATATACATATACATATAGGGTATTTTATGCTACTAGATGGAGCTACATTTTAAAACGGTTAAAAATGGAAAAAATGTTGCACCGTAAAATTAAATGGTTTTATTTTTTGGTGTTATATAATAAATTAAAAAAGGATTTTTTTTTAATTTCGTAAAAAATTGATATCATAAACTTTTTTTCCAGTAATAATGTCCATACACAATAATATAATAAAATGTAAAAAAAACTTATACAAAATATTAATAAATAATAAATATGTGTATATTTTTTGTGTAAATAAATAAATAAATGTAGTAAAAATAAATATAAAAATAAAAATATATATAAACAACATAAATATAAAAATAAGGATTTATATATGTACATATATATATATATATTTTTTTTTTTTTTTATTCAATTTTTTAAATTTACTGCAAGGCAGTACAAACCGTATAAGAATTAATAAGCGCGCCTCTTATGCGAAAAAAATTTTTTAGCTCGCAGACACACACACAACTTGTAGAATGCGAATCGTGTCATAAATGACAGTCGGCGTATGTAAATACATATGTGGACTCTCACGGTATGTAGCACATACGATTTATGGCGGTCAGTTTATTGAAATGGGCAGCCCCTGCCTTCATCCCCACACCGTCACTCGCCAAAATCATTTCTTGGCCTTCGCGCATATATAGAGATACCTATATAAGAGATATAACTTTTCTGCATCCGGCGACACACACTCTGCATTCGGCTGGATCGGCCGAACTTGGCCGCTGCTGCTACTGCTGCTGCTGTTGTCTCCTGGGCGCGCTAAATCTTTAATATTCTATTTAATATCCCGCTTCTCGCGCGCACTCTCCCACTTCCTCCTCCAGCATCCTCTACGCCACGAACGTATAAATCAAATGGGAGATATTAGTCGTTTTTTTGCCGGCGCGGCGGTTCGGACGTTCCGACGCGACCTTCCATAATTGTTTTTCCGGATTATAAATTTTCTTTTTCTACCCTCACAGAGCGACAAAACCTTCCTCTAAAGAGGTAAATGCTTTTTCTTAATCAGCCTATCCATTTCCCATGAGCGTTCTTGTGTCAAACTCTCTTTGTCAAATATACACTGTGTACAACAATTAGAGGAACACTTGAATTTATCCTAAAAAATAGGCAAAATTCAACCAACTGTAACTTTATTAAAAATGAACAAAATTTAAATGTAAAAAAAGAGTTTTAAAGCTTGAAATCTTTACTTTTGAAAACTCACCATTATTTTTGTCTCTGTGAGTTTGATAATTTTTACATGTAGAAAACTACAAGCTGGACAAAATGCGAAATTTTTTTTTCTCACTTTGTGGGCCTGTCATATGTCCGTGTACTAGAAATCAATTTTTTAACATTAATTGACTTTATTTTTCATTTTTTCTTACTAAAATTAAGCAATTTTACAATTTCTTGTACATTTTGTCCCATAAAAACATAGTGGCCACTACGAAAAAAATCTTATAACTATCCGGCAATTTTTTATCAAATTCAGTGTACTTTAAAGTATAAAAAAACATGAAGAACCAATTTTTGTTTCATACAATTCTTTTCTGGGTTAAAATAAAAAAAGGAAAAATTAATAATTTTTACATTATTTTCATTCATTTATAGCATGTTTATATGTTTGTTAAAAAAATTTATCAATTATACTATTTGATGGAGCAAAGTTTCAGCTTTAAAAATCTTTTTTGTTCATTGTGATACGATGATTTTTAACGGAGTTATGAGCGATCAACGTCAAAATGCTCATTTTTTATTCAATCGACAGTAAAAAAATCGTAGACAAATTTAAAAAAAAATGATTTTGTAGAGAAAACTCTCACATTGGAAACTTTTAAATTTTCGTAGATTTTTTTAGACACGTGACAAGCCCACAAAGTGAGAAAAAATTTCGCATTGTGTCCAGCTGTAGTTTTCTACATGTAAAAATTACCATATTCACAGAAGCATAGCAATAATGGTAAGCTTTCGAAAGTAGAGATTTCAAGCTTTAAAACTCTTTCTTTAAATTTAAATTTTGTTTATTTTTAACAAAGTTATAGCTGGAATTGAATTTTGTCTAGGTTATAAGAAAATTCAAGTATTCCTCTAATTGTTGTGCGTGTAATTCGCTTATCAAAAGAAATAAATGTAATTTATAAAGAAAAATTCGTGTAATGTATTTATATAAATAATTTACTTTTATTAAATGTTTATTTCATAGTTGACATATTTAAAAAATATTACAATTAATTAAATATTTGTTAAAATTTAAGTTTCTTTTTATAATATAACAAAAAAGTATAATATCTACTACATATTTCATTAAAAAAGGATTGGTATTGTAAATGTATTCTACTATGAAAATATTATTTTATCTTGAGATAAAGAAGAAAGAGAGAGAGAGAGAGAGGGAGAGAGAGAGACAAAAAATAATTATTTAAATTAGAAAATATATTAATTAATATATTCGATGTCTTTATTTGCAAAAAAAAATATAAAAACTAAGTGCATTAATTTTACAAACCATGTTAAGTCAATAAATAAATCTGTGAGCGTCGCACAGACAGAGTGAGATGATTTCGGAAATGCTCCGTAATCGTTGCATAGCAGACACCCATATTTATATCAAAATGAAGGAGCAGATAATATTTATAGGGTATCTTCGTTCTTACTCGCCCCCTTACTCGTTTCTATTCGGGGAGAGACGCGATACCCGTGATACCAGTATCGTTTAAACGGGAGAGAGTTCAGGGGTTAAGAGGAGAGATTTTGGGGTCGCGTTAATTAATACCGTTGGCGTCCCTCTCTCCTCTACCCCGCTGTATCCACGCGCGCGCGCGACACTAACTATATAACTTAAGCTGCCATTAATTCACATCAACGTCTTTCTACTGTGTTAGGGGCTGGTGACTTGCATCCTTATTGCTGAACCGAGATAAGTGAATGGATACTCGAAAGGAAGCACACCGTAATTTTACATGTCCCTTTCTCACTTTAAACGTGAGAAGAAAAATACGACGATACCTCAAGTGTTCAAAACTTATAAAATCTCTTTATGAATAAAGATATTTTTTTCACAAGAACTTTCTTCCACAAATTAATAATTTTTTTATTAAATTACAAAGTTTAGTAGCTAAAGATTAAAAGATTATCACAAAATGTTATATATTAAAATATTTTATTTAATATAATATTTATTTAATAATATTACACTTATTTAATATTATATTTAATTAAATTTATTTTATTTAAAATATTTTACATACGTCAAAATATTTATTTTCTGTACTTGTAAGGTAAATTTAAATAAATCGAAGTGATATATCGATTGAATGGTTTTAGAGGTTCATGAATTACGATATAAAGATATTACTCAAATGTCAATGATTCCATTGGCTAAGATTGTTGTCAATGTGATGCAAGTGCAAATGTATTTCAGAAAGTTCTTTGAAGAAAAGTAACAGAGATAGTAATCATGAGTGTGAGTTCGTAATACTTGATATCGCTGATAGCGATAAGTAACTTAGGTTTTCGTCACGCACGCGTCTCGTATGACTCATGAATCTAATCTTTCTCACCTTTAAAAACAAACTACTTTATAATGCTTGCAACATCTTTAATTGTCTCGATTATTCAATTATATCATCCAATATTGAACTCTAAATAATATTTTGTAAGTTTTACTACAAAACAATATATTATTTTTTTTCAATTGACAATGTAAGTAAATAAGAAAAAATTAATTGGCATTAATCGTTATTATTATACATATATTATTAAAAACAAATTAATGCAATTGATATATAAAAACAAGAACAAATATCTATTTTATTATTTAAGATAAAAATTCTTAACAGATGATTATTAAAAAATCCATAATTTAATTTTACTTTAATAAGAAATATTCCATTATTTAAATTCGAAGAATTGTAAAATAAGAGTTTGATCTAGATATAATTATACTAACAATAAAATATGTGTAATGTTGAAAAAAAATTGTAAGAAAAATAATTTTCTTTCTTTTTTGAAATATAATTCATCTTTAGTTGAATAAAATTGCTGTGAAAAATAATAGAAATAAAAAAACACAAAGTCTATCTTTTAACGTAAGAAAATAAAATAAAATATGGAATATTTTATATATGACTTCATATATATAAAATTAAATATTCATAATTTCCAACAAATTACATTTTACATTTGTTATAAATCAATTTATGTTGTTCTCATAAAATTCTTATTATTTTATTTATTAAATAAAATAAAATAAAAATTAAATTTTTTATTTGTTAAATAAAATAAAAATAAAATTAAATAAAAGATTTATCGTAAGTGTTTAACTGATTGTGTTTTACAGATTAATCGTAAATCCCTTAAGGTACATTAGAATTCATGAAAAGTCGTCAAATATTTATCGAGATAAATCCAATCAGACGCATTTTTTTATGATTCGCAGAGTCGGGATCGATATCAATTTTCCCTTTTACAAGCCTTCTCTCGTTCGGCGATAATAAATTCCGCGAGGCAGCTTGAATCAGAACGAATGTCTCTGGCAGTCTTAACGGGAAGGGAAAAACGCTGTTGACACGCGTGTCCAGCGTCCGGAGGTTCCGAAAGTCCTAGTACGTCTGGGTGGATCTTTTCCGTTGGTTAAGCCGATCATTGCCACAGTAACAAGCCGGCTATTGACAGGTCCTCGTCTGCCATCGCGGACGCTTATAGGTGTGAGTGTATAGTCCTAGGTACCTAGTCTTTGTATAGGCACGGCCGAGGGGGAGACACGGCCAGGACAAACCGCAGTTTGACCGCCGCGTGGTGGTGTTACTACGGGCTCCACATACTAATGGGGCATTACCTTAACACCCTCTATCCGGGGCTCTCGTTCGGTTAGTTACTCCTCGGGGATGTGAAAGAAAGGGAAAGAGAAGAAGAAAAGAGAAAGAGAATCTCTCTCGATTCACCTCTCTTCATCCGTCGAAGACGAAGGCGGGTGATCTCCCCTCTTCCCCTCTTTTCCTCCCCCCGAGCCCTTCTGTACTCTCCTTGCCTTCTCTTCTCTCTCGTCTTGGTTTTGCCCCCATTTTACTCCTTTTTGATCGATTGCTCGGGAAATAGCACCCCCAACATAAATCGTTATCGCTGTTCGACGTTTCGCGATGTTCCACGGTAAAGTTGAAATGCGATCTAACTGTAGAAAAATTACTTTTATCATCAACACACAAATATATATCTTTAATTGACATGTCGAAAATATTTTCCAATATTTGAAAATAATTGACAAAAATTTATGGTGTTTTTAATTAATAAATAAAATTCTATTTCTCTTTTATAACAATAAGAAAATTCAGATGCCCTCTATTAAAAAATACCAATATTTTTAATATTGTAAAAATAAATATAATTTATATATGTATATAAAGCTATACATATACATATTATAAAAATTTTGAAATTTAAAGCGTATAAAATTTATAAACGCCTATGTCAAAATAATGTACATATATTTTTGTCTCTACATAAGTAGTAAATATCAATTTTAAAAAAAAAAACATTCACAAAAAATAAGATAATGTTCTATTTTGCCCTGAGAGTCTTGGAAAAGAAGTCGCCATTTGTGATAAAAATGTCACAGCCATGAATGTCCCCGAAATACAATTTTTGCTCAAAGAAAGATTTTTTTTCTAAAATGTCAGAGAAAATAAAGAGCAAGGAGGAAGTACGCAAATCTTTTTTATCCTTCCGTTTCTCGCCGGTAAGTTGTGCCGACATTCCGGATTCTGTGATTCCCGAAGGATTCGACCGGAAACAATACGGGAGGTACGATTTGCGACGGCGATAGCCGGCGCCCGAAGATAGCGGCAATGGTGGCGGGGTGACGAATTGCATGAATTTCAATCGACGTCTTATCTGGTGCACGAGTGAGACTCGAGTGCCGGTGGATCGTGATCAAGTGGACCGCCATGGTGAGGACAATACACACCACGACCGCCAAGCGACAACGCTATCAAGCTCGTTGAGGCGTATTGCTCTTTTGTTCGGGTCTTCCACTGCACCTGCCGCATATGCGACGATCGAGATGTCGTCCAAAAAGTAATACGCAATGACAGAAGATAAAATTAATAATCACTATTTTACTAAATTAAGAAATTAAATAAATGATTATTGTCTTTCTTAATATGTATGTGTGTTTAAGATATCTATTAATAATAATATATTTAAAATATTTCGTATCAGAAAGAAAAAGTGTAATAAAAAAATATCAATTTATTTTTATTTCCTAAATCATACCTCTACTTATTTATTACTTTTATAATGTATATAACAATATATATTATAATTAATTAAATTATATTATAATTAATTACTAAAAAAGGAGAGAAAAATTAACATACTAAATTGTTTTTAAACTTTAATACTTATAATTTTTAAAATAAAAATTTATGTCCAGATAATTAATTTAGTTGAAAATACCTTATTGTTAAATCGCGTCATCAAATCTTACAAGTGAAAGGTCAGAAATGTTCTTGTCCGATTTTTAATAAGCTTTAGATGTATTGTATAGATCAAAATAAAAAAAAAGAAATATATATATATATATATATATGTGTGTGTGTATTTATATACATATTATTGAATTATTATTAAATTAAGATGATTAAAAGGGTAAAATACTTTTTAGAAAAACCACTTTTATGTTTATAAATCAATATTGTTGAAACAATACATTTTAAATAAATAAAAGTTTATTGTATTATTGCTAAAAACTATACTTTATGTACATATTTAAATTTTTTAAAAAAGTCAAATTTTTAAAATTATTTTTTAAATTATTCTCTCTTTTTCCATTTTGAAAAGTTTACAATTTTCTAAAGACAAGAATTCAAGAGATGCTTTTATCACTTTAATAAGTAAATTATTATGACTAAATATATTTATTTTAATTAAGTAAGTTATATATTAACTTACTTAATTAAAATAATTAACCTAACCTAAATATCTTTATGTAAAAAAATATCTAATGTAAAATATTTTTATTAAAATATATAATTTTTATAAATGGTAGAGAGAGAAGCTTTTTGAGCAACGTACTTTTGTTTTCTATACAAAATTTTCTTTTGGAGAATTGACTTTCTTTTCATGGTTGTATATCACATTTATTTCTGTCCAAAAATTGAAAAAAATTATTTTTTTTGCTATTGTTTTATATCCTTACATTATTTTCAATTTTTCTATGTATATTCAAAATGTCATCTCTGCTCCTCAACAGAATAATAATGATGAATTAAGATAAAATTAATAATTGTTATTTTTCTTAATGATATATTTATTGCAATAATAATATTTGCAAAATATTTTTATTAGAATATATAATTTTTATATTAATATAATGGAAGAGAGAGGGAAAGAGAGAGAGAAATTTTTTATAGTAACACTTCTATTTTTTATATAAACATTTTTTTAGAACGTTGAAAAATTCCTTTTTATGAAAATCACATTTGTTTCTACCCAAAAATAAAAAAAAGTTGTTTCATTGCTACATCATTTATGTTATGTAAGCATAAATTATATATAATGTATTATATAATGTGAAATTTAAATTGGATAAACGTAACAATTGAGGACGACTATAACCATTTTATGTATATACATCATTCTAATGTAGAGGATATTTATTTAAAATTGTAGCATTTTAATAAATACAAACGTTATACGATATAAGGAGCGATAAAAGATAACTTTTCAATTTTTATTTTTTACGTATATCCGTTATCTCCTTCCCTGGTCAACAGAATACTAGTTATGGATTTCGTAAAAGCGATGTGACTGCTACCATATTAAACCTATCTCAAGACTATAGTGCAACTTTAAGACCTCACATATATTCGAATCTCCGACGTCTCGGCCCCTCTCCCAGACTATGTCAACCCCTATACGGTTATACGATTCGGGACTGCTAAGGGGTAGAATGGTACAGCATCCGATAGGATTTACTGCCGCAGACATATTTCAGGTTCGATCCGAGGATTTCGGTCATCGGCGGACACGCGCGTTTCCTAATGCGTCTCATGTTTGCCTCTTTCAGCTGTTTTATACTTTTCTCATAATATTCGAAATAGAATTCGGATAATGTTGGAGTAAGTATTTGAGATTAATTTTTTCATAATATTATATTTTTTTGTTTAATATATTAGTAGAGTAGAGTCTATCTATGACATTTAAAAAAATAATAATATGTTATGAATAATTTTCAAGATAAAAAAGCGCGCTTGAATAATTTATTTTCTCATACGACATTTCTTTTTTTCTTTTCGAACATTCTAAATTTTTGAAATATAGTCTTTTTTATTTTTATTAATTTTGAAAATTTAAAAATTTTTCTAAAAAGTAAAATTTAAGAGAATTTTAAAACAAATTCAATTATGTAATATAAAGGTAATTTTCGAAGACATTTTTGAAAAATTAAATACTAACATCCCCCTATTCTCTCTCTCTCTCTCACACACACACACACCGCGCACGCGCGCGCACGTTATTTGTGTATTTTGTTCATTTATTCTCTTTTGACAAATTTCTCTATGACAAATTTTTTTCGCAACTGTTTGCAATAAAATAGTATAGACAGAAAAAACATAACTTATTTAATTAAAATAAATATATTTAGTCATAATAATGTATTTATTAAAATGATAAAAACATCTCTTGAATTCTTGTTTTTAGAAAATTGTTAAAATGTCAAAATTGAAAAAGAGAGAATAATTTTTAAAAATTTGACTTTTTCAAAAAATCTAAACATGTACATAAAGTATATTTTTTTTAGCAATAATACACTTTTATTTATTTAAAATGTATTGTTTCAATAATATTGGTTTATAAATATAAAAACCGTTTTTCTAAGAAGTATTTTACCCTTTTAATCATCTTCATTTAATTAAAATTAAATAAAAAAAGTATGTACATAAATATATATATATATATATATATATATATATATATATATATATATATATATATATATATATATATATATATATATATTCTTATTTTGATATCTATACAATACATCCAAAGCTTATCAAAAATCGGAGAAGAACATTTCAGATCTTTCACTTGTAAGATTTGATAACGATCTAAGGTATTTTCATCTAACAATAAACTAAATATCTAGGCACAAATTTTTATTTTAAAAAGTACAAGTATTAAAGTCCAAAAACAATTTAGCATGCCAATTTTTCTCTTCTTTTTTAGTATAATTATATTAAATTATAATATACTTTGTTATATAAATTATAAAAATAATAAATAAATAGAGATATGATTTAAGAAATAAAAATAAATCAATAATTTGCTTATTACACTTTTTCTTTCTGATGTCAAAAAATATGAATGCCAGTTTGCAAAAAATTAATGTTTTATTTATTTAATTGAAATAATATTTGTTATAATTGTGTATAATCCTAAATTTATTTGCAGTTTGTGACTTAACGTATCTTCAACAATTCTTCGAATACTCATTCTTCTGTAAGATCATCATGAAAGCAATTAAGTAATGCACTGTGGGGAACAAAGTCTACTGGGATCGAGTAAAATAGAGAACATTCGAAGATAAACGACAATCAACAAAATCTTGAAATCTTGAAATCTCGCCAGATTAATCTTACTTTAGTTAAAATATGTCAGATATTTTTATATTTTAGAGAAATACTATAGATAATTAATACGTTTTTAATTACAATATTTCACAAATGTTATTTCTCTTTCTTAAACATATTTAATATTAATAAAAATACGAAGTAATTAAAAAACTTTGCAAATATTATATTAAAAATTTTAAATATCCTACGAAATATTTAAATAATATATAAAATATATAAAATCCTTTTTCTTTACTTTTATAGAACAAGAAACTTGAAAAGTTTCAAGTTACATTATATTTTCGTAATTTTTCTTATTATTACGTGTGTGAAAGAGAGAGAGAGAGAGAGGCACAAAAATTTGAAATATGCTTTTGAAATATCAAATTAGTACACGTATCGCGCGAGAGAATAATATATAGGTTATTGAAGAAAGTAAGTGACCGAGGAGGAAAGATCGAATCAGCTTATAAATTAGACGACGATCATCTGCTCTCTCTCTCTCTCTCTCTCTCTCTCTCTCTCTCTCTCTCTCTCTCTCTCTCTCTCTCTCTCTCTCTCTCTCTCTCTTTCTCTCTTTCCAGAACTAAGAAAGGTTACTAATCAAGAGTTTGCACTTGGCCCTTTTCGGCCAAACGAATTTCGTTCTTCCGGCAACGCTCGAGCTCAGATTTTGTCCTCGGATTCCCTATCGTTTCCCCTCCGTCACCTTCCTCCACAGTCCGGAACTCTTTAACTCGTGAGGACTCGTGAAAGTCAGAACTGGCGCTAAGTCGAGTCCACTAACGGGGCAATCAGATCGCCTCTGTTGGGACAACAAACGGCTCCATCGCCCTTGCGAGCGAATGCCGATGCTTGTATGGCTTATTTATCGAAGAAGTTTTCGGGGGTTAAACAGCAGTAAATCCTTCTTCCCTTGCCGCCTACTCGCGCCCCTTTCCACGAGAGAAAGATAGTACGACTTAATTGCAAGAGCTTGATACTATGTTTCATTGATTGGATAACGATGATTTGTAAAGCTGAAAATAGAAATAAACCGACTGACGAGAGAATATTAGTTTTTTTATAGGTTTTATTACTTTTAATTACTCTTTAATTGTATCATATTTATTGTTTACATTGATATATCTTAAGAAATTCTTCATCAGACAATTCTACACACACACACACGCACGCACGCACGCACGCACGCACGCACGCACGCACGCACGCACGCACGCACGCACGCACGCACGCACGCACGCACGCACGCACGCACGCACGCACGCACGCACGCACGCACGCACGCACGCACGCACGCACGCACGCACGCACGCACGCACGCACGCACGCACGCACGCACGCACGCACGCACGCACGCACGCACGCACGCACGCACGCACGCACGCACGCACGCACGCACGCACGCACGCACGCACGCACGCACGCACGCACGCACGCACGCACGCACGCACGCACGCACGCACGCACGCACGCACGCACGCACGCACGCACGCACGCACGCACGCACGCACGCACGCACGCACGCACGCACGCACGCACGCACGCACGCACGCACGCACACACACACACACACACATACACACACACACACACACACACACACACACAAGTACATATAAATACTTAAGTAAAATAAAAACAAAGAGGAAAATGAGGGCTAATAAAAACCAAGGACAGAAACAGAGGATGAATATCTTCATCCTTTGACCATTTCAGTTTTTGTCCAGATTACTTTCAGTAACTATTAATAAAAATTATTTGTGTTATATCAAGAAACAATACAAAAATGAATAATATTACTGCAGGTATAGACAGTTTACAAAAATTGCACAAACTTAAACTCCCCTACAACACAAAATATTGCATGAATATTTCAATACTGCGACATACTACAAATATTGCAGCAATATTGTGCAAAAATTATAAATTTAATATTTTATTGGAGATATCGCAAAATATTGCTGCTACATTAAACTGCAATCACATATCTTTCTCCATACAACTCATTGTCAGAAAGATTGTATACACATTGCAATAATCTTTCACCGCAATATTGCAAATTCACTGCAAAATGTTGCTGCACCATTGCTGTGAGATTGCAGCAACGTTAAATTGTCCGCCTTTAGGAAGTTTGCAACATAATATTATAGCAATATTGCAATGTTATGAATTTACAATAATGTATTGTTACTGCGATAATCGAATAATGTTACGTATAATAATATTTTTATTCTTGATAGATATCATATGGACACATAAAATACGAAAAAGTTGAACTTAAGCAAATATTTGTAATAATTTTTTATCTAAAAAATATATTATAAATTTACATATAATAAATTATATATATATATATATATTTATAACACTTAAATAAATAGTATTGCATTTATTTTAAGTTAAAATTTTTTTGTATTTTATATTTCCCATACGTTTTACTCTATAAAATATAATTATAAAATTTTTCCAAAATATTTATGTTTTGTTGCAATAATTTTGCTGGTATTTTGTGAATTTATCTCTCCGCAATGTCTTTATAATATGTTTCATTGCAATTTACAATATTGTAACATTACTGCAATATAATTTCAATGATCTGCGCTATATGGGTCGTTAATTCGCTGGCCGCTATATAACGCACTATATGCGTTATTTATTCTGTATTCAAGTTTTTTTCTATAAGAGTATCTAAAATTTACAAAAACATAACTAGTAACATTAAATATATTTTTCTTAATTTCTGATATAATCCTAACAACAGAGAGTTCAGATATTGAACTAAATGTTTAAAAGGCGAACAAATAAGTATTGTGCAAATAAGAAATATTCTGCAATATCTTGTAAATATTGTATTCACGTTACAGAAATATATATGCAATACGACTTGAAATATCAGTATTATTACAAAAATATTGCACAATATAATTTTGGAGCGGTCATATCTATATTTTGGTAAGCTTTCAGGAATATTGTATGCAATATTTCATCTTGCAAAACAATATTACTGCAATATTTCATCAAGATATCGTGCTATATAGGGGCTATATAAAGGAAGTTTATCTCTCAATAAACATCTCATTGCAACTGTTACAAGATCCTGGTTAAGTTAGGATTGATGTATCTTTACAGAGAATTCATCGCGCGAAGAAATGACCACGTGTTCGTCGGAAAAAAAACGAACGGAAGAGATGATTGCGCGTGGTATGGCAAGAGCCAAAGAAGACCAATGGACTATGCACGATTCTTTACGAGTCTAATTGAGCGCGGAGATAACGCGATTGATTCCCACTAGGCAATAACGTTTCCTTGTTTCCGCTCTCTTTAATGGTCGAGCTAATCGCTGCTGGTACCTTAACTCTACTCAAGCATACCGCATTCTACCCGCGCGTATTGTTATCGATTGTTTCAGAATCGAACGTTTGTCACCGGGATTCATTGTGTGTAAAGACTGGTAATCTATTTGGTCGGTAATCGGATTTTGTTTTACTTAAGATTATTATTTTATTCAAAATAATCAACGTCAAAATATACAAATTTTTAATCATTTTCATTATTGCAACTAAATTAAATCATAACATTAGAAATAAATAATTATATAAATTTGTTTTTTTGTATTCTAACACATAAGCACGTCAACATAAAATTATATAAAAATTATCTGTTCTTTGTAATTATGAAAAAATAAAAGTTTATAAATATTCCTTCATGTAATTTTAAGAGGGAACATATTTTATTTTGTATGTATAAATTGCAAAACTTTATATTAAGCAAATATATGTGTTACGTTAAGTTAAATTATTTTGCTCGGTAATATTGTTTTATAACAGAATAGTTTTAGAATCCTCTTAATGTACAGAATTAAATATTACATCTGTATTCACATGGAATCAAATATACTTTTGTTCTTCTAAATTTGAAATTTTATCTTGTACATAAATCGCGACATAATCTCTTTTGTCATTTTATTTATGGTTATGGTTTATGATTGCAACATAACATATATATTTCAGAAAAATTTCAAACTCAAAATTAGGTTAAAACGTATCAGAAACATGAAATACACAAAATTTGAATTTAAAATATAATAAATGCAATAATATTTATTTAATTATAAGTATTATATTATAAATTTACATATAATTAATTTTATATTTATTATGTGTAAATTTATAATATAATATTTTTTACATAAAAAATTATTAAAAACATTTGTTTAAGTCCAACTTTTTGTATTCATATTCTGATATTTATTTATCAGGAACAAAAATATTCTTATATACAACATTATTCGACTATCGCAGTAACAATACATTATTGCAAATTCATAACATTGCATTTTTGCTATAATATTACGTTACAAGTTTCCTAAAGGCGAACAATTTAACGTTGCTGCAATCCCACAGCAATGATGCAACAACATTTTGCAGTGAATTTGCAATATTGCAATATTGCAGTGAAAGGTTGTTGCAACGTGTATACAATCTTTTTGTGCTATATGGGAACATTTAATGTAAATCTCAAGTATTGTTGTCCAATTAATATCTGTGGTAATAGATGTGTTAAACGTGCGAAATGACTTATCACTATGGTAGATACTCGTAACGTTGTGTACAAGAGTTACCTACGGGACCTCAGAAAACACGTGAAGCTCGATCGCCGCTGGATATATAAGTATTCCCGGAGGCGAGGGGCAATTTGTCCCGGTCATTTGGCGAGTCCACTGGGACTCCCTGACTGTAATCCAATCACTAGCCACACTCTTTCTCTTTCCACTTCCACCCCTTCTCTCGTTCTCTCCTTCTGTCCCTTCTCCATCCATCCTTGTCACCACCCTCCTGTTCCAACAACTCCCCTATTCGATCGTCATTGAGTCTCCTGCAATCTTGACCGAGTGACGCGACGACTGCTCCAAACTGTGCAGGAATTCTACTACTGCAAGTGCAATCGAAAACCACACACGGTTGGCTATATGTATTATGGTCATGGATAATTAGTAGGATTTTTGTGAGATATTTTGGTGATGAAGAAAAATTAGGAATAATTTTTCCAATTTATCAGACATAGAATTATCCATCCATAGAGTTTCGTAAAATTATAAGATAGCTCATAATATAGTATTATTTTATATGCTTTTTGTTATATTTTATAACTACTATTATTTTTATATTTCCTAATATTATCTGTATATATTCTGTAACGTTAATTTTTTTATTGTTCTAGATGTAAAATATTCTTCGGAAAATACTGATTTTTTTTGCTATCTTGTGCTTTTTTTAGCAAAATATAACTTATACAAAACTTATGTATTATTTATATCCACTGAATTATCCTTTTTATTTTCAAGAAGCAAATAATTATTTGCAATAAATTTAACATTAAAAGTAAAAAGCAAATAAGTTTTTTTTTTATATTTAACATTTAGAGTATCACACATGTATTTATAATTTAAAAAAATAATTAATTTTTTCTTAGTCCTGTAAGGACTAAGTTAATAAAAAGTTAATTTAAAATATTCAATCTATTTTATATTAATTATAACATTATATATTATTCCTGAGTATATTACATCTTTATATTTTAGAGGTAAGACTAATAATAAAATTATTATAACACAAGTCAGTGTTATAAAAAAAGCACAAGGACAAGACTAATTATAGTTTGTCGTATGATTTGTAAGAAATCTTTTGACTATAGTTAATAAGGTAATCATGATTAAATATAAGAACTATTGTGAAAAAATTACAAATTGAATCATTAAAGATTTATATATATCAAATATATCTACATCAAATAATTTCCAATTATAGTTATTTAAGCTTTTTTAGATCGCTGAATACATATCTGATGTTAAAATTGACAAATAAAATAAATGGTAGAATTAATATGCACATAAAATTTATATGCACATGTAAAAATTTATAATCAAGTGGATAAAGCTCTTTATAGATAAATAAAGATAAAAGAAGTCAAAGACTTAAAGAGCTATAAAAATTATTATATAATTATTTAATCATCAAAAAACAAAAAGTAAGAAATACAATTAGCAAAACATAACTATGTGTACAATGTTTAATTAGTGTATTGGATGAGGATTTGATAATCTAAAAATTTATATATATTTTTATTTGTAAATTTTGACATTAGACTAATATTCAATGATCTAACATTTGATAACAAATCTTTACGTTTGTATAAATATAATTGAAAACTATTTTATTGGTAAATTCTGAATGATCTAATTTGCAGCTTTTTATAATAAATTCCCCTGTATATCTTTAATTATTAAACATAATCGGCACATACATTGTGTGTAAGATTATTGGATTTAATTTCTCTAATTAGATTTAATTTCTTTAATTAGACTTCTTAATCTCTTATTTAATTTCTTTTTAATTCCTTTGAAAATATAAAAATGCATTATAGCATTTTTATTGTTATGAGTAAAATCAATATAATAAATATTGTTAAGTCTTATCTATCTTACATATGTTCATTTTCTTCAATAAAATAAAAAAAAAACATTTTTATAAAAGAACAGTATGACAAATAATTATGTCCACAAATTAAACCATCAAACTTTAACAGTATATTTTATGAATAGAAACAAGGAAAAAAATTATATAAATATTAATTAAAAAAACATTACAAGATTATACTTTGACTTTGGAGCATCCTATATACAACACTCAACAAATATATTATTATATAATTAATAATTCAAAATTAATTTTAACGTTTAATTTAATGTTTTAATAATATACTACTTAATTTTAAATTATTAATTTTTTTTTAAATATAATTTTTATAACATCTCATATACTGCAATTCTACTGTATGGTAAGATATTTTAAAATAGTTTTTTTTTATTTGAATTCACAGAATTCCCAAAATTGTCACGTGAAAAATCATTTTTAGAGAGACCGGATTTTTATCTGATATAAAAAAAAGAAATTATTTATTGAATTTAACAAGAATTTTTTTTATCGTATCTGTTAATTCTGTAATAAAAAATAGGTTCACATTCCTTTATGTTTTTCCGTCGCTAAAGTACATGAAGATGTAGTAAAGTACGCGAATTTTCAGCAGGATCGTGCCTGCAGGCGAACGCCATACGTGATGTCGATCTGTAAAAGGGCTGTGCTACGAATTAGCCTTGTTGTGAGACCCGCGGGCCCTTTATGCTACCGCCTCACGTGCACTTTTCTTTTCTCAGCCTTTAAACTGACCGACCCCACTCTCGGAATGTACGACGAGAACGTGGCTTGACGTGCCTTTCGCGCAGAATTTTATTTCTTTCCCGTTAACATGTGAATATCTTTTCCTCCTTTATCCCGATCGCGAGAAACAGAAGGAGAAATGTATTCCTCTGCGAGGGCGAGGGTGGTTCGCGCCACACGCGCGCTCCGCATCTTTTCCTTTCTCACGTGCATCTTCTATCATTTGCTGAAAAAAAATTCGAATTCAATTTTAGATAATTTACATATCAATGAGTACATTATAAGAGGGAGATAAGTCATATAATATTAAAATATTTAATATGTTTTGTTTAAAAAATTGTAAGGCGCGATTAAAAAAAAAAGATAAAATAACCTAAACATAATAAATAATACAGATTAAAGCAAATATAAAAAGTAAACAAATATAATTTGTAATATATACTCAAAATATAAACCGAATGTCACAAATATTTATATAATGTGTTAAATAATGTATGTATACACAATGGATTATGGTTTTATATCTTTATAATATAAAGAATATATATGAAATATAAATATAAATATAATTAAAGATAATTTAAATATAAATTTTTTTATTTCATTTAATATTTGAGTTTAAATAAAAATATTTATAATAATATAAATTTTAACACAATACATAAATACATTTTTATACTTCTCATTAAATACATATTTATTTATTTGAGAATAAAATATTTAAAAAATATATAAATATAAAATTTAATAAAAATGTTAAACTAATAAGTAGCGTTTTCTGACAACAATAAAGCCATAGCTCAAAATGTAACTGAACATATAAGAAAACAAATGAAAAAGAAAATTAAACATTGATCCATTGTTAACAAAAAGAAACATAAAATAATATTTTGTTATATGTGATATAACAACTGCATTTTCCCCCTTAATGCAAAACAAAATGTTTCGTTCAATACTCCCATTTACTCTCTCTATTAAACAGTTGCGGTATACATATAACCGCATGCAGATCCGGCCAAGCGGTGCTGCAATTACCACGCTGTGATTTAGGACTCACCCGTTATAGAGTCAAGCGCTTTTGATTTACGAGATGCTGCAAACTCGAAATTAATTCGAATACGATATACGAATAATTCACGCTGATCATACCGTAACGACACACACACATACACACTCCCACACACGCATATATATATATATATTTATAAAGTATTAATTTAAATAAATTTATAAATAAATTTATAAACGTTCGAGAAATATCAAGTGATAATTACATATTGGATTTAATAAAATATTATATAGTTTAAGTATTAATGCAATAAATACTTAATGATATATCGTATGATGATCTTATATATCATATTAATCAAAACTTGTCGTTTATAATTTTTACATATTTTATAAATAAAAATTAATTTTTTCTTTATTACATTATTATTGTTAATTGCATTATTACAGCTTTTCATAAATTATATAAGTCAACATTATTAAATAACAACTTTGAAAAATCATTAATGAATTTTAATCAATATAGAAACAATAAGTTTTTATCATTATTATCATTTGCTAAGCAAAATCTAAGAAACAATTAAAAAAGAAATTAATTGATTTTAAGAATGTTTCTATTTGGCCAAATTTCTTTATTCAAAATTAATTTTTTATATAATATTATATAAACAAATAAATAAAAATTGAAGATAGAATATTGTACATGTACATACATATCCATATAAAATATTATTGACTTATATTTATGTATATATTTATTTATATAAAATTTACAGCTGTAAATTTTTATTTTATTAAAAATGAATTTTCTTGATAAAAACGTAGAATAATGTCAAGCATTTTATTTAAACAATATTTTTTTTAATCAAAATTAACTTCACGCATATAATGTTGCATTCTTGTCTCTTGTTGAAATGAAATCTAGTTTTTGTTGGGATTGCGTACGTGCAATCAGTTGAATTTTTTTTATCCAAGATCTCTCCACTGTCATAATCTCCAAAGAGGAACTGCCCACAGTCTTTGCAGTTGATCATGATGATCAAACGCGAGTTTTCAATATATATCGAAATTAATTTCGAATCTACGTAGGTATAGATACAAGATGCAAGACGCGCCATGCCTCGTTGATCACGAATGCCGCTATAAGATTGAGCCGAGATCGGAATGAGAAGCTCCTTAGACGGTTCTCCTGCCTCAAGTCGAGTATATATAAACCACCCCCTCGAGATGTCCGCGCAAGGAGTAGGATAGAGAGGGAGACATACACACACACACACACACACACACACACACACACACACACATACATGCACATGGCACATACAAAGAGGGCAAGGGGTGGTCGGTTCGGTAACGAGATTTGCTCGATGTCCACGAACGATTTAAGCTGGGATCACGTACGAACGTTTAACCCTCTTTCTCGTTCTCGTGCGCTACTAAAGGACATTTTCCCTCGGCCCCTCTCCCTCTCCTACGCTCTCTTTTCCTCCCTCTCTCCACTTCGTTTCCCCCCTTATTTTTTACTATCCTCGCACTCGCCCTCGTATGCGTATATATACCCGCCACCCTATTCTATCGCGCTCACGATCGAGATAAAACGGATAGATCGCGCGTGCACCAAGAAAGAAGGCTCGGCGTAACCGGCAAAACGCTTTCGACCGCCCGCACGTATGATTTATTCCGGCGCGAAGCACCCACCAGAAATATCAGATACCCCTAATGAATTTCTAGGCTCGTATGTATACGTGTGTGCGTGCACGTGTATATATATATATATATATATATATATATATATATATATATATATACATATGCGTAGGCATACGAGAAAGAAAATACACTACGCAAAAAAATTAAAGACGTCCGTCAATTGAACAAATTTTTCAAAAGTTTGTCCAAGAATACCGAATTAAAACAAAATTGTAGCACGATTTCATTAATTAAGTGTTAAAGAGCAAAGTTTCAGCTTTAACTTCTTTTTTTAACAAAGGTTTTATGATTTTTTTCGTTAAGATCGCAGCTCCATTTCTCACGGATATTCATACTCGGGTTATATCAATTAATAAAGTTATTGTTTTTTTTTATAAAAGAATTATGTATATTAAACTTTATTTTTATGCATGATACAATAGAAAAAAAATATTTTACTAACATCAATTTTAAATATTGATTACAATTATAATTATTATATGAATTGCTTCGAGATGTTAATTATTTTTAAATATATTATGCTTTATTTTAATATATGCTTATTGTACATTGCTGTATTCTGTTAAATTGAAGAATGCTTCAATTATCACGCGTATTACAAAATAATATAATAATTCAAAGATTGACATGAGACTAAAACCAGCAAATAATCCAAGTAAACCGCCAAATAATGCTAAAAATGTAACAGATATTATTTATTTTTATCTAATTATTTTTTTGAACATCATGTTTATCTTATCGAATAAATTACGCCAACTATAATTAACTGATCGCTGATACTGAAAGCCGACTAAATCGTTGAAGAATATATGTATCACACTATGATTGCATATGCTAGTAGAATTACTGCAAAATATAATAATAGTATTATTAAAACATGCATGAATGTACACTACGCAAAAAAATTAAAGGGCCAATTCTTTCCATATAAAAAAAGCCAATTTTCAAGTAGTTGCAACTTGCTTAAAAATAATCGGAATAAGATCAATAAAAAAGCGTTTCAAAGCTTAAAGTTTTTAGTTTTAGAATCTTTAAATGAATTTCAATTCTTTCTATTCGTTACAAAATAACATTGTAAGAAAGCGACGTCTGTCGATTGAACAAATTTTTTAAAAGTTTGTCCAAGAATGTCCAGGAACAAAAAATCCTAGCACAATTTCATTAATTAGGTGTTAAAGAGCAGAGTTTCAGCTTTAATTTATTTTTTTCACGAATATTGTATAATTTTTTTCACCGAGATATTCATTATTAAAGTAAAATTGAGCTAATGACTTTGAATGCTTATAACTAGCGAAAAAAATGATCGTAAAATAATCATTAAAAAAGTAATTTAAAGAGAAAAGTCAGCACTTTAAAATACTTCTATCGGTTTTTCAAACATTATTAATTTTTAAAGCGTAATTGTTACTTAAAAATCAAGTAAGAATTGCACTTTTATCTTTTTTTTATTTCAAACAATAAAAGTTAACGAAAAAAAACTAAAATTTTCATGAACTTTACAATATTTACAAGTAAAAAGCATTCTAGTTACTCGTTCAAAAGGCCAAAGTGTTAAGTTTTTTTTCTGTACATTTCAAAAATTTAAATTAATGATTATGTACAATCATTTTTTTTCACTAATTATAAGCGTTCAAAATAGCTCGATTTTGCTTTAATAATGAATATCTCGGCAAAAAAAAATCATAGAACAATCGTTAAAAAAAAAGCTAAAACTCTGCTCTTTAACAACTAATTAATGAAATCGTGCTACAATTTTGTTTTAATTCAGTATTCTTGAACAAACTTTTGAAAAATTTGTTCAATTAACAGACGTCACTTTCTTACAATGTAATTTTGTAACGAATAGAAAGAATTGAAAATCATTTACAGATTCTAAAACTAGTAACTTCTTTTTTATTTATCTTTTTCGATTATCTTTAAGAAAGTTGCAACTACTTGAATATTAGGCTTTTTTTTATATAGAAGAAAGTGGCCCTTTAAATTTTTTGCATAGTGTATATAGACAATAGGGCATGATAACTGACCTGACCAAAAATATTTTTTTTTTCCAGGTAAACTATGCAGATAATAACAAAAATTATATTAATTTTTTACAAAAAAATATTCCCAAAAAATTTTTAATTATACTTGTTAATATTTAATTATATTTATTTAATTATATATATATATTTTACCTACCGTACTATAACGTAGTAAAAGTATTCTTTATATGCAACAATTAAATATTCTAGTCATACATTTCAATTATATGTAAGTATATATTATGTCATATTAATGAAAGTAACAATTAAAAATATAAGTCTAGATTTAAAATTTTATTTATATAAATTTAAAACTGTCTATTTTCAGACTTACATATTAAAATATTCTTCATTTTGTTTTATATTTTCAAATGTTGCTGCGTGCACATTTCAATAAGTAACTGATTAATTTCAATTGTTACTGATTTACTTCTTTCTATGTATTTTGTTTGTATTTTCTGTAATAAATATAGATGTTGTTCTAGATATTATAATATACGTAATGACAGATTTCGCGATTAATTTGGAATTAATTTTTTTTAATTACAAATATTAAAGAGACCTTATCTTTTATTATCGCTATTTTTAATATTTTTAATATTAAATATTTAAGTTTAAATAATTTTTAAATTAAAAATTTGTAAAAATTTATTTGCAAAATTAAATAAGCAACAAAGTTTATTTTTCTATATCTTTGAAGTTTCGTGTTTTTGACTTTCATTTTCAATCTCACTTGTAACTTGAAACTCTTTTGACTATTTAACTTCCTCTTCTTTCTTTTATTCATTTCTGTTGCTTCATTGTTTTTATTAAGAGGAAAATCGATTTCGAAGTTGTATTTTAAATTTTTATTACCTATATATGTAAAATATAATACTATTATAATTATAAAATAATAATAATTCATATATCAAACGTATATTATATTCAAACTCAATATCTTTAAATGTTTTAGTATCTTAAAGATAATCTACTTTTACAAAAATGCAATAAAATAAAAAAAGAAGTCTCAATTTATTAAGAGTATCATAAGTCGATACTGAAATAAAAGAATCAGTAGGCACGGTGAGAATTCCCAACTCCTATGAGATAAATGACACGTGGCCCGCATGAGATTGAGAACGAAAAATATTCAGCATAGAATATTCGCGAGAAATTAGGCGTGAAATGTAACCATGTGCTTCGAATATTCTTACCACGAACGGAATCCAACCTCTTGTGTCAATCCGTGAACGGGATGATTCGTCGCGATAGGGTTTAGTATTCACAAAGTGTTTCTATTCTTTATTCGCTCATGTCAGTATACAGGGTGTATAAAAAGTCCCAGAACTAACTTAAGTATTTTGAAAATTGATTATTAAAAAAAAATGTTTAATATAAAAGCTGTAGGTTTTTTAACTGACGCATTACATTGCCCTGTCATTGTCAAGGTCACGTAAGGATCACTTTAAAATTTTTAAATGCAAATATCTATTTTTTTAATTATATTTTATTATATTTTATTTTTTTATTATATTATTATATATATATATATATATATGTAGTTAAACTATATGTATAGTCTAGGCTACATATATAGTCCAGACTAATTATAGTCCAGGTTATCTATGGTCAAGACTATATATATACCCTGGACTATACATATATATAATAAAAAATGGATATTTGCATTTAAAAATTGTATATATATATATAGTCTAGATTAATCTTATCATAAATGTACTACCAAATTGCACATAAATATAAAAAAATTAATTACCTGGACATTGCTTAAGTGATAATTTTGGACATCTAAAGTGCTAATATTAAATAATGCGACAAGAACTTTAAGAAGAAGATTTAAATAATCATATATATCAAGAAGGGCAATAAATTCTGCACGTCCATTCACCCCTCCCAGCATCACCACCCTAACTACTGCCTTCTATAGGCAATGGGGGTGAATCAGTGATATATGTCTTCCCTATAACAGCCAGAATCAAAACACCGATCTCCCTCCATGGCAATGTTTGTCCTTCGGACACTAACTTCTGCGGCAGACAGCATCGGTAATATCATTATATTAATTACGAATAAATTATCGTGTACAATCACGTCAATCAGCGCTATTTGTTAAACTGGACATTGCTGCATAAAATAAACTTATTATTACGTATTTATGTTTATTCTTATTATTTAATTCTACTACAATAGACTACATGTTCCAAAATATAAGATATCAAAATCTAGCCTCCTACTTGCTTAACTATATTAAATATATCAATGTCAATCTTAAATATTAACTAGTATTCAAGCTTATTTAATTGCTAGAAGAATAAAAATATTGTATTTATTATTCAACTATCTAAACTTTAAGTTTGATTTAAAGAAAATACATACATATACTTATATAAAGAATTTTAAGAACAGAAAATAAGAGTGGATTTATTTTTCTTTATTTCTTATTTTTACAAGATTTAATTTCCATAATATGAATAGAATAATTTAAATTTGCTTTGTCTTAAATCAATTATAGAATTATAAAATTATTAGTAAAATGAAATGTAAATTTAATGAAATATAAACGAAATTTAATGAAATGTAAACGGAATTAATTAATTTTGAATTTATCTTTATAAGATTTATAACTCATATTAATTTTTTAAATAAAAATATTACCTTACAATAGAATTTTAGTGAAACTAATAAAACACATTTGAAATGAGTTCAGAAAATATTTGAATTATTAATCGTCTCAGATTTTTTTCTGTAAAACTTACATTTTTCGAGGGTTTCCATATCCTTTTTCTTTGTACATGTAAATTAAATAAAATAAAATATTGCCATATAATCGTATATGAGTAAATGTAACATCTTTACGAAACTTTGTGACATATTTTTATTCTTCCACATATTAGGTAAATTTTATGCTGTACCGTGCGATGTATACAATCTCTGACGACTCGCAAAAAGCGACAATATGCTCGCGGAGCACTTGAGGAAAGGCGTTAAAACGGTGCGGTACACGCGGTACCAGCCGTACCGAACATTATTATAATTTCAGTACGGGGTGCGACGTGCTGTATCTGGGCAAGGGTTGCGGGTCCTGGCGCAGAGGAGATTACGGCGATGGCCGGACACTGGCCACTTGACTGGTATTATAGATGTAATATCGTAAACAACGTCCCTCTCAGCTCTCTCTCTCTCTCTCTCTCTCTCTCTCTCTCTCTCTCTCTCTCTCTCTTTCTCTCTCTCTCTCTCTCTCTCTCTCTGCGCGCGAGAGATCGCGTTTATGCCCGGCACGGAGTCATGGTAGCACCTCGCTACCGGATCGGCCAACGGGTGCTCGGGGTGCAGCACCCCTTGGCCTGGACCCTCTACAAGCGTAACCAGTGTTTACTGTTGAATATTCATTCTTCCGCGTGAGCGTGAGCAGAGAACACGAAGTGTCCACATATTATCCGATCTTATACCAGGGCTGACCATACACTTACCGTATAATCTCTCGCCTCGTTTTATATCGCGAATTACCCGGCCATAAACGCGATAATCCGCGCATGAACGGCTAGCGCACCTTACGTCACAGATAAACTTACACCACAAGGTTTACTTGATATTTAAATGTATAATGTGTATGAATGTTTGTAGTCATGTATCTTTAAAGTACACTTAAAATATTTTCTTGTCTTGTTTTAAATTGGAACTACACTACGCAAAAAAATTTACTTCCACTTTCTTCTAAATAAATAAAGTCAATTTTCAAGTAGTTGCAACTTCCTTAAAAATAATCAGAATAAGATTAATAAAAAAACGTTTCAAAGCTTGAAGTTTCTAGTTTTAGAATCTTTAAATGAATTTTGATTCTTTCTATACGTTACATTACATTGTAAGAAAACGACGTAATTTTGTAACAAATAGAATTGAAATTCATTTAAAGATTTTAAAACTAGAAACTTCAAGCTTTTTTATTAATCTTATTCCAATTATTTTTAAGGAAGTTGCAACTACTTGAAAATTGGCCTTTTTTATATGGAAGAAAGTGGCTCTTTAATTTTATTGCATAGTGTATATAATACGTATCATGATCGATTTATGTTTATACTTTTGTTCTAAGTATTTTATGTTTTTTATATATTTGATTTTTTTCTACAATAACATTGCCATTTTATGCATAGAAACCATTTTGTCAAGTCTATGAAGTTGACATTTCAAAATGCGAATTTTTATTAAACTTATGTCGTGTTTGATTGTCCACAATTTCTCTACATATTATTCATAATTAACTTTTTCTATTCATCTTGCAAAAAGAAATTATAAATAAATAAATATTGAACAAATTTTGCCATAAACATTACAAAGTAAAAATTGTTTTACATGTGTGATACTATATTCGACTATGCATAATTTGATTGTATTATTGGTAATAATTGAAATCTTTCATCTCTCCAAAAAATAAAAAAAATAATTTTTTTCTAATTGCATCTTTATTTATATCCAATATTAAATATTAATTGCGAAATATATTAAAACGACATGTAAATAAATATTGAATAAAATAATATCTCAGAAAGTATTGAAAATAAAATATTAAAGTCTTGATTTGAAAATAAAAATATAAAAAACAATAGCTATTGACAAGATTAATTAGCATATAATGTTCCAAAATTTATAAATCAAAATATTATTTAAGTATTATATAATATATTAAAATTCTAGAAAAATTAAATAAAAAATTATTTACAGTGTTTTACTCTAGTCCTATATTCTTTTGCGATTTTCGTGATAATTAATGAGAAATTAATTTCGAAAATAGGCGCAAGTATAAGCGAAAAGAGACATTGCAATGTTAGGAGATTGCTAACCACAATATATAATTGAACACTTGATTATTAATCCCAAAGCTTCGTAGCGAAAATTGACCAACTTTTTTTAATTAATTTCTCATTAATTATTGCGCAAACCGCAAAACGACAGAGGACTTTTCTACTTTGTTTAACTCACTTTATCTGCATGTGATTGATGATATAGTTATATTACCAGATTTTTATTTAAAGCATTTTTCTTCACATTATTAAGATACTATAAAATAAAACTTAACTTGTTTGATATCAATTAATTATTTCGCTAATCGCAAAATATCCTGCATTTCAGATATTAGATTGACGTTTACAAACATGATACGACCTTTACTAAGCAAAAACAAAAACATACAGATAAGAAATAGTAAGAAATCCATTAATAGAGTCAAATGCTACTTTACAAACTTAAAGTTAAAATCAACTTCTAAACTAATAATTTTTAAGCATAACTTTCTGATAGTTGTGTGTAAAGACAAAAAACTCGATTAGTGCATAGTCCAAAAGTATAGGGTTTTATTTAAAAAAAATGCAATTATATTTTGCAACCACATCCATACACAAAAATACATAAAAATAACATAGAGAAATATAAAGCGAATTTAAAGCCATTTAATTTTCCCTTATAATATTTCTTTGATTTTTAATCTTTTTGAAGAAAGAGGTTTATTCAATTGCGTGAACATCCTGTATACACACATATATATATATGTATATGTATATAGAGGGTATTTCAGGATCCATTGGACAAATTTCAGTGATAGGTTACCAGGATGGATAGATAAGAGAAAAGAAGGATAAACACCATAAGAGAATCAATTTTTGTTAAAAAACCCGTATATTCACTCTAACACATTCTTAATTAATTAAAGATCTATTTGATCGTCTGTGAAATAGGCAACCAATTTCACATCAGCTTTACACGTGTTGTGTCTAACATAATACTCATTTATCTTCTTTAAATAAAATTAAAAACAAAGTAAACGTCAAATCAAGGGATTTTAATTAATATACAAATTAATACAAATTAAAATATCTTATTTAATATGATATATTCCCCCCTTTCTCTCTCCTCCTCCCCCTCCTAACCCTTCTCTTTAGAATAAGGTTATGCTGATCATAAATTAAAATAACATTTTCGAAATATATTTTTAAATAATTTTACTAGAGTTTCAACAATAGTCATATAAAAAAATTATGTATATTTTATTGTATATATTAAATATAAACTGAATCAAACTTTATATATTAGGAAAAAAAACTTTTTTTTAATGATAATTTATTTTATTTTAATATTATTTTATATTTATTTCTCAGGAAATTTTTAAAATAGGTTGTGGGCAATTTTTAAGTAAAAATATTTGTGTATAGAAATAGAAGACAGCCACATGTTTATATAAATATATATAAAGTTATATAAAAATAAAATTAATTAATTAAAATTAATTTTCTTAAATAACGCACAACTTTTGAGATTTAAATACAAATATATTATATTTAGTATAAAATCGTTGATATATATTTAATATAGATTTACTAATAAATATTATACTGAGTAAAAAATTTCGGTAAAATTATTATGTAAAATATCGAATATATACTTTGAAAATTTTCCATTGTTTTTTTTTATATTCACTGCAAAAATTCAGTGCTGCCATATTATTGTGAAAACAATAAAATAAATTTATCCGTTTAAGTGTATCTTCAGCCGCGAGTTACGATTAAAAGATCGGCACCAAGGATCCGCCCAGGCCATGTCCCGAATTCTCAGTTCTTGGCAAGGTATTACGGGAACTCAGAAAGATCCAGTGGATCTAGAGCTATATTCAAGAGAACTAACCACCCAAGATACGCCTCAATACCGAGCAAAATGCAATCCCTCGAAAATCTCTTTTCCGAATTTATACTTATCGTAAACATCGCCGCAAACAAACTTTCTGTAAACTAATCGAGAATAAAACGTTCTCTTCGTATCATGCGACCCTGAATAGAATACGACGAATAGACTTCACGTAGAATAATAAATAGATTAATTAGCTTTGCGGCAATGCTTAAACTGTCTCACTGTGTTAGACACTAATTCTGATTTAAATCGTAAAAATAAAAATTAAAATCTTTTAATATAATTAAAGAATTAAAAAAAATATTGCAATCGAAAATTCATACCGCATATGAATAAAGAGAATTCATAACTCATAATTATAATCATAAATTTTCGCTAATTTTTTTGCTATGTATGATCAAATGTTATACAAGATGAGGAAAAAGTATGGAAACCTTGAAAAATCTCGAAAAATATAAGTTTTATAGAAAAAAAATCTAAGGTAAAATCGAAGAAGGATTTATATTAAAAGTATCATGGCAAACTTTAAAATATTTTAGGAAATTCTTAACCAAAAGAAGTTTTATTATAGTGTTTTGGGAAGCTCTCGAAATAAGCTATAAGAATATGTAATTAAAAATAGGGTACCATTTAAGAAATTGAAGATGACCCAGATAGCACATGTTCGTTTTATAAACGTTTTCTAAACGTATCGAATATTTTTTAACCGTCAAGCACCAATAAGAAACGTTTCAACAGAAACATTTTTAAAATCAGGGTTTAAGAAACGTTTTTTTTACGTTTCTATTAATAGAACAGAAATTAATTTTTTAATTCAAAATTATATATACACATTATTAAGACTATACTTATTAAGACGATCCCTAGATAGCACAGAAAATTAAAAGATGACGAAAAGATGTCTTTTTTAAGTTATCTTTCTGACAAGGCTAAAAGATGTCTAAAAGAATATCTTTCTACCTACAAAAAAAGTCATTTTTTAAAAGATGTCTTCTAAAAGTCATAATTAATTTTAGTCGACGAAAAGATGTCTTTTTGATTATCTTTTCGACAAGACAAAAAAGATCTATTTTATAATATACGTGTTCCTTTGTTTGCCATTACGTGGCTTGTTCAGACTTAACTATAACTCGTATTCAAGTTTTCATAACATATAAAGCCTAAAAGAACAGGTATTAAAAGTATAATTTAAATTATGTCTTTTTTGTCAGTTTGACTTCTGATGTAATCTCAACAAGAGATTCAGAACATGATGAAAATAGATGGATTATATCCATATATGCATTATTTTATTGAATTTGTGAATAAACAAATTTTTCACAAATAAAAGAAAAAAACCATATTTTGATAGTTTCTTAAACATTTTTTTGTTAGAAAATGACGTTTCCCTTAACGTTTTTTAAATGAACATTTTAAACAATCAGAAACATTTTTAAAAGCCGGGTTCTAAAACGTTTCGCAGAAACATTTGTGAAACGTTTTTGAAACGAATATCTGCTACTTGGAGACCTTCACGTGACTTTCAAGCGATTATTCAAGGTCAAATCAATGACGCCATCTTATGTCCCTCTCGAAACCATACGACTTTTATCTAAAACATTTTTCTGTAAAACTTATATTTTTTGAGATTTTTCAGGGTTCCCATTCTTTTTCCTCACCCTATATATATCGGCATGTGTGCTCTAGTTGCGCAGTTCGATAAGCGAAAGAGGGGAGGTACATAGAAAGAAAGACAGAGTGGTATATAGCAGCTACATATATACATATATAGGGGCTTGCACGCGCTGGGAGACTTTATGGGGGCCCCTGAGTATATTTCCTGATTGAGCGAACTAATCCACGCAAAGGAGGTTTTATCGTCGAGGTATATACGCAATCGAAGGGTCTCGTCTGCGCGGATGTCACATCGAGTGAGAACGTTCGATTAAGACGGAACAATCCACGTCAATGGAGCGCATTTCTTTCAAGACCTATTCGGGAAGATCGACACATGATGTTAATTCACTTATGCGGATATCAGTGTTTGTTTCTAGAAAGGTTACAATAAATTCTTTCAGACATAGCATATCATATGTGTACATATATACAGGATGATTCAGAACGAGTGTAACCAACTTTGACAGATTGTTTGGGAAGTCATTCTGAATAAAAAACGATATATATGAATATAGGTCTTACTTTTTAATATTTTCATAGTTACAAAAATTGTAAAATTTTATTGCTATAATAGTAAAATTATTGTAATTATAGTTAAATTTATTATAAGCAACTGATATCTCGTATTCTTCTGTTGTTTTGACTTCTTAAAGGCCTCATTTTCTACCAAACATGTGATTTTACTATGATAGTAGCAAAATTTTATAATTTCTATAACTATGTAAATATTGAGAATAGAATCTAATGTTTATATGTTTCGATATTTTTGTATAAATAAAATGTAATATGTAAAATGTAATATAAAATGTATTTTAATTATAATAATAAAATATAATGTACAGAATGAGTGTAACAAACTTTTGGCATTTTTTACTCATTGTCAGAATGATTTTTTTAACAATCTGCCAAAGTTTGTTACACTCATTCTATACATTATATTTTATTATATAATTAAAAGATATTTTATATTATTTTATTTATACAAAAATATCAAAAAATTCTTTAACTTTTTAGTTATTAAATCAAAGATCAAAGTTTGCCAATGATATCGTGTAGAATTCGCGCGTGAAAGTTTGTAACTACATTTATACGTATCAATCTGTTACTTATTTATTGATTATTACAAGACAAATAATAAATAAATTAATTTTAATAAACACTTATCTCATCAAACCAAAAATAAACCTCATTTTTAAACATGTAAATATATTAAGTCTATAATTTCTTTTTAATGTAATAATTAATTAACTCCAATGAAATTGTTATTTAAAAAAAGAATTAAATATTTTGTGTATAACATTTATAACTAATTAATAATTGTGACTATAGTATCTATGCACATAAGAAATGATAAAATCAGCTGTACAGTAAAAGTCAATGTTATCTGATTTGTAAAAATCAATAACAGATGACAGATCATAACTACGCGCCTGAGCGCGCGAATTCTTTGCAATATCTTTAGAAAATTTAAAAATCACTTAATACTTAAAAATTATTGTACTCTCGATATTTTTACATTAGAAATTTTATTTCTATTTTATCTCGAGAATACAGTAAATAATAGACAGTAAATGTCACAATTTTTCATTGATTTCACTTCATTTCTAAACAATTATTTTAATATACTAAATCCTCTATTGAAATTGTCAAAATTAAATGTATCAAAAATGAAGCTGATAAAAAAAATATTTTCCTTTTTCATCTTACTAGTCACGCTTTACAGTCTATATATATATATAAGTAAAAAAGAAGTTAAATTAATCTTCTTTCTTCTTTTCTATTTATTGAGAAAGATTTCTATGATTTTAAAAATTAATTCATTAAGAATATATCGACAATAGTTAACTTTATATATATATATATATATATATATATATATATATATATATATATAAGTAAAAGTTAAATTAATCTTCTTTCTTCTTTTCTATTTATTAAAAAAGATTTCTTTGATTTTAAAAATTAATTCATTAAGAATATATCGGCAATAGTTAACTTTACACTTTCAATTTATCAATACTATGCTAACGCAATATCCGCTGCAAATATTTTCAATACATCGAATATTAAATCGCGTATTAAATTTTCGATGTTAATACACCTATTACATGGAGAGGAGGGTCATGTCCCGTGCGTTTCGGATTTTTTCTTCCAGATATTACAATTCGAAGATTCGGTTTCGGAGCTATTTTAAAGTCTGTGGACTCAATGTGCCGCGAAATGCGTTACCCCTTCCCCGCCTTCATCATAATACAGATGCCATATAGATGGGTACAAATCCCTGGGGAAACTCTTCATATCTATAACCGTCTTTCTTTTTAAACTACCTATCTGCCCCACGATGTACATCGTGTCCTGGGGTAGTTTTAAACAATTCGCTGCTCGACTCCTGCCACACGATTGAGTATATTGCCGTTCAATATATTGCTATTCAAGGATATGGTGTTATAATATAAAAGATTCTCCTTTTATTTCACTTAAGCTAGGAATTTCCGCATAAATAAAATTTTATTTACAAACGATATAATGTTGCATTAAATTCAGAATTAAGTAACACAATCTGAATAGAAATTTTTGGAATAGAAAAACAATTACAATTACGTATTTATATGTATTCTGAGAATCTGTTTTACGTATCTTTCTAAATTTTTGTAGCAAATTGTTCTGTACCTTTTTATTTGCGTTAAACATTATTTTCCGTCTTATTTTGCCTATTTTCTTCAATTCAATGCAAACTTTACTTACTCCATCTTCACTAAATTAAAAATTCAATCTACTACTAATAAATATCGTTATATAAGTATAATCATATCATTATATAAGACATATCGTGTTGTAAGAACTGATTATTAATTTTTTTTACGAAATTTATCTTGACAGTTCAAATTTTATTGTACTATAAAATATTGTTTTAATGTACATTTTATTTTGCAAAAATAAGTAATAACATTTAGAAAATGATATATATTGTATATCGTAGATATTATTATTTTGCTGTACTAGTAACTTTAAAAATTAAAAATTAAATTAAAAATTAAATTATAAATAAAATACTATTTTTTACTGATTACAAAACAAATATATACTGAATAAGTTAAATTAAAATAGATTAATTATAATTCAAATATATGATAGTGTATATATTCGTATGTTTATAGTCTATTATATATTCGAGATATTTTATATGTCTATTATAAATTCGAGAAATTCATTAAAGAAGAAAAAAGAACTTATAAGTATATTTAAAAAAATAATTATGTAAAAGACATTGTTTAATATAATACTATTATCAATATTTAAGGATCATTAATTATTGTTTTTTTTATTTTTACACTAAAAAACTATACCAATAATTTTTAATTTAGTCAAAAGGATACCAAATGTATATACAGCGTGAAACAATAATAATTATTATTACTACCTTCGAATTTATAAGGTCCAGAAGAAGATTTATGTAACCAAAATAATAATGTATGTAATATGTAGTATAGAATTATTAAGTAATTATTATAATAATAATTATAATTATTATAATAGTTATATAGTATAATAGTTATTGCTTTATGTTATATACATATATTTAAAACATAAAGATGTTAAATATATATCCGAAAAAAACAAACTTTTAAAAAAACGAGGCTTGTTGTTTTGTTACAAAAAAAAAACATTTAGTTTTTTCTATTTATATCTCGCACGATATGTACGACAGAACACATCATTTACAAGAAACAATCATCATTTAAGCAACAATGTGTGTGTGAGACAAGGTCGTCACGTTTTAATGAGCGTATACTTCGAAGTTACTGGTTGAAGTCAATTCAATAGCAGTTAACAAATTGTTGGCAAGAGAAGGGTGAATAGGAAGGGTTTGCGGTTAGTGCGAGGGGGTTGACAGGGAAATGTATAATACGTTGTTACCCCATCTACCCCAGATTCATCCCTTCCATGAGCAGTAATTTTCCCTTCTCGAAACCTCGACATTGGGATGAACTATCTCATAATTAAAATTACCCTACTGGTGACCAACTCAATCTAAATGCACTTGAGTCTGTTTCTTTATATATCGTTTATTTGATTATTTTATATTTTCTTTTTAACTTTCTTTTAATAAAATCTTCCTTTAATAAAATTTCCTCTGTTAAAAATATGGAGAACTAAACTAAAACTATTCAAGCTCTTTGTAATTCTAATTAAAATAATATGAATAATAATTATGAATAATAATTATAAATAACAATTATAGTAAAAAATATTAACTGTAATATGACTTTTTCTTTTGTTCTTGATTTTAATTTTTAATTTTAATATTTATACATAAAATAATTGTTAACATTTTTTATATTAATATATAAATCAACATTTATGTATCACTGTTTTTTTTATTTCATTAAAAATGCGATATTAGAATATCTCTAAATAAAAGAATTATTATATATTTTGATAATTTGCGGGTATAAATTTATAATGATAATTCAAAGCATCAACTATGATAAAATTAGGAAGCATTAAATAAATATTAAAATATTATATATTAATTTCTATAATTATTAAATAAAGATCAAATATCAACTTAATTATTTTTTAAACAACACATATTTTTATTTAAAAAATAAAGTTTAAATTTGCATTATTTTTAAATCTCATTATTTAAAAATACGCCTAATATTAAATCAGAATGTTACACCATATTTTATTATAATTTGATTAAAAAAAAAAAGAATACGATTGTTAAAAACTTACAATTAATCCAATTTAGAAGACCACAATTTTCTTCAAAGTAATTTTGAATTCCTATATATATAATGTAATATATTTATAAATTATATATAACCACTTAGCTGTAGAATTCATTTGAAATAAAATCGCACTCGCAAAGATACTAGATTCCAAGAGATATTGAGGACAAAAAGGCCCAATGATACTGATACCAGTGTACACTCGACAAGAGGTTACAAGTAGTAGGACTTCGCGGGTAAAAGCGACTCTTCAGTCGCGAGGATATTAAACTTTGAAGATGTCGCTCGTCGCCATATCGCCCCCGCGTCTCGCGATGTCTGACTCAGCTACTATCATTAATAACTTCGACGAAGCAGATAAAGTGCTAAACACCATGGCACATGACCGTGTGCGAACACGTCGTTACCTCGACTAACCAAAGATTCAATAAAGAGCCCATATATTTCTCACGATGAGTTGTTTTAAGTAATTGTATATATATATAGTAAAATATGCCAGAAGCGGAAGACCTTCAATCTTAAATTTTTAAATAAGAAATAAGAAATAGTTCTGAAAGTATGAGACTCTTTTAAAACCGTCTGCTTAGAGAAACATGGGGAAATTGGAGCCACTTAAAAAAAAGTAAAAAAAATATATAAAGATAATAATATTTTAATTAAATTATAGGCGTTTTTTATATGTTATGGATAATCAACTTTTAATTAGTATTTATTAAAATTTTAAAAAATTAACAAAGATGTTTTTTGTTATTATAAAGAAGTTGTTTTGGCTCCCATTATCCTGGATACAGGGTCAAAGCAGTCTGGGTAATAAGAGTCATCACAATATAAATCTTTAAATTTAAATAGAAAACTAATTTTTTGCCATATTATATGGCATAACATAAAAATCACACACATATTCTTTTGATGAATCGCAACCAGAGCATTCAGCATACGACCAATTGCCACAAGATCCGCATCTCATCTCACATTTATCTGATATTCTTTCTCTTTTTCACGGCATCTTAATCAATAAAATGAAAAAAAAACGTTACAAAATGTAAACATAGGGCCATAGGGGTAATAGAAGCCATTTGGCCACCATTACCTTAAACATATTTTTTTAATTCGAATTGCTTGATTAAAAAACAGTCGATCTTTTTTGTCTTGTCGAAAAGATGATTAAAAAGACATCTTTTCGTCGACTAAAATTAATTATGACTTTTAGACGACATCTTTTAAAAAATGACTTTTTTTGTAGGTAGAAAGATATTCTTTTAGACATCTTTTAGCCTTGTCAGAAAGATAACTTAAAAAAAATATCTTTTCGTCATTTTTTAATTTTCTGTGCTATCTGGGGATCGTCTTAATAAGTACAGTCTTAATAATGTGTATATATATAATTTTGAATTAAAAAATTAATTTTTGTTCTATTTATAGAAACGTAAAAAATACGTTTCTTAAACCATGATTTTAAAAATGTTTCTGTTGAAACATTTTTTATTGGTGTTTGACGGTTAAAAAATATTGGATACGTTTAGAAAACGTTTATAAAACGAACATGTGCTACCTGGGTTATTTTAAGGCAGAAAACTGTTAACGTTAATTACTGATATCTACTGTTATTATGAAAAAGTAATAAATTATAGCAATACATATTTTCAATATATTTACATTTCTTGTTTAAAGATCGTCAAAAATTACAACCACGAAGACTAAAACTGATTGTACGGCCTGTATGCGCATGAACAATTGACTGTGCGACGATGCAATGTGATAATCTAACTCCTCCCGCGTCCCTCTACGTCTCAACACGACAAAACACGTTCAAGCTCGTTTGAGTATTCGTATAAGTGTGTGGCTATCATAATCCTGTTGCTCTGATTCCCCCGTGTTTTCCTCTACTATTTGTAAACTCCAAATATTCATCGTGTATTTAGAAATTATATATTATGATTTAAAGATGCCTTCACAAAAAATCGATTTTTAATATTGAACAAACTTTGACATAAATATCATAACTATTAAAATTTGACCATAAGTTTTGAAAAAGAAACACATCATTATATTAAAAATACAAATCTTCTCAATAATAATTTTATTCAGAATAAAGTTACACTAATTAGAGGGAATGTATATTGAGACATAGTATATATAGGGACAATGACTTAGTTTACACCGACATACTTTGATACGCGTATTAAATACTACTGGCCAATCACAGCCATTCCATTCTTTAAAAGACTGGCTACACATATGATTGATTAGTGTAGTACTTAGTACGCGTATAAAATGCTCAGTGTAAACTAAGCTATTAGCATTATTCGTTATCTGAAATGAATTTCTAAATGATAGTAAAAGTAAATTTCTATTTTAACCTTTCATTCACTGAAAATGCAAAGTGAGCAGATATCAGAAAGCATGCTACTTTATAGGATGTCTAAGATCAACTTTGTGCCACATACTGCCATATAATAGAAATCTTTTTCTTTTTTTCATGTACTTCTTTTTCAAGTTTTTAGTATATAATATTCATAAATTACTCTTTTAGTATCCTGGTATGTTGATAACTATTAAAAACTAACTATAACACTGTTTCTATATGCATATTATATTATATATTTATGTATGATACAGAGAAAGAAAAATTTGTTTAGATTTAATAAAATTTATGCTTGAAATAGTCGAAAAAAGCTATTTATTTCAAGAAACTAATAAGATTATTGGATTTTTAAAATAACATGTATCATATAATATTGTTTAATTCAGCGAAATAATACTTTTTTCAGTCAATAAAAATAATGTTTCACATGACATAATGTTGTTTGAATAAAATAAATAAATCCAAACAAATTATTCAAACAAATCGTTCTCTCTGTGTATATAGTAAGACGATTGGGTATATAATGGATTATTGAGCTTTAAAACTCTATGTAACATAATACACATTTCCAATCTCTTCCAGAATAACAAACAGACATAATATATAAACATCTTTAACTTAGTTTGTTTCTATGTAAAAACATTTTTGTAAAAAATACTCCAGTATACATACCGGTTACTCCTATATAATAATTATAATTGCGAAAAAGATTAAACTAGATCATCCTGTATGATAAGGAAAAATTAATTTCCTAGAAAAATAAGCTATATTAAATTAAAAGCCTATAAACTAAATGTTATATAAGCTAAACGTCATATATAATCATATATAATCGTATAAATATCATATGAAACTTATATTTGTATATAATAACAACACATTTAACAACATTCATTTTATCTTTTCTGATCAAACCGCGTTATCACTGATATTCACTAGATAAACATTTTGTTGGCACGAAATGTAAACGGAACGTTATGATGTGAAAAAGTCACAAATGTCACGAAAATGTGTGATGTTCGCATTAGTTGTGCTTTAATATATTCTCATAGGTTAATAATTAATTATACGCAGATAAAATCGCGAACCATCAGGAAAGTTAGAAATTATCATGCACCAATCGATGGAAGGTCAAATGAATTTTTTATGTCTGTCGCGCGCGCGCGCGTAATGTACTACTGCATTGTGTGCTTTTGATATTTACTCGAAAACGCAGCAGTTAACGCGCTAACGTATCCGTGAGAAGAGTCTGTTATACTTTTTCCAACTTGCTTGTCCATATAATATATCATTAATTACCATAATTATTAACATTTACAATTTACTCGTCGAAACTTCATCGATAATCGATCAATTGGATATGAAGAAGGTCAGGATACAAAATCAACACAAAGAATTATATTCAAAAACAGGATGTTGGAATATCCTGAAAAAACAGGCCGCCGAATTTTGCTCCAACACCGGATTACACGGTTACAAATATATCAGTCAAACTCAGCATCCCAAAACGGAGCGGTATGTCTCATTTCCAATTTCTTATTATAAATACAGACTAAATTAATTTGATTCATAATTATATACAGATTTATATTTATATAAATATAAATCTGTGTTATCTATTGTATTCTCTATTTTCTCTTTAATATGTCTCATTAATATCATATATTATAATTAATAAATTGAAAGAAAAAGGTTATGCGCTATTATTTAATTTTAATGAGTAATAAATTATATAGTAATTATATGGAGATGTATGTAGAAGAGATAGAAGATTATAATAGGTATCAGAAATGCAAAGTGACAGGTATGGTATGAATAAATAAATGAATAGAAAGTTTGTAATCCCTTCTTGACAAAAATAAAGTATTATATATAGAGTGAGGAAAAAGTATGGAAACCCTGAAAAATCTGGAAAAATATAAGTATACATATATATACATATATGTATAATTATAGAGACAGAGAGAGAGAGAGAGAGAGAAAATAATACAAAAAATATTTTTTATTCTAAAATGTATAAAATTATTTGTAAAATATAATACATAAACTTAAAAGTATTATTGTTGAAAAAATGTAAGAATGAGTTTTAATTTATGTACAACGTGCTTGAATTTTTTTACATGTTTAGCTTAATATTTAAATTATAATAATAATGTACGTATTATCGACAATTATTTATAGAATTATTTGGGCGATAACGGTATTTACATCATTATGCTGTGCTCTCGTTTTAATGAAAATGTCTTGGAATTATTATGCTACTCATCCCACTTTGACAGTTATCGAATCGACGCATCATGGAATATGGAATTATCCATTTCCTGCAATAACAATATGCAATATTAATCGTGTGTCTTACAATTTGACTAAGGAATTCGTCAAAAAATTGTGAGTATATATTGACACATGGTTTATTAGGGAATCTTGCGACTATATCTATAATGATATTGCAAAAATTTTTCTCTTGTCAACTGTATTTTTTGCAGAAAGACACCATCCAATGTCTCGAAAGAATTTTTGATTAGAGAAATGCGATTGATGAACGAATTGTTAATACCGGGAATATTCGGATATGACGTTCAGAAAAATCTTACTCGCTTACAAAATATTATAGATGACAATAGTATGTCTATTCTTGATGTAGTGAAAATGGTATATGTACAAATATTAAAAATGTTTCTTATAAATGATATAATTATGAAATTACAAGCATATATATATATATATATATATATATATATTTGTTTTCTGTTTGCTAAATTTATAAAGAAAATTATGGAAAACTCATATTCAGTTTATTAAATTAATAATTTTATAAAATTATTATAAATTAAGACACTTTTAGTTCATACATTGGATTCTATTTTTCAGCACTGCTTCCAAAGAGTTTAATCGTTGTTATTTTTTTCTAGATTACGCAAAACTGTAGTACTCTGTTAACTATATGCAAGTGGAAGGGCATACACAAACAATGTAACAAAATCTTCGAGCAAGCTTTATCTCGGGATGGCTTGTGCTGCAGTTTTAATTATTACTCTCTTCCAAATACAATACCGGAGAAGTATAAATTTTTACAAAATCAAATTTTACATTGTAAACGTGATTCTTAAGACTTACGAAAGACTTTTTTAAGACTTGTTGGGTTTATAATGATTTCAATAAAAAATCCGCAGTTTGTGATTAATTAATTAATTAATTTTATTCTGTTAATATATTTGACATATATATACATACCAAACGGAACAACTGTTAAATTTTATAACTATAATCGGTTTCTGAAGTTTTTGCATAATTAAAAAAAAATTATGGTTTAATAGCGAGTTTGCATTAAAAAAATACATTTTTTTATATATGTAATTTAAATATATATTATTATAAATTTATTTATAAGAAAATTTTAAATTTTAATCAATAGAAAGGTATTAAAAAATTAAATTAAAATTTAATAAAATTTAAATTGTGAGAAAACGATTTTGATTGGTTGAAGTGCGTGACGTCACAATGCAATAGTTTCAAACGTTTGTTTTCTGTATTCTGTATTGCGATATTCGATAATTCTTGATCTCGAGGTACACTCGGCGTCAAGTATGCCTTAACACACAAATTTATGTACATGTCAACAAAATTATATATTTTAGAATTTTACATATGCATATGTGAAAATTGCATGTGTGTCTGATATGTGCATAAATTCGTGTGTTAAGGCATACCTGACGCCGAGTGTACAAAGAAAAACAATTTATTGGGTGTTTTAATTGTTGTACTTTTACATAGAGGTACAAAACAGGTTTTGTACGTGTTACCTTTGCCCATTTTCACAATAACTGGATATTTTAATAAATAAAAATAGTGCGTTGTCACTGTATATATTGGTTAGGTTTAAGGAGACGCTATTTCACGCTATTTAGCGCTATTAGCGTCTCCCCGAATGCAGATATTGCACTGTGACGTCACATCGCGTTCGGGAGGACTCGGTCGTTTCCGGATCGTATTCGACAATTTCAAATAATGTAATTTTTATTATTGATTTTCTCGCTTAATTTGCATTAAAAAATTACAAAAAAAATAATTACATTTAAAACTATATATAAATTATAAAATGCAATTGTTTTTCAAAATCATGCAAACTCCCTATTGTACTAACTTAATATAATGAATTTTGCTATAAATAACAATCTAATTTAAATGTTTTATTTGGGTAGCTGCATCATTTGCAATCTATATTTCCCTACAAAACTTAAGGCAAAAGATTAAAAAATTGAAAACAAAAAAAAGAATATGTGTATAATAGAAGCGACATTATCATACGCCATTAGTGAGAAAATAAAAGTAAATGTGAAAGAATCATAGCTTTTGAAATAGAAATAGAAGTAGAAAAATAGATAATAATTAATAATATTAGGATAAAAAACACACCGCTTTTATTCATTTTAATATACATCAGAATAAAAATTTCTAAAACCTAACATTAAAATCCAATCCTGATTTAAATTTAGAGAGAGAAAGGTATATATAATCACTATATAATACCGCATATTTTTTTATTAACATAGTTTCTTCTTGTTAAAGAATGGAGCATTCTGCTTCCTGCGGGTTCGAGACTGGTGTGACTGTAATAGTAAATGCTGAGCCCAACGATTACCATGCTACTATTATTGGAGCATATGGATTAAAGGTAATTTAATCAATTTTTTTTTTATTTTTTTCTTAGTCATCTTTTCAGAAATAAAATTTCTTATACTGTTAAAGACAATAATATAATGAATAATTATATTATCATAAATTACAATTAACCCACACGGTAGGAAAATTACAATTAACCGGTTATTTACGGATAATACTTATAAATCTCTAATATTCCGTTTCATTGCATTTATACATATGTATTATATTATATGTTATATTTTCGACACAAACACACACATATATAATTTACTTTTAAGTATTTAATTATTTAATTTATCTTTAATTAATTATTATTTAAAAACGCATAAAAAACATTATAATCATAGAAAATAAACGGAAATAATAAAATGTTTTTAATTTTTATTTTTAATTAATTATTAATGTAATTTTTACTTTTTAAATTCTATAATAAACGGATGATTATGTAACCTGAGTGATAAAAACATAACTAATTAAATAATTACATTATTACACAGAGAGAAAAATTTCTTTAGATTTAATAATGCTTGAAATAGTCGAAAAAAGCTATTTATTTCAAGAAACTAATAAAATTATTGGATTTTTAAAATAACATGTATCATATAATATTATTTAATTCAACGAAATAATATTTTTTTCAGTCAATAAAAATAATGTTTCACATGACATAACGTTGTTTGAATAAAATAAATAAATCCAAACAAATTATTCAAACAAATCGTTCTCTCTGTGTACAAAATAAATGTATCAAATTTTTTACATTATTTTGTATTTATTATATTATTTATTTTTTGATATTAATAATAACAAAATAAATAGATGAAATAAATTACAAAACAATTATTTAATTAGATCAATAATAATAAATAAATGTTCATTCATTAATGGTTTGAAGACCGTTTTATATTATGAAAATTCACATAAAACTTTTTTTTTAAATTATACACCGCGCGCGTACAAAAATGCTTTATATAGAATTAAAGAAATCCTATCTTATTTCAAATTATAAATTAATAGCACATAATCAATCACTTGGCTGATTTTATTGATCCCATACTTTTTGAAGACTTATTAATTTTTGAACAGTTACGTAACAATTTATTTTTAAAAATTTTTATTTGTTCTGTGCATTGGTTTTTACTATTTTATATGTGTTTAGAGTTTGTGTTTTTAATTTTTTTGTTTTGAAAAAGTTTTTAGGATATTTTTTAGAGTATATTTTTAAAGAAATTTACAATTTATCTTAATGACTTGAACAGAAATATTAAACTCCAAATAATTATATTTGTTAATGAAATACATAAAATTATATTATGTATTTTAGATAAAAATTAATAGAATATTTTATTAAGAATGCAGCTTTTTATATGTTGCATACTATTCATATAATTCTGAGTTTCAAATTATTTTTCAAAATATCAGTTATAAATTTAATAAATAAGTATATTATTATGTGGATTGTGTCATAGGTCATGATACACTACTCGCTCGATTATCCAGATTTTAATGCCGAAATTCAATTAGTACAATTAAATAGTGAACATTTTTTGAGTATTAATCCCACGGAAATGTATTCAAAACCCGAAGTGCAGAGTTTGGCGATTTCTACACGAAGATGCATATTTTCTGAGGAAGCAGACAAAATACTATATGCAAATGTTAAAGAGAGAAATTTAACTTTCGCGAAATATTCATATCACAACTGCCTCGCAGAATGTCGAGCTAGCATTGCAAGAATAAAATGTGGTTGCATTCCTTATTACTTTCCACAAAATGGTAAGTAGACAAAGTATGTAAAAAAAGAAAATTAATTCGAAAACAATTATTTAAAAAAATTTTATAACTTGTAAAATTTCTTTTTCCTATTCTATTTATCGTGAAATATAATACTAAGAAATAAATTTACTAAGAAAAATAAAACATAGTAAAAAAAACATTTTTATAAATGAAATATGTTTTCACGTCTTTTTTATGTATCTTTGCAATCAAAGTTGTATATAATTCATGTTGTTTTTTAATTTTTTATATTATTACAACGGATCACGTACTATTTTAGTTCATTTTAGTATCAATAATATTATAATTCTAAATAATTCTATAATTTTGTATAAAATAAATTTTTTTAATTCTCCACACTGTTGCACATTGTTTGTACGTCTGGCCTGTCATTGATCTGGAAAATTTAAATTGTTTTATTTTTTGAGAAGTAAATCAATTTTTTTATTTAGAATATAAAACAGATATTAACATTTTTTAAAAAACATAACATATAAATTTATTAAAAATTTATTAATAAATAAATTAAAATTTAAAATAAATTATAAAGGATCCCGCACATTTTATAGGTGTAAAATCGGCCCCGGTCAAATTGTGGGGTCCTTTATTTGCTTATCTTCTTTTGTGTGTTTTATTATAAGATATAAAATAAATAATATTATATAAAATATGACTTATATATGATTAATATTTATATATTAAATGTATTTATATTTAGCTATATAGAAATAATAAAAAAATTGTTTTATAATTTTTCAACTTCTTTTATAAAGTACATGCACATTGTAGGGAGAATACTAAAAACGAAATTAATATTTTATTTCAGCTACTAGAATATGTAATCTTAGGGACAGCCAATGCTTACAGAGATATAAGGGTAAGTGTATATATGTACTACATTACATATATTTACATTCAATTATCAAATCTACCAAAAGCTATAATGGATTCAGTGTTCAATACCTAGCATGCTTTGTATTTAACATTAATACCAACGAGGTACTGTTACTATCGTTGGTGACACTAATAATGGAACGAGTAATTGCATATAATTTGCATATAAAAAAACTTTAAAAAAACAAAAACATTAGAAACCAGGTGATTTTAAAGAAATAATTAAAACAAAATATTTTCCAATAAAGGTTATACAGTTTTCAAAAGAAAATCTGACATGGCAATATTAGTTTACTCTTGGATAGAGTTGTCAAGGTAACAAGTCGACTTGACTTTTTTATGTAAAAACTCTCTTTTTTGGCTTAACTTTAGTATACTACCTCCCCCCTTTTAACGTCAAAATGACGTGTGTTTGCTACATGGGATCATTTTATTCGTAAACGATTAAAAAATACTTAAATAAAGATTATTATTGAATATTATTAGTTCAAATCACACATATTAGTAAAGATATTAACTATTTCGTAAACTATAATTAACAACTTTAAATAGCTTTAACTGTAAAATACTTGGATCAAAATAAAACTTTAGTAATATTTTAAAAATATTTTTATGTCAGTTACAAGAATATGTAATAAAAAAATTGAGGGTTTCTATTTTAAAAAATCAAGTCGACTCTTTGACATGATTTTAACAATTCTATGTAAGAACGAATATACTATAATATTGCCTTTTTTGTTATTGTTATTATATTTGTTATTTTCCTTTGAAAACTATACAACTTTTGTTAAAATCACTTTTTTAAAAAATATATTATTTTTTCATAAATTATCTAGTTAGATTAAAATAAATTATCATGCATTTTATACATATATTTGTTTGTTTACAGAGTTGTTGGATTCTTCCTGGCCAGATATAGAGAGTAACGGAAAACTACCAAGCGAAATAGTCGATATCAAAGTGGGACCTTGCGGATGCATACCTGATTGCTCTTTATATTCTTATCCTATAGAAAGCTCTTTTGGAATACTGAATTCTTCTATTTACTATAACGATAAAGGTTTCTCAACAACCTCTCGGTAAAGAAACCAATTCAGTCGTATAAAGCATCAAAAGTTGAGCACATCCTTTAATTAAAATTATTCGAATGACTATCAAATCTTTTAATTATACTTCAAAACTTTATACAATTTAAACAATTTTATATATTTTTTTTATGCGTATAAAAATAATTATTTACTATCAAATCTTTTTAATTACTCTTCAAGCATTTTTTTCATACAAAACCAAACGATTCTATAAGAAAATTTTTTAAGAAATTATTAAATTATCGATTGATTCCATACAAATTTAAATCTCGAGTTTTATGAATTAAATATATTTTGTTATTTTTTTAATTACCTTAAATTAATTGTTATAATTTTATATGAAATATAATTATGAATAACATATATGTTATAATATAATAGTTACCCAACGAACATTAAGAAAGACATCCTAAAATCATTAAAACTTAAATCTTATAAGACTAGCATGTACTGTACCTCTTATATTTTAAAGATATTCTTGCCATGTATTTAGAAACAGGAAAAAAACATAATAGCATTCTTTCTATATACTTATTAGTATATTATTAGCATATCATAATATGTACTCGAATGTTTCTGAAATGTATATAAAATATGCTTTTACGACATCCTTAAAACATTCTCAGAATCTATATGTGTATGGGAATTAACATTAATAACTTAAAAACTCTACTTAATGCAGATTTATTAACTATACACTACGCAAAAAAATTAAAGGGCCAATTCTTTCCATATAAAAAAAGGCCAATTTTCAAGTAGTTGCAACTTTTTTAAAAATAATCAGAATAAAATCAATAAAAAAGCATTTCAAAGCTTGAAGTTTCTAGTTTTAGAATCTTTTAAATAAATTTCAATTCTTTCTATTCGTTACAAAATTACATTGTAAGAAAGCGACGTCCGTCGATTAAACAAATTTTTTAAAAGTTTATCCAAGAATACGAGAACAAAAAATTCTAGCACGATTTCATTAATTGGATGTTAAAGAGCAGAGTTTCAGCTTTAATATCTTTTTTTTAACGAATGTTCTATGATTTTTTTCCGCCAAGATATTCATTATTAAAGCAAAATCGAGCTATTGACTTTGAAATTTTGACGCTTATAATTAGTGAAAAAATGATTGTACATAATCATTAATTTAAGTTTTTGAAATGTACAGAAAAAACTTAACATTTTGGCTTTTTGAACTGGAATGCTTTTTACTTGTAAATATTGTAAAGTTCATGAAAATTTTAGCTTTTTTTCGTTAACTTTTATTGTTTGAAATAAAAAAAAGATAAAAGTGCAATTCTTACTTAATTTTTAAGTAACAATTACGCTTAAAAAATTAATAATGATTGAAAAACCGATAAAAGTATTTTAAAGTGCTGACTTTTCTCTTTAAATTGCTTTTTTAATGATTATTTTACGATCATTTTTTCACTAGTTATAAGCATTCAAAGTCAATAGCTCAATTTTGCTTTAATAATGAATATCTCGGCGAAAAAAATTATACAATATTCATGAAAAAAATAAATTAAAGCTGAAACTCTGCTCTTTAACACCTAATTAATGAAATTGTGCTAGGATTTTTTGTTCCCGTATTCTTGGACAAACTTTTAAAAAATTTGTTCAATCGACAGACGTCGCTTTCTTACAATGTTATTTTGTAACGAATAGAATGAATTGAAATTTATTTAAAGATTCTAAAACTAAAAACTTTAAGCTTTGAAACGCTTTTTTATTGATCTTATTCCGATTATTTTTAAGCAAGTTGCAACTACTTGAAAATTGATTTCTTTTATAAGGATAAAAATGGCTCTTTAATTTTTTTGCGTAGTGTACATTCATGCATGTTTTAATAATACTATTATTATATTTTGTAGTAATTCCACTAGCGTACGCAATCATAGTGTGTTACATATATTCTTCAACGATTTAGTCGGCTTTCAATATCGGCGATCAGTCAATTATAGTTGGCGTAATTTATTCGGTAAGATAAACATGATGTTAAAAAAATATAATTAGATAAAAATAAGTAATATCTGTTACATTTTTAGCATCATTTGGCGGTTTACTTGGATTATTTGCTGGTTTTAGTCTCATGTCAATCTTTGAATTATTATATTATTTTGTAATACGCGTGATAATTGAAGCATTCTTCAATTCAATAGAACACAGCAATGTACAATAAGCATATATTAAAATAAAGCATAATATATTTAGAAATAATTAACATCTCGAAGCAATTCATATAATAATTATAATTGTTATCAATATTTAAAATTGATGTTAGTAAAATATTTCTTTTCTATTGTATCATGCATTAAAATAAAGTTTATACATAATTCTTTTTATAAAAAAAACAATAACTTTATTAATTGATATAACCCGAGTATGAACATCCGTGAGAAATGGAACTGTGACACTAACGACCATATACTTTTTGACAGCTGCTCTGAATCTATGTCCCCTGTTGTTTACAAATAAACTCTTCACATCGCACTTGAAGATGATTTTTTATAGACAAACGTAGCTTTAAAGGATAAACTCCAGGGATGCAATAATATAAATTCAACAATTTATAAGTGATAATGTTACTCCTCTTAATTTTTATGAACAAATAAGCATCCATATAATGAATCTATATACGCGTAAAAAAGAAAAGATATAATAGTTATTTTTAAAATACAATTATTTATAAAAATTAAATAAATAAATAAAATATATCCAATAATATTGGATAGAAAGTCCAAAAACTAATCTTGGCAAGAAATATACTATGTGAAAGGAACATTTTCCATTTTTAGACAGTTATTGTCAAACCGTATGTTTTTTCGTATAAGTAGGCTTTTTTTTAACACTTATTTTACGGTCATTTATAGTAACTATCAAGGAAAGAGCTTATAGTTTTCGGATAATTTTACAAATGTACGAAAACGATCTGTATAGTCTTGTTTCATTTAAATATCTTTTTACTCAAAAGTAGCACTCAAGGTGTTATTTCTCTTATGACATCACAATTCCAATATGGCCGCAGTGATTACTTGGGAAGCGTAATTTAATAAGATTACTCCTTGATTGTTGCGAGAAATTACTCAAAAAAACTCTCATCTCCTACAACATATCTGGTACTAGAATCGCCTAAAAATTTTGTATTTTTTCTGTTTTCTTTTAGTACGAGATGCGATTTAGAACTAATACAGATTGTAAAAATTTATCTGAAACATTTCAAGCTTCTGGATTCAAAGTCAAGACATTTAAAATTAAAGAAAAAAGGAATGTTACAAGAAATAAAAAATATTTCAAAAAACTATATGGTAACAAACGATTATTTATTTCTTTGCATTTTAAGTCTAATGGATATAAAAGTAAGAGAATAGTATAGTAATAATTATGATAAATATTCAATATATTTTTCTTAAAGAGAAATTTCTACATGTTAAAATATATATGTCTCATAAAATTTAAAAAATAATAATAAAAACAATAGATCATAAGAGGTATGACCTTTTCTCCACTTAGCTTCTTTTTTATCTTGTAAAATTTTTTATATTTACATATGTACATACGAAAAAAGTTTAAAACACATATTTATACTTAAAGTGGAGGTGTAATTACATTCCTTAATTGAAAATCTGAATCTAAACGATCATTACGTATTTCTGGCAATTGCACAACTTGAGTCCCTTCTATTTTTCCATTTTTTTCTTGCATAGATGTCATTATTTTTCTAACGCATTCAACGAAAGGTAACCGATTCCCATAAGTTTTGAAAATCTTACAAACTGCTTGTATAAACCATGAACCTGAATAATGAAAATAAATAATAAAATATTATTAAAAATAAAAAAAAGAGGTTAAAACTTAATTATGCAAATCTATCTAAAATCATTTACCTTCATCTTTATGACGTACTGATACAAAACCTTGTATTGTTGACATAAATAAAAAAAAATTTTTAAATTGGCGAATGTCTTCTGATACCAGTGCAGGAGAATCGGATAAACCATCAGTTGTCAAACAGTTATTTATACTTCCTAGAAGTAAAATCTGCCTTCTAGTAATTTCAAATATTTACACAATAAAATTACGTACGTATAATGTATTAAAATAGAAAATATCAAGATATTTGAAAAAACTTTGAAAAATATTCTTCTCAACACATATACAGATGGTTTTCAGAGTTTTTTCTCTCTTACATAACTATAAAATTCTCAATATATACTATTTATAACTTCTCATTATATACTATTTATAACTTCTTATTATGATATATAATATTTAATTTTTTCAAATATACATTTTTTCTCTTTTATTATAATTTTAATTTTATTTCCCTACCACGTGTCTTTCCTTGACAGGCTTGAATAATAACAATTTTTATAACATCTTTCAATTCCATACAACAAACAGCTCTTTCAATTGCTTCCAGTGAAACTTCCTTTTCATCTGATGCAATTATACCTCCTATAATATAAATTTCACAATTTATTAAATATAAATTAATAGTGCAAAAAAATAAATATATAATTTGCAGTATGATATATTACTCTGATCATTATTTTTTATAAAACATATATTTTTATAAAACATATTTTCAGATGTAGAAATTTTTTCAAGAAAAATATTGTATTTAATATTGATCATAATTATTAACATATTATATTTCCTTACCTTTATATCCATGACTTAAAATGCAAAGAAATAAACAATCGTACTTGTTACCATAGTTTTTTGAAATATTTTTTATTTCTTGTAACATTTCCTTTTTCTTTAGATTTTTAAATATCTTGACTTTAAATCCAAAAGTCTGAAATGTTTCAGATAAATTTTTACAATCCGTACTAGTTCCAAATCGCGTCTCGTACTAAAAGACAAAAGAAAAAATACAGAATAAAACAATTTTTTTCAGATTAAATATTAATGTAATACCTCTTTTTCAAAATATATTTGATTTATAATAATACACAATCCACTATCAATAAATTGTATTTTCTTTTCGTTATTTTTTTCTGCAAGAAATGGTCCTTCTAAAGAAATTGAATGAAAATGGTTTTTGTCATTTGTCCCAAAATTCCCATGAGTATCAACAACATGCAATCGATTTTCAAATTTCTCCAAATCAAGGGAAATTATTTCTATTGATACATCTTCAAACTTCTTTAAATGTCTTAATAATTTTTCCATATTATGTTTTTCATCTAAAAATAGAAATATATACAAAAAATTCATGTAATAAAATTCTTATAATGTTCATATTAGCTTACTAGTAGTAATCAATGTAACAAGTTTCTTATATTCAAGACAATTTGAATTTTTAAATTCTATTTGTTCTTAAATAATAGTTACAAATTGCTACATAATTATGTATGTAATTGTATATGATTTAATCTCATTTGTATAATATTTGAGAAGAAAAACTTTTTTGTACTATGATAGCATATTTTATTTGGTGGCAGTTAGAATGAAATTGACATGTCTCTAGTTCACAAAATTGATAGAATTTCAAATATACTTAATAGAGAAGATATATAATAAACTTTATTTTTGCTAACTTATATAGCTTTAGTTTCACTTCAACTTCTTAATTGTCATCATTATGTATTTTGAAATGTATAACTGAAATATTTTTATCAATATTATGTCTACACAATTATTCTATCTTTAAAATATATTTTCAGTAGTCATTTTTATCTATTTGTGTAAAAAAACAAATACTTTTCAAAAATAATAAATGTATACCTTTTGAAATTGTAATGTATTTAATTTGCATCCAATAAAGCATATGCAATTCAAGATAATCTACATCATCTAATAATGATTCATAATTAGAATTGTCAGATTTAACATAGCTTAATAACAATTTTTGCTCATTTTCATTCAAAGCCTCACAGAGTCTATATAAGCACTTTGCAACTACGTTTACATTTTTTGAATGTGACCTGATGTTTGGAATATATTGTAAATCTAAGTCATTATATGATATTCTTAATTTCTTTATTACTTCTCGATTATTTAGAATGCATAATGCTTCTAAAATTTTATTCTCCCAATTTTCTGGATGCTTTTTTACATAATCTACAATTATGTATGAATTTTCTGTCTTTAATTTCTGAAAGAGATAAAAAATATCTCTAAATGCATTTGCATAATTTTCTATTATTAAAAACAACACAGAGATCTTCTCATCTATATCAAGATCTTTTTCTATTTGTCTTAAAATATTCATGTTTATAACTGCCTCAGTTATGTACTTATGGGCAATTGCATCCATTGACAACATCATGAATCAGTATATCTTTTTAGTATATATAATCTAATGTTGTCGTTTACCTGAAATACATATTAACAATTATTAACAATCTTATTACACGTTATATAATTTTTTAAAATTGTAATAATTCTCTCTCATTGATTTTTAAAAGTATACTTATCCAAGTAAAATAAAAAGTCACAATAATATCAAAGTAACATCAAATGATGTCCAAATGACGAGAATATGATTACAAAAACTTATTTGTTGATCTTTTTTTTTTGCCATTTTGACATATTTTGACACTATTGTGACTTTCTGTTCTACTTAGGTGATTTGTACAATTTGTAAAAGTATTTTCTAAAAGTATACTTACAAAAAACAAAAAAATATTGATTAATCTTTTCACAAAAAAATTTAACTTAATTACATACTATATAATATAACAAAAAAAAATATATATATATATATATATATACATCAAACATAGATATAATGAATTTAATCAACTGCACCCATTGTACATATATCACAGATCACAGCAGAGAGAAGCCTAAAGGCCGCCGCACACACTTTTACATAACGCATAATGTATATACATAAGGAATTCGATTGGTTGAATATGTTTATAGACCAATCAGTTTCCTTATGTATTATGCGTTATATAAAAGTGTGTGCGGCGGCCTTTATGGGTCATCTACAATGGCCATAGAACGTAAGGTCGCATTTTCGAAAATGCTTAACTGTCATTGGTCAATTTGCTCGCGACCTTACGTTTACGGCTATTGTAGACGAGGCTTAAGGCCAGTCTACAATGGCAGTAAGCGATACAGAGTAAGGAGTAAGAAGTAACAACTGACGAATTAAAAGCTAACGAAATGGGCAAATCCCATTTCATACTCCTTAGGGCTATCGCACACAAAATGCATAAGCTACATGTGCATAGCATAAGATCGTATGGACCAATGAGCATCGAGCATTAAGTCGCCATATTGATTTACATAATATTATTATTAGTCCATACGATCTTATGCTATGCATATGTAGCTTATGCATTTTGTGTGCGATAGCCCTTACTTCTTACTTCTTACTCTATACCGCTTACTGCCGTTATAGACCGGCCTTTAAAGGCTGTGGCACATAAAAAAATTTAAACAGTAAGATGTAAGCAGTAGCTAAATCGACCAATCATAGTCAAGAATCATAGCAGTCATTTTAAGAGTCGACAGGACCGACGAGCAAACTCCGAATTGATATTGGAGACCTCGCGCGGTGGCAATGCAAAACTCTGGTTTCAAGATTGCCAACGCTTAAAAATGAAATCTGAGTTTCATGTATAGGTGTGTGTACGTATACGTACAAACACCACTGTATTGCTCGCGCGGACACATATAAGATAGAAAAGGATCGCGCAATCGCGCTGTTCTTGTTCCTCCTCAAGCATATCGGATTACTGAGATACGGCCTGAAAATCCTTTTTGAGCTCCGTAAAGTTAACCGAACCACTTTGATTTTTTTATAATTAAAATTAACTAATCGTTTGGTCATCGTTTGTTCATGATTGGTCATCCAATTAAAACGTTTGGTCATTTATCGTTTTTTTTAATTAAATAATTAAAATTTCGAACTAAAGTTAATCGAACATTTTTATTTTTCGTCCAATCAAGTTAAACAAGAGCTTATTCGATGCAGAATCGTTAGGTCATCACGAATAAATTCTTTATAACGTTTTTTAGCGAAAAAGCAATAAAATGCCAAGTCTAACAGGCTCTCGTGTTTTACATACTATATGTTAGTTTACTTTGTTAGCAATTATTCTATTGTTATTATTCATCATCATCGAACAATATTTTATCGTATATATAATTTTAACTACACTTGGACATATATATACATATATGTACATATGCAAATATAAATTTCACAAAAAGTGGACGCCCATTAGCCTTGTTACATTACTGCTTTCTGCCACGAGAGACCAGAAAGCATTTTCAGACCGTATTTTGACCGATATGTTAGAAGAATAAGGATAGCGCGATTCTTTTCTATCTTGTCTCACGCGATGCTGCCAACATGATTTCTGTTAGCTGTACCTTAGGTGCAGATAGCAATATCCGCTTCTACAATATTTAGCTCATAAAGAAGTTATATTTCTTCGTGAAACTTTTTTTATATATTCTTTATATAATAACGCAGGTCGCGACAGAGCCAGATTTTGCATTTTTGATTCTAAAAAATTTATAATAAATTGATTTCAAATTCAAGGCGCAGCTACACCTGACCGCGGTAACTCGCGATCAGCAGCACATTTTTGGAAATTTTATTTCGATCTTTTTCTCAAAAAATCGCTCTGTAGCGACCTGCGAAATATCCTACTAATTACGAATATCATAATTTTATTAAAATTCTCTTTATATTTTGGCTGTAATACTGTTTTTGCGAAACAGTAGTTCGCAGCCGGCCGATAGGAGTCTCCACAGTGCCTCCTGTCGACCCTTAAAACGTAAGCAAAGCTGAAAATTCCATATGGTTGAAATTGTTACGTCTTAAGTCTTAAGGCCAGTCTACAATGACAGTAAGCGATACAGAGTAAGAAGTAAGAAGTAACAACTGACGAATTAAAAGCCAGGAGTAACGAAATGAGCAAATCCCATTTCATACTCCTTACTTCTTACTCCTTACTCTGTACCGCTTACTGCCATTATAGACCGGCCTTTACGGCTTAAGTTTTTTTATGTGCCACAGCCTTAAGCCAGGTCTACAATAGATGTAGTAAACCTTAAGCTATAAGAAATTAACCAATTACAATTGACTTAGAGAAGATTAATAAATATGATTGGTTCATTTCTTACGACTTAAGGCTTACTACAGTTATTGTAGACCTGGCCTGAGAGGAGTCATGCCGCCGTTTTTCAGGGAACGCTTTTTCCCCATTGTACAGTGGCGCTAACTGGATCCATTTTACAGCCGGCAGAACTACGTGGCTGGATCCACTTTCCAGTGCCACGGTAAAACGACCGATTGGTTCGAGTCCGTGCTAGATCCACAAATTGTACAGTCGGACCTCTTATCCTACGACAAAAATTTGAGAGTGGGAGTATAATTCCCCTTTCGCGGTCGTAGCATGAGAGGATTTTTTGTCGTAAGATAAGAGGTTTCGTAGCATAAGAGGGTCGTAGGATAAGAGGTCCGACTGTAGTTCGTGTCCATGCTAAATCTATAATTGTGGATCTTAAAAGTACGAAACATATAATAGATTTATTAATATGTTTTATTACATATTATTAGTTGCGCGTGATCTTTTTCCACTTTAGCATATATTATGAAGTAATATATACGTATATATAGAATTAAAATGCATATTTTATTTCATATAAAATTTAATGTTTTAATAATTTCAATAAAAAAGTATTTTAATAAAATATATATGTGTATATTACTCCAATAAATATTACCAAAATGAAAAAGAAGATCATACGCAATAATGTTTCGTGCTTTATTAAGTGATGTATATGTGTACCAATAAACTGACACACACATATATATATATAATTTTATAATAGGAAATAAAATAAAATAACTCTTTTATTTCATATTTTGTTAGTTTAAAAGTAATTATTGGATTAATAAGATACTTTTGCGATTAAAATGACACTGATATAGATATAAGACATGAGCAAAACATATAAATTGGATAATTTTGAATTAGATTAACCATACATATTAATTAAACATAATCCGATTTATGTCACGTTTGGTGTCATTTTAATCGTAAAAATCTCATTATTCCATTAAAATTATTTTTAAATCAATAAAATGCGAAATAGAAGTTTTAGTTTTGATTTTATTCAATATTTACATTTTATAGATAAGTGAGATCTTTAAAAATCTTCAATGCTGGAGATTCGAAGAAAACGAGAGAGAGAAAGAAAGAAACCGAGTAAGGAGCAAGCGAGATGGTTAACATCAAAGGGAGTTTCGAGGCACAGTATATATAATAGCGCAACTCCGATAATTTCAGCCTGAGTCAAAATGAACTGCACATGCGCGGACTTGGTGTGTAACAATCATGAGCAGAGATCTTCTGTCTTTGTTTTTTTCTTTATTGCGCTCGCTCTCAATCTTATGAAATAACAGTTTGCGAAAAAAATATATGCTTTTATTGATTGTCAAAATGTTATCTTTATATACGTAACATTTCTTTTAATTATATTAACTACTAATTTAACATTTCTTACACATGTTTTTTATTATTATTTCTATCATTTTATAATCTATTATTTTTTCAAATATATATATATATATATATATATATATATATGTAAGCTTCTCGATGAAGCCGCTTTGATGTTTTATTATCAAAGATGGTTTCCAAGCGGAAAATCAACAGCACAAATATTAGTTGTTAAGTCTTGAAATCTTTATTTAATAAATGTAACACACACTCACAAATGTTACAAACACTTAACTTTATTAATAAAATATGATTTAAAGAATAATTTTTGATGATTGGACTTTGAAATTAGATAATGTGCGGAAACGATAAAGAAAACGACCGATCAAGTACGAATACGCGATTCAAAATCAAAGACACTTAGATTTCGCGGTTTCGGTAAATGATCCTTCTTGTTATTTAGTCGCTAAGTAATGGCAAAGCCAATTTAAATATACTGCGCACGTAGCTCGACGCAGATCGATTAACCAATAAAAATCATATATATATATATATGCATAGCATGTTTACATATGTATTAATCTATTATTAATTATTTTTATTAATAATTTTGGTTTCTGATTTATTTCAGAATTGTCTCATCGCCCAACTACTTCTTCACTTAATTTTTTTTAATTTTTATTTTTCAATTATAAATTCAAGTATAAATTGTAATATTAGAGTGAGGCATCTAATAAAAAACCTAAAATATTTTTATTACTTTACTTTCGAAATTATAAATCATTTCTATAGCGAAAATATGTTTTAAACGGATAAATAAAAAATACAATAACAAACATTTTTTTCTAGATTTTCTGAGATATCAAATTTATCAGTATTTTCTAAAATAGAATCATGAGTTTTGGTAATAAAATTAGAACTGCCAAAAAAATTTAGTCATTTATTATATGTATTTATCTTTAGATTGTAACAGCTCCCCGTTAGTTGAACGCTAGCCGAATAGTTCGCCGAGATCAGAGTTCGTGCAAAGGGGGGAGAGACACTAGGCGAATCGTTTGTGCTGAAATGTAGAGTCGTTTATTTTAAATAAGATGAAAATATGTACAGAGTGTGTTGTATGCGTGTGTGACGAATGAAAGCGTGTGTACAATGTATGTGTGTGTGCGTGCGCGTGGGTGTGCAAGTGCACCGGCAAGATATCGCACGCATGTTCTAAATCTCGAATTAATCGGTCCGCGTTCGAGATAAAACGCGACAGTTTCGATATGTGGAATGCGCGCGGGACGCACGTGTGTTTACAGTGATTTTTGTGCGAGCGCTGTGACGAATCGAGTTCAACGGCCCGGGCGTGTTTGTGTTGACGCGCCGTGGCCCTTTAAATCCGCGTATAGTAGGCTACCGGTACGCGTCGATGGCTAGGAGAGAATTTGTGGAGAATGGTCGACGACGAGAACCTTCGTCGGAGGCGGCTCACTCTCCACCCCGAGATTAAAATACCTTCCGTTTCTGGACGGTCGGAAACAAAGAGTGATCGTATTCGATGCAGGTTCGATTGTCGAGAACGCTCGACCGAAGCGGAGTACTCTCCACTCGCAAATCATTTCTACTTTGAGATCAGATAGGATAATCGAATAAACGCCGAGAACTCTTGGCAGTGGCGGAGCACACTCCACCGCTGTTGCTTTCTAGATCTTTTTGGATTCAGGTATGTTCTCTAAGGCGAAGCTCGTCTTGGAGAACCGGATTCGGAGATCTGGTCTCGATTACAGACAGTTCGGGTATTTATACGGCTCGTTTTACCCCTTCTCCTAAGACAATAGCGCTAATGACTGTTTAACGTTTTTACGTTTAAACGCTCGTATTCGTTGGGTGTCTCCGCGCCCGGTCAGCGGAGTTCGGTGTCTCAGCGGGCTTCGAGACCTTGAGCGTTTTTCAGCAAGTAACACAGGTGACACAGTGTCCATTAGTGTGAGGGAGAACATTCGTTGTGTCTCACTTACACTAATGGACACTGTGTTACACTGTGTCGTTTGCTGGAAAACGCCCCTTGTCGCTCGCTCGGGTGTTCTCGGAAGCGGTCGGTCGGTACCCGAGCGGGACTTAGACTCTCGCCGAGATTCACCGTTCGGAACGACCGCGTCTTATCGTATAAAAAAAGGGCGCATCGTGCCTCCGCGTTTGCCCGGCCAGTGTTCGCTGGGCAGCGGACTTCCGACTTGTTTTGCAACGTACTTGCACCCCCCGATACCTAGTCCTGTCCTGATCCTGCCTCGAGAGGGTTCTCCGAGGATCCAAACGCAATCGACTATTCCTGAGCTACCACTCCAACGGGTGTCCTTGTTGCCTCGACCGGGCGTACTCGGCCTCCGGCTCCACTACCGCGATCCTTCGGACAACAGGTTCCTCGTTGCCTCGACCGGGCATACTCGGCCTCCGGCTCCTTGACCACGATCCTCCGAGCAGCGGGCGTTCCCGTTGCTTACAACCGGGCGTTCCCGGCCTCCAACCCCTTACCCGAGCGACCAAACCGTCCGTTTCCGGACGCCAGCAATCGAACCGCCCGTCTCCGGGCGAACCCAATCAAACTGCCCAACCCAAGGCGCACCGAGGGACAACCGTCCGTTCCCAGGACGCCACCGTTACACCGTCCGCCTCTTTTTGTACATACCGCCCCGTCACTGTGTATAATCCCTTGCGCATACCATCGATGTAAATAGTTAGAATAAACAAGTCTCAGAGCGACACCATAGAAAAGTCTCGATCTACCCGTGCCTAGCCTTGACCCGAATCCTGGACGAAAGAACAACATCCGCGGCATCGGGAAAGGCGTATCGATACAACCTATACATATGTCTTTTGTACAAACTTAACAAAAATACATATTCATATCCCCATTCACGGTACTGGCCATTGAGCGACCTCACATTCTATACCCCTCTCCCTACCCTACGTCCCACCTTTTCTACTCTCCGCTCCTCCCCCTCTCTCTTCCTCTTCCCTTCACCCCTCTTCTCTTTTCTTCCTCCCTCTTCCCTCCTTCCTCCAATTTCTTCCTCTTCTCTACTTTTGTCCCTTTGCCCCATCCTTCTTCCTCTTACCATCCTTCAGCTTCTCTACTTCCGTACTTTTTCCTTTTCCTCTTTCTTCCGTTTCCATCCTCTCCTCCTTCCCTCATTTCCCTATCTGGCCATTTTGTGATTCTACATTCTAATACTTATGTACCTCCTCTCTCTTTCTTCCCCCCTTTCTCTCTCTCTCTCTCTCTTTCTTCCCCCCTTTCTCTCTCTCTCTCTCTCTCTCTCCCATACCTTATTCCGGACTTCTTTACGGGTTGCCGGGGTGTTTTTAGGGGTACACCAAACCCCTTACAATCCAAAAATTATTTCAATTACACACTATGCTTCTGTACATTTTCTTTCTATCTCCCTTTATCCTCTCCTTACTACATATTTTTCCCCTCTCCCGATCCTGGCCAATTCGTGACCTTACAGTCTGTTCCCCTTTCCCCACCCCACGCCCCTCTCATGCAGCCCCAGTCTATCCCATCCTATAACCCCCGCTTCCGTCGGTCGTGTTCTTTTTTTCTCACTTCCTGCTTCTCTGCTTCTCCTCTCCCTCTTTCTCCTCTCTACTTGTTTTTCCACTTCATTTTTCATCTCTCTCCTCCCTTTCCATTCCTTTACTCTCTTCCCCTGTAACCCGTCCTTTCCTCCTTCCTCTTTCTCTTTTGCCACCCCTCTTCTTTTGTCCTCTTTCTTCTCCTCCTTACTCTCCCTCACTGCTTCCGACTCCCTGATGATCCTCCTCACTTCCTCTTTTCTTCCCTTCGCTCCTTTACTCACGTTCTTCCACTCTGCTTCCCTCTACTCTTTCTTGTCACCCTCTTGACGTCCCTCCACTCTTTCCCTTTGTGTACACTCTTCCATACTTCTCTCTGTCTAGTCAGCACTCTTACATAACCTCCACCTGTCACCACAAGCGATTCTCGACTCTTCTTGCCAACCCCTATCCAAATCGATACCCCGTACTCCTGATGTATCGATATCGATCCCTCGTTTATTCTTCCTTCCTTACACCATCCATCATGCTCCTACCGCCATCTATCGTATTTATCCAGCACCCCTTCCCGTCCGTCGCATCGCATCATCTTATCGATATCGATGTATCGACCTCTTTCTGCCATCTGCTCTATTACCCTCCTTTCCCCGTTTCGCCGTAATTTCTCCACATTATATATTCCACTCTTAATTCACTTTTCCTCGTCTCCTCTTTCACTCTGCTTCCACTTTCAGTCCTCCGCTTTCTGCTCTACTATTTCTCTCCATCCATCTTTACCATACTCTGCTTATTCTCTCGCTCTTCCTCTCGTCACCAGCTCTTCCACGTCATCTCTTTCCACACTCTGAGTTTCATATCCTCGCATACTCCCTCTCTCCATTCGCCTTTCTCTTTTCTTCCACTCTCTCATGCACCTCTTACACTCTTCTTTTCACTCCACTCCTACTTTCCTCACTTCTCCTCCCCATTCCTCTTAAACCTTGCACATTTTCGCACTCTTACTTTACTGCTTCCACTCTCTACCCGCCATCTTCCAATCCTCTCCAAATAAATATAATGAAAATTGTGCTTATGCTATAATTTTTTATTAATTATATTTTTGATATCTATATAAAAAAAGTGTTATGGAATATTTTTAATTTCTTGTGTACTATATGATAATGAATAAGATTTTTAATTTTATATACAATTACAGTCGGAGTCGGAAGCAACAGAAATTCAAATACGTCACAGAGAAGATGGTAATGATGATGATAATGAAATTATATTAAAAAGACAAATGCATTGTTCTACATTTGATGATGTTCATACCAATCAGCGATTAGAGGACACACCAAGAAAAAAATTTATGCGTAAAGCTTTATTCAACCAAAAAAATTTTATCAACAGCAAATGCAAACATTGAAACAGAGAAATAAGCGTCAAGAAAAACGAATTACGCAATTAAATACAATATTAAAAGAACTGAAACAAAAAAGCTTATTAACAGATGAACACGCAGATTTATTAAAAACAATTGGTGAGTGTATGTAGACGCGCCTTCGATTTACGCGGCTGCACTAACGACATTTATTCCTTTCGCCGGTGGTGAGAGACTTAAATGAATCGAAAGTTCACTGGTTTTAACGTAATTTATTTTAAAGCAAATGCACGCGAACGGACCGCTAACAACGTGAGTCGATTTGATGACGGCCACTGGCCGCGCGACAATCAAAAATACGTAAAGAGCCGAAAGAGATCTTTCAGAGATGAAGGTGGACTTTTACCCGTGTACTCTCGGGAGATCTTGATCGGTAATGTCTTCTTCGCGCTCCTCGAAATCTCGAGGTACCGAGAAAATATGACCGAGATGTTGACACAAATAAAAATACGGATCGATCGTTCGATTTTGCTAGCGAATCATCGATCGACACCGAGTTGTTCGTCTCGATCAAAGCTCTTTTGTTACAAAGGACGACCATTTAAAAAACTAAAAGCCAAGTCTCTGAACCGTTTGTTTGCGAGAACGTTCGAGAAGAACCGTTAAATTATAAATTTTATTTGAATATACTCTTTCTTGAACAGTGTAATATACCATTATTTAAGCGTTTAATAGCAAAAAGTAACATATTAATTAATAAAAAAAGCAAAATTTTTCTAAAGACTATCCGCCTGAAATTCGAAAATTTGCATTAACCTTACATTATTACTCACCTAAAGGATATAATTATGTACGTGAACATTTTAATGCATGTCTCCCACACCCAAAATCTATAAGTAAATGGTTTAAGTCAATCAATGGAAATTCTAGTTTTATGGCATTATACAGTATTTCTGAACGGATAAAAGCTACAGATTACCCACTCTTCAGTACCTTAATTTTTTATGAAATGTCGATTAGACAACATATTGAATATGATGGTGAAAAATTTAGTGGTTATGTAGATTTTGGAAATAAATTATAAACAATAATACAAACATTGCTAAAGATGCCTTGGTTCTCTCTGTTTGTATGAATGCTGCATGGAAAGTACTTGTGGATTATTTTTTAATTAATGGAATAACGGTAGATCAGGAAAGTATCTATAATTATGCGTTGCATCTGCTTGTTGCATGACACTGGTGTAAGAGTTGTTGGATTGACTTTTGATGGTACTATTACTAATTTAACTACAGTAAAAAAATTACAATGTAATTTAACACCAAATTGTTTACAGATTTGGTTTTCTCATCCGGTAACAAATGACAACATATTTATTTTTCTTGATTCATGTCATATAATAAAACTTATTCGTAATATGTTTGGAGATTTGAAGATTATTGTACAATAAATGGCTTAAAGCATCGTATCAAATGGCAGTACATTATAGATCTATATAATCTACAAAAACAAGAAAGTTTACATTTAGGTAATAAGCTAAAATTACAAGCTAACAGCACATATTCACTATAAAACACAAAAAATGAAAGTTCGTTTTGCTACTCACAAAGAGACGCCTCAAACTGCGAAACCTCGAAATACGAAACTGAATGAGCTATAGTTCATTCGATAGGGGGGGGGGGGGTATAGAATACAAAAAGCCTAAGAGGGTTTGAGTGCATGGGCCTTAGTTTCTAAGAAATTTACACGTAAAGTTGAGAATTCGACTAGCTCTGCGTTAAGTACCTTTGATAGCTTCAACAAAGCGTGAAACGCGGTGGCTGAATAGCCTAAAACACGCTCCTAATTTTGTCGTCCATGGCAAGTGAATGTCGCGGAGTTCAAAACTACGCAGTGCCAACAATTTTTTTTTAATTAATTTTGTTATTCTTTTTAAATACTAATAATTGTGTGTGTATGTGTGTCATATTCTTTATATATTTATTTCAATTATATATCTATATATTTATATATAAATTAACCAGAATTTTGATATATTTTTTTTATATATATTTATTTTTATTTATTATACAATTCGGACATTGCTGTAGAATCTTTTGAATGAAAATTAACATAGAAACATTGAAAACATAAAGCATGCGCATGTGCTAGATCTTTGAACAGATACCTGCTCCAGAATCCATTGTAACGATACAAAAGAATCGTTTCACAGGTCTCATGTCTCGACATTTTAAAGACATGTTGAATTATACAAAAATAATGGACAAATTGGAAGAATGTAAGACTTACATTTTAAGTTTAAAACTTCAAGATGGGACTCGAGTTATTGATTCTGCAAGAAAAACTGGTTTTGTTGGATTTTTTATACAGGGTGTTAGAAAAGTCTGGAAAAGATCAAATATCTCGAAAACCAAGCTCGAGAGAGAAAACTGTTTCAGGCAAAAGTTGTTTGATTTCGAGGGGGCCATAAAATGGTATCGTTGATCTGACCTTGAAGAGTTATTTGAAGGTCACGTGAAGATCACGTCGATTTTTTTTAATGGAACACCCTATATATTATTGCATATTATAATTTAGATGTATTTTGCATTTTATATTTTAGATGCATCACGGATTTCTTAAGATGGCGAGTAGTGAGTGACTGGTATAAAGTGAGAGAAGTCCAAGGTTTTTAAGAGGAACGGGGAGGAGATGAGAAGAAAGTAAGAGTGGAGTGGATAGCGCAGAGCAAGTAGTGTGTGAGAAAATGGAGGGAAAGAAGAGAGTGAGCGGAGAAGAAAAATATGAGGTCCTGAAAATCGGAGAAAGAAGAGTGGAAAAATGACGTGGAGAGTGGATGTCAAGAAGAAGGGCGAGGATATAAGCGGAGCAAGGAAGAGATGGAGGAGCAGAAAGCGGAGGGCGGAAAGTGGAAGTAAAAATAAAGTGAAAGAAGAGAGAAGAGTTTCGGCAGCCATAGTGAACGGACGTGATATTCAAGTACCGGTGACTAATAAAGTAATAGTGAAATCTTCTTGAACTCGTGGATGCTTCGTGTGAGTGAAATCTTGACGGCAGCCTTAGCAGCTTTAACAGTGACACTATAACGAGGGACGACGATAAAGTGCCGCCCGATTGCTCCGAAGAACTTTCTGTGGAGCAACTCCGTGCGCCGCGGCGCTCCGCCATTTTAAAAATCATCTTTCGCCTACGTGGTGAAATTTAATTCATCCGGTGAACAATTTTAATGTCTAATCATGACCCGGGGAGGATTGTCCTCCCCGCAATAATAAATCCTGTTCGTCTGACTCGTATCCTAACCCTGCAATTTTTGACAACAGTGAAGAATCACAAAATAGGATTGCCGCCTCTATCCCACCTTTCCCATGCCATCCCAATGATGAAATAAACTCGGGAACTCCGGTGTTGGACATTAGGAGACTGAATAGAAGAAGACACTCCCCTCGAGAATCTTCGGCTCTCCAAGAAGAGAAAAACGGTGAGGGAGATGAACGATTTATTCCATCTAAATCAATTCTCCTCACTTTCAAAGGACAAATTCTTCCGGGACGCATTTCTTTATTCATGGTCAAGTATATGGTTGTCCCATTTGTTTCAAAGACATCGTTGTGCTATTCTTGTTATCGTTTTGGTCACCTTAAAGCACAATGCAAAGGTCGGCCACGTTGTCCTATCTGTGGAGACAGAGCTCATGACAACACGCAGGACTGTCCCCGCAGGAACTCCCCTCCCCCTTCTTGTCTCAATTGCGGGGGCCCCCATAAACCAACCTGATTGTTTGGAATACAGAGACCAGAGGAGATTCGAGAGATAGCGGCACACAAAAACATCCCACTAAAGAGAAGCAAATATTTATGTTCGAGGAAAACAGTCAACGCTGCTTTCTTTGTTTACCGATAGTCATGATGACTTCCCGCGACTCGCTGCTCCCTCTGCTTCTCCTCTAAATCGGCCGGTTATCCGGCGACCCCCTCAAACTTTTTCTCGGGCACGCTTGGGAATGCCTGGCCCTTTTTTCTCTTTATCTTTGTCCGCCGGTCCTCCTCCGGGGACGCGTGATCGGAGCCAGCACGCTCCGGGCTCAGCGCCGTATCCCTTGGGGGACAAATCTTATTCATCTGTGGTGGTCCGCCGACCCCCACCGCCCTCTTCGCCATCCTCCTGGCGTCATCGACGTGACTCATTTCTTGTGGCTCCTAACGGGCGTTACCCCTCCCCCCTCGGTGGTAATGGTGCCGCCTTAGATCCACGGCGTCCTTGTGCGTCTCTGACGAATGGGGAAGTCTCCCTCTCCCCCCATAACCGCCGTGAGACTTCCTCTCCCATTTCGGGGGAAGGGACTTTGCTGACCTATTTAGCTCTCTCTTAGAAAAATTTACTTCGATCCTGAGAATTATGGGAATTTATGACGAGGTCTATTCTATTATTGTCTCCTTGGTGAATTTCCTGGGCTCTGTGCCATCAAACGGGAGACCCTCGAACAATGACTCAGACCAATAATATAAACAGCGACTTTCTCGCTCCTAGCCATCCCCTACGAATCTTACAATGGAATGCCCATTCAATGAGGAATAAATTAGACTCCCTAAAAATGCTATCACGGAAATATGACGTCCTCGCTATCTCTGAGACGTGGCTGACTTTGGAAACGGACATTAATTTAATTGACTTTTTTATTTTTAGACTTGACTTAGTCAACCTAAACTCCGAAGGCCTTCTGTTAGCTATTCGCAAATCCTGTCTCTATAGTTTCTTGGATAATGTCATTCCTCTCGATGACGGCTTCGAGTCCCTTGCTATCAAAATTTATTATAAAAATTTTGACCTTGTTATTGTTTCAATATACAGACATCCCCAAGCTTCTCTTTCCAGATACGATTATTCTAATGTTTTTGACCGCTGTAGCGCCTTCTCTCATGTGCTGCTCCTGGGAGACTTCAACGCACACCACACATCGTGGGATTGTGAATGGACGTGTCCGCAGGGGAGCCGCCTCAGTTGGGCCTCTTTCGAGCACTCTTTTACCTGTCTCAATGACGGCTCGCCTACTTTTCTTACTAGACCGAACCAACACAGTTCGGCCATTGATTTAGCATTTGCCTCTCCGCCGGTGGTCGGCTTGTGTGAGTGATTCATGACCCAACAGCTTGCGATTCAGAACCACGCCAAGAAACTTGTACGATTGTACCGGTTTAAGTGCAAGACCATTGAGGGTGATAGAAACGCTCTTGTCACCTCGTTTCCCCTTAGGAACCCCAAGAGAGACCGTGCGGACTTCTCGATAAATTTTGCGGATTTTACCGCGTCTCCAGATCTGTGAAAAAGCACAATATCGTCCGCGAACTGCAGGATTTGGCATTTGTTGGAAAGATATTCTTTGCATCTTGAGATGTAAAGGTTAAATAATAGCGGGCTGAGGATGAAATCCTGGGGAAGACCTTGTAAGAAGCGTAAGGATCCGAAACCTTTGATCCGAGCCTATTTTGTCCTGGTTCTTAAAAATAAACTCACATCGGCCAACATACAGGACATCGAGATAACTTTCTGCTGGATTCCCTCTCATATGGGAATCCTTGGCAACGAGACCGCCGACCTCCTCGCCAAGAGGGCAACGGAGGAAGGAGAGTGTTCCGAGTACCTGATCCCTCACTCGGACCTGTACGCCTCGCTGAGGAGACCGTCGGTTCCACCAATGATTTGTCTAATGTTAACATTTTCATTGTTGGAGATTATAATCTTTCGAACATTCAATGGTCTAACCGTAATAATCTTCTCTCTTGTCATACATACTCATATAGTCATTCAATAGAACAAGCCAACTTAATTAAGCAGTATTTTAATGAATTCTGTCTTCTTCAGCATAATTATATCACAAATGCTAATGGTAATACCCTTGATCTGGTATACTCTAATATGAAATGTATTCCGATAAACATTGCTATTGATCCTTTGATTGAACTGGATCAGTATCATCCTTCTTTCATCCTGTCACTCCCGTGGAGTGTTGATATGGCTCCGTCGACTGCATTTGAGTGAATCAGAGACTTCAAGCGTGCCGATTACAATGCAATTAATAACTATTTAAGTTATGTTAACTGGGGTGAAGAGCTCAGTGGCTTGCATTTAAATGATGCTGTTGCTTATTTATATTCATACTTAAACTCTGCTATTTGAGCCTTTTGTGCCTCTCATTTCTAAGCGGAAATCATCCCTGGTTTTCAAAGAAGCTGATACACATAACCAGCGTGCCGCGCATTTCCAGTACAAAATCACAAACTCTTACTCTGATTATTTATTATTTGCTCAGCTTAGATCAAGGTGTAAAGTTATCTCGGCTAAATGTTTTAATCAATATATAGCTAATACCAAGGATGCCCTAAGAGACAATATAAATGTTTTCTGGAGGTTTATTAGCTCCTTGAAAAATGTAAATCATATGCCTGTGTAGGAAGGTCAGGATGGTCGAGGAAGTGGCCGGGACAAAGAATCTAGTCTTTAATTAAATATAAGTCATTTATTAAGACGTGTCTTTGGTTTAGTATCACAAACAGGCACTAGGCCATTTACAAGAACCGAATACGGCACGAAAGAACGAGTATAACAAACAGCTCCTGGGAACGCACGGGTAACGTCACGCGTTGCGCCGCGATGTACATACTTGCACCACTCGAACTTGAATAACCTTAATGGCGGCTCTCGACGCGAGCCTGCCTCGTAATCCCCGTGTCGCCGGAACCGTAGAACCGGAACTTCCGCGATCAGCGCGCCATCATCCTGCGCGCGCAGACGCTAACGCCAACATGGCTGCTTAACCTTAAGGTTACTAGTGTATGCCTTACAATTCGGTCATTCTGACGTTCCATTCGTCCCCGAATGATATGACTGCTAGTAACATTATCACACAGGAATATTGCAATTAATAAATAAAAAAAATTAAGTTACATGTAAAACGCAAAATGAAATACCGAATCGGCGTTCAGGAATACAATATCACATATATAGGAATACAATATCACATATCAAGAATACCATATCAGAAATTAGTAAATACAATAAACTTATATCTTGAAAAACAATATTTGAGTATACGTAAATCGAAATTAAATACGCTCTTAATTCTAACAGAGATCGCTTACAAACACTAAGGTACATAAGTTATAACAGCTCTATATAGCCTATTCAGACTCAGGTATCGGTTTAACCCAAGGTTTTAATCTATCGGGTGACAGAATCGAATTATAAATCTTTTGAGTGATATGAAAACCGGTATATCTTGAACGACATACCTGTTTTTGTTTAACACCTTGGTTATTCTGTACGGACCTCTGTAGTTAGGCTTGAGTTTTTTGTTCTCGCCCGCCCTCAACACAGAATCTCGAACTAATACATAGTCGCCACTCTTATACACTGTCGGCTTCTTATGCCTTTCGTCAAAATAACTTTTGTTATATTTTCTAAGCTTATCGGTAGCTTCTATTGGTATCTGTTTGAATCTCTAATCGCATCGTAATCCAATTCGACTTTCGCCAGCGCCTCTAAATATTGCACCAACTGACTGTCCGACTGACATCTTTGATCATACCTAAAGAGCAATTTAGAAGAAGTAGCCTTCAACGCTGCGTGGTGCGTATTATTATTGTATATTGCACATGTTCAAATACTAAGCCCAGAGCTCTTGATCTTCTATTAACTTGTGAAGGGAAGACTTTAGGAAACGATTAATTCGTTCAATAATGCCATTGGCCCACGGAGCAGCTACCACGACCAAAACGTGTTTAACTTTGTGAAATTTCAGAAATTCAGTAAATTCTTGCGAACGCCGTACCTCTATCGGTTTTTATTTCCAGCGGAGTACCGCAGATTTGAAACAAGTAAGATAAATTCTTTATGAGCTCGTTCGAATTTGTAGATTTGACCGTGAACAACCAAGTATACCGTGCATCCACAATAACGAGAATATGCTTAAACCCGTCTAAAGTTTTCGTTAATGGACCGAAATGATCTATGTTAACTGATCCGAAAGGACAAGGAATCCATCAATTGCATGGACTCTTCTCGTGTATTCGACGATATGTTGGCCACTAGATAAATAATACAATTATCCACGTAATCGATAACCTTTCTTCATAACGACGGATACCAATAATTTGATGCTATGCTCTGGTACGTCTTTTCTATTCCGCAATGCGAGAGTTCATCATGGTGAATCCTCACCATATTATCCACCATCGATGATGGGATCACAAAACGAGGCTTATCAGGCCCTTTTTTGAATCCTCATAACCATAGCTGCTGGTGGCTGGTGGATCGTGCACAGAATCTTATTCATTATCTACTTGGGCATTGCTCAGTTGGAAATTACGAGCATTGGTTGAGAAGTTCGCCAGCACGTCAGCGTACTTATCTTTCTGAGTGTTGGCTGAGAAGTCCATCAACCTATCAATACACAGAGCTCGATTATACGACGGGACTAGATTATTTTTTCTCATTAATTCGTGTATTTCTTCCATCGTGAGGTTCTCTAGATCCGCACGTTCCATGACGTCAATGGATGCAAAGACACGCAGAGACGAATAAAAGTCTAACACCGCTAACGATGTATTAAATGTTTGAACGACAGCAACGACAACTATCGCTAAGCTAACACACAAATCTTGAATTGCTCCTAGAGTGTCGACACAAATGATCACAACATACGCGAAAATCACTACCGTTTACACCACTGGCTATCACGGCAAAAATTGAAAAAAAATAGTTCTTCGCGAAATGTAAGACCGAAGTAAAAGAAAAAACAACAACGGAACCTTAACGGCGGGAACGTATGTCCACAGTCGCACCCGCGGCCGGTAATGTTAATGACTGCACTCACGATCCACGATACTGTCCTCTTACCGGTAACAAAGTTCACTGTTACCGACACAACTCGTATGGTAAATGTACCTACTGGGCCGTCTCCGAAACTTGTTGCGCACGAGGTACAAAGAATCGTTAATTTCAAAAATGGCTGTTCGTACAAGAACCAACGTGTTCGACCCAGCACGCTGGACGAACAAAGCCTCAACAGCCGAAAGTCCAATATGAGCCGGAACGCGGTGTCACGACTTATAAACCGGGAATTGGGCACCGAACTCGATTCCACGATCCGAATTTAATGCTTCTAGCTCTAAACCACGATCTTTATCTTACTTCTGAGACTGTAGGAAGGTCAGGGTAGTCGAGAAGTGGCTGAAACAAAGAATCTGGTCTTCAATTAAATATAAGTCATTTATTAAGACGTGTCTTTGGTTTAGTATCACAAACAGGCACTAGACCATTTACAAGAACCGAATACGGCACAAAAGAACGAGTATAACAAAGAGGATAGCTCCTGGGAACGCACGGGTAACATCACGCGTTGCGCCGCGATGTACATACTTGCACTACTCGAACTCAAATGACCTTAATGGCGGCTCTCGACGCGAGCCCGCCTCGTGGTCCCCGTGTCACCGCTAGAACCGGAACTTCCGCGATCAGCGCGCTCTATCATTCTGCGCGTGCAGACGCTAGCGCTAACATGGCGGCTTAACCTTAAGGTTACTAGTGCATGCCTTACACCTGATTGTATCTAGGTATTGTATAGTGGTAGTGAGTCTATTGTGAAAGGCGATTGGTTGTTTAATCGATTTATCGAACTCGCGAACTATATATTATAGAATGGCTTTGTTCGACAATAAAATATAATGAAATACTAAAGTAAAAAAACAAAGACTCTCGATAGTGAACTCTTCCTTCATAATAATTCCTTATTCTGATTGACTCCCGAAACCACGTCTGGCGTTGATCTCTTCTTGAAGGAGAGTGCCGTCGCTCGCTCGCGCTCTCGAGATCGACTCTCTCGTGGAAAGTTCTCGATCCTTCCCCTCCCATACTTACTTGCGCGCGCAATCAGTGCCGTCGTAAGTGGCAACTGACGGTTAACCCCTTACAATTGTTGATCCCTCCGCTATTGCAAATTGTTTTGCAGATTATTTTAAATCTGTCTATACAACTTCTAATGTACAGATTCCTGATGTGAGGTATGAGTATGGCCTAAGTATTGAAAATCTTGATATTTCGTTGGGCAAGGTCTTTAGATCTTTTCATACTCTTAATGTTAATACTGGCCCTGGAGCTGATGGTGTTCCTCTAGGATTTTTTTATCGCAATCCTCTCGTCATACACAAACCGACGTGGTGCATACGCACATATCGAGGAATCCTTGAGATTAATCTTAACCGAATAATCGTTATCTATTGGAACAATATCTTTATCATAAATATTTATTATTTGCTTTTTTAATTTCTCTTTTACGTTATTGTCGAAATCTATTTGTATATTGTCTAAAATCTGTTTCAGGTCACCGGATGACTTATCTTCCACACAATAGAGAAGAGTCGAAAACAAATTGACCTGATTACCTTCAATGTTTGGTTCGTAAATCAAAGTAAGTTTTTGTTTTTGTAAAAAATCGCGGTCTAATATTAAATCGCTTTCAATAATATTTTCTTCATAAATATTTAAATTAACGACAAAAACAGAATTTTCCATACAATTCAACGATAAAAACGTTTGAATAACTTCTAAAATTTTCAACAATTATTGCTCAAATTTTTAAAATTTTTCTTTAATGGTTTTATCTTTAAGTCAGTGCTCGGAGTTAGTTGCTCTTTTCGGGTCGATTTCCGAGGCGACGCCTCCTATTCCCCCACTAGCGCTCGAGGCTCGACGGCTGAGCCGCCAAATCGCTTCAGGCGCATTCCTATAAGAAATGTATTGGGATCCGTATGTTACGCACACAAATCGTCACATCATTAAAGGTTTTTTTGCTTAATAATTTTTATTTTTATAAATAATTATAAACAAAATTATGTTAATAAATAATAAATAATATATATAATAAAAAATATATAATAATAAATTATAAATAAGTAAGTAAGAAAGAGGCAATAGGAGCGAGGAGATGTGAATATAAAATTGTAAGTTTTTTATATAGGTGATGTGTCGCAAGTATATTGACATTAAGTACATTAGTAACATTCTATAGAATGACGGAAATTATAATAAAAATTTGAACATTTCGATTCATGTTTTGAATCCTCTTCAGCATAATATATAAATTAAATAAATGAATTATAAATAGATAAAAACAAAATTAATGAGAAAACATCGCATAATAAAGGCGTAAGACATGTGTGAACTAAAAATTGTGATCGTATTCGCATGATTAAATGGATCAATGCCCCAGAACCGCTGTACATATTTATCGCATGTTAGTTGTATAAATTACATATATATAAAACGATTCAACTTGTTCGGCTCTTTTATTGTACGGCTTGCATAATAATCCCGCGAGGCAATTCTCCGAGGTTTCCAGACCGAGGGAGGTATGCAGTTAGATTGAGGGGTTAAGTAGGATATGCATTCCGTTTGTGTGTTGTTGAATCTATGGTATATATATCGCGCAACTGATGTTTAACGTGTGGTTATGCCGATTGTACAGATGGTAAATAAATTATAAGAAAAAATATTAAAAATTCTATTATTAATGTTATGTAAAGCTATTATATATATATATATATATACACACACACACACACACACATATACATATACATATACATATTCACATACATAACATATTAATAATAGAATTTTTAATAACTTTATTAATAATTTATTTTATGTATTATTATATTTTTTTAATTATATATTATTATATTATTTGTTATTATTATTATATTTATTATTTGTTAATATAATTTTATTTATTATTTATAATTATTTATAAACATAAAAATTATTTAGCAAAAAAAATTTTAATGACGATTTATGATGTAACATACGGACCTCAATATATTTCTTATAGTGACACGCCTAAAGTATAGCGTTCGGCGGCTCAGCCGTCGAGCCTCGAGCGCTAGTGGGGGAATAGGAGGTGGCGCTTCGGAAATCGGCCCGAAAAGAGACACTAACTCCGAGCACTGCTCTAAGTTATTAAACGGTGCAATATATTTCTCATATACCGTTTTTTTCACAAACAAAACCGGACTCCCCGTATCAATTAATGCAATTAATTCGCAATATCTATTATCTAATTTTAGTATTTTAACAAACGGATTATTTATCTCTAATCTATTTACAGACTTATCTCGTTCTTCTTGGATCGCCACTACCGAATCTGAAGAATTTGCTGACACGCTAGCCGATGTCTAGGTCGAGCTAAGGCGTTTCTCGACGGCTTTTTCCTCTGGGCTGGGCAGTCGAATTGACGATGACTCTTGGCCTTGCAATAGAAGCACGTCGTCTCAGCTCGGCATTCCTTGTGCAAGTGCCCCTTTTTGCCACAGTTTTGGCATGCTCCGTCCTTGGCTTTCTGCGTCTCGGACGATCCTTGGTCTCTTTTCGAAATCTGTAACACTTTCACATACTTTCCTCATAGTTTACAGGAACTCGTCCAAGGTTTTCGCCTTGATAGATAGTGCCACCGCCTGCAACGAGCTCTGCGAGATTCCTCCAATCAGTAAATTGATGACGTCCTTGGTCGAGAGCTCCAGAGCCGGTACATAAGTGCTACCTTGTCAATGGCGTACTGGTCGAATGACTCCTTGCTCGGCACCCATCTCCTTGCTTCGACCTTCTGGATCGCTTTATAAAAAGGCATCTTCCACTCGAACATCCTGACAAACTCGTCACGGAGGCCGATCCAGGACTCCAACGTTACTCCGTTTTGTGCTTCATACCATCAACGGACCGTTTTCACCAGACGGCTTGAAGCGACTAGTAAGGTGACCCGTCAGATGCCCCGTGGATCTGGGACACTTTCTCGACTTTTTTGATCCAAGTAAGGACATTTTCATCGTCCGTACTTCCGAATTCTGGAATTTGCGATGTTAACCAGGCAACTATATTTCCAGCCAGCGCCATCTCCTGTCGGAGCTGAGCCCGTCCGGAATCCAACGACGAAGAGCGAGAAGAAGGCCGCGCTGACTGTCCGTTGTTTCCCGCAGCAGAGCCGGGGACCTTCTGTGCTGGCCTGTTCCTTCGTTCCTTCCGCTCAGCATGTGAGTCAGTTGCGCAAATTGTTCAAGCTGCTGCTGGATAAATTGCTGCTGCTGTCTTTGCATTTCCATTTGCCGTCTGTGGAGGTCAACACCTGCCGCAAACACTGTGCTGTAACCGGCCAATTGTCATCCGACAAAGGTAAGCCTTCCAGCGGCGGGTCCACCTCCATCTCTCTCTCTCTCTAATGCTGCTCCACTCGTCTCCAGAAGATCTGCGACTGGAGCATGTCTCTCTAAGTGAGACATGATCGAGTCTATTAATTTATTTCTATCGGCCGACAACTGTAATCGATATTGAGCAGCCTCTTCTTGTAATTGCTTCACCGACATGTTTTCTAATTGTTCTCTCATCATTTTTCTTCTTCCAGAAAGATTAACACTCGAAAAAACAGCGAACAAAACACAGAGAACTCCTTGAGAATAGTGGCGCCCGTTTGGCCACGTTAATATTGACCACGGTCCCGATTGACCACGTTGATATTGACCACGTTAATATTGACCAACGTCCCGATTGACCTCGGTCCCGATTGACCACGGTCCCAATTGACCACCGTCCCAATTGACCACAAACCCGATTGACCACAAACCCGATTGACCACGGTCCCAATTGACCACCGTCCCGATTGACCACAGACCCAATTGACCACGGTTCCGATTGTCCACGTAAATATTGACCACACACACACACACACACACGGGGGGTGCCTCCGGTTCTCCCCCTCCCGCACCACCCCGTCCTCGCTTTGCATAGAAAGTTGCAAATCCATGCGAACTTTGCTTTGTCTTACAACGTACATTGCACATACGTCAATATTAACATAATCAATCGGGTCAGTGGTCAATCGGGACGGTGGTCAATCGGAATCGTGGCCAATCGGGACCGTGACCAATCGGGACCGTGACCAATCGGGACCGTGGCCAATATTAACGTGGTCAAACGGGACACCCCTCCTTGAGAAGGGGATCGACGATTGGAGAAAAGAAAACGGAAAAACAAAATTTTAGGAAAAATGGATTTACTATCCCACTTTTGAGATTGAAAGGGGTTCTTCCTAGGAAACAATAGGATCAGAAAACCGACAACTGTTTTAATAAAAAACAAAATATATTGTAAGATTATATTAGATTAGACCGTCTTTTCTGAAGAGGACTTTTCTAGAACTCTTTTCTGATATTAAATTTATACTTGTACTTGCATATAAAAAAATTAAGTGCTTTATTCAAAATTGTAAATGCTTCCAATGACTCTCGGCCACGGACTAAGGAAGAGGGGGACTGAGCATAAACTCTAGCGGGGGTGCATGTCCGGCGAGGGGGGCCATATTACTTTCCCAGTATCTATAGTAATGTACGTTACGTATATTATAGATATACATATACATGAGCGGATATGCGCTTCACAAAACCCAGTCATAAAACTCATATATTTATGTAAATGTAAAATAAAAGAATAATAAGGATAATAAAGCTTAAAATTGTAAAAGTTTATACTTTAAATAAATTTCTTATATTTTATTATTATTTATTAATAAATAAAATTACTAATAGGCTATATTAATAAATAAACTACTTTATTAATAAAATTAATATACAATTATTAATAATATTATAATTAACATAGTATATGTAACATAATATTATTTATTAAATAATATATATTAAATTTTCACTTTTAATAAAATTTCAAATAAAAACAATATAATCTCAAATAAAAATAATAATAATAGTAATAATAATCCAATATTTTTCAGCTATAATATTCTTTTATTTATATTTTTTGGTAATCTGTTGACAATAAGAAATATTTATATATAATTTTATGTATCACACATTTATATATAATTTTATATTATTTTTTATATATAACTAGAATAAAATGTTACTTAAATAAAATTATTAATATAATTTTTGCCTATGTAGACTAATTTTAATGTTTTGTTCCAATTTTTCTGAAATTCACTTTTTCGTGAATTTGTGATGGAACATCATGGCACTATACATTTAACCATTTTTACAATTACAAAGAAAAGCCTATTTCTCATAAGAGAGACATGAAAACACCCTTATTCATGTATAAGGAAGGCCGGGTGAAATTCTTAAGATTATTATTTAATTTCGGAGCACTGTCGAATGGTCGGATTTGACTAAGGTACTTTAAGTTGAGTCAAACGTATATTTCTAAGACTCAGAGATAATACAAAAGGTTACCCGCTATGATTCTCATGTGTCCGTTCGGATACGCGTCTCGAAGGAGAATGTCGAGCGTCGATTTTCTGCGCACTCCTTAGGCTCTCGCTTGCCACGTGTCTTTTGGCCACTCGTTATGTTGTCAAAGGCGGTGGCCGCTCGCGCAAGCTTTAGCGCTGTTAGTGCTTACGTAGTTGGTACGTCAGCGCGAGGACGCTCGCGCTGCTTTCAACTCGGCCAACCTGACTTTGACTTCGCCTCGAAGTTTTCTTTTTTATTATTAATTATTAATTAATTATATTGTTAACAATAGACGTAGGCAGTTTAATTTTGCAGTAATGGAAAAGTAATTTTGTTGTATTCCTAACAATGTTTTTTCCAATCCATTTCATCGTGATGAGCTCTTATAATATTTATTATCATAGAATCAGGAACCACGAATTTTAACTGATTGTTAATCTTTTTATACACGAGACCGTCAACCAAAGCAAATTTCTCACTGTCTTTCATTTCTAATTTTCTACTTATTTCTAGAATTTTCGGATCCGCAAGTTGGAGAAATTCTAGCCGTCTCTTCTACGGGAGTTCATCCACATGTGCCACGCTACCGCTGAGGGCATCTACATGTGCCATGCGGGTTCCGGGGCGGTGAGTGATATCAAAATTATAATTCTAAAATAACAAAGTCCATCTCGCTATTCGCGGGTTTAAATTTGCCTTATTTACCGCATACACTATCGCGTTACAATCAGTTATTATTGTAAATTTCAGGCCGTAGAGGTACATGTGGAATCGTTCGACCGCTCGTACAACCATTAACATTTCGAGCTCGTAGCTGGTACTTATTCTTCGCCGCATTTGTCGCTTGGCTAAAATAGGCTATGGGCGCCCACGAGTTGTCATTCTGTTTCTGCAGGAGGATCGCCCCTAGCCCTCCGCTACACGCATCTGTGTGGAGGTGTGTTTCCGCGGATGGATTATACATATAAGCTCAACAGAGGAGACAAGGTGAGTTCTCTCTTAAGTGCGTTAAAAGCCTCGATACAATCATTGTTAAATTTGTAATCGACATTTTTCTTTAGCAAGTTCTGAAGTGGTTTGGTCATAATCGCGTAATTTTTAATAAATTTTCGAAAATAGTTCGTGAGACCGAGAAAACGTTGTAACTGTAGTTTATCTTTCGGTTGCTTGTAATTTTGGATAGCCTCGGTATGACGCTGACTCAACGTAATGCTCTTTTCTGAAACTATGTATCTGAGAAACTCGATTTCTTTCTTCAAGAATTTACATTTTGCGTAATTTAGTTCAAAGCTGTATTTTTTCAAAATCACAAGTACTTTTTCTAATGTATTCAAATTTTGTTCTACAGTTTCCGACGGAATAAGCACGTCGTCTATGTAGACGATTACTTTATCTTCGCGTATCAACGGGTTGAGAATCTGAAGTAATCTTTTTTGAAATTCGGCCGGTGCCTCGCAGTAGCCGAAAGGCAACCGGGTAAATTCGAACTGACCATCGGGTGTCGCGAAAGAGAAGTATTTCCTTGAGTTCTCGTGTACCCGTATTTGGTGGAAGCTATCCCTTAGGTCTAGCAAAGTGAAGACCTTTTTACTGCCTAGCCGCGAGAGGCATTCTTCAATAACCGGAGAAGGATATTTTTGCTTAATTACTCTACTGTTAAGTGGTCTAAGATCCACGCAAAGTCTCATTTTCCCTCTTTTTCTTTTGACAGGGACGACCCTCGCGCAGTATGGAGACACGCTCGGCCTTATTACGCCTCGCTGTAATAAGTCGTCCGTAATTTCGCGCATTTGCATCCGTTCAACTTGCGCAAAAGTCTTGGGGAGTATGCGTATATCGAAGAGTCCTTCAGAGCAACCTCTACTTTGTAATCATCTTCAACAGGTAATGTTCTTCGACCGTTTATGTCAATAATAAGTTTCTTCAATTTATCTTTAACCTTGGACGAGAAATCTATTGTGTTATTATCTAAAACCTGGTCCAGGTCTGTTTGTTGTTCATCGATGCTGAGCGGTAAACACGAAAACAAGTTTACTTTTTCGCGACCTTCCGTTGTTGGTTCGAACACTAAGGTTAGTTTTTGTGATGATAAGAACTCGCGTCCTAATATAATATCTCTTTGAAAAGAATTGTTATTCATAATATGTAGATCCGCGTGAAATTGTTTTTCTTTTAACAGTTGTAAAATTAATTTTACCGTTACTATCCCCAATACGTCTAATCGCTCGTTTGACAAGTTTCTTAAATTATTTTTCGCCGAAATTAACACATTACAATAAGACTTGATATGTTCGTTAAAAACACTAATTTTTACGGATGAAACTGGGCTACCGGTGTCTATTAAAGCTGACAAATTATTTTTCTTTTCTCCTATGCTTACTTGAATAAAGGGGCTGTCCAAGAAAAAAGAACAAGGAGCTGGACGTTTGGCAGACTGCAGCAACTGTTTGGGGCTCGGAGGAGGTGCTCCCCGCCGCAACTGTCTGGGGCGCTGCAGATTTGGCTTTGGATCCTTCCTCTTGAGTGCTGGGCAGTCGAACCTCCGATGACCCTTTTCCTTGCAATAAAAACAATTTACTTCACCTTTACATTCTTTGTGATAATGCCCTTTTTTACCACAATTCTTGCAGGTGTTGTCTTTCGCCTTAGCTGGCTGCTGATACTGAGACGGCTTCTTTTCTGCATCCATCGTCCCCTGAGTGATGGTCCTCATCCTCACTAGGAAGGCCTCCAGCGATTCCGCTGCCAGAGATAAAGCCGTGGCCCTCAGCGAGATTTGTTGGATACCGCTCACCAGCAGTTGAATTTTGTCTCTGTCCGGGAGCTCTACCCGGTGCATCAACGCCAATTTGTCTATGGCGTAATCATCGAAGGACTCCTTCATGCTCAGCCATTTTAGGGCCTCAATCTTCTGCATTACGCGGAAGAAAAGCACTTTATGGTCGAAGATCTTGGTCAATTCGAAGCGGAGGCCAATCCAAGATTCCACTGCTGCTCCTCCTTGCACGTCGTACCACTTACGTGCAGACTTTGTTAACTTACTGGATGCGGCCAATAGCGTCGCGCCGTCCGTCGCTCCGTGAACCTGTGCCACCTTGTCAACCCGGCGTGTCCATGCGTGAACGTTGTCTTCTTCCTGGCCGGCAAACTTCGGGATCTGGTGCACCAGAGCTTGTACTGCCGATCACGATTCCGATGATCGTCGGCCAACCTCATCAAATGGGCTGGTTCTGGCTGAGACGCCCGGGTTTTCCTCCGGCCGTGGCGCGTCTATTCTGTGATGAGTTGCCGTCTCCCCTCGTTGATTCGCTAGGAGTTGAAACAGCTGTGTGAGCTGTCTCTGTTGGTCTTGTAGGGTGGCCAGCATTCCTTGCATCACGTCTGTAATGGCCGCTGAAGATGAGGTCGACGCTGAGGATTGAAAGCTGCCCGAAACCTGCACCTGAGCTATGGCCTGTTTCTGGGCGGTCTGCCTAAATTCGTCGACCGGTCCGTGGGTTTCTAAGTGGCTCGTAATCGAGTCCATTAGTGTATTCTTGTTTCCCGTGATCGGGAGCTCGTATTTCGCAGCCTCTACTTTAAGCTGCTCCAGAGTCATTCGGTTCAACGCTGCCCGATCCATAATCTGCTGGGCTCGTGTATGTACCATCCACTTTCGAAGTGGAATCAGTGGTGAAATTCTGCTCGGCTGTAAGGTCCTGGGATTGCTCTCGTGTGAATCCCACTTCTGTATGTTGTAAGGAAGGCCGGGTGAAATTCTTAGGATTATTATTTAATTTCGGAGCACTGTCGGATGGTCGGATTTGACTAAGGTACTTTAAGTTGAACGTATACGAGTCGTATTTCTAAGACTCAAAGATACAAAAGGTTACCCGCTATGACTCTCGTGTGTCTGTTCGGATACGCATCTCGAAGGAGAGTATCGAGCGTCGGTTTTCTGCGCACTCCTTAGGCTCTCGCTTGCCACGTGTCTTTTGGCCATCCGTTACGTTATCGAAAGCGGTGACCGCTTGCGCAAGGTTTAGCGTTGTTAGCGCTTACGTAGTTGGTACGTCAGCGCGAGGACGCTCACGCTGCTTTCACATGCATGAAAACATGTATGAGATGTGGAAAGTAAAATGGCGGAAAGCAGTTCCCCCTGCACGTCTGACGTGACGTCCCCTCTTACCTAAACTAGAAATTTAAACTCAGTCCCCCTTATTTTTAGTCCGTGCTCTCGGCTAAATTGTTCAAATGTCGCCTTTCTCGATGGAGAGTGTCGATCCTAATCGGTCTCGAGGTTTTTATTGTCTCGCGATTGCCCCCTCTCCTTTGCTTACCCGGTATACACCTCGATTGCCATGCGCTGGTGGCATAGGTTGCGCGCGCCGATCGTGACGCCACATGACACGTATGACGTCGTAGGTTATCGCCGCCTTACAATATTTTAACAAAGTAACTGATTTATAATCGACTCGACAACCGAACTCTCCTTGCTTTCTTCACGCCGACTTGAGAGTTTCTCGCCACGCCAGGTTTTACTCTATCCGCACATCCCCACTCCCTTACCTGAAAGGCTCAACCCCCTCTACTTCCGGTATCTAGGGAATACGTTACTAACCATCTTACACTTAGGTGGGACTGCACAGGGTGACGGGGCGAAGCCCTAATTTAATAAAAAAATATAATAAAACTTGAGCGTGGAAACTAACCGAGGCTGACAGTACTACGTAGACATTTCAATATAAAATCTTATTTCAACCCATGTCCGAACTCTTACATCACATTTATAATTATTATTATAAATAATAACACATTTATAATTATTATTATTATTTATTATTTATTTGACTTATAGATTCGTATTTTACACACAAAAATACACTATATTGTAAAGTTTGAACAAAAACGGTGAGAATGACCACTCTCCGTCAGATTTACCTAATATAAATAAATAATAAATTAGTTTATCCTGAAATCGCGGGTTTGGCCGGTAACATATGTAAAACACACCACATATTTATACAAATCACATATATTCATTCTTTTACATTATTATTATAAATTACATATTTTATGTACACATACACGACGCATACACATATATTATATATACACATATATTTTATATATATATATATATATATATATATATATATATATATATATATTGTTATACAAGATTTCAAGCTCTGTATCTCATTACTATAAAAATATAAATAATATTTAACATTTTCATATTATAAATTACAGTTTTCATAGTATAATTTAAGTATAGCCAAGTAAGTTTCAGAAAAAATATTTATATATACAGAGTAGGCCATTTTAATCTATGCACTGTAATATCTAAAAATCCATAAGTTTAAGATAAAAATGTTTCAGACAAAAGTTGTATCGTTTTGAGCGGGCCATAAGATGGTACCATTGGTCTGACCTTGAAGAGTCATTTGAAGGTCACATGAATGTTATGTTTAATTTTTTAAATGGGACACCTTATATATTATTGCATATTCTTGTAGCTTATCTCGAGAGATTTTCAAAACTGTAATTAAATGTTTTTTCGTGAAGTACTTTTCGAGTTATAAGGCTTCAAAGTTGCAATATTTTGACATAAAATACAAGATATCTCGTAAAATATTTATTTTTCGATTATCTTACCCTAATACTTTTATGCATAGAATAATGAGACGAATCAATTGGCGTAATTAAAACACATAATTATGATAAAGTAAAATGTGTAACTGCTAGTTGCAAATTCAGATTTTTTTTTAAAGATAACTGTGTTTTCTTTACACCAATTGATTCGTCTCATTATTCTGTGCATAAAAGTATTAGGGTAAGATAATCAAAAAATGAATATTTTACGAGATATCTTGTATTTTATGTCAAAATATTGCAACTTTGAAGCCTTATAACTCGAAAAATACTTCACGAAAAAACATTTAATTAGAGTGTTTTGGAAAATAACTTTTGCCTGAAACATTTTTCTCTCCTGGGCCTGACTTTCAAGATATTCGACTAAATCGATTAAAATGGTCCACTCTGTATATATGTGATAGTATATTCTCCACTTTCATTATCAAAATACAATTAAGTTTTTAAGATATCTACAAAATAGATAAATATCTAAATCACAATAAAAGTATTAAGTACAACTAAAATAAATTGCAAGATATATAAACCTATCTATATTCATAGATAACAATAATAAATATATTTGAAAATTTAACATATATATAATAACTTTCTTGTAATAACTAATTAATAATGTTATCATTTTGTTGCAATGTTTGAATGTAATTTGCTAATTGAAATATAATCTTCTTAAAACAAAAATGTGTATCAAAATTAATTTAACAATATAATTGTCTGCATTATCTTTCATTTGGTTTCTGCTCAGCATTATTTTGATCTCTCTATTTATAACATCCAAAAAAGTTACAATATTATATTGAAAAAAATGTAATAAATTGCCAAACAAATTTATAAGTTACAATCATAAAGATATATAATAGATATAACATTTACATATTTTGTACAATTTATAAAGAAATAACAAATTACAGAATAAAAACTTAATTTGTTTAAATCACAGAATACATACAAATAATATTTAGAACATTTTTATTTTAACAAGTTGATAACTATCCTAAATGTAAATCTGAACAATAATATTTATTAACGCATTTTTTAGTTTCTATGTACATATCCATAAAATAGGAGAATTATATAAATGTTTTATGATGTGCTGATTATTGTTTTAGTTTTTGTTAAGATATTTTGTTAAAATATTCATCATTCACAATGAAATCTCGAAACTGTATCCATCACTTCCAATCAGATCGCTCTCAGCTTAATCGTGAGTAGCAGTCAAAAACAGTCCATCAGCTTCCTGTACAATATGATATTTCGAGATTCTACTGTATTACTGAAATTTCATGATCATCAATAATTATCAATTATTAATTCTTGATTTTGAAAGCAAAAGTCAAAATTAAAACGTACTTTCTTAAATATGCTACAATAATAATTAAATATATTTTTATTAATTTTGCATTCTTTGAATTGTACTGTTGTTATAAATATTTACATGTCATAAAATAAAAATGATATACATATTACTGTATTATTTTACTATTTTACAAAAAATATGTATAATCCTGTCAAAAAAAGAAAACCTATTAAATATATATATAGGGTGTCCCATAATTTGCGAACCATCCGTCAGGTGCAGGTAGAGTAGGTAGAGTAGGTTAAACTGAATAAAAAAGTCATGTACCATTTTACAATTTTCGCAATAGTTAATGAGATATTAATTATAAGAGATCAATCGGCGTCCGGCAAGAGCGCGCGGCACGAAGAAGCCTTCCACTGTTACTTGATACTAAGCGCGCCGACGATGTGTCTATAACTTAGTTTACACCGAGCACTTGATACGCGTATTAAGTACTATACTAGCCAATCATGGCCAGTCTTCTAAAGAATGGAATGGCTATGATTGGTCAGTAGTATTTAGTACGCGTATCAAAGTATGTTGGTGTAAACAAGACCTATGTGTCTATGTGATTATGTGTGACTCTTCAGGTTGTCAATGCAGAGCGTTCCTCCCACCGCTTCGTCGACGCGCCTAGTATCAAGTAACAACTGGAAGGTTTCTTCGCGCCGCGCGCTTATACTGACACGGATTGGCCACAATCTTTATTAATTTATATCTCATTAATTATTGCGAATTTAACAAAATAATATAAGACTTTTCTCTTCAGTTTAACACGCTCTATCTATCCACGAGAGTTGATCCACTAATTCGGGGACACCCTGTATACAGGGTGTTTCATTTTAAGTGATATGATCGATTATCTTGTGAATCGATGATTTTATTGAAAAATGTTTCAGACAAAAGTTGTTTGGTTCGAAGGGGGACATAAGATGGTACCATTAGTTTGACCTTGGATAGTCGTTTGAAGGTCACGTAAAGGTCATCCCTAATTTCTTAAATGGAACCTACTATTTTTCATTACATATTCTTGTAGCTTACCTCAAAAGCTTTCCAAAACACAATAATAAAATATTTTTTCATTAAATACTTTTCGAGTTATAAGGCTTCAAAGTTGCAATATTTTGACATAAAATATAAAATATCTCGTAAAATATTCATTTTTCAATTGTCTTACCCTAATACTTTTAGGCACAGAATAATGAGACAAATCAATTGATGTATTTAAAACACATAATTATGTTAAAGTAAAAATGTGTAACTGCTAGTTGCAAATTCAGATTTTTTCTTAAAGATAACTGTGTTTGGTACCATCTTATGTCTCCCTTCGAACCAAACAACTTTTGTCTGAAACATTTTTCGATAAAATCATCGATTCGCAAGATAATCGACCATATCACTCAAAATGAAACACCCTGTATATGTATATTATATTATATATATATATATACATACAGGGTGTCCGGTAATAACTGCCTCACCGCTCATATACAGGTTAGATTAGGTTAAATTGAGCAGGTTAAACTGAGTAGAAAAGTCCTCTACCATTTTTCGATTTTCGAAATAATTATCGAGAAATTAATTAACAAAGATTGACAAATCTGGGCGAGTACAAGCGCGCGGCGAGAAGGCCCATCCTACTGCTACGCGGTTACTAGGCGCTCATTGAATGATAGGAGGAGTGGTCTACGACTGAAAATGGATGCGTATGAGTAGCGCGCCTAGTAACCGCGTAGCGGTGGGACGGCCTTCTCGCCGCGCGCGCTTTACTCACGCGGATTTGCCGATCTTTTTTAATTAATTTCTCGATAATTATTTCGAAAATCGAAAAATGGTAGAGGACTTTTCTACTCAGTTTGACCTGCTCTACCTGTATATGAGCGGTAAGGTGGTTATTACCGGACACCCTGTATCTACATATATATATATATATATATATAATAGTATATAATAACATAGTAAATGATCTATTATATATATAATTATATTTATAGGGTATCCTGAAATAACCGGTAAATATTTTAATGGCAGATTCTTTAGAACATTTTAAAACGAAAAGTTTAATACAAAAATGTCGAGACTACAATAGTTTTCAAATTGGAAGCGATTGTATTTCACGAATAGTAGAATTGAGATTTCACGCGCTCAGGTACGGCAAAATAACAAGTGATAAAAGTGCTTCTATAAATTTATCTAATTTATCTAATTCTTTTATCACTTGTTATTTTGCCGTACCTGAGTACGTGAAATTTCAGCCCAACCATTCGTAAAATATAATCGCTTCCAGTTTGAAAACTATTGTAGCCTCGACATTTTTTAATTAAATTTTTCGCCTTAAAATGTTTTAAAGAACCTGCCATTAAAATATTTACCGATCATTTCGGGACACCCTGTATAAAAATAAATTAGAAAATTGGTGAGTAAGAGCAAACGCTGTTTTTAGTGCGCAAAAATTTTATTCTAACAATAAGTCATAATTAATCTATTCTGTAACGAACGTTTTGATCAATTTTATGACCTTCCTCAGCGCAAAAATACAAAAACAGATGAGAAATACCAATTTTTTACTTCCAACCTACTAATTTGTTTTACAATTTGACGAATCAACCTACGTGTCATTTCTTGGCCTACTAACTAAAGAAGGAACATATCAACTCAACAATTTCGTATCGTATTAACAATATCTTCATATTCAATTTTAAACGTATGACAAAATAATAAGGTTTAACTTTTCTTAAACTCTCGTATAACAATGTACTGGCGTCATTTAATGTAGGTTATTAGACAGTTATATGGCTAAAAAACTGGTATTTCTCATCTTTTTTTGTATTTTTGCACTGAGGAAGGTCATAAAATTGATCGAAACGTTCATTAGAAAAATAGATTAAATTATGACTTATTGTTAGAATAAAATTTTTGCGCATTAAAAACAGCGTTTACTCTTACTCGCCAATTTTATAATTTATTTTTAAATCTTATAAAAAGCTTATATATTATATTTAATTTATATATATATATATATATATATATATATATATATATATATATATATATATATACTATACTATTATTTTTTCTAATGTTTGAAATCCCCATTTAATTTTCATGAGCTTGCATGTATGCAGAATATTACAAAATTAGAGATACATATATAATAACAAAATTGTATTATTGAATATGTCACTACATTTATTATTTTGTCATTTGACTGATTGATTTTAACGAATTTTTAATCAATAATGCAGTTTCGATAAATGATTTTGTTATGTATGAACAAATTTAGACCAAAAAAATCTTCTTTTTTATTACTACTCTCTTCAAAATTTTTTATACAAAAATAATAGGGAATTATTTAAGGGTGACCGAATTAGTTTAGATTATTTTAGATATATAATTAAGCACTTATAAGAAGTATCTCTTTTGAGTTGTTCTGAATATATTGTAAGTCTCATAAAAATCAGATGAGACTTTTAAATATTTTCTTTGTGTGAAAGTTCCATATTTTCATAAACTTACATGTTAAACTTTAAATCCAATACCATCTGTAAGAGACATAATTGCATGTTCCTGAGTTATTGCTGCGAGCTCTTTAAGCCATTCGTCTAATATAACAGCACATAGAATAACATTTTGTACTGGACTCACTTCATTCGGCGATTCCCATGAAGTTTTCATATATCTAATAAAAAAAATTTAATTAATATTTATTTAAATGAAATAAAAATCTGAAAATTTTTTAGGCGCATCGTAATTCAGAATACAAAAAATTTTCTGAATTAGTTAATATATTTTCTGCTTACACATCAGACTCAAAAAAATTTTGTAAATTAATTATTTCAAATTTTGATGTAACAATTCTTAAAATAAAGTTAATAATAATGTTAGAAATAATTGAAGTAAAATCCAAGTTACAATGTTTGAATTATAAATTAAACATTACACAAAAATCACTTTAATATCTGGTTAATTGCTTTGTTAAGTGCTTTTTATTAATAAAAAATGTGTAATTAAATATATACATATCTTATATTTTTACAAAAATAAATCTTACTAGTGGATTGAGATATTTACAGTTATCTATTATTCCACAAAGTAAAAGTCTTTTGCGCGTTTTTATCTAAATTCATCCTAATTGTAATACATAAAGAACTTATTTTTTTCTTCTCATGTTATATATAAAGTTATATAAGGTGAGGAAAAAGTATGGAAATGTCCTGAAAAATCTCGAAAAATATAAGTTTTACAAAAAAATGTTTCAGAAAAAAGTTGTATAGTTTCCAGAGAGACATAAGATGGTGTCATTGATTTGACTTTGAAAAGTTGCTTGAAGATCACCTTCAATTTCTTAAATGGAGCACTTTATTTTTAATTGTATATTTTTGTAACTTACCTCGAGAGCTTTCCAAAACAAATAATAATGTAATAAAACTTTTGGTTAAGAATTTCCTGAGATATAGAGTTTGTCATAATACTTTTTAAGACAAAATGTGAAATAAATGAAAAAAATGATAAACCTTGCCTTAGATGACCGGATCCTTCCTCGATCTTGTCTTAGATTCTTTTTTTGTAAAACTCATATTTTTCGAAATTTTTCAAGGTTTCTATACTTTTTCCTCACCCTGTAATTACAATTAAAAAATCAGAAATCTTAAACAATTTACCTATATCCAGAGCCAATCATTTGTAATTGTTCCTCCGACATACTGGACGGCTGACTGATAGAATTTGTTAAGCTGCTTATACCAAAGCTATTACTTGATCGTTTAAACATTTGTGTAAATGATGATGTTAAACTTCTTCTTTTCGGTTCCCCTATAAATACAACTGACACAGTATTTCAAAACTAATATGTACATCTATATTAATTATATGTAAAAATATCATATTAATATACATACGTTTTTTAAATACTTTTCCACATGCATAGCATAAAATTTTAAAAGATTTGATTAATATAGCTAAAGTTAACTGCCTCACAGCAAAATATTGAATTATGACATCAGAGAAATCACATGAATTTTTTTCTTGCAAAATACGAAAAATTAAAATAGTCTTTTTTGCATGCAATCACACTTATATTCCATAATATTCTGCATTAATAAATAATAAATAATTATATATCATCAGTAATTATTTTATGACAATTTTGGTCGAAATTCAGCTATTTATTAATTCATGAATTAAAGAAAAAGTTTATGTTTTACTAATTTATATTTACCGAACACAAATGATAGCATACAAAAACTTATTTCGCAAGAAAACTCATATGATTTCTTGCTATCTGATAAGAAACAGACTAGTAGTTTTAAAAGTTAAATGTGTTTTTAAATTTATTATTCTTTATTATTCACTATTATTCTTTATTATTCATGAATAGTGAATGAATATTACCTCTTGAGAATGATTCACCAGTCAAAGAATGCTTTTTAATGGATGACGATTGAGCAGCAGCTTCTAATACATTTTTTCTCGCATTTACTAGTTTGTCTTCTCGACTAATCAGAAATAATCTTGCTTGTTCAACCAATAAATCTACATTGCTGTGTTTTGAAAGAAATTGATCTATTTTGTGCTTTAACGATGCAAGCACCTGTAATATAATAAATTATGCAGATGTTAATTTAATTACAATGTAATTGGTTTAGTAATTATCTAGATAACAATATTTTTTTGAGAAAAATGCAACTGTTTCCAGTAATTGATAAATATATACCTGAAATAAGGATCTGATGCTAGGTTGAAATACAAGAGAATGATTCAGGAGAAAGGATTGCAATAAAGGTTGCGGATATATAGCCAATCTACTAATAAGACCTGTGAGATGTAAATTGACATACAAGTTATTGCTGGTCATACATTCGAGCTTTCGTAAAACTACGTCTAAAAATATGCCGACATTTGGCTGTCCATTAAATATATCTTGTCGATACGAAGTACTATTCTTATTTGATTTGATTGACGCAGTTGTCAAACTATTCGAATCATCATTAATCTCCTTTTTAATTACGAGATGCATTTCTTCATTCATATGATCTTCGTTTGTCTCATTTTCCGGCGTCGATTCTGACGATCCTTTAAACGCGAAGCTCTCGTAACCGCTACTTTCTCCCAGTGACATAAGCGAATTCATGGTTGTAGCTGAATCATCTATACAACTGTCAGATTCCTTTTTATCTATACAAGTTTCTTCGGTATAGTTTGTCATTCCAATATCCTCATTTAATAATTCCGCAATATCAGCGTCCAATTGTGTCTGTTCATCGAGAGACAATACAGTATCTATAGTCAATTCATTTTTAACATTATGTTCATTGCTGTTTAAATCTTTGCCTTCTAATAGACACTGAAAATTAAATAATACATTGTCTATCAGCCCGCTCTCGTCATTTTCGCAATTCGTTGCACTCTTAATTCTTTTTTCCAGCGGTAACATTCTAGATTCTTCCGTTTTCTTCTCTAATTGATCAGATATAACATTTTCATTTGCCAATGTATTACTATTTTCTGATAAGTCACCGTCATACCGAGAAGACCAATTAGAACACGCAATACGGCAAGCTTTTATCTTTTGTCTGGCATCACAGAGATACGCGTGATAATTTCCGTATAAGCTGTCTGATAATCTCGTACTATAATTTATTGATGCTGGTAACGATTTCATCGAATCGGTCGCGACATATCCATATTTGTCATATGACGTAGTGCTGGGCAAGGAATTTGTTTGAGAATCCAACGATGTAAACGCAGTGGAACAGCAATATGGAGTTAGAGATAAAAATTTTTCTGCCGCACGTCCAAAGGGATCTATATCCCTTAATCGACTGCGTTGTGAAAGCATTATATGCGAACACGGACTTAATGCACTCAAACATAGTTCCAACATGATGTCTTCGCAGTTTAAATTAACCAGAGTTTCGAACAACGCCAGAGTGACAATGCATAACTAAATTAGAAAAAAGAAGTATTTTAGAGATAAGTTATACATTAAAAAAAAATGTTCTTTTAAAAAGATTGTAAGAGAAAGGATTTTCCAATTTACCCTCGATCGAGAAGAAATCCTTTGTATCAAACTATCCAATATTCTACAATCATCGTAATTATCTTCTAGTAGAAACCTAATAAGCAATCGTAACAAACCAGGATCGGTCACAGATCGAAGAAATAAATCAAAATAAGCTGTCGCTGCAACTAATTCTTCTACAGTCGTCTGTAAATATTTTTTTCAAATAATTAAGATTAAAATTAGAAAAATACAACATCATGCTTTATTGACAAATTTGTTTTTAATAACCATCATTAATACAGGATGTTTCAGACCACTCATCCAACACTTTTATTTTGAAAAGGGATGATGCTAAGAAGTTGAGAAGACATATTTACCATGAAAGCCTATCTAAAGTTTCTGACAGTGGTACTTTCAGTTTTGAAAACCGTTCAGAAATACCGGAAACGGGGGGCAACTCAAAAATTTTAAGTTGTAACATGGGACAACATGAATATCATTAGATAGAGCTTTTAAAAAGAAACAACTTTTGTTTGAACAAAAATTTGATATCCTTTACTGTTACCGAGAAATAAACAAAACCATTTGCAATTATTGTGACGCTCAGAAATAATCAAAAATTAATTACAAATGTTCAAAATGCCTGCTACCTTGATGGAGACCTTTCTATCCTTCATCCCCTCCTGTCAATTGTCCTCAAGACTTCTGCAGAAGTAAAAGCTGGTTAATCGTGCGCCTTGCAATTCCCAGTGAGAAAGGACCTATCGAGTCGACATCGAATTGACGTCGAATTGATGTAAATTGCATCGATTCGATATCAATTTGATGTTGATTTGATGGTCATTTCTCACTAGGTTAATGAGAAATGTGCCAAACAACCGTGTCGTTGAAACCACATGACAAATCATTGTATTTATGTTTGGTTTGTGATCCGTATCACGAATTTGACTCATGTTTATGTTTAACTCCTAATTTGTACCAAAATATCGATATTTTAAGATAATTTAGAAGTTCGAGCGTTATAATCATTGCAAGCGGTTTTTTAATCATTTCTCTCTAATGCTAAATAATATCAAATTTTTTTCAAACAAAAGTTGTTTCTTTTCTAAAAGTTCTATCCATATTGCCCCATATTGCAATTTAAAATTTTTAAGTTGCCCCCGTTTCCGGTATTTCCGATGGGTTCTCAAAACTGAAAGTACTATCATCAGAAACTTCAGATAGGCTTTCAGATAAATATGTCTTTTCCAACTTCTTAGCATCACTCTTTTTCAAAATAAAAGAAGAGAACCGGGTCGTCTGAAACACCCTGTATTAAAGTGTGTATATATAGGATAAGGAAAAAGTATGGAAATCCTGAAAAATCTCGAAAAATATAAGTTTCACAGAAAAATGTTTTAGACAAGTTGTATAGTTTCGAGAGAGACATAAAATGATGTCATTGATTTGACCTTGAATAGTTGCTTGAAGGTCACGTGAAGATCACCTTCAATTTCTTAAATGGAGCACCTTATTTTTAATTGCATATTCTTGTAACTTACCTCGAGAGTTTTCCAAAACAAATAAAGTAATAAAATTTCTTTTGGTTAAGAATTTCCTGAGATATAAAGTTTGTCATAATACTCTTTAAGACAAAATGTGAAATAAATGAAAAAAAAATGATAGATCTTGCCTTAAATGGCCGGATCCTTCCTCGATCTTGCCTTGGATTCTTTTTTTGTAAAACTCATATTTTTCGAAATTTTTCAAGGTTTCCATACTTTTTCCTCAGCCTGTATTATATATACAAAATAATCAATAAGCAAAAAGAATTATATATTACATTTTGCCACCAGAATCTGCATTTCTTGGGTTAAATTTGTTACCAATTACTAATGTGAAAAAAAAATATAATTTTTTATATTAGTCTTAATATAAAAGTTTTGCAATTTATACACACAAAATAAGATAGTTTTTTACTAGGAATTGCATGAAGGAATATTTGTAAACTTTTAAAAATCACGTCTGACGTGAGTTTGTGTTTCAATCTCGCACACTTACAGATGCACGAAAGTAATTTTTTACAGATTTTGAAAATCTTTTTTACTAGGCTTCTAAAGTCATTTCCAAAAGTTTACTAATATTCTGTTATGTTATTCCAAACGCGGACGTTCTTTTGCACGAACATACCGTAGAACTTTTTATATTAAATAAATATTGTTACGACGTAACTGTCATCTTTAAATTTTTTATCATTTTTATATGAAATTATTAGCTCCCGCATGTTGTTTTTATAAGTATTTTAATTGTGAAAAAGGATTTATCAATCGTTGTAGCCAAAAAAGAGATTTTCAAAATCTGTAATTCATGTTCTGTCGGTAATTTTGGATCTCCTTAAGAACTCATTTTTAATATATTAAGTGAGAAAAACGAATAATTAAAAGAAACGTTAATTCTTACACAGTTATTTTCTTTTAGTATTTAAATTGTTTATTTGACAATATCATGTTATAAGACTTCTCTTTCTGCGTGGTAAAAGAAGGGTATAAAAATTATTAATATACATTACTATGTGAAAAAAGCATACCAAGATTATATCTAATGCATATATACACAAACTGTATAAGATTCATATTAAATACTTCACAATAAAATATCTGTTAACTTTCATTATATTATATACAAATAAAACTTGAAAACTAGAGCTAGGTAACATTTATTAAATGAAGATATACAAATATTGATCTATGATAAAAATGAAGATAATAAGAAAGAAGTAGAGATAAATAAAAATTCTTTACTAATTACATGAATAAAGTATTATATAAATGATATGAAATCACAAGAAAAGCAAAAACTATATCTTTGTAAAGTTAACACACTGCATTTTCAAAATTTCGATATGTAATAGAGTTTCAATTATACTCCAAAAAAATTATACTTCCAAAAGTTGTAGAATTCATGTTTCAAAAATATAAAAATACAAAAATTGACTAAGTTCTTTTTCAATAGAGATTGATTCGATTTCCTAATATTTTCCGATAGAATTTTTATATACAAAACGATAAAAAAATTTTAATTTCAAAAAAGAAGCTTCTTTGGAAATTTTTAATTTCTTTGTTTGAAAAACGAAAAATCGCAAAAACTTCTTCGAATTTATTTTTATTGATTTGAGCTACAAAAATATTATATAATAGCTATTTTTTGATAGAAATGTTAAATACAGGAATATCTTACAATCAATAGAACTCGTTTTGATATGTAATAAGAACTCAAGAACTCTTTAAAAGAGCCGAAACTCTATTAATTACAATATCTATCTGTTCCTTATTGCTGAACTAATGCAGTTCAGAAATAAAAAACAGACTTATTAAATTTTTAAAAATGAGGTGCTAATTTCACAGAGATAGAAACTATAGCTGCAAAAGCAAAGCAATAATAGCAATATGTGTATTGTAATTGAATATCTGTTATAAATTTTGTAAACCACTTGATCTAGTATTTTTAATTATAAGTATTCTTTGTAATATATTAGATACCAAATAATAAAATATCACATATAATTTGATATTATTAAAATGCTTGTAATTTATTATTATAAATCACAAGCAGTTTTTATTATTATTATTATTATAAATAACAAGTGGTTTATTATTTTATTATTATAAATTCATTTATAAAAGCATAACTTATTTTTATTAATTATGCTTATAATAAATGAAATATAACCATAAAAATCAATACTTCAATGGATACTTTAAATTTATATGTAAAGATAATTTTAAAATATTAAAATAGTATAATACATTGAAAATAGAATTATATAAAGAAATTTATTAAATATTATACTTAATGTTACAAATAATTTAATTTGTCTGTGATATAACAATACATCAATATAAATTTAAAAAATTAAAAATTAGAAATATATCAACCAGTATCAATATTAAAAATTATATTTGTAAAAAATAATGCAAGAAAGGGTTTATAAAATAATTTAACTATTTTTTATATAAAGTATCAATTGAAATACTGTATTGTGAAAACTGATAATTTGTACTAACCCAATATTGTTGTACATCTAGCTGTTCTAGGGTCAAGCCAAGAGAATCCTATGAGCATCATAAAAATATCACCAGATAGAAAAAGATATTAATACCCGTAAATTACATATAAAACACATCAGTGATGTATATATTATTAGCTTCAACGTACCAGTGTGCATAATTTTACCATCACCACATTGATGAATTCACATATTTGAAACATAAGATGTATTGTGCACATAAAGTCATTAAAATTAATAAGCAACTAACACAATAAATGCTAATTGTTTTGTGAAAGTTTAATATAATTAATGTAATTATAATTAATAATTAACACTCCATCAGCTCTGTGAGTCTTTCAAAACCCAATCAATTTTGAGAAATGTAAATTTTTCTCTGATTTAAATTTATAAAAAATAAATAACATACAATCCAACTTCTACGATGGTAAAAACTTATTCTTAAAGCTTTCACAAGTAGTTCACTAAGAGAATTTTTTCAGGTTTTTATATATTCCAAAGAACAGTAAAAAAACCCTGCTTTGAAGTTAAAAGACTCAGATGGAGAGTTAATAATAATTATAATAAAAAATTATATAATTTATAGCAAATTATGCAATAATATCGAAATATACAAAAATTACAGTTTAAGCAATTTCAAAATAATTTGTGAAATAATTATCAATTTTTTTATGAAATGATAGAAATATATATTTATTGCATAAAATAAAATATTTTAATGAATATGTAAAAATTTTTTTCTATTATTTAATATTTATGAATTATATAAAAGTATAATCTCTTATTATTAAATTTTTATGAAACATTTTTACAAATACTTTTTATCGCATAATAACATTTATATCATGTATTATCATACCATATTCGTATATGTTACGAAAGTAAATACCTTCTTTCACCACATGCATTAATACCAAAATACAATTAAAAAAGTTAATATGTTACCAATAAATAAGTTAATGCTCTTATGTAAAATTACATTATTAAAATATAAAAAAAATTAATTTAAAACGTTTTTGAAAAGCAAGAAGAGCAATTTATGTTATTAATATTAAAATGTTCTCTCTCTTTGATATTTTATTAAATATTCACCTGTAATAATGCCGGGCCCATGACGGGAACTAAAAAACCTTGGTATAAAAATTCGAGCAACTGTTTCTGTACTAATGGATGCGCCACTTGCGCAACTGCGTTGCAAAATTCTAGAGAATTCATGAGCTGCATAAGCGCAGGTAAGTCATTCACATCGTCCGGGGTCAATTGATACCAATCGTCTGTTTCAATGCCAAGTTTCCTTGGAAGTAAAGAATAAAGCCCACTCAAGCCTGTAGCTAATACCTAAATAAATGCAAACAAGATTATTTTTTGTCATTTTCTACATATTTAGGTTCTAAAGCAATAGCGACCGAACTACTTACAGGACATATATTGGATTGATCAGCAATGTATAATCCAACTTCATCATTCTTTTTTGAGAGGGACATACATAATAACATAGCATCACGTGCTTGCTGACCAATACCACCCTCTCGATGAATATGAGGTATTAATAAGTTAAATATAATAAATCTAAAATTATTTATTCAGTAAAAATATATTTATGTAGAACATTTATTGTAATAAATAATAAACTATTACTTATTCTTTCCAGTTGCATTTGGTTGAAAAAACAAGTCAAGTAAAGCCATATTTTGCATTAAAACGACACATAGCTGATTCAATAATACTACTAATTTTTTGTCTACTTCTAACGGCATAACATCATTTGCACATTCTTCTAATAATCGCAAGAGTGGTCTAGTAACTGGCTCATGTGCGAGGAGGGTACTGCTATGTGAAATGAGCAACTCATAAAGCTTTAGTTGCTCCAATCTTACAGCATTATTAAATCTGTAAAAAAATAGTAATTTTACAATAAATATATAATAAATTTTTATTACAAAAATTAAAAAGAAATCTACCTTCCCGTATGTATACTCCAATCATAAAGTTTGACAAGTAAATTTTCACTTAATAAATATTCCAAACATGGAGAATGTGTTGCATTGTTGCTCTGCTGATAGTGATTATGTAAATTCGAATCCCTCAGTTCCAGCATCAACAACGTCACCATTTGGTCAATATGATTAACAACTCCAAGTACATCATCTTGACTAGGAACCCCTTTAAGAGGCTGAAATTAATTCATTACTAAATGGTACTTTTGCTATAAGATAATTTTGGCTCATAGTCTCTAGCAATTAATTTGTGTTCACATATAAGATTTCTTGATAAAGATTAACACAGCATAAAAATAATGTACGTATATAAATATATATAATAGATTCAAAGAAATCTGTATTTATAATGTACATTTAATGTTAAATGTTAATTTTAGCTTACAGATTCATTATATATCTTATTAACATTTTTACTTTATAATATTTATTTTTTATTTTCTAATTGGATTTTATTACAATATTATATATATATACATATAAAATTAAATTTAATTAATAAATTAATGATAAATTACAATCTAATTATAATTAGAAAATTTAAAAATTTTTATAATTTTTTGTTATAGAAATTATAAAATTTATTTAAACAGTATTTATTAATAGCTATGTAATTATAAATCAAAATTATATATTAAAAGAAAAAGACAAAATAAATAATTAATACTTTACATATAATTTTCAAACAATATATATTGTTTATCATTATATATTTTATATGATAAATATCATATCTTTTATCTCTTACAGACAACTTTATTACTGTTGCCATATGTATATGTTGCTACATTGTAAACTCTGATCAAAGATTATTTAAGTTTCTTAAAAAGAATATTATTTAATTTTTTCATCTTTAAAATTAATTCTCTACAATAATGTTTCTAATAAAAAAAATGTTTATCTCGATATGTATGCCTCTGTGTATATATGTATATGTCTATATGTATGAGCCTTTTAATATAAAAAAAAATTATAATTTTTCTATTCAATATTATTACTTACAGATAAACATAGAATGAGCATCTATCTCTGTGCCCTTTAAAATAATATATTAAAGAAATAGAAGTAAACTATATTCTTTATCATTATCATAATTCATAACAATCAAAAATTATGACGTGTAAAAACACTACAACTACAGATTGTGAGAAAAAAAAGGAAAAATTATAAAATTTAAATTTTATATAAAAAAATACATTTAATTTTTTGAAAACCATGTAAAATACACACATGTGTAAATATGAAAATAATCGAAAAAAAGGCTCTGGGAGCTTTTTTTTCCTTACTAAAGAGTGTAGAATGATTTCGTAAGTTTGTTGCCAATGTTTGCAGAAGCTGTCATAACATGCGGACGGATCGGCATCTTTTGGCGGAGAGTTTCTAGATCGTTGCTTGCTGAAGCTCGTTCGCAGTGGACTATTACGTAGCCAGCTCATTTTTTTTCTTTTTTTTCCAAGATATATACGAAGTGTCCTTCACAATATGATCAGCTTTGAAATCATCGCGGCCTCGATGTTCATTATGCGTTGTTTCAATATATATATATATATATATATATATATAATGGAATTCTCTTTCACAGTCGTTATCAGGATTATCCTACTAATGTATCAATCATATATGTATATGGCCACATAAACATGGTATGATATGAGTTGCATATTTACGTGATCAGATTGATCACGTTGATTTTTCACACATTCAGTATAAATATGCGCGTGAGAATGTTTTGTTTCAGAATCACTTTCAGTTTTTTATATTCGATTTGTATTATTTTCTTCTCTCCTTTTGTCACGTAATATTTTTACGTTTTATCACTACGTATTCATTTGTCGCGAATAATTATCTTTCTCCACGTTTTTTGGTTGGCATCCATAGACTTTTGTATATTATACTAGACTACTAAGTCTATCATATGGCGAAATGTCACACACATCGAAATTTAAATCGAGTTTAAAGCCGTGATTACACTGTAGGTTGCAGGCTATGTTGCGGTTGGCAAAGCAACCTTTGCTGTGATTGGTTGGTTCCCAATGTCCAACAGTAACCCCAACCGCAACCGAACCCGCAACTTATAGTGTAATCACGGCTTAAGAGCTCGTTCAACCAATAAAATAATGCTATGCGGCTACTTCATTGGTTGAACGAAATCTTAAGATGGTCTTAAATATAAGATCGGACTATGAATACTGACTCTAGAGTCCTAAATAATAGAGAAACGTCAACTGCGTTCGTCTTTTTAATTGGTGCGGTACCTAATATGGCGACGATGGCAAGATGGAGTTAAAGTTGGCGTTTCTCTATTATTTAGGACTCTACTGAGGCCTATGTCTGTCTTTTTTGCTAGTATCTCATTGGTTATTTTGTCTCCTTCCAGTAACAAAAAAACCAATGAGATGCTAATGCAAAAGAGACAGAAAAAGCCTCAGCTGTAGTCTCTCTCTCTCTCGATAGCGGACGCGCGCTTGACTGTCGCAATGCTCAGTCCATTCTAAATGTCGATGGTCACACAGCCATTTTCTGAATGGGTGAATGTTAAAAGGTCTATTCCTTTTTAAGGCTCGGACACATAAAAAAATCGACCAATCGATATCTTAAGCAGCCATTTTATGTGCCCGGGCCTTAACTGTATAGGGTGACTCATTTTAACCGCCCCAGACACCGTCGAGATATTAGGCGAGTTTTTTAATTCATTAATTGATCAATCGCATGATGCGCAAATGCAACACGTGTTGTATTTACGCATCATGCGATTCATCAGTCGATAAATTAAAAAACTCGCCCATTATTAAAGACCTTCGATCCTGAGTAAATTTTTATGACTGCCAAGTAGGCCCAGTGGGGGAGTATCCCGTTTGGACACGGAATGATTGGACACGTAGTATTGGACACCACACGATTGGACACACACTTTGCACGATTGGACACCTCGCTTCGCATGTATATACATTGCAAGCAAAGCAAAGTTCACATGGGTTTGCAACTTTCCACGCGAAGCGAGGTGGACGAGATGAGTACGGGAGGGAGAGGGCCGGAGGCCCCCCTTGCATCCCCCCCGTGTGTGTGTGTGTGTGTGTATTATAAAAATATTGAAAATATATATCAAGATAAAGTTTCCATGTACGGTATCCAATCGTGCAAAGTGTGTATCCAATCGTGCAGTATCCAATAGTGCAAAGTGTGTGTCCAATCGTACAATGTTCAATCATGCGGTATCCAATCTGAACGTGTCCAATCGTTCCGTGTCCAAACGGGTGTCACCCCCCAGTGGGCTCAGAGATAATTGAAGAATTATGACATTATCGACCGTTTTAACTTAATTATATGAGTTATTTAAATCATGTGAATATTTAACTCATCTAGTTATAGTTTTACTATCAAAAATATATAGATCTCCTGTGTAGCTGTCTCTAAAATAACAAAATAAGCGTTTTATTGTAATATCTAATCATTATTTTATTACCAACAGTACAACAGTTCTTACCTACAGCAAGAAAATCTTTGCATTGTCGGTAATTTTTTTCGGACACACTAAACCCCATAAGACCACCGGTCTTTAATAATATGTCGTCAGTGCCTTGGCTGATTAAAGTGAATTACCCTGTATATAAAATGTTGATTGGCTATCAAGTTGAAAAATTTTATCGAAAACTCCCTCTAAGTGATAACATCAATAATAGAACTAAAAATGTCGATAATATATCGACATTTTTAGTTACGTTCAAATGAGGGCGTTTTCATGTTGGAGTTTGGAGTTCAGCTGTCACCTCTGGACTCGAAACAAGAATTTCACGAAAAACGCCGGCGTGGTTGCGTGTTCTCAGATTTCTCTTCGATATATATATATATATATATATATATTATATACATATATATATATGCTATCAAATGATAAAATTTTCTATTGTCGGAAAACGCACAAAAGAATTATTAATCCCTTAATTCTAACTGTATGTGTGTGTGTGTGTGTATGCGTATACAAATAATTTAGAAAATAAAAATAGAAAAGTAAAAATACATAAAACACTATCAGTTTCGCCGATAGTACGTACGTACAGACTTAATGAAATAATCGTTAAACTATATAACTGTAACTGAGAGTTAAATATAAAATAGAAAATATAAAATCATATAGCATCTATAATATTGTGCTAGAAAATAAATCGTGATTTCGTTAACATTTTTTATCCTTGATTCAGGCTATGTTCTGTGATATATTACTGGTCATGCAATTTCACGGTTATTCACATACGATGTACATTTAATGAGTTGGAAGTGTTATAGGTAAGTGGCAGTAAAATTCTCTGCATGCGATTATACAGAGTGAAAAAGAAATATGGAAACCCTGAAAAAATCTCGAAAAATATAAGTATTATATTACAGAAAAAGAATCTAAGGCAAGATCGAAGAAGGATCCGGCTATCTAAGGCAAGATCTATTTATTTTTTCCATTTATTTAATATTTTATATTAAAAAGTATCATAACAAGCTTTAAAATATCTAAGGAAATTCTTAATTAAAAGAAGTTTTATTAAACATTATTTATTTTGGAAAGCTCTCGAGGTAAGCTACAAGAATATGCAATTAAAAATATATGTTTCATTTAAGAAATTGAAGTGACCTTCACGTGACATTCAAACGACTATTCAAGGTCGAATCATTGATACCATCTTATGTCCCTTTCGAAACCATATAACTTTTGTCTGAAACATTTTTCTGTAAAACTTATATTTTTCGAGATTTATCAGGATTTCCATACTATTTCCTCACTCTACATATAATGCTGATGTAATATCCAAATTGACCAAATGTAAAATGATTTACTTACCCTTTATTTTTTAAAAGTATTATAAAGCATTATAAACTATCCTTTATTATTTGATTATTTTATTTAATACTTTTATAATATAACAAAATATTTCTTTTATATAACAAAATTAATACATAATTATTCGATATATCTATATTAAAAAAAAAGATCATTACTTTGCATTAATAAAATAAAACTCTTAAAAACAAATATTTCAAATAGTAATGAATAATTGTAACTTATAATAATAATTAGAATAATAATAATTTATAATATTAATTATCCTACTGTTTTAACTACTTGTATGTATGTAAGACAATAAAACCAAATGTAATATTTTATAAATAACTAATTTTTTTTATTAAATAAAATATATTAAGACATTTTAGCAAATAAGATATTAGATTTTTTAATCATATTTCTTAATAGGAATAAGATAGTTGATTTTTTCTAACTTAAAATATCATTAATTTTTGAATTTTTTGAATTTAATTTCTTTAAATAAAGAATTTTATGTAAAAATTTTATTTTTTGCTTATATATATATGTATTATGTAAACTTTTTTTATAATTCTTTTTATCATCAATAATGAACCTACCTTATATATAAAAAGAATTATTTCATATTACCTAATATTATTAAGATTAGATTTATACATAGATATTTTATTACATATATTTCAAAAGTCTTAATTATTCATTTTTGTAACACTTTTTTTTAATTTTGTCACTGAAGATGATCCAAAAATGGATCAAAACATTTGTGAATAAAGTTTGGTTATTTCTTTATTAAACCGTTGTTTTATTTGCGTTCCTATACCTGGCACTTGTCTTTAGAAGCCTTTTTATGTTTCCTGTAACTCTAATTCATTTTATCTTGCATCATATTGAATTATATCACAAGTTAATTTAGAAAGAGAAATCAAGTGAACTTTTTTGCTCTTTTATGTATTAAAATAAAATAATGTTTTATATGCTATTATTTGCATTTAATAGTAACTAATAATAAATTAATAAAATCTACCAAAAATTAGCTTTTTCGATTAATAAATTGCTGTAAATCTTGATTAATTGTTATAAAGATTATTTTTGTTGAAAAGAAAAAGAATACATATAGATTGAGTTACTAAAAAAATTAATGTTGATGTATTTTGCAAGAAAAAAATTTGTATGGATTTTTTATTTTTTTATAATTGAATATGTAATAAGAAACTTTAATAAGATAAAATTTGTGTATGTGTGTGTATGAAAATATTTTATTTTCTCAAACTTTTAATTTATAAGAACTAGTGTGACTTTTTTAATTACTGTCATCTTAACATTTGTTACATGTTTATCTTTAACATGAATTATCTTTTTTGCAGATATGTCAGAGCACGTGGAATTGCAACATTTAGTTGACACTGATGTGGAAAGTAACACTACAACAAACCATAAAAGAAAGTTCTCTATCCTGTTGTGTAAATCGTGCCCTTACCTAGGCATAGTATTAGCGACATTCTCGTCTTTATTTTTCTCGTTATGTAGCGTTATTGTTAAGAGCTTGGTAGAGATAAACCCTACCGAGATGGCTATCTTCAGATTTTTAGGAGTATTGTTACCAGCTATACCAATTGTTATTTATAAAGGTGATCATCCTTTCCCAAAGGGACGTAGATTAATACTTATTCTAAGGAGTTTTATAGGTACCACAGGACTCATGTTAAGTTTCTACGCATTTAGACACATGCCATTAGCCGATGCTTCCGTTGTTGTATTTTCTGTTCCTGTATTTGTAGCGATATTCGCACGAATATTTTTGAAAGAGCCCTGCGGGCTATTTAACGTCGTTACCGTATGTCTGACATTGATCGGCGTGGTATTAATAACACGACCGTCTTTAATTTTTGGCAATACCATAGAATCTCTCTCAGATGGAAATATTAATCCAGGACATGCGGATTTATGGGGTGCTGTGGCTGCTTTCTCAGCTACTTTATTTGGCGCGAACGTATACGTTTTATTGCGCGCATTGAAAGGTATTCATTTCTCCGTTATAATGACAAATTTCGGTTCGTTTGCTTTGATACAAACTACATTTATATCATGGATCATTGGCGCGTTATGTTTACCACGCTGTGGTACAGATAGACTTTTGGTTGTTGCACTCGCACTATTTAGTTTCGCAGGTCAAATCTTATTGACCTTAGCCCTTCAGATAGAACAAGCTGGTCCGGTGGCCATAGCAAGATCTACAGATATTGTTTTTGCATTTTTCTGGCAAGTGTTATTTTTTAATGAGATACCAAACCGATATTCCGTAGGAGGCGCTATATTGGTCACAAGTTCAGTTTTGTTAACAGGACTAAGAAAATGGGCTCTTTCTTTACCGGAAACATCTAATATCAAAAAGTCTCTTGGAATTTTAATGATGTAAATAATTATAATTTTTTTTATTTAAACAAAATAAAAAACGGCTTAAAATAGATTGTATATTACAAAATTTATTAATTTATTCACATTTTATTTATTTAAATAAAATTTGTACATATAGTGTGTCTGCGCGTGTGTGTGTGTGTGTGTGTGTGTGTGTGTGTGTGTGTGTGTGTGTGTGTGTGTGTGTGTGTGTGTGTGTGTGTGTGTGTGTGTGTGTGTGTGTGTGTGTGTGTGTGTGTACAAATGTGTACATATAGTATTTTAAATTGATTATGCATAATATTTTCATTTTTATTTATACATGAAAATCTGGGACATTAAAAAAAGTAACGAGAAGATTTAAGGGAGAGAGTCAATAGAATCAATATGAAAATATAATCTTATGAATTGTAAAATCTCCCCCCTCTAGTCAAAAGTTCCACTATTTTGGATCAGCTTTATCTCATTGTAAACAAATTTTTTCTCTCTTATACTATGTATATTTGCTATGTAACCATGTAATCACGAATAAAATGAAAAACAAGAGTAAAGACAGACATGTAACATTTTTATTTTGCATTAGAGAGTCTGAGGTAGAAAGTCACAATTATGTCGAAATACGTCAAAATGACAAAAAATGATCGAAAAGTGAATTTTTGTAGTTATATTCTCATCATTTTGACGTTACTTTTTGATATCGTGACGTTTTGTTCTACTTGGGGTAATAATAAGGATTGAAAGAATTTCAGAAATTTCAGGAACTTGATTTGGATGGTTCCAAAATGTATAGAGGAATTTTATATTATGTATTAATTATAGCTATAAACCGTATTTTAATGTAGTTACAAACAGATGTAAGAAATACCTTTTTTTTAAATATTTTTTATTTTAATTTGGTAATATTATAATAATTTACTAGTACTAAAGTATTAAAATAAGTTTACATTTTATTACAAGCTCTAAAAATACGCATTATAGTAAAAAATATTTTAGATAAAAGTTGTTTAGTTTAAAGAGAAGAAAAAGACAAAAATATATTTAATCTTGGATATAAATGCCAAGATCAAATGTAAATAAAGATCAACCTAGTTTTTTTAAATGAAATCTCTAATTTTTCTACATAATCAATTTTTTATAATATTCGGCGTAAAAAGTTATAAAAATAATCAAAAATTGAATATTTTACGAAATATTTTATACTCCAACCTGACATAATTTTACATAAATTATATGAATAAGTATTTCATAAAATATTCATTTTTTTTATTTTACCTTATACTTTTTAATGTGAAGAATTAATTGAAATAAAGAAAACACAATTATTATTTTTAAGAAAAAAATATGTAACTATATATACACTCGTCATAGATTCATATATTTTTTCCTTAAATCAGGCAAACGAAATGTAAGAAATGCTTTTAAAAGATCAATAAATATATACTTTGATAAATGTAACCATTTTTTATTTGAATATGCAATTGTACATTCACAAGTAAAGAATCATTATTTTTAATATTTATTATATTTAAATTGCACAAAACAGAATATATGTATTCGTATTGTACAAAAATGCAAAATATTTCTTTAATAAAAAATGATTTTTTATTAAAATGTAGATTATATATTTAAATTTAAAACAGTAAATCTTTAAAACAATAATGAAACTGTTGTAATAATCGCAATATATTAATTATGTATATGACAATCTTTTGATTTCTTGTCAAACTAAATACAAAGAATTTGATCAAATTAAATAATGATTTGAGTTCTAAGTAGAATTATATATTTACAATACTTTCTTCGCTTAATTTTATTAATTTTTTTCGCTTAATTGTATTAGAATATTCACAGAACTGATCAGTAGTCTATTATTTATATAATAGAAGATGAAAAAAAATATAATATACACATATATTAAGTAATTTAATTTGATGAGCTTATGTTAGATTTTTGCTCATACCTTGTTTTTCTAATTAAGATATAAAGGTCAACTTGAATTTTTAAAAATGCAAAATTCAACGTTTTATTCTTAAATTCAAAGAAATTATCATACTGAATAAAAAATTATTAGGATCAAAAAATATTGATAATTATTAAAGAACTGAATAAAAAATTATTAGGATCAAAAAATATTGATAATTATTAGTGTGGACTGTTCCACATATATAAAGGTAAAAAAATAATCTAAAAAATCCTTGCTTTTAATCCAGAACCATGACGAGTAGGATAATGGTTCCTTTTTTCACTTTTTTATATTAATAATTTTATTATTACATAAATGCAACACTTTTGCACTTGCAAGATGCAATTGCATATCTAGTTTTAAGTGCAAATATTTATTTTTTGTATTAATTTATATTATTATTAGAATACTATATATCAACTGATTTAATATTTAATAAAAAAAAATTATACATATACACACATACACACCCGCGCGCGCACACATACAAACTCTATAATTCACGTTATAAGATTTATTATATTTTAAAATATTTTTTTTTTATAATTTATAAATTAAATATTGCATAAATCAAGTTATTTCTATGAAATACATTTAAAAAAATTGTAAAGATGTAATATAAAGGCTATTTCATATATTTTGGTAATTGGCACAAAAATAGAAATCTAAATCTATTATCTTTTTATATAGATATTATTCCTTAATTATATAATATTAGCATTCATAAAAATAAAAACTACTTGATTCTTTTACAATAAATATCTTCTTTCTTTCTTATCTTTTCTTTAAAGCTAATACATATTTCAATATATATATATATGAGTACTATATTAATGTATTGTGAATATTAATTGCAACATATAGTGCAATGGATAGTGCACTATATGTTCCGAAAGAAGAAAATATATAACATAATTATTGTATCAAAGTAATAAAATATAGTAAGTTATATATATGTTTATTATAACATAGAATAGATAATGTACTTTTTTAAAGTTATCTTATATATAAAAGCATACATATCTATTTTTATACACCAATTACTCGCTATGACCTGCAGCCCTACGCAATAATACATATATCTTTTCTTTGATCCAATCCTTATTATATGGAGCATAAGTATTGGTCGATTTTTGATACACAAGACATGATAAATCTGTCAACTGATCAACGAAATCAAATAATTGACTGATGTCATAGGTAATAGTTGGAGTATTTGGGTTTCGTCTTTTTAAATGTTCTTCATAAATTTTACATACACCTGCAATAAAAGAACAATAAATGATGATCATACAATATAAGCTTACAATTGATATAAGAATTTTCTAAAGATATAAAAATACACAAATATATTTGATACTGATTTAATGATGACCCATAAAAAATTAATTTTATTCTCTTGTATTATTTTCTACATCTTTAATATTTCTTAAAATATATAAATATTAATCTGCTTAAAATGAATTAATTTTATAACTTATAATATATGCAATTATTTTATGCAAAAAATTATATATATTATAGAAAAACTGAATAAATATATATATATATATATATATATATATATATATATATATATATAATATAATATAAACGTATATGTAACATATTTACCTTCCATACATTCATTAACGTTTTCATAATCAGAATATGTTCTCGTTTCAGGTCTGTGGCCAGGCTGTACCAGTAATATTGTATGAGACTAAAATCAAATTATATAAAATATAATTTTAAGTATTACAAATAAGTTAATAAGTATTGTTAATTATAAGCCAAATGTAAATATTAAATAATCAAATACATATACATATATATATATATATATATATATATATATATATATATATATATATATATATATGTAAAGCAAATATGATTTCATAATGTTATAATATAAAAATATTTGTATCAAAATTGTAATAAATTATGGTCAATTTTAAAATATATATAATTTGTATAAATATTGATATAAATAGCATTCTCAAATCTAAACAAAATTTTTTATACACATGCACACATACACATACATATATACAATTCTAAATATCTAAATTTCGTTAAATACTTATCATTATTTATATATATCTCTTAATTTTACAAACAATTCTAAATTATAATTCACACACTTTGGACACCATTATTATTTATTTACAAGATCAATGTGTAATACAGATATAAACAAGTAAATTTATCAAATGTACAATATCGTTCACAGTATAAATTGATAGAAAAATACAATTTACATCTATAAGCAAATAAACAAATTATGATTGTGAATTTATCCAAGTAATTCTCTGCTTACCATCTTTTTATTTATGCGCTAACAAATTGGATTATAGAATAAAGCCACGATTTGGATGTTTTTTTGAAGTTTCAGGAGAGAAGCCTCTACAAAAGAAATCTCTATCGAAAGTAAATTATTACAACGATTACAACTGTTGCTCACAGAATCGTACAAGCAGAGAGAAACCTAAGAGCGGCTACGCCGGCGTTTTTCGAGGGACACTTTCTACATGTCGTGCAGCAGCGCCATTACATCCACTTTTAGGAATTGAAAACACTTAGCCACATTCACTTTTCGATACTGTCGGTCAAACTTCTCATTTGGTTTATGTCCTTGCTACATCCACTTTTCGACAATGATGGTAAACTTATCGTTTGGTTCAAGTCTGTGCTATATCCATAAATTGTAGATAAGAAATTTCATATATAAATTAATTAATGTATTTTATTAGTTATTGCGTAATTGCGTGCAATATTTTTATATACTACGAATAACATTAATCCGACTGTAATTATAATTGACTTTAGAGAAGAATAATGAATATAATTAGTTCATTTCTTACGACTTAAGGCTTACTACAGCTATTGTAGACCCGGCTTAAAGGTGGAAGCACATAAAATTGCAGAAGCCGTAAGCAGAAGGCAGATACCATAGCGCATGCGTACGATATCTGAATTTCCAATCTACATAAAAATACATACGCATAGCCACAAGTATAAGGCTGGTTCCACAATAGCTGTCGTAAGTCGGATGTCGAAGAGTTGACCAATCATAGTTGACTTCAGAGAAGAATAATCGATTATGATTGGTCAACTCTTCCGACATCCGACTTATGACAGCTATTGTGGAATCACCTTAAATTCATTGTAGCCGGTTCTACTAACAAAGGAAGTATCACAACTGTCCGACATCAATTTGATTCTCCTTAAAATATGTTATTAAACACACAAATCTAAAACCTCGTCTACAATAGCCGTAGAACGTAAGGTTTTCGAAAATGCTTGACTGTCATTGGTCAATTTGCTTGTGATCTTACGTTCTACGGCCATTGTAGATGACCCATAAGCGACTGGTATTTTTTTATGCGTGCGTTAATTCATGTTTAGAAAATAAAACATTCCTTTGAAAGAAAGCAGTATTTTATTCTTTCAAAGTCGAATATCGTCGAAACTATAAGAAATAGAAAAAAAATTGGTAAATGAAAGTTTAACGGTTTGAAGAGTACTTTAAAGTTATGAGAAAAAATTTTTTATTTTAATTTTTTTTCAAAAAACCCCCACTACTCATATTTTATTCAAAAATTGTTAATTTTTTTTCACCAAATTAAAACTTTTATTTTAATAATTTTTTTTTGCTATCTCTTATAGTTTCGACGATATTGGACTTTGAAAGAAAATACCGCTTTTTTTCAAAGGAGTGTTTCACCCCCTAAACATGAATTAGCGCACGTATCAAAAAATACATGTCTCTTGGATTTTTGTGTTTAACAACTTATTTTAAGGAAAACCAAATCAGTGTCGGACAGTTGTGATACTTCCCTCGTAAGTGAATCGCATTACAAAAAATTAAGAACGAATTTATATTGATTGACACGTAACCCAAGTAGCACATGTTCGTTTTATAAACGTTTTATAACGTTTTCTAAACGCATCTTTTCGTATTAGATACGTTTAGAAAACGTTTATAAAACGAACAGTGCTACCTGGGAAGTATTCTCATTATTTATTTATCAACGTAATGAAAATTCATTATCAACGTAATAATAATACAGTCAGACCTCTTATCCTACGACCCTCTTATGCTACGAAACCTCTTATCCTACGACAAAAAATCCTCTCGCGAAAGGGGAATTATACCCCCACTCTCAAATTTTTGTCGTAGGATCAGAGATTTAAGGGGAAGATTCCGGACCGAAAATGTCATAGGATAAGAGATCCGACTGTACTATATTATTTTAATCGAAAGGTTTTATCAAACATTCTACATATTTATTTATAATTTAAAAATTTTAAGACAACTAAAACAGATTTTAATTTTTACAATAATTTAAATATGTGTTTGAAACAAAAAAAAATATATTAATATTTAAATTAGCAAAAAAGAAGAGTGTCAACAGTACATGGTGTTCCCAAGCGGTCACCCATCCAAGTAATGCCCAATGTTGCTTAATTTCAATGATCGGACGAGAACTGGTGCTTTACAACATGGTATGATCGTTAACGATAATAATGTTTCTGATTAATATAGATATATCAAAGCACCTATGAAAAAATAACTTAGGTTTGTTTTTTTTACATAAAACGTACTTTGCTTAACTTGTCATTTAAACACAAAATTAGGAAAATATGTTAAGGTGGAAGTACATAAAATTGCAGAAACCGTAAGCAAAAGGCAGATACTATAGCGCATGCGTACGGTATCTGAATTTCCAATCTACAGTTGGACCTCTTAAGGCCAGTCTACAATGGTAGTAAGCGATACAGAGTAAGGAGTAAGAAGTAACAACTAACGAATTAAAAGCCGGGAGTAATGAAATGGGCAAATCCCATTTCATACTCCTCACTTCTTGCTCCTTACTCTGTACCGCTTACTACCATTATAGACCGGCCTTTATCCTACGACATTTTCGGTCCAGAATCTTCCTCTTAAACCTCTGATCCTACGACAAAAATTTGAGAGTGGGGGTATAATTCCCCTTTCGCGGTCGTAGCATGAGAGGATTTTTTGTTGTAGGATAAGAGGTTTCGTAGCATAAGAGGGTCGTAGGATAAGAGATCCAACTGTACATAAAAATACATAAGCATAGCCACAAATATAAATTCATTATAGCCAGTTCTACTAACAATAAGTGGAATCGCATTACAAAATATTAAGAACGAATTTATATTGATTGACACGTAAGTATTCTCACTATTTATTTATCAACGTACGTTACATATTAATTAAAAATAATCCGATTTATGTCGTGTTTGGTTTCATTTTAATCGCAAAAATCTCACTAATCCATTACATATATATATATATATACAGTTGGATCTCTTATCTTACGACCCTCTTATGCTACGAAACCTCTTATCCTACGTCAAAAAATCCTCTCATGCTACGACCGCGAAAGCGGAATTATACCCCCACTCTCAAATTTTTGTCGTAGAATAAGAGGTTTTGTAGCATAAGAAGGTCGTAGGATAAGAGGTCCAATTGTATATATATGTATATATACAGGGTGTCCCAGAACAACCTTCCGTCCGTAAAATGACATATTTCTGACACAATTCTAAGACAATTTTTCCTTTACCAAAATTTGATTTGAAGTGTAGTTTTTGAGCAAAGTTTATAAGCAAAAATAAGTGTTCCTTAAAATAACGTTTAATGACCAAAAGTTGTTCCGGATCGCCGATCGGATGATGCAATCAGCTAATTGCGATGTGTGTATGTCTGAGTATGTGCGTAAAAGAAAGGGACAGAGTGAGTGAGAGAAAGAGAGAAATAACCGTCTTCGCGACGGCGACGCTCCTTCGATTGTCATCGACATTGTCGTCTTCAGACCGATCGATATATTGATTTTCCGGCTCAGCTGAGAGACACATCACGTGTAGCAATCAGCTGATCGCAGCGTCCGACGTTATTTTAAGGAACACTTATTCCTGACGTAATTATAAGACATTTTCTTCTTTACCAAAATTTTATTTAAAGCATAATTTTATGTTATAAGATAAAATAATTAGTGACTCATGCGGCAGTAATCACTCGTCGGACGGTCAGCTGCGCCCGCGCTCGCGGTGCGCCGCGCCGCTCCTGCCTGCCTTCTATACTCGACGTGTGATTTGCTAACTATTTTTGCTTATAACTCAAAAACTATGCTTCAAATTAAATTTTGATAAAGGAAAAATTGTCTTAAAATTGCGTCAGGAATACGTCATTTTACGGACGGAAGATTGTTCTGGGACACCCTGTATATATATATATATATATATATATATATATATATATATATATATATATATATATAATATATCTGATCTTTATTCTATTTAATTGAATCTATCGATATTTAAAAGTTTATTATTGTATTATACAGGGTGTCCGGTAATAATCGCCCAACCTTTCATGGGCAGATACAGCAGGTCAAACCGAATAGAAAAGTCCTCTACCATTTTGCAATTTTCGTATCAATTACCGAAAATTTAATTAATAAAGATTGACAAATCCAGACGAATACAAGCGCGCGACGAGAAGGCCCATCCTACTGCTACGCGGTTACTAGGCGCTCATTGAATGATAGGAGGAGCGGTCTACGACTAGCAATGGCGTATGAGTAGCGCGCCTAGTAACCGCGTAGCAATAGGATGGGTCTTCTCGCCGCGCGCTTGTACTTGCGCGGATTTGTCAATTTTTGTTAATTAATTTTTCGGTAATTATTACGAAGATCGCAAAATGATAAAGAACTTTTCTATTCGGTTTGACTTGTTCTATCTGCCCATGAAAGGTTGGGTGATTATTACCGGACACCCTGTATTTGTAGAACAATATAATGTTCTAAATTATTAAATTGTTGAAAGAAAGAAAATTTTTTTATATAAAATCAGTTTTTAATTTGTAAAATGTAGAATGTATAAAAATAGAGTTTAATAAAAGAAAAAAAATTACAGAAAATCAAGATATTGGTAAAATTAGAATATTGACAATATTTATTTGGTTATTTGATATTAAAAGTAAATTATTGTCAGAGTGAAGAGAAATAACAAATTATTTTTGGGTGAAAGTGAATAAGCAAAATAATAAATTTTGTGGACATAGCACGGAACAGAACCATAATCTGTGGACATAGGATGTTATCCTCTGAGAAGTTTTGTGGACATAGCTATGTAGTTTCAATGTCCATTTTTTATGGACATAGAGGCGTCTTGAATTAATATGCCTAAGACCTAATCTACAATGTGCTCTTTGTTTCCTGTTTCTTAGGTCGATATTCATAGTCCGATCTTATATTTAAGATCGTCTTAAAATCTCGTTCAACCAATGAAGTAGCCACATAGCATCATTTTATTGGTTGATAAGATCGGACTATGAATACCAGCCTTAGAAATTAATCCAATCCTGTTCGATTATTCTTCTTAAAATCAACTGCAATTGGTTAATTTCTAAAGAAACAAGAAGCAAAGAGCACATTGTAGATTAGGCTTAAATCGAGGGGATGACCACTCTCAGGAGTCTCAGGCTTCTCTCTGATTATATAGTTTTTGCGCGTATAAGTACTGAATAGGAGGGAGAAATAAAAGTTTTCAACTTCGAGAATATAAATTCTTTCCGATATGGATAAAAGAAAATTAATGTTTAATACAGGCTTGCATAAAAATTTACAATCAGTCAGTCAATTATCAGAGCGAATCAGTTCTATTACGAGCAATAAACAAACAAGTTCTCATGATGGAATATTATCAGATATCGAATCATCATCAAAATCATTAAATAATCAGTCAATAATAAAAAATAAGTCTTTTATCGAAGATAGAGAAAATTTTTTTGAAACTGAGAAAGATATGTCAAATAAAAATACTTTCACTATTGACAATAAATTGAAAACTAAGACATTAATGTCAAAACAGCTTAACAGTCAAATATCAGGGAGTACATCTAAGACGAGTCAACAAGATAACAATAATCATTTGTCAGGAGAAGATGCATTAATGACAAACAGGTCTTTACATACTGTTAATCATTCAGTTGGACGGAAACGTAAAGTTGCTTGTTCATCGGAGGAAGCTTCAGATAGTGATCTTGACTTTTCTTATAATGAACGTACAGCTGTAAAGAAGAAACGCAGTGAAATTGATAAAAGTTCACAACATGTTGCCCAAGATATTAATTCCAGTCATGATTTTTCCGAAAAAAGACTTTCTTTGGTGTCTAAATCTGTTAAATCAATTACTGAATCTATTTTTCAAAAAAAGCAGCAGGATAAATATAAAAAATCTTTTTCGTCTACAGAGTTGAAGAAAAATAGACTTAACAAAAGTTCAGAGGAATATAGAATTAACAATGAGGGACATTCTTCAAAAAAACAAAATTTCCATGTATCACCTGTTCTTTCTAACTTTTTGCAGAAATGTGGTATCACAATATCAAATGATGGTGTACATACACTTAGTAAGTTTTTTATTTTACGTATTTTATTATTTTATTTATAGTCAAGAAAGGATGAATAGAATTATAGAATTATGAAAATAATATTAAAATTTCTTTGTTTATGTAGATGTTCCTTCAGCCATTGTGAAATGTAAGATGAGAAAAGTATTAAGCTCAAAGCAATATCAGAAAAAAGATATAATTGATTTGATAGAGGAACATGTTAGAAATGAAGAAAATTTTGAAAAAATGTTAAATGATATGGAATTATCTATCGACAATAGAAGTTTTAGTACTTTAAATAAAATATCACTGGCAAGAATACTACTAGAAGTTACAGAAATTCAAGTAGATATATATAATATATTTATCTCTAAACTTAATGAATCTATTCTTTTAGTGTAAGTATATATATATATATATATATATTTATATCAAAAATTGTTATCAATATAATTTTACTAATGTGAGTTTAAATTCACAAATACTAACTTCTGCTATATATGTGATAATAATTTAAATAATAAGGGCAAAACAATTAATATAAGATTCTTTTCTCTTGGAATGTAAAAGTAATGATATAAGAAATAATTAAATTTTAGTAATTACATTAATTTTGATTTTTTATTTGTATTATATATAAATCATAATTATTTATATTATAACATATTTATTATAAATTATATAAACTAAATCGTTTAATGTACAGAAGATATTTTACATAAAATGTTGCTATCTTCTCTGAAACTTACAAGGAGAGATCATGTACTCTGCTTCACCACTTTTTATAAAAATTTTTTTATGAGTAGTTGTCCAATGAAGTTTCCATGCAAAGCCATTCAATGCACTTCTTCGAATTTGCAGAGAAAGAATACTCATAAAGAAAAAAAATGAAGGATAAAAATTTAACGCAAAATGTTCCCGAAAAATTCATATGTAATATATATTTTTAAAAAATAATTTTTTTTATGAATTTTTTTCCATGCAAATTTCGAGAAGTGCATTAAATTATTTTGCAAGCAACCTTCATTGGAAGACAACTACAGTCGGATCTCTTATCCTACGACATTTTCCGTCCGAAATCTTCCCCTTAAACCTCATTCTATGACAAAAATTTGAGAGTGGGGGTATAATTCCCCTTTAGCGGTCGTAGCATGAGAGGATTTTTTGTCGTAGGATAAGAGGTTTCGTAACATAAGAGGGTCGTAGGATAAGAGGTCCAACTGTACTCATAAAAAAATTTACCTCAAAATCAATGAAGCAGAGTATGTGGCCAAAAGTTGCGAAATTTATGCAAATATTAAAATGTAAAATTGTTTTTAATAAATAATGTTTTTTTAATGTTTATATATAATTGTTAATTATTAATTATCAATTATTATTTAAATTATAAAATTATTCTTTTTATCTTTCTTTATGAGCATTTAGATTGCGCATACATTTTGCATTAAATTCTTATTCTTTATTTTTTTCTTTATAAATTTTTTGCTCTGCAAATTTGGAGAAGTGCATCAAATGGCTTTGCAAGCAAACTTCATTAGATGACAACTACTTATAAACAAATTTTTATCAAAATTGGTGAAGCAGAGTACATGACCTCTCCTTGTTAGAAAAAAATATTTCAAATAAAATTTATAAGATTTTTAGAGAAAAAAATGATCTTAATTTTTAACTAAGGTCATTTTTCAAAGTCATGTAAAAATAAATTTTTTTTTCTTTAAGTGGACATTTCCTTAATTTTTTTATAAATCGATTTTTTTCAATATTTGGCATAAAAAATTATAAAAATAGAATGACTAAAAATGAAATAGAAATATTTTAGAAATGAAATATTTTAAACTTTATTTTTACAATTTTATATAAATTATAAAATATTTTATTAACTATTCAACTTTTATTATTCCATTCTTATAAACTTTTTCATACTGAATATTGCAAAAAATTGATTTATAAAAAAGTTAGGGTAGTTTTATATAAAAAAATTAAGTTGACCGTCACATGATTTTGAAAAACGACTTTAGTTAAAACTTTAGTTAAGATTATCAACTTTTTTTTCGCAAAACTCAAATTTTGCCCAAAATATTTTTTGTATAACGTCAAGTTTCAAAGTAAACGCCTTGCAATACTATATGAAATATCCTATTTAACGTGATTTTAATATCAGAAAAAACATATATTTTATTAATACATTTTGCATATTTTTATAGAGATACTCCAGAAAAAGTACCTTGGGCTGTACAGTTGTTACATCAGTTTCGGTTTTTGGATACTATAACCAATGTTGATATAGTAACTACTAATATAGAACAACTATTAGAAACATGTCCATCATGGTTTCAATATGAACTAATTTTATTCTTGCCTGATATTTTGTCAGACATTCAGCATCAAAACATTGCTGAAATATTGACAAAAATGTTGGAAGAAAATTGTGAGCTGACAAATGTAATCTTAAACTGCATTGCCAGTTTTAATCTTGATAAGCAATATTTAGAAGAATATAAAATGAAAGTTTTACATTTGTTAAAAATAAATATGAAACTAGAATGTATACCAATTGTCATCAGGTATATTTGTATTTAGTTTTAAATTGTTCTCACATGTAATATGACATTTAGAGTTATATATAACTTTTCTAATTTTTAGATTTCTTCTAAACAATTATACTTCTTCTGATATTGTCAAACAAATGTTGCTTATACTACGCAATATAGAAATGCAACCTCTTACTGGGGATAAAGTTGAAGAGTGTTATAAAAATCAAGTACAAATAATTCAAACATTAAAGATGTGCATGTTATTGAATAAAGATGTGACACATGCTGCAATAATGGTAGTAAAAGATATCAATAAAAATCCAAAACCATTAGACTTGATCATTTTGCTCCTTGTATTTTCTGGAACGATAAAACAAAAACCTGCAGAAGCTCTACTGAAACAGAACATACGTTGTGGTTTTTATAGGATAAGCTTGCTTCATATACTTTACAATGATTACAAAGAGGTTTGTATATATTTTGTAAACAAAATATATGAAATCTTTATATTGTTAACAAATATACATGGGTTATGTTTATATATTATGTTTATTTCCAGATCATTCGAGAATTACAACCATTAATATTGCAATTAGCAAGTAAACTATTAAAATCTGAAGAACATGTGTTTATTAATTTTGCAATTGAATGGTTTCGATTGCAGTTTCTTAGTCAGAAAGAATCGTTGTTTAAACAGCGTGAAATTATAGAAAAGATTATTCTATTAATGGGTAATAATGATCAGACTGTAAAACATGCAATGACTATACTTTGTAAAATGGCAGAAAATACAATTGAAAGAGATTGTTTAGTATCGCAATGCAATCATCTGAGAATTTTATTAGAGAAAATAGATTGCTTCGGACTTGAAGAAATTGGCACTTTGAGTGATTTATTGTACAAATTGTGTTCAGTTGACAATACTACTTTAGAATCTTTACGAGACGACTTATTTATACTGTTGCAAAAACAATTGACCACTGCTAAACCAATGTAAGAAAGTAAAATAATATATTTATATGTATTTATATATATTTGTAATTATATATATGTGAATATATATATATATATATATATATATATATATATATATATAATATTTTAGATATATATATATATAATATTTTAGATATATATATATATATTTATTTTAATATATATATAAGATATAAATATTTAAATCATTTTCAGTACAAAATGCAAAGGTGTCATGGGAGCAGTAATGGCAATAAAACATCTAGCAGGAAAGGCTGATAGTTGTGATAAAGCTCTGAAATTATTTAGTATGTTTATTTTATACAATCTTTTAAATTTTTATATAATATAATAAAGTATATAATAAATTATCAAAAACCCAAGAGGTTTATATGTTATAAACTTAATATTTTTTGATGCATTATATTTTCTTTACAAATTATTACAAAACATGATACAGTAAAGGAAAATTAATATAAGTATCTGTATGTATGTGTACAGATAAGGTAATGAAGAGTGTAAAAAGTTGCCCAAAATCACAACCTTTGTTTTATGACCAATTGGCACAAGTAATTGCAGAAACTGAAACTATTAATATTAACTTTCTCCACAAAATTAGTGATTGCATTGAAGACGAGTTTGTTAATACATATATGACAGATAAACCACAATCCAGGTAAATAACATTTAAATTTTCTTTTGCATTATATATATATATATATATATATATACAGGGTGAGGAAAAAGTATGGAAACCCTGCAAAGCCTAAAAAAATCTAAGTTTTACAGAAAAAGAATCTAACGCAAGACCGAGAAAGAATCCGACCATCTAATGTAAGATCTATTCATTTGTTTTATTTATTTTATATTTTATATGAAAAATTTTTAAATATCAAGAAATTCTTAATCAAAAAAAGTTTTATTATAGTGTTTTAGAAAGCTCTTGAGGTAAGCTACAAGAATATGCAATTAAAAGTAGGGTGTTCCATTTAAGAAATTGAAGGTGACCTTCAAGCAACTATTCAAGGTCAAATCAATGACACCATTTTATGTTTCTCTCGAAACTATACAACTTGTCTGAAACACTTTTCTGTAAAACTTATTAATTTTTCGAGATTTTTCTATACTTTACCGTATATATACATATATAATTAATTTAATTTTATTTCAAGTATCTATGTAAACACCATGAGTTACACAACACACATGTATATATGTATATGTGTGAATCCCATGATGATTACATAAATGATGAATGTAAATAAATACTATATAATTTCTATTTATATTAGTGAAGATTTAGTACCTAAATTTGGACTAAATAATGCAGAACATGAGCCACAAAATTATGTGTTAAATTTTGGAAATAAAAGAAATGGTCCAATTGCACCAATATTGTTTCGACTTCTAAAGACATGTTGCATGAAGACTAGCGCCCATGGAGAATTGGAAGCTATAGATGCTCTTTTGGGTTGTAAAATGTTAATGCCACAAAATTTTGATATACCGGAACCTCCGATACTAGATCTCATTATATGCAGTATTAATTGGCAAGTATTAAAATTAAATTTCGTTCTTCTGATAATGTAATTAGTATTATGCATATAATTTTTTTCTAATATTTTATCAAGTTTACCTGAAGTGACTAATTGCAAAAGAAACGTTATTACAGGCTTAGGGAAATAATCACGGGCTTTGTTACACAAACAGATCCTTTACTACGAAAACAAGTATTAAAACGTTTAGACACTTTGATATATTTGCAAGGTGAACTAAATATGCTGTTAATGTTATGTGACACTAATTATCAACCTTCACCGTGTTACTTCCATTATTTTCCGTTACCACAATTTATAAAAATTGAGAAAAAGATTAGTAAAAAAGGAAAAAAGCCTACAAAAGGAAATAAATTGAACATTTCTGTAAATATAGAAGATGAATCCAGAGAAATAAGTTCTATATTATGTTCTAAAAATCCAGCATATTTCAGAAAATTTGATGCAAAGGTACATTAATAAGGATTTTTAACTTAGCTATATATATATAGAATGTTTCAACAAACTTTGAAAGTTATTCTAAAGACATTCCATTGAGAAAAAAAAATTGCATAAATATACATTCTCTCGCTTTTTGTATTCGAGATTATTTAAAAATTATTGAATCTCAATTTTTTTTTTCAAACATAACGATTATAAAAAAATCTGTAGATCATTTAATATTGATCATCTTTGTTAATATTATATTATTACTTTGTTTAGATAGCTCATCTTTTGGATGTTAAAATAAATTTACAGTCATCACAATCTGAGATGACAGGCATATCGATAAAACAAATTTGTTTCATTGTAAGAGAACTTTTAGCAATATTCGAAAATGAACCTTCCAAAACTTTTGTGGAAGATTTAATACACCTATTGCCAAAGATTTGCTCGAAATTGGACGATGTTGTTGGCAGATTGAGACAAGATAACACTAATGATTTTAGGAAAGCGACAAAATTATTATTATGCCTTCTTACTAAAATTTTCAGTTGGAAAGGATTTTTGAGTGTAACGTACAACACGTTGCTACGAGGTATGATATATATTTTTGTAAATTATAAGTTATATTTTATTTATCTAAAATAAAAATAATTAAATTATATTTTGTAAAATAAAAATTATTATTTTACAAAATATAATAAATTAATATTATTAATTATTAATATTATAATATTAATTATTAATATATTAAATTATAATATATTACTAAATTATATAAATTATGTAAATTATTACAATATATTACTAAAATATGTACTTTATACATTTTATCAATATTTTTATTTTTTATTCATTCATTTTTGTTAGAGGGATTACGTAGTTTAGCTGGACAAATTAATGCAGAAAATGCACGATTACGATCTTGCAAGGAACTTGTTGCGGAATCGTACAAATATTTTGAATCACTGTCGGACATTGCTACCGAAATATCATTAGCTACTGCTCTTGTCAACATGTGTCAATCATTAATGAAACATTCTGAAACCTATACCCAACAGCATAAAAATAAACATTGTAAGTTTAATAAATAGTTAAAATAAAAAATTATTATTATAATAATTTATAAGTTTTTTGTTGTGGATGTCGAAAGTTTTTTAAATTCCTTATATTGTTATTTTATTTTAGCAAAATTAGCTTATGGATTCCTTTGCCTGGAATGGCCCGAGGATAGATATACTGGTTCTCAATATAAATTATCTATTATTCAATTATTAAATAACTGGATAGACAATGAACCATCGCCATTAGATACAGTGACGTCAATTTTGGAATGGTTACCAGAGGAAGTCTCCAATTTTGAAAATGTCCAAAGTGTCTTAACAAGAATGCCTTCTCTAAATAGAAATATTTTCCAGTTATTATATAAAAAACTATTTGATGGTTTAATTAAAGGTATCAATATATCATTGTCAGCAGTCAATTCGTAAGTATAATCTTATTATTTCTAAAAAACAATTTCTTCTTCCTAAAATAACGAAGTTTATTGTTTTGTTTAAAGATAAATATTTAACGCATTTATAAATTAGTACATAATGTAATTTCCATTAAGAATTTGTCAATATAAATTCCAATTAATTAAATTTATTGCTAAAACATTTTTTTTGTAGAGATCCAAAAAGAATAAAAGTATGGTACAACATTGCATCAAATGTTCAAAAACTTGTGCAGATTTGTAAAACATTGAAAACAAATCCTACTATACTACTGTTTCTAAGATATATGCCTCTTCTAATAAGACAGTTTTTAAATATTGGTATGCCAATATTAGAACATAATCTAAAGTATCAAACAGATGATGTAACTAGTATTTTAAAAATGATGCAAGGTAAAGAATAATTTTCTTGTTGAAACATTTGTTAGACAGTGTTACATATAAGATAAGATACTAACTTTAATGATAACTTCTCTAATGAGGATCAATTTCTTCTTTACAAAATAGAAAGAAGGTCAACATTTATATCAATTTTAAAATCGCCAAATTTAAAATTCTGTAACATTAGAGCCATGAATTATTGAACACCTTGTACATGATAAACAATAAAATATATAATATTTTCTAATTCATATAATGTTATGTTTAGGTGGTACACGATACTTACATGCTATATGTTGTGACTGCACAGAAAAAAAGAACTTATTACTGACTAAATATGTGCCTGCAGCAAAGTCTATATTGGAGAAATTAATTTACCATGTCAAAGGGATGCTTGTTCTTAATGATAGTGCAACAGCTTTTTGGATGGGAAATCTTGTCAATAAGAATTTAGAGGGTCGTGAAATCCTTTCACAGGTTTCTTTCACAGTTTAAATTACTTTTAACTTTGCTTTTATTATATTTATGTACTGAAATAGAAAAATAAGTAAACATTAATGAAATAATTTAATATATTTAATATATTTATTATATTTTTTAGACGTCAGAAGAAACCACTACATCAGAAATTAATGCAGCTTCTGAAGAATTAATAAATGCATCATCTGAAATTTTAGATTCTGATTTGGGCGAAGATCCAATAGAAGAAATAGAAGATATTGAAGACAATGACGTTGATGATTTGTAATTTTTTTAATACAAAGGGTAAGTCAGAAAATAAAGTAAATTTCTATAATATAGTATTGTAATATATGTATATAATATACTGTAAAGAATTATAAAAATTTGTATATATGACACTAATGATATATTTTAGTTAAACATTTATTAATTTTTTGCTATTTTATTCTTCTATCTAAAATCTTAGAAAAATTATTAATTATTTGTAACATTTTTAGTTAAACAATGGAAATAAAAGTTCACAAGAGCTTAATAGTTTTCACTCAAAAGGCATTATAAAGTCTTTGAAAAGGTGCTACAATATCTTTTCAGTATAAAGAATTAACACGGGATTAATCATAAATCTTCATTTTAGATTAAGATTATGTATTCATATATTATTATAAGGAGCTACTTAGAAGAAAAAATTATTAGAGAAGAGAAAACAAAATACATTGTATTTACATTTACATTTTATTTACATATAAAACAATGGAATTATTCATTATATTACAAAATCCAGACTAACAGGATTTACTTATAAAATATTATATAAGAATGATATATTTATTTTTCCACAATTGTAAGATTCAATAAATAAGAAAATATTTTGTTACAAACAAAATTTACTTTCTCTTATTATATGAACGATATGAAAAATAAAAATTAAATATGTTAAAAAAATAATAAAACAAATAATAAGTAATATAATAATTAATACAATTATATAATACTTTACTTAAAGCAAATAAAGATAAAATATAAATAAGAATAAATAACAATTTTTATTGAGAATGTAATATATAACACATTTGTAATACATGTTTTTGACGAAATGGGCTACCTGCTGTGGGTATAGTTTTATGTATTCTATTTTTATTTCATTATTACACAATAATCATGGTAAAATATACAGATTTATATTGCTTGAATATATATATATATATATATATATATATATATATATATATATATATATATATATACACACATGTATATATTCTAACTATTTAGAATGTTGTCTCACATATTCTAATACATTTTTTTTATGCAGATTGTATTAGAATTTAATATATCACTCTTGCAATGTATAATAAATACATTACAGTTTTAAATATTGTACACAATGCAGAAGATTACATACATGAGAATGATCTATGATACTATATTGTACATATACAGACAGACATAATTTGAAAAAATTATTTACACACTTTGCATCATTACAATAATTTAATTCTATTTGTATGTCTATTGCTAATGAGAGTATAGACACAGATTATAATTATAATTGATTTAAAATACATATAATATACTTTTAAGCCCATTTTAGATGATCTATAATTTGACCAAATTTGGGATAAAATTCTATTTACAAATTGTACATGTGTAATACAGAAAATATTGAGAATGCATATGAAATACATTAAATCAAAATATATATCAAGATATATACATTAAAAAACATGTTATGTATAAAATTATATAAATAAATGAATAAATAAGTAAATAAATATATAAATATAAACTATAAGTAGAAATAAATAAATATATATATATATATATATATATATATATATATATATGTATGTGAGTGTGTGTGAGTACATATATATTTGAATTTAAAAGCTATAAAAAGAAATGATTTATTTGATTGAGTATTCCAGGTACTAATTGTGTATGTATATACAGGGTGACCCCATTTTAATGTACCACCCCCAAAAACTTTTTTATTTTTGATTGTAGAAAAAAATACTTCAGATAAAAGTTGTATGGTTTCGAGGAGGTCGTAAAATTGTGCCATTGGTTTGTCCTTGGATAGTTGTTTGAAGGTCACGTGAAGGTCATCTTGAATTTCTTAAATGGGACACCCTATTAATTGCATATTCTGTAGCTTCCTTCGAAAGCTTTCCGAAACACATATAATAAAATATTTTTCATTAAGTATTTTTCGAGTTATGAGGTTTGAAAGTTCCAATATTTTGATATCAAATACGAAATATCTCGTAAAATATTCATTTTTCAATTTTTTTTAAGGAAACAATCATGTATTTTCTTTATGATTATTATTATGTACTAAAAGTATTAAAATAAAATAATCGAAAAATTAATATTTTACGAAATATTTCGTATTTGATGTCAAAATACTGCAATTTTGAAACCTTATAACTCGAAAAATACTTAATGAAAAAATATTTTATTATAGTGTTTTAGAAAGCTCTTGAGGTAAGTTACAAGAATATGCAAAAATATATGAGGTATCCCGTTTAAGAAATTCACAAAGTGACCTTCATATAACCTTCAAACAACTATCCAAGGCAACCAATGACAAACCAATGGCACAATTTTATGGCCCCCTCGAAACCATACAACTTTTGTCTGAAGTATTTTTTTTTCTACAATCAAAAATAAAAAAGTTTTTGGGGGTGGTACATTAAAATGGGTCACCTTCTATATATATATATATATATATATATATATATAGAAGGTGACCCATTTTAATGTACCACCCCCAAAAACTTTTTTATTTTTGATTGTAGAAAAAAAATACACGCATATATATATATATATATATATGCGTGTACGAGTGTGTGTATGTACAGGGAGAATCACTAAAGATGTTACAGACTAATATTTCTGACACGGAACGAGAGATAAAAAAATATTGTGAAATGGCAAAAAGTGTTCAGTTCTTATTGGGTCTCGTTAGTTCAAGAGGGTCTTTGAAATAATCTTAACAACTTCGCTTAAAAATCTAATGCCAAACGATTGATAGAAAATAAAAATTTCATATTTCATTCAATTTCAGAAATGTTAGTTGGTAACACCTTTAATTCACTCTATATATATATATATATATATATATATACAGGGTGTCTCATAACTAACGAGCCAACGCTCGTAAGCGGGTAGAGTACAGTGAACTGAACAAAAAAGTATTAGGTCATTTTGCGATTTTCGCAATAATTATTAAAATATTAATAAAAACGCTTAGCGAACAATATTATACATATGTACAAGATGTCCGGTAATAATCGCCTCACCTCTCTAGGGCTTATAGAGCAGATCAAACTGAACATGAAAGTCCTGTATCGTTTTTCGATTTTCGCAATAATTATTAAAATATTAATTAAAAACGCTCAGCGTATGAGTGCGCGCCGCATATAGCGCTCAGCATACCCTGAGCGTTTTTAATTAATAGTTAAATAATTATTGCGCTATAATAATTATTTGACCTGTTCTATCTGCCCTAGAGAGTTGGGACGATTATTACCGGACATCTTGTAGATATGTATAATATTGTTCGCTAAGCGTTTTTAATTAATATTTTAATAATTATTGCGAAAATCACAAAATGACTTAATACTTTTTTGTTTAGTTTACTCTACTCTATCCACTCACGAGCGTTGGCTCATTAGTTATGAGACACCCTGTATATATATATATATATTATATATATATATATATATAGAGGCCATAAAATTGTAAAACAAGTAGGTATATTTTAATTGATTTAGTTGAATATATCTGGAAGTGAAGAGATTTTAGAAAAAAATATTTCAGGCAAAATTTAAAAAAAAAATGATTTTTTCTTCTTTAAGACAATTATATTCTTTACACTAATTGATTCCTTTCATTATTCTGTGTATAAAAATATTGAGGTAAATTTTTCAGAAAATAAATATTTCATAGTTTTTATAAAATTATGTCGAATTAAAAAAATGTATGACTATGATATAATTGTTATGATTTATATATATGTATCGATAGCTTCATAATTTATGCAAAATTATATCAAATTGAAATATAAAATATCTTGTAAACTATTAAATTTTTGGTACTCATAACTTTTTACGCACAATATTGCAAGGAATCGATTTATATAAAAATTAGAGTAATTCTATTAAAAAAATAAGATTAATTTTTATATGACTCTGACCCGTACTCTAAGGTCAAATCAATGATACCATCTTATGTACTTTTTGAAGTTACAAAACTTTTATGTGAAACATTTTTCTCTAGAAACAACATTTTTGAAATTAATAATTCGTCACGCTTTATTTTGTCAACCTTATAAACAAAATATTCACTTCTATACTACAACTATACACATACAAATAAGTATATATGCGCACGCTTCAAATTTATACGTATACATAAGGGGAGGAAAAAGTATGGAAACCCTGGAAAATCTCGAAAAATATAAGTTTTACAAAAAAACGTTTTAGACAAAAATTGTATAGTTACGAAAGGGACATAAAATGGTATCATTGATTTGACCTTGAATAGTTGCTTGAAGGTCACGTAAAAGTCACCTTCAATTTCTTAAATAAAACACCCTATTATTTTTAATTGCATATTCGTACGCACGCGTGTGTATATCACAGACATCTATATTATATATGGATGTCTATGGTATATAAATATATAAGGACACAATATATAGTTTTCTGCACACTATATCTGTATCTAAACCTAATCTAATGTATTTGATAAACTTTTTTTATAAAACTATTCTAACTTTTTCAAGCTTTTTTCTTCCTCTTTTTTTTCTTTCTTCTTTTTTTCTCTTTTACTTTTCTATCTTTCTTCTCTTTTTTCTGTATTTTCATTTTTTGTATCCTCTTTCCACCTCTCTTTCTTTCTATTTCTCTCTCCCTCTCCCTCTCTTCACTATTCTTTTACTTTTTTCATCATTTTTTTCCACCCTTTTTCTTTTTTTTTCTTTTTTCTCTTCTTTCTTTCTCTTTCTTTTATTCTCATTCTTTCTTACTTCTCTTTCGTTGCTTATATCTTTTTTGGCACATGAATTCACGTTTTGTTCGAAAAGTCATTTGATAGTTAGTCTACATTTTTAATCGACAATCATTAGAAAATATAAATACTTTTTAACGTATATCTATTATAAACTGCACATACAATATTGCCTATTATATGTGACATTTATATATGTTTTATATTTTATATTGTAAATAATATTTTGCACATACATAGTTCAAGAAATAATGATTTTACATTAAACAAAGAAATATATATATTATTTGTACTACACATAGAAAAAATTAATAAAAATTGTGTGAAAACTTTATACTGCTTATATCTCTTTGCTATTATGAAATTTATACAGTTAAAAATATATTTTACATCAATATGTTTATATCAATTTATCATTTGTTTATGTCAACATTTATCAGAAATTTGTTACAGTAAAAACTAATAGATTTTCCAAAATGTTGCTATTCTCTTTTGATAAGAAAGATTTCTAAAAGAAATTTATACAGCACATACATATATCTTTTACATATATAGACATTTCCATGAAATATATTGCATGAAAAAATAAGGAACGCTTTCTTCTCGTCGAAAATTATTCAATTTTTAAAAATGTCATTTAACAAAAAATTATTAGTGAGTAATTTTAAAAATAATTTTGTAGAGCGAAAGTTCTCTACTTTTATATTCTTTTAAAGAATTTTGAAAATAGGAAAAAACATTGCCAGTGAAGTAAAAATTTCACATATATTGATAAAATTGTAATAAACACTTGTGCAAGACTTAATTTAGATTTTCTTACTCGTTTAAAAGTTATTTACTAAAAATTGTAGCAAAATATAATCATTATCGTTTATTATTTTATATTGTGTGTATGTATATGTATATGTATACATATTATACACATATGTGAGTGAGTGTGTGTGAGATACTTTTTCCATTTTTTGTTTCTTACAGTTGATTTCAAGAGGTAGTCACCATCAAAAATTTTTGATACTTAATTGTTAAATAATTTTCTTAAATAATTTAATTTAAAAATTTAATTTAAAAAAATTAATTTATTTTTTAATTTTTATATGTTATTTTTTGATGTTTTAATTCTTTTTATAATCCAGATATATTTATTTGATTTTCGAAGCAGTATATAAACATAAGAAATGTTTTTTAAATTTTGGTAGTTTTTTATTTCTATTATAGTCAAAATCCTTAATTATTTCGCGATAATTTTTTATTAAGTTATAATGTTTTCAAGTTAAACAATAATGTCCGATGAGAAAAATCATTCTTTATTTTTTCTTGAGTAGCGGGTGTATATTCTTGTTAAAAATATAATTTTTTATTTTAACATAAAATGTTAATTACTTTAAGTTTACTTTTAGTTTAAATTACTTTATATTTAAAGATATGATTATTAAAGATATTTACATCTTATAAAAAGAGTAAAGTTGCAGTAAAAGAATTTCAAAATACATATAATTTCAATAGTGTTTTAAATAAAAATTCTATCTTTGCAAATAAAAATTAAAATAACAAAAATATTTATATATTAGTATTTTGCAAGTAGACTTTTAATAGTAAATTATAGTATATGTTCCCATTTTTTCATTAAATTATACTACAATATTATATTTTAAAGCTCTACGATATCAAGACATAAAAGTGTAAAATAATTAAAAACAATGTAATTGTATGTTATTACATTAAAATTGTAATATTGCACAAAATTTTCGAAATAATGTGATTTTCTTCTCATTTTTATGATTTTATATAGAATATTATCACAGAGATAAAGAGCTACAATTTCTCAATGGATTTTATCTCTCGAAAGATTAACTATGTTTAGCTCGAAAGGTGTAGCTTTTCCAACGCCAATACCACCCCATCTCAATCTGATTAAAGCCTGTACTGAGAATCGACAGTCCGATGAAAAACGCTGCGTTAATCAAAGCCCACAATTGGAAGATCGGAGAAATAATGAGTAACAGTATCGTCATACCTGATGTGAAAAAATTTATTTTTAATAAAGAAAATTTATACAATAATTTATATAACAATTCATATAAAAATTTATATGTATAACAATTTATCTTTAAGATAAACCTTAAGAAAAAGGGATTCAGCTATGATCTTGACCTTGATATGTTGCCATGACTCTGAGTAACTTCCAAAAGGTTTTAACCGTCAGTCGTTGTTTATTAAAAAGTGTTATCATCAAAAAAAGTTTTAAATAGGACATAATTTTCCACACTATGTATAATGAAGCGCACACTTTTAATGGATCTGTTTATTCAAATGTGATAAGTGGGAGCTCCTCTCCCTGCACCTCCACCCTGAAAAATGTCGGAAGTGTGAATGTGAAATAGATTTTGCTTCGTGACACAGGTTGGGTTGGGTTAGGTTATTTTTTTTCAGAGGTGCAAGGAGAAGGATGGAGCCCCACGTATTCAATGTATCACATATTTTAAATAAATAGATACACGTTAAAAATGCGCTTTCTAAAATGCACATGATATCAAAAATTGTATACAATTCGTAAAAATTCTTTTATTTATAACTTTTTAACAAACAACAACCGACAGCTAAAATCTTTTGGAAGTTACTCAGGGTCATGACCTTAATATAAAATGACCAGATGTCCCGGGTTGTGCGGGACAGACCCGGATTTGAGCTTTTTGTCCCGCATTAAAATTATTCCCGGAAAATGTCCCGGATTAGACCGAATTGTCCCGGAGAGAGAGAGACAGAGAGAGTTAATCTTTCCAACTTTTTAACATATTTGTACTCTCTCTCTCTCTCTCTCTCTCTCTCTCTCTCTCTCTCTCTCTCTCTCTCTCTCTCTCTCTCTCTCTCTCTCTCTCTCTCTCTCTCTCTCTCTCTCTCTCTCTCTCTCTCTCTCTCTCTCTCTCTCTCTCTCTCTCTCTCTCTCTCTCTCTCTCTCTCTCTCTCTCTCTCTCTCTCTCTCTCTCTCTCTCTCTCTCTCTCTCTCTCTCTCTCTCTCTCTCTCTCTCTCTCTCTCTCTCTCTCTCTCTCTCTCTCTCTCTCTCTCTCTCTCTCTCTCTCTCTCTCTCTCTCTCTCTCTCTCTCTCTCTCTCTCTCTCTCTCTCTCTCTCTCTCTCTCTCTCTCTCTCTCTCTCTCTCTCTCTCTCTCTCTCTCTCTCTCTCTCTCTCTCTCTCTCTCTCTCTCTCTCTCTCTCTCTCTCTCTCTCTCTCTCTCTCTCTCTCTCTCTCTCTCTCTCTCTCTCTCTCTCTCTCTCTCTCTCTCTCTCTCTCTCTCTCTCTCTCTCTCTCTCTCTCTCTCTCTCTCTCTTTCTCTCTTCTGTAGTTTAAATATTTTAAAAAATGTATAAAAATATATAAACGTATTTTATTAAGGTTTCTCTTTCTTTTCTTGGACACATCCTGCATTGAGGCATTAAACATCTGGTCACTTTACCTTAATAACATATTTCAAAGTCGTAGGAGAGTCCCCTTTTCTTAAAATTTACCATCTTTAATAAAAAAAATTAATTTTTTTATTATTTTATTTTGTTTTGATAATGAAAAAAGATCCAGATATATTTCAAAAGAATTTCACGTACCTGTTAATATACTCCAGAATCCAAATGCAGCTCGTAACGGTAGCGTTTTCGTTATCGGCCAAATTTCTGAGGAAAATCCTTTCTGTTCGTAAAATCGTTTCAATATGCCTTCCTTATCAGACCATCTGTTCTCCAGCCATTTCCTCAAAGTCAAATCTTGCATCGGTATATCTGCGGACGATATTCGTCTTATATGAAAGTGCACCTCATCTGGGAACTTGCCCCTAATCAGGTCGATCTCAGACTGTGGTATGTAATCCGGATACGCTATTGTCAAGTCATAAACAGCATCGAGATAGTTTGCGCGCTGAAGATGCTGGGCCAGATAAGCGAAACCCGTAGTTTTCGGATGCAGAGTATATGTATATCGTGGTAAATGATGTTGTATGGCATACTTGTCCGACTTCTCCTTACTGCTTTTTGTTAAATCAGTGCCCTCAGGAAATATCAGCAACTGTGTGCGACTGTCTAACGCGATCAAATAATCGAGAGTACGCGACAATCGCCCTTGATCTTCTTCCCAGCGTCGCGTTATGTAAAGGAAACCATTCATTTGCATTATCCATCCTGTTACAGGTGCATAAAAAGCGATATACAGAGTGAGGCAAAAGTATGGAAACCCTGAAAAATCTCGAAAAATATAAGTTTTACAGAAAAGTGTTTCAGATAAAACTTGTATGGTTTCAAGAGGGACATAACATTGTGTCATTGATTTGACCTTGAGTAGTTGCTTGAAGGTCATGTGAAGGTCACCTTCAATTTCTTAAATGGAGCACCCTATTTTTAATTGCATATTCTTGTAGCTTCCTTCGAGAGCTTTCCAAAACACTATAATAAAACTTCTTTTGGTTAAGAATTTCTTGAGATATTTAAAAATTTTTCATGATACTTTTTAATATAAAATATAAAATAAATGAAAAAATAAATGAAAAAAATGAATAGATCTTGCCTTAGATGGCTGGACCCTTCTTCGATCTTGCCTTAGATTCTTTTTCTGTAAAACTTATGTTTTTCGAGATTTTTCAGGGTTTCCATACGTTTTCTTTACCCTGCATATATACAGGGTGTAGTTATACTCAGTGTAAAATTTATACTTTTTTTAAAACTATGCGTTTTTTTCATTAATTGATTCCAGTCATTATTTTGTGTGTATAAAAGTATAAAGCTAAGATAAAAAAATGAATATTTCTTAGATATTTCATATAAAATATTTTATGTTAAATTAGTAAATTTTAGTAAAATAATAAAATATATCTGTTAAATTATTAAATTTTTGACTATCCTACTCCTATAGGTTTTTATACCGAATAATGCTGAAAAATCGAATGGTATAAAAAATTAGGCTGGTTCTGTTTTAAAAAATTAGATTGACCTTCACATATCCAGACAGCATATAAAGGATAGAAAACACCTTGTAAGGCTGTGTGTTTAACATCTTATATATATATATTTTTTTTTTTTTTTAAATTTAAAAAATTATTTAAATTTAAAAAAACATAGATATATATTCCGCGCTCAACATTGACATTGAATTTAATTAGGTGGCTACAATGATTTTCTGTCATTGCGGAGATATTCTAATATCGAAATTTATTAACCGCACATGAAGGAGATAAATTTATAAAATTATTTTAATAACAATAAATTACTACATAACAGTAACTTAACAATAAATTAAATACATAATTTATCAATATTTCAATGTCAATAATTAAATTTAGTGCGATGGCACTTTTAATATGTGACGTGCCTGAGCGCGCAAAGTTTTGTCATGTTAATTGGTCAACTTTAAACTCTTACCATTTGAAAACTATTGTAGCCTTGACATTTCGGTATTAGGATTTTCGTCTCTAATTGACCTCAGGAATCCACCATTAACAGGTGATTCGGTAAGTTTGGGACACCCTGTATATATATATACAGAGTGGAGCGTCTAAAACAGGCCGAATATCTCAAAAATTGCACAGTAGACCAAAAATGTTTTAGACAAAAGTTATTTGGCTCGAAGGGAAATATAAAATTGTGTACCATTGATTGGGCCTTGAATGTAGTTACCAAGGTGCAAAGGTTAACCCAGCTTTCTTAAATGGAATCATTCTAATTTTTTTATATAAATCGAATAAAATTCTACGTAAAAAGTTATAAGAATATGACGATATAAAAAATTAAATAGTTTACGAAACATTTCATAATTTATGTAAAATTATATCAAATTAAAATATCTAATTATAATAAAATTATGCCAAATTAAAATATAAAATATCTAATTATAATAAAATTATGTCAAATTAAAATATAAAATATCTAAATATATAATATATGTAAACTATTAAATTTTTGACCATCACATAATCTTGTAACTTGTGTGCACGAGCATGTGCGTGTGTGTGTATGTACAGATGAGTGTCTTATACATTGATATATACAATTGGGAAGATGAAAAATTTATACATAATTTTTCCAGTGTAATTTAAATTATTTTAAATTATTTTATTAAATGAAATATTTCATATGTATTTATTTATATATAAATAAGAGTCGCTGTCGAAAAGAAAAATATGATATAAGATTAAAGATTATTTAAATTTAAAAAAACATAGATATATATTCTTACTTTTTTAAATTTTAGAATTAATTTTCTCTTTCAGAAACAAAGCCTTAAAAGAAAAAATATTATTTTATATTTTTGATTAATTTTTTTTATGTAGAATCATCATTTTCCCAGAAATTATATATTAGCAATTACGAGAATCCAATATACTATATATATAAGAGGAAAAATCAAAACATTACCAGGACCAGGAATATGCCGTATAGGATCCTTCAAAATAAACTTCAATTTATGACAAGCTACATTGGGCATACACGCTTGATACATAGCCGCCCATAAGAAGTTCCAGTCTACTCTTGTTCTGTGATTCATTACGAGCACGGCCGATTCATGAGGGGATATATGATCACCAGACACATAGATTTTTACACCGAACACGTTTAACAGAGCCTATAAAAAAACATTAAAAATTCTATGAATTTAAAATTCTTATAATCGAAAACAATTGAGGCTCAATATTTGTATACAACATAATTGTGTAATACGACATTTCTAATATTATTAATTAATAGAACTACTTACGGTAGGATAAAGTTCCCAACATGAAAATAAGAGGTCTCCACATTTTCGAAATCTCGGCGGACTAAATAACAACAATGGTAGAAGCGGACAGGCAATGAATAAAAAGCCTGCTACTATACTACCGTACCACAATGCACAGTATAATGTACCACGTAAAATACCACGCATTACACTCTCGAAATGGATATCCTAAAAATAATATGCAATATACATAAGTATAAACATTTTGGCTGATTTCATGCATTATTTATGATCTTCGTGATCCACTTATTGTATTCATGCTTAGAATATTTATTCTCTGAGAATGACAATTATTAAGTCCTTAGAGGACTAGCTTCGAATTCTAAACCGGTTAGTACAAATTTGTGTAGGTTTATAACGCTGGTTTAACAGTTACTTTAAACGTGTTTGTCTTGAAATGTGATTTTTTCGATTTTGCTAACAATAATGTAAAGAGAAAACAACTCAACGATTTAGATCTTTAATATATTAATTGTAACTATTTTCTCCATAGACTAAGAAAATAATAAATTTTTGAAAAATAATATATTTTTTGACGAATTTAATTAGAAAAAAATGTATAAAAATGAACTTAGAAAAAAAATACAAATGTACAAAAGTGAACTTACTAAGGTAAAACAGAAAGTCACAATGCATCATGTCAAAATACATCAAAATGATTAACAAATAATTGAAAAGTGAGTTTTTGTAGTCATATTTTCGTCATTTGACATTACTTTGACACTATCGTGATTTTCTGTTCTATTTGGGTACTTTTTGATAACAGTATAATTTTACCCAATACGTAATTTGATATTTTATTAGGTTTAGTGTGATTAATAATGTTCAGTGTATGCACTTAAAATTATTAATCACAAATCAATTTAATTCTTTGTACCAGATGACTTTTGTTTTCACTCTGCACTGTTAGCAATTTGACAAAGTTAATATAGACAGGTCTGTTGCCCACGTAGATGTGTCAACTATGTCACATTGGTTTCATAATATATAAAAATTCATGAATGCTGTTTAAAGTATGAATAAAATATATGTACAAATTTGAAATTGATAACAGTAACCATTTGTCTAAACGAAATTCACAAAAATTGTTGCTTTTTTTATTACTTCCAAACCGGCTGACCTCTTTAATAAAATGAATTAAGCAGAAATTAAATTGACTAATATAACTGACTAATCGAGTGCAAAGTTATGTACAAAAATATGTATAGGTAATTTAAAAGACAATTATATTTTTTTTAAATACCTCTATACTTTTAAATACCTTTAATTGTATACATGAGGCCCGTTCCGATATTCACTGCCAGTACTGAAAATCTATAGTGTACGTGACGTAAATTATAGATTTTCAGTACTGGCAGTGAATATCGGAACGCGCCTATGACCTAACGTTCGGCTCGAAATTGGCCTGGTTATTACCTTAATTTATTTATAATACTCTGAACTTTTTTTAACCTTTTATTGTTAACAAAAATTTACGCAAAAACTTAAAAAAAATGATAATTCACATTTGTGATTCGTATAAAGAAATAAGGAAATTCAAAACTGATATTTTTGTTATTTTGAAATAAAGACTGCAAAAAAATTGTATTAAAATGCGATATTCGGAAACCCACTTTCACATGTACACTGTGCAATTGAAGCAGCTTTTATGAACATTGGATCTCTACTGTTTCCTTGGAAAACACTGTGTCTTTACTGGCTTCTTCCTGATTTTATTACAAGGCTTCTCCCTGCTCTACCCCTTTCACCCTCACTCTCTCTCTCTAATAGTCTCTACCAGGTTGAGTTGGTAGATGCTGTGTTGGACCATTATTGATCTGTTGAGTACAGGAGGGCTTGTATCATTTCAATAAAAAGATTAGAGTTTTCCATCTGATGACAATAATCTATTCCTTATACACGTAATATTTTCTTTCATAAAATTTTTTTTTGCAATATTCAATTTAAATCCTTTACATTTTTGTATATTAAAACTCTTTCGTATTTTTTTTTAACAATAAATTATAATTTTTTGAAAAACACGATTTTTAAAAATTTTGAAAAATAACTTTTCGTTTTTGCCAAATATCTCGAGTCTTAGAAATTTTGTGACATTTGTAGCGACGTATTTTTCTTTACTGTCTGGCGTATCGATTAAAAAAAGTACTTAAAAATAGGTATATTAGAGCCCGAGATATAAACAAAAAAGAAACTCTGGGTTACTCTGACCCATGAGTGGTAAAATAGAGTGGCCAAAAAAGTGTGGCGCCTGAGGATTAAAATAACATTTCTATATATTTCATCAATTTTTTAGAGATATTTTTTACTTTTTTTGATCTTCTACACAAAAATATTTTTATTATATATTATATATATATAAGTTTGTTCTTTTATAATTTTTATAAATGAAAATATCGTAAATATTTAAAATTATATAGGAAAGAGGAAAAAGAAAAAGGGAAAGAGAGAGAAAGGATAGCAAAGGGAGATTGAAGATTCATTGATGAATATATGTTTGCAGAAAATATTTGAACATATGAAATTTGCTCATTTATTTTTATTAAGAAATGGATATATAATAAGAAAATAAAACCATAACTATAATAGTAAATTAACTTTTTTAATATTTTACATATATATAATTTATATTATTTATATGCAATATATAATGTATAACACATTAGGCCTAATATTTATATAATAAAATTGCTCAATAAAAGGAGAAACTTTTAAAATATTTTTTCTGATATTTCATTGTAATATTAATATTATAAATTTTTTCTTAAAACATGTTTTATGCTATTTGTATTTTTTGCCAAAAAAAGACATATAATAGCTATTTTACAGTTTCATATAAAAGTTTATTGATGATAAAATTGTTATATATTTTTGTCCATATAACTTTAAAATTGCTTGTACATTTTCTTTCCCTTTCCTCTATCCCTTTCTTATATTCTATAAATTATTTACGTACATCACGCGATTGACATATTTAGAACATATGAATATATCCAGATCTATTAAGTGTTACTAATGATAACTCGAATATTTGATAAGAAGTTGACGAGCATCATTTTGTATCTTTTCATCGTCTTTGCTAATAATTGAACAGTCGCAAATTTTCTCCAGCCAATTACAAGCCAATTCATATTTGCTCAATGCTATATAACATTTGCTTAGAAATAATCGATTCTCCAGATTTATTTCGGCTGAAAAGTTCTCCGCTTTCTGGAAGCTATCAATTGCATCTTCGTACGAGGCACTTGGTGGCTCCGAGAATAATGTTGCGGCGACCTTATTATCACAACAAATCATCAGAAAAAATTCAGTTATCATATCTTATATGAAGCATATTTTTTAACATAAATATTGAGAGAAAAATTATTACAAATTTTTTTTGTATAAATATCTTCTTATTCTAAATATTAAAAATGAAAACTTCTATAAAAATATAAGACTTATTTAAAATTAACCCTTACTCCGTACTAGTGGTCATTGTTGTCTGTGATTTTGTTAATTTCTTCAAAACAAATGGTCGTAAAACAATATATTTAAGTAAATTATTTGTTCAAATTTATTATTCTAGTCTTTAGAAAGATAAAAAAAGACATAAATTTTTAAAGATTTTTTAAAATACTTTTACACATTAATAAATAATGTAATAAAAAAACGCTGACTCATCTGTACGATTAGAGATTCAATATAGTATTGATATATAATTATATTTTAAAAACTATGGATAATGAAAGCACAATCAACTCGAAATTAATTAATTACAACGCAAAGAAAGTGCATTTAATGAGGGATACTTTGTATATTCAACATTTTATATGAGCTATATTAAATCATAATCAAAATATATACCTTTCTTTCTAGCCAACTTAAGTTAGCTACTTCGTATCTGAATCTGCCGAGTAGATGATGTAAATCACCATCATTTGGGCTTATTTCTAAGGCCTTCATTACATGTTCCTTGAAACGGTAACCATTTTGTATTTTCTCTGTCATTGGCAAAAATTCACCATATACACCCACGAGTATAGCATACCACTTATGTAGATACGCGTTTGATATATTAAGAAGCTTTTCGCAGACATTAATTCCTGGAAAGATGATTATTGTTACTTAAATATTTCAGAGATTCGATTCGTGTATAAATTAAATTACGTACCTGCGTAGATTGTAACTTTTTTCACATGTGGATCAGTGATATAGAGTGAATATTTGTAACAACTTCTGGCATATCTCCATACTACATCTACATTATCTGGATAACTGTCTATTAAACTTCGTAGTTTGAGATAATCATCTTCTTCATATCCCTCATGATGATGTACATCGAAGATGGAGAGATCTAATCCAGGGTAGGTGGCTTCAATTGTCCTGCATCACTAAGCACATAATGCAATCTTTTCCTTTTGAGTTTTAAAGGTTTGTAATTTTTGTAACAAAAAAAAGAAAGCTAAGACTGCAGCTATACAAATTTTTTAAGATTTATTAATTAATTGTGCACACTCCAAACACTGAATAATTTACAATCTAAAGCAGAGTCTATTTGAACACGCAGAAAAATGCTCTTCATAAATTGAATTTATAATTCTGATATAAACACAAAGCAAACAATAAATGTACTAATAAACTGACCTATTTTCAATATCGCTTATATTATTTTCACTATCTGAGCAATCAAAAAATTCATCATCTATATCTGTGGCTGCTGTTGAAAAGCCATCGGTATCATTATCTGCTGTAGTAAAGGTATTATCACATTTACGACTAAACTTCTTCTTTCTTTGTTGATTTTGTTGTACTCTAAAATAAGGACATATATTATTTTATAATCAATTCGCAATCAAAAATAGATAGAATATTCTTAAAATATAACTCAAATTTTTACCAATATGTCGTTAATCATTCTGATGAAAAAATGTTATATAAATCCTATAAATATAAATTCTCAAATCATTTTTAAAACATATAGATGTTAAAACTTACGATTTCTACAAAATGATAAAGTCTCTAATATCTATTTAAATTTATAAATTACTATCTCAACGTCTAATTAATGACTCATTAATTAATTAACTGAATATTTCAAGAATATATTTTTTCTGTATACAATAATTTAAAACACTAAAAAAAAAGATAATTTAACTTATCGTTACCTTAATCTTTCCAATTCTGTTTGCAACTCTGCGAGACGACGGTCGACTTCATCCAAGTGAGCGTTTTTCATAGCATGTTGTTGCTTCTCCAAGACTTTCTGGTAAATGAAGATACTAGCTGCACTTATAACACCAATAGTTGCCCCAATAGCAGCAGCAATTAAATGAGTCTGCAACTGACTCATTTTTTCACCGTCGGAGAATTTTTATTGAAAAATTGCCGTTGGTATTCTGGAAACGAAGATACATATGTATATGTAGTTATGCAATTAATATTTTATTTAAAAATAATTTTCAAGAGATCCAAACCATTTTCTAGAAATTCTAATACGTATATACTCACTTGAGCTTGTGACTTGTATGTTTGCGAAATATGATTTGGACTCCGGACGGCACAAATTTGCCGCGTTTATCGAGTGACGTCACAATAATCTGTTTGAGTAGCGTATCATATTTTGATAATCTTTCGTGCGCTGTGGAATTAAAAGAGTAATTATTCGTCTTCAATTATTAGATAAATCCCGCAAGATCAATTAACTTCGCTACTCATGTACAACTCTATCACACATCTGACTGACAAGTACCACGTGTTATTTCTCTTCTACAGGAATAATGCAATAATAGCATACGTATGCATATTGCTTGTCATGGTTAAAGAGCAATCGTGACACAAACCGCAAACCGTTGCAGACACACTATTGTAAATTATCATTTTCTGTCTCTTTCTACCACTCTCTCCCCCCCTTCTCTCTCTCTCTCTCTCTCTCTCTCTCTCTCTCTCTCTCTCTCGCTCGCTCGCTCGCTCGCTCTCTTTCTTTGTCACTTAATTTTCAAGGTCGATCCTGGAATTTTTACTCTTGCTTATATAAAAATATTTTTTCTATATGTTTCTATGAATTGAATATATATATATATATATATATATATATATATGATCAGAGAAAAAGAAAGAATAATGCATGTAATTTTTTGTCAGAACTCATTGATGTCGGAAAATGTGATTGGAAACCGTCACTCTCTTGAATAGAAAAACCGCGTCGATAAATTACCATTATAATAAATAACAATATATTATTTTACTTTTGATTGGCGGGAAATTTGAATAAATTTATAACATCTCTTTCTCTCTCTCTCTCTCATTAGCAATACATATATGCATGTTTATGATGACGAAGTAAAATTTTATTATACTTTTATTTAAAGAAATCTTAATGTGAAACATATTAAATATATATTCACAACGCTAAAAATATAGTATAATACATATATTCAACAATATAAGTAATATTTAATAAAATATTGAAAGGTAAGATGATTGTGAAAAAAGTATGAAAAAATTAGAACTTTACATGATAATAAAATCATTTTATATATATAGGAAAGAAATGGATATAGGAAATATTCTCTAAATATAAAATAAATTAGAAAATGTAGGATAAGTTATATTTATAACTTACATATATACAGAGGGTGACCCATTTTAATGATCTATCACCCCTCATAATTTTGCAGGAAACGCGGTTATAGCGAAAAATATTTCGTACAAAAAAATTGTGTGGCTTTTAGTGACGCGTTACATGATATAATTAAAATATGACCTTGGGCAGCATTGTCAAGATAAGCAAGGTTATGTTCAATTTCTTTTTTTTAAATATAGAACTTCCTACTTTTCATTGCATATTCTTGTAACTTATCTCGAGAGCTTTTAAAAACAATTAAGTATTTTTTCGTTAAATGCTTTTCGAGTTATAAGGGTTGAAAGTTACAATATTTTGATATAAAATACAAAATATTTTGTAAAACATTCAGTTTATTTTTGGTAATCTTACCTTAATACTTTTGCATAGATGAATATCGAGACGAATCAATTGGTGTAAAGAAAACACATAGTTGTTTTAAGAAAAAAATATGAATTTGCAAGGAGCAGCTACATATTTTGTTCTTAAGACAACTAAACGTTTTCGTATATGTATATATATATATACAGAATGTCCTGTAATTGGTAAAAAAAAACTTGCTAATGGCAAATTCTTGAGATCATTTGTCAATTTTTCCTCACCGAAAATATCAAGACACATCATTTTTTGCAAGTTTCCAATTTTTATCATTATATATCTTTGTAATTAACTCTTCAATTAAAATTCTATTAGAGTAAAAACTCTATCTGAAATTAACTGAAGAATGTATAGTTTTGGTAATTTTTTAACTGCAAAAAATTTAATTTTCGAAAAGCGCCTTTTTCCAATCGCTTAGAACTCGGAAATTATTGATGTCTCGACATCGCTGAGGAAAAATCGTCTTCAAAAGATCTCAAGATTCTGCCGTTAGCAGGTTTTTCACCAATTACAGAATACCTTGTATATGTTATATTAAAAGTTTCTTTTGCAGATTAAATATTGATTAAACATAAGAATAAAAATATACTATTGTTATTATACATATTTATTATACATTTCCTATGTATATGTATTAGAAATTTAGATATTTATAGAGAATGTTTAATGCAATTATAAAATTCATGCAGTTATAAAATTCAATTCAAGCATATAAAATATAATTCGCAAATATTTCAGAAAAATTGTATGCAAATAAGAGAATTACTTATTTTAAAGTTTATACCTATATTAAGTATACATAAGCATATAAGCACTCAATTAGTGCTATTCTTTTAAAGCTAATGTTCAATATAAAGCCAATTCTTTTTACATTTTTTTGTACATTATTTAACTATAAACATTTTAATAAATCCTGATTTATTCACGTCGCAAATTTTCAAGTCGAGCTTGTAAATCCGCGTCAGCGTCCACGAGATTGCCTCCTTCCTCATTGCCTGCTGCAGCAGCAACTGGTTGCTTAGAACCAGCTACACTTAGTGATCCAGATGCCTGTGGTAGTCCAGAGAGTTGATCCGTCAACTGTAAGCCTAATTCGTCCAGTACTTGAGCAACTATGGCATCACTGTGAAAATAAAATTAATAGTATCATTAAAAGTAATATTAATTTAGTAAAATTAATAGTATCAGTAAAATTAATATAATGTATCATTTTTTTAATAATAATAAATATTACCTATAAGTAATTTTTAATCTACAATTAATTAAGATAAAATAATTCAATAATTGATTATATTTTATATATGACAATTTAGATGTAAGGAATATTTATATTAAAATCCTTAATACCTTTCTTCTTCATCTCCTTCATCTTCCATTGCATCATCTATTGCATCATTCATTATTTCTTCCTTCATATCCATTATCTCTGACTGCTTTTCAAATTCTTGTAATATTTTTTGTATTTGTGGTAGATTTAATTGTCTGTAAAAATAAAATAAAAATAAAAAATACAGATTAGATTAATGATATTAGTAATACAAAACTATTATAAATTATATACTTTAATTGTATTTAATAAATACAAATAAATTATATAAGTGATATAAAATAAATAAAACACAATAAAAATATTTGATACATGTTGATAAATTGATATTTGGTGAATTATACTCACTTATTCATATTTTGCATCGCTTTAGTCACCCCTTTCATAGCTTGTGCCATTGTATTTTGCGAACGTAAGGTTTGTATTTTTAAAGAAACTGCTTGAATATTTGCTTTCATTAGCATAAACTTTTTTACGTAACGTCTTGTCCTAACTAAATCTTTGGCCATAATTTTTACAGCATCCTATAATGGTTTGAAAAAAAATCAGAATAATATTAAATAATTGTATAACAAAATAATAACTATATTACCATTTGTCCATCCTTTGCGAGTTTCTTTATGTCCGCTATAATTTTCTTTTCCTGTTGTTCCATTCTTACTTTTTCTCTGTCTAAATCTCGCATTGCCTTGTTTAATGCTCTTTGATTCTTTCTGAGCATTTCCTCAGGAGTAATACGCTTACCAAATAGCCACTCCATGATTCTGAAATGCTACAACTAATTACAAATTAAATCAATACAATAAAAATATAAATACAATAAATCATATATGTTAAAGCAGAAATATAAAATTACTAATAAGATACATATAGAAGAATATGTACAATGTAGAAGTAAAATATCTTGGACGATATACTTGAATTTATATTAAAATTACAACACATATAAGTACAAATGTATTACTATATGTTCAATTAATTACACTATATCCTATAGTCTTTTTATTATTTCATGAATTTTTATCATGAATATTTATTTAATGTATTCATATATAGTATAGCACATATATTCTAATTTTTTAAAAATTTCGATTTTTTTAAATGTGGTTTCGAATCTAAACAAATTATCTCGCACAAAAAATCTTGAATATTTGAAACTAGGTTATATTTTATAAGTCACTTTAAAAATTAAATATTGTTTGAAATTAATTTCTTTCTGTTTCTTACTTGTTTTTGTCAAAAATATTTTAATATTTTTCACGCTTTAATATAATTATTATATATTGTTAAATATATTATTTTGTCAAAAATGTGCACACAAATGTCAAATCCATAGAACTACAAAACATGTGTGATTTTACCAGATATTTTGTTCACGTATAGATCTTCGAACAGAATATCGAGAATAATATCAAGTAATATTTAATGATATCACGAACAATTAGTCTTTTTTTGACAGATCATGAGATAACTATAAACATAATAAGAATAGATCAGGGCGGTTTTCATGTCCGAAATGTTTAATGTTTAGCGACGATAGCCAAAGGTTTGTTCTTTGTAGTCATCATAGAGCCATAACGTAATAAATATAGATTATGCATTTTCTACATTGAACTTTCAGGGTAAAATCACATGGTGCGGAATAGAAGTACGGAATTCGATTTGCTCATATGATTGCTACTAAAATTTCTCATGTGCACTGACCTTTAAGTGTAAGCAAAACAAACAAATTTATCTACTCTTTTAACTTATAATCTATGACTAATGTAATTAATTACATCGACCAATCACAGAACGGCGTCCGTTTTATATAGCTTCCGGTTAACTTTACGATCAAAAATATTTAATTAAAATTAAACGAATGACTCACAAACCTTTTTAATTATACTTCAACACTCTTCAAACGAAATACAAACGATTCTATAAGATTTTTTAATATTTAGTTATGTCGGCTAATTACATACTGGAAAAAAGATTAATTTTTTATAATTATTCCAATAACTCACAAACGTTTTTAATCTCACTTCAAACATTTTCATACGAAATACAAACGATTCCGTAAAAAAATTTTTTAAAAAGACGTTAATTGTCGGCTAACTTAATACAAATCAAAAAATCCTCTCATGTTACGACCGCGAAAGGGGAATTATACTCCCACTCTCAAATTTTTGTCGTAGGACCAGTGGTTTAAGAGGAAGATTCCGGACCGAAAATGTCGTAGAATAAGAGGTCCGACTGTGGGCGCATTCAGAGAGACGCTATTAGCGCTAACAGCGTCGTGCTATCTTTGTTCAACTTTTAATGAGTAACAAAGACAGAACGACACTGTTAGCGCTAATAGTATCCCCCCCGAACGCGTCCTATATATACCAGCATAAAAGTGGACACTTTAAATGGCTGTTTATGGGCACCAAAATTGAATGGCTTTTCGGAGATGCTGGAAGAACAATGTTTTAAATATAAATATGGAATATACTTAATATTTTTAATAAAATTAACTCAATAAAATTAAATTGAAATATATAATTTTAATATGCAACAAATAAAATAATATATATTAATAATATTGAAATTTTAACACATTGTTTATTGTCCTTTAAATACAGTCGGACCTCTTATCCTACATTTTCGGTCCGGAATCTTCCCCTTAAACCTCTGATCCTACGACAAAAATTTGAGAGTGGGGGTATAATTCCCTTTTCGCGGTCGTAACATGAGGATTTTTTTGTCGTAGGATAAGAGGTTTCGTAGCATAAGAGGGTCGTAGAATAAGAGGTCCAACTGTATATATATATAGTGAAGATAGAATTCATATATCACTATATTCAATTAAAATTTTTTAAATATATTTATTAAATTGTTATTTAGATATATTTATCAATCTTGTTTTTTATTAATTTTTTAAATATTTTCCTCCAACACATTTAGTTATACATGATTCGTGTAAAGTATAGAATTTTAATAGACTTGTGGAAAATTCCATGGTGGAAAAGTATTATGTTACTTAATTTGATCAGTAAAGAAATTATATTAAAAAGTATGTAAGATAACATTGTACGTAGAAATTTACATTATCCGCAATAAAAATTTGAAAATTGTTAGAGTACTGGAATTTAAGGATCAATTGAAAGTATATTCAATCTTTCTCCTCTTAGAAAGATCTCCTCTAGATAAATTTTATTCATTTAAACTTGAAAAGAATTAATTTTTTCTCAATTTTCTTTCTTACATGATATTATAAGATGGGAATTTAACAAAAGAAAAAAAATGAGAGCCAATTCTAAAATAGTAAAAAATTTCAATATTTCTGAAAGGATTTGACTATTGCAGATTGTAAAATATAATTGCATATATAGCATATATTGCACAAAGACTAAATGTTATTACATTGTAAGTATATAAAACACATAACTTTTATCTTCAAAAAGTACAGTACAGTATGTGCATAATACACACACTCACACACATATACATAATTATTTATGTAGATAAACCAATATTTGATGCAAAAAAACCAAGTGTCTTAAAACGTTTCAATTATAATAGATAATTTTAAACGCCCTTTTTTCTCCTTTTTTTACAAATGTTTAATCCCACGTTTTCATTCGAAATTCTGGTTCAAGAATAGACCAATTTGGTGAATGTTTTTCACTCGATAACCAATTGAAATCGTCTATACAGTTCCAATTGTTAATCTTTGGATCGAGGCCGGCTAGATTAAAATGGTTCGTCTGATCTTCGTAAGACCAGTTGTAAGGAGCTACATATATCTTTGTACAATCTTCTATAATTGCCCTACTTGTAACATGCAAATAAATAGTACAGTCTGTCGATGAATGTAACCGCAACTGTTGACATGCAAAAGCGAATACGCATTCATTACAGTCGTGTGCGAACACAGAGGATGTTACCGGTCCTACTAATATAGTGCATTGTTTTAGATTTACCATATGCAATGTACTAGGTGTACCATATATTCGCACCGTACACTGAATCAAATCAGAAAGTAGAATATCATTTTTATTTACATTCTCAGCGTCCAATACCAGTTGCTCGTTCACTTTGCTCAGAAGCATACAAGCGTTATCTCCATACTTGCTTGACAATTTGTTTTGCTTTGACGAACCATTTACAATGCTCTCGGATATTTTGAGATCTTTAAAGCCATCTGTGATATCGTGTCCTTTGTCAGAAGGCTTCTTTACGATTCTACGATTCTTAAATCCAAACTTCTTTTTAGGCAAAAGTTTAATTTCTAATTCAGAAGCTTCGTTTTCTAACATTTGCAAATTTTCTTGTGCACGTCTTATATCGTAAACTTTTAGAAATATTTTAGATTGCAATAAGTAATTCTTAAGCAATTGAATTTCTTTATTGGACTTTTCGAAAATTCCCGGCAAAGCCGAGGACGGTATATTAGGTGCATCATCCAGCATATCCTTAATCTTTTTGCAAGAGGAATAAAATGTATCTTTAAAATAATTAGTCTGCTCGGATTCCACGACAAGCGATTGCCGTTCTTCTCTTCGTCTTTCAATAATATTTTTTCTTTCACGATCTCTCTTTGTAATGCGATCTGGTAAACTTCCTTCTATGAGCTCTGTGGAATCCATCTTAGCACACAAATGTTATTTTTCAATAATATTTGTGCTCTCTTGAAGCTTATACTTTTTAGAACTTGTGTTCAACCTATTTTGGCTCATAAATTCTTCAGGCTGTTTATATAGCTTGAAAAAGTTTTGTTCCTGTGATGAATGTGGTGGAAGATGCTGAAATAATTTATTGTATTGTTATAAAAATATCCAAATATAGCTTTTTTATTAAAAATTCGAATTTTCTTATTTTGTTAATTAAAATATAAGACTTTTTAAAAAACAGTAACAAGTCTTTAAATATTGATGTAATACTCACAGTGCACTATTCTTGATAAAAAAATTCTTTCAATTATGAAATTATAAAATTAAACTTTCTACCTTTATTCAGATTCTTGTCAATCAAAGATCAGTTAATAATTGAATGCAATTACTACAAGCTTTTTTTACATTATAATAATAAAATTAAATAATTAAAGTATTTACACTTTAAGAATCTGTCAATAAAATTATGAAATTATATATTGTTGCAAGAATAAAAATTACTTTATTAATCAGTTAAACTATCTTTAGCTAATTTCAAAACTTTTTTTTTACTACTTTATGTGAACCATCTTTGAAATAAATCATTTATAATAATTGTAATGTGTTATGTATAGGTAGATAAAACATTAATTAACAATGATATGATATCTTTGATCTTGTATATAACAACTTTATAAGTGATGAATGAACTTTTATATATTTTAAGAAAATTGTTTAAATTAATTAAGACATTGAAATATTTTATCAGATTCTAATTTCTGAATGTTTTTATATTTTCAGATGTTAACCTAAGAGAATAATAAAACATTTCTTATTAGCTATGGATGGGTTAATGTCTTATCATTGAAAAGTTTGTTGACTGAAATAATTTTGCAACAATGTATGATCACATAATTATATTGACAATCCCAAAATAACATTATTTATTTATACTTTTAGCTGAAAAAGATTTCAATAAAGATCGAAATTTTACTACAAACAAGTGTATTTTATCATTTATAAGAATGATGTATTGTGTATATCATACATTATATATCAAACATTGCAGTTTTAAAGTTTATATTGACTTGAAAATTTTCAGTTAAAAAAAAATCTATTGTTACTTTACTTTTAATATATTAACTGTCATAGTGATCACTGGTGACTGACGTTACCAAAATTAAAAAAATAATTATAATAAAATAAATACCATCAAATAAAAAATTTTAAATAATGTAACAATTAATAATTTTAAATAATGTAAATAATGTCACAAGTGATGTTATTAGTGAGATAAATGCATTATTATTAAGGCTATAGCCTTATTTAATAATATTATTAAATTTTGACATTATATGCTTATAATGAAAATTTTACTGATTCCCAGAATAAAATGTACAAAATTTACATAGCGGTGTAATTAAAATATACAACATATGTGTATGTTTTTTCAAGTGTTATACAAATTTTAAAAAATTTTAGAAATTTTTCTTAATATAGTAATTATACAACAAAAAGTATTTATACTTTCTTATATAAAAATAATAAAGAAATAGCTATTAATTATTATTGTTTTGATAATTATATGATCTCAGCAATTATGTAATTATATAAATTTTTTAATTACCTTCACAATTTCTTGTTCATTGGGTGAAGCAATACAAAGCAGAATGTATCCTATACCTCCGCCAAGAACTATCGATGCTACAAATTTCAGGAACGCCATGAAGGTTTAATGTTCATTGCATTTTTGTGTCCAAGTTGCACAATCAAATTTTCTCAATTGATTGCTGCCAGATAATTTTTCTCCAATGATGTAATAGGTTTCTAATATACTTGGGAACTGTTGATGCATATAATATCTGAAATCTGTGTATTGCAGAGTTTAGAGAAATTAACATACTAATTTAATTATGATATTAGAGCAATGACTCATTAAAACTAAGAAAATTATCTCTCACAGCATCATTTACACAGATTTAATTGCTACATCAATGTGCAACTTCATGTGGAAGAAAAATCTTATGATTTGGTATTATATTTATATACATATATTGTATATATACATATTTTTTATAAATACTACAATTAAACCTACATATTATATATAATTATTATAATTTGTAATATATCGCAAAACAAAATAACCTAGAAATTGTAAATCTTGTGGAGTAAAACGAGCAATTCACCTTGCGAAGTGTTCATACGACGCCAAACTACGTATGATCCGAATAAAAATACACCCTCTAATATAAGGATTATCTTGGTGCTGCTCTTAAGCGTTTGCACGAAGTTTGATCTCGGTCGTTTTATGAGCATACTAGGTAGAAACGGAAAGATTTCCTAAAATGGATTCATCAATACCGCAATATACTGTATCAATGTGGGAAAGAGAGCTATATAGTTCACTGATTGAGAATTGAGAGTTGAGAGCATAGACGTAAGAATATCTAGATGGAGTGTGAAGTTAATTTTTAGTAGAGTCCCTCTAGTAAGGCTAAAGGCACAATTTCACAAAAATGGAGTTAGAATATAATCAATACGTCGAGTACGTAAAATATAAACATCAGTAGCGGTTATAGCTGAAATTAGAAGACGGCGTATAGCTGCTGCAGTTGCTGCGATGTGTTTATGAAAAAAAAAGAAATAAATATAAGAAGAAAAGGTCTTGGGTAGCTTCGATTTTTAAAAATTTAAAAATTTTTTAAATTTATTGTATGTATATAATATATACTAATTTTGTTCATATTTTCGGGTGCTGTCAGTGGACTTGGCCTCTTGATATATAAAGAGATTTATAAAAAACTGAATTTAGTCGTATCGATATTTCACTGACAAAAAAAACTCTCTCTGATCTATCGATCTCGGATCGAAGCGGCAGAGTGATATCGAGTCTCCTCACCTCGGGTGGGAGATGCCGTCGCGGACGTCCCCGATTGGCTCTCGATCTTGCGCGTGCGGGTTTCGTCGGTGGATTATAGTGCTCGTTTAGGGTCGGCAGGACCGACCAGAAAATTCCAGCGTCACGTCACCAACATTGAAAAATGAATTCTTATTTAATGTATTGGTGTATGTCTGTATAGTACAACATCATTGCATTTCAAGAGAGACGAAGACGACATTATTGTCTTTCATTGTCTCTCCTTAGCAAGCGGTGCTGCCAACTCAATTTCTTACAATTAGCTGCACTTGCACTTTAGGTACAATAATCTATTCGGTAATATTTTGCCTCGAAGAAGTTATATTTCTTTATAAAACTTTTTTTGCTACATTTCTTGCAAAGTTTATTACCCCGCTAAAGAGCCGGATTTTGCATTTTGACTTTTAAAAAATTTATAATTACAATCGGTGCACCTGGTCTATATACTTCATTCACGATCAGTATACCTTATTCATGTCAACTTTATGAAATTTTATTTTAAGCCTTTTTTTAAAAAAATCGCTCTTTAGCGGGTTGCGAGCAATCCTCCTAAATAAGAATATTATTGTTAAATATGATTCTTTCTTAATTTATAGCCGAAATATTGTCGAAAAGAATTTGTAGTTCTGAAGTCTCCGCATGAGGTCTCCACCGTGTCGCCTGCCGACTCTTAAATGTGTAGGATGTTCCATCACAAATTCACGAAAAAGTGAATTTCAGAAAAATTGGAACAAAACATTAATATTAGTATACATAGGTAAAAATTATATTAATAATTTTATTTAATACGCAACATTTTATTCTAGTTATATATAAAAAATAATATAAAATTATATATAAATATGTGATACATAAAATTATATATAAATATTTCTTATTTCTCGTCGCGGACATGCACCACCGCTAGAGTTTATGCTCAGTCCCCCTCTTCCTTAAGGCCGCCACACATACTTTTACATAACGCATAATCACAGTTTAACCAGTTAAGACAGTAGCGTCGGCACCTTTGATGTTGTGGTTTATGAATCACATGACCTATCGCCATATTCTTGGTTGGAAAATGCGCCAAGTATAAATGTGAAATTAAAAATATTAAAAATAAAGTATTTTTCTTTAAAAATTAAAACATACTAAAAATTAAAAAAAATAATATTTTGAAGATTTATTTATAAATACTTTCTTATATATAAAATATATTATAAGTAAGATAATAAAAAAAAACATACTAAAAAGTAAATTATATATATTTTACGTATAGGATAACGCAAATGAATAAGATTTATATATGCATTTTATAAAAGAATATATAATTATAAGATAATTAATTTTGTTCTTAAAAGTATGAACAAAATACACATAAATAAAAAAGTATAAATAATTTCCAAATTTTTTTTTTATTTTTTAATTTGTTATCAAAAAAGTTACAAATAGTTGAAATGTTAAGGCACAAATAATTATGTTCACATCCTGATGTTTTGTATTCAGCAGAAAACTGAAAAGAACCAAAAAATAATGAAAATTAAAAATAATAAAATAATTTAAACTAAAAATAAATAATAATAAAATTATAAAATAACAATAAAATAATAAATTAACAATAAATTAAAATTAAAAATTAAAATTAAAATTTTACTTTTTAAGATCTTTCGGAAATCAAAAAAACTAATTCCTTTTGTATCCGTAACATTTTTACAATTTGTTACTGCACAAATATATCCGCCCATTTTTATTTTATATGAATAGGCCTAACCTGTTCTCCATTCACTCTGACATAAACCAACAACGCTGCCATATTGTTAGTTGGATTTTTCGCGCATGCGCACTGCAACTCAGGACCCTGATTTTCGTCTACTGTCGTAACCACAGACTTCTATATAATACCGTAACCACAGACTTCTATATAATACTAGACTGCTAACTCCCTAGATTTTGCTTATATAAAGTGTCCTCGAATTTTATGTACTAAGAGCGCGTTCGGGGAGATACTATTAGCGCTAAGGTGATCCTTTCTGCGCATGCGCTGACATGTGTCGACGCCATTTATGATCAGTACATGTACTTCTAACCTGTTTTCGGTCTCTAATTCTCGTCAGAACACATGTGTTAGTAAAAAAAGTAAGAAATATAAATATTAAATTACGGGATACAAATGTGCAGTTATTTTATATCTTTTATATAAGCTTGTTTATCATACTTAGTATGTGTATACATGCGTGTAACACGCGCCTTCACAGCGCATGCGCAGAAAGGGATGTCATACATACTTGTTTGTACATAAAATTAGAACTGCCTTATACATAAGGAGTTAGGCAGTCTAGTATTATATAGAAGTCTGTGGTCGTAACTGGTTAAACCATATAGACTTACTAGAATAGACTGCTTATGAGGTGGAAAAACGGTAGTGGGGGTATCCATCACTGAGAAAAGAATAATTGTCGTTAATATGAGTCTCTATCTCTTTCTAGTGGGCGTGACTTACGTAGCAAAGCATGCGCGCTGCATGAAACGCACTCACATCAACAACACGCATACTATCACAACACGCTCTGATACCGGTTATTGGTCGCTATACTTCTCCCACTACTCTGCGTTAGAAAGAGATAGAAACTCATATTAACGACAACTGTCCTTTTTTCAGTGATGAATATCCCCACTACCTTCATGAGCAGTCTATTCAAGTAAGTCTATGGGTTAAACTGTGCTAACCACAGACTTCTATATATAACTAGACTGCTAACTCCGGCAAAATACATAACCCCGAAAAGTATGTACAAAACTTATGTATATGCGTCATCATTGGTAGTATGACAGTCACGCTGATTGGTTGAATTTAAAGCAATGTCACTCAGAAACGAGTTTCCTATAGCAGCCATATTACATATCTATCCCCTCCTTTTCTTTATCCTACCAATGTTGTACATATTTTTCGGGGTCATTTTTTAGGTCTAGTATATAAGGAAGTTAGTGGTCTAGTTATATACAGGGTGTCCCGAAAATGCCGGTAAATATTTTAATGGCAGGTTCTTTAGAACATTTTAAGACGAAAAGCTTAATACAAAAATATCGAGGCTACAATAGTTTTTAAACTGGAAGTAATTATATTTCACGAATGATAGGACTGAGATTTCACGGTCTCAGGTACGGCAAAATAACAAGTGCTAACATAATATTCATAATATCGTGAAAAGAGCGCTATTTATAAGAGCACTTTTATCACTTGTTATTTTGCCGCACCTGAGAGCGTGAAATCTCAGCCCTATCATTCGTGAAATATAATTGCTTCCAGTTTGAAAACTATTGTAGCCTCGACATTTTTGTATTAAACTTTTTGTCCTAAAATGTTTTAAAGAACCTGCCATTAAAATATTTACCGGTATTTTCGGGACACCCTGTATAGAAGTCTGTGCTATTGTTACGACACAAGTTAGCGCAAATGAGGTATATTTTATTATATATAGCACTCATATTGCTGTCCTTGTTTATCAACTCGCCAGCAGTTCCCACCACTAACGCGCGGTCCATTTCTATATGGTCTAAGAGTATAAATCATAGAGATATAGACCTAGTTTACATCGTGCATTTGATACGCGTATCAGGTACTATATTTGTATCAAATTCATTCTAAATATTTAGTACGCACGATGTAAACGCTGCCGAATCAATTTGATACGAGCGTATCAAGTAAGAGTATCGTACTAAATTGATACGCGTACCAAATGATACAAATGACTATGTAAACGCATGAAACGCATTTTGGAGGGAATTTAGCATTGAGCATAACTTAAATTACAATTCTCAATACCACCAGTAGGAGGCAATCAACATGAATTAAACATATAGCGAATTCGGTACACATGCACTGACTCAAAGAGTAAAAAGAAACACGAGGGAGCATATGGCTCGAGCTAAACGGACGGAAATGCCTATATATACCAGCATAAAAGTGAACACTCAAAATGGCTGCTTTTGTGCGCCACAATTGAATGGCTTTTCAGAAATGCTGGAAGAACAAAGTTTTAAATATAAATATGGAATATACTTAATATTTTTAATAAAATCAATTCAATAAGATTAAATTGAAATATACATATAATTTTAATATGCAACAAATAAAATAATATATATTAAAAATATTGAAACTTTAACACATTGTTTACTGTCCTTTAAATAGTATATCTAAATAAAACATTAAATTCTTGTTATTATATTAATAACAATTATTAACCGATGAAATGTTATCCCATAATTTCGCGCTGTTGTTATGCCACAGGCCTGACAAAGCACCATAATTTTATTTCACTATTTTTTTTTAGAATTAATAATTGTGCAAAATAATACGCGCATGCCTGTCTCTCTGACAACAGCAGCAGACGATGCTAATAAGCATAAAAAAAGTAGACACTCAAGATGGCGGCTTCCGTCAGCGATTTGGCTAGCCCCCACCACCGATACATTCCCTCCTGTTTCTTTTTACTCTTTGCACTGACTCTATTCTGGTGCTGCCCCGACATGGTGCGCGTGCAGAACTATCTTCGTGTAGCACTAATAGATATCAAAAGATAGAGATAGAGCGTGAACCCAGTATTTAGACAAGGGGGGTGAAGCCACTGAGGGAGGGGCGACGAGGCAAATTGTGAGCACTTTCTATTGGATGGAATGATGCGCGTGCGTAATGGCGTTTAATACGAAATAGAACTCCTGTCCACCGGACGCGGAAATGCTGGCCGCACGACAAGAGAACGCGGTAGTCAATTAATTTATTATAACTGATGAATTTATTGGCTGTCGCGTTATTTTTTGCCGCGCGGCAAGTATTTCCGCGTCCAGTGGGCAGGAGCTCATATTCTAATATCTCTGATTGCTAGTATTACACAGCTATATATGTTTAATAAAAACAGTCATCGAATTTATTATATTTTACGTTAAAATGTCCTTTTTTTAATAATAAATAATACCATGATAAAAGGGTCACTAATAATAATAATTTGATTTCTGTAAAAAATATTAGACAAGGAGCATTAATACAACCATCAAAAGACGTTATTACAATTTGTAATAAATGCGAAAGAATAATAAGACATGCAATTCATGTAAGCACAAATGGATTTATAACTAAAAAATTTTATGAAACATATATTACTAATGATGTGTTGAAATCGTTCCTTGATACTATAATTTATTTCATTCATTACGAGAGCGATACATTTGATCAGTCTCCTTTAGAAAATCATATTGTACATTTAATTCGAGCCATTGCTTAAAACTATATCAAAATCAGATTACATTATATAACATTAAATTCTATAGATAAATCTAAAAGCAAACGTCATTTATTTAATAAAATTGTATTGTTTAAGGGTATGTAAAAAGAATAGACATATACAAATGTCTATGGTAAAAAGCGTTTGATCTATATTATTTACTTTAATGAAGTTGTCCGTAAGATTTATTATAAATTTAACGAGCTTTATCTAACATATATAATTATAACTAATATATTTTTTAATTTTGCAGTATATTTATGTTCTTAAAGAATAAGTATTATTATATATCTTCCGATATCTATGGATATGATTAACAAATTTGAAACATTTGCTTTAAGAATGCTTTGAACTTTAGCTAATACATACTCAGTGAGCATTTATACATTCTGAAATTTCAGATCTACTACGTTTTTTATATTTTTAAATTATAATTTAAAAATATAAAAAATAATTTTAAATTATAATTTCAGAAGCAAGCTTAATATATGTTTGCAGTGAAGCAATAGAAGCTTTAAATTAATAAGGCAAAAATGTAATAGTTTTAGTCTTGAGGCTTTCGCAGCCATTAGAATCGTTAAAACAGAGAACTTCCGGATGGATGCCGCGTTTGAGCAGGGTAATGCCGACATTTCGCCAACGTTGCAGTTTGCATCTTCAGAGCTGAGAGCTCCGATCCTGAGTTCTCTTAGGTGGGGTCTTTATATATCTTGCAAAAGGTTTTTTATCTACGGGGAAGTATTCCGTTATGCCCTCTAGTGGTGTGGGTGCCAAATAGGGTTTATATGATAGCCTTTGTCGTGATTATTAGGACACTTCGGCGGTTCATTTTCATCAAAATTCACGTGCCACGCCCTAATTGGCACAAGGCCGTATTACGTCCTTTGCAGACCGTTAGACCTGGTACAGTATATCAAGTAAGTAGAATTAGGATCAGCGGACTCAAGAGTATTTTTGGTTTAAAAGAGCTGGAATAAGGGCGCGAGCGAATAAAATATTTTTATTTCCTCATTTCTATTCCATTTTTTACTTTTACTTATTATTGTAGAATAACTAATATTAATATTGGAAACTGTAGTTCTTGCTGAAATATTAGACATTATAACAGCTCCATATGTTAGACAACAGTTAACTGAATATATCTTTCAACTTTTAATTTCCGAACATCATGAGATGTATTGTAGATTTTTTAATAAGATCTTAAAATCTAAACATCATTTCATGGTGCACTATCCCCGTATTATGAATTTGATAGGACCAATGATAAATATCTGGTCAATGAGGTTAGAAGGGAAACATCGCCCTGTCATAAAGAGAGTAGCAGACAATATGAGTTGCCGTAAAAATCTACCTCTTTCAATTACAAGAAGATACGCACTTGCATGTTGTGTAAGGATCCTGAATAAGCGAGGCTTCTCAAATGACGTTAAGTACTATCCAAAGGAGCGCAGATTAGCAAATTGTGAAAACTTTGAAATATTTCAAAATATTTTACCTGATAGATTAGAATAATCTCTTGCAGTCAAAGAAGCAGTCATTTGTGGTATCTGTTACAGATCTAATATGGTCCTTGTTATTAATTACGGGGAAGACTTGTCTATTTTTGGAAAGTTGTGTTGGATAGTGAGACCACAAAATGCACAAGAACGTCCCTTTTTTCTTTTGTGAGGATTATGGACCGTTAGTTTTAACGAACACTTGCACTCCTATGAAATTAGGACCACTCCAGAGTGGTTCCTAATTGAGTACAGAGATCTTATATCTTTTTATCCTTCCACTATTTATATAGGGTCTGATGGGAACAGTTACGTTACTTTTAGGCATATATTATAAGTATACATTATATAATTATTTATATAAGTATTTTATGTACTTTTTCTTTAAGCAGCATTTATCTATAGTTTTATATTATTTGATAAATATTTTGTAGCGGGTTATATAAAATATATTAATATATAAAATAGATTATTCGTATTCCATTTGTCTACTTTACAATTGTCTACATTTTATATTTTTTCCTGATCTGGTTTAAATACAATAAAAGGAATAAGGAATTACACAGGAATTAGAAGTAAAGACTTAAGTAGAATAAAGATAAGGAATGTCCTTATTTTTATCCTATTTAAGTCTTTATTTCTAATTTGTATATTTAAGTCCTTATTTTATTCATTGTATTTCAATCTTTAAACTCTCTTTTAACCTGTTTAGAGGGTATATTATTATTATTAAAATATTTCATTAGAATATTTCATTATACTATTTATTAGAGGGAAATTCTTTAACATTTATAATATATACTTGGCGCTTATTTTAGTAGGAAATACACGCAGTTTAATGGACTATTCTATAATGTAGAATACAATTTTTTCTGTGTATGAAACAAATGGTATCAGAAGCATTAGTTAATTTACGAAATATAGTGCCTTCTGAGTATCATCATAGACCGAGAGCTTTAACAGATTTCAAATTGTAGAAAATGTAAATATTTTACATATTATACGAGGCTTTCCGATTTGAAATATTGCTTCAACTTTTGACTCGTTCATTAGAAATTGACGTATGTCATGTTGTCATTTTTTTACGTCAACTTCTAATGCACGAGTCAAAAGTTGGCTATATCGCAGGGCCGAAAATGAAATGGTAGACGTCGCCCGCGATATTTCAAACCGGAAAACCTCGTATAATATGTAAAATATTTACATTAAATTATACATCGTTGTATTCGTTTCAAACAGTGTTACAACTTTTATTATATCAAAATATCTACATTATCATAAAAAAATTATGCATACCTCTCCGTTCTTCAATACAGATAAATTTTGTAATCAATCACTATACTCACAATAAAGTTTGGTTCAAGCCATTTAATTTCATATATTTGTTATGGTCTATCTCTTTTAATTTAAAAGATAAAAGGGCGTGGCCACTTCCAAGTGGGACACCCTGTATATTGGTCCGATCGTGTTAAAAAATATTAAAAAAAAATATTTAAAAAATATTTATTTAAACTTTTTAAGTTTACACCTTGCAATAATAATTCTTGTAAGTCCAGTTCTTTAAAAACATTCGAGTAATATATTGTTACGTCCAGGTCCGTAGAAAGAATGGGTCAGAGGAAGGGCGTAACAGGAACTGTTCCGATGTCAAAAGTCTTATCGACGAGTGACTCGGTCGAGCGAGCTGCAGGTTAGCAAACAGGTAAACAAACGGGTGTCGTTATTACTCTGTTATGCGAACGCTCTCTCTCGGTGGTCCCTTTTTGGTAAGAGAATCGAATCTCTTTTACGCGGGACAGGACCTTGTGTGATCTTTCGCGTGGAGGAAGTGAGGGAGTTAAATAAGTTTACCGATCATTTAATTTTTAAATTAACATTTATTCAATTGATCCCTACCATTATACATATAACTTTATTGATATTATCAAATCCGCCTTAAAATTATTTGTATGAGTGTGTGTGTATTTGTGTGTGTGGATCACGGGTGTTACAAAAGTACGGAGGTCATCAACCAGAAAAGAAGGGGAACGAGTGCGAGTCTAAAGATTTTATTCTGGTTGGTATTTGTACAATAGTTTATAATAAGAAAAAAAAAATAATAAAGATTTACAGAAATGTAATATGTGTTACGGCGCGATTTTGCACACGGTCGTGTCGTCCGATCTATGGTCTCGGTTGGCTCGCGAGAATCGGCGGGTCGGCGCGATTTTAGGCATACTTAGTAAAAGAACAGGGTTGAATAAAGGAGAAAGGAGACGATGAGAGAAAAAAAACAAAAGAGAAGGAAATTAAACTTACTATTTGGGCAGATTGGTTGCGTTTTAGCTGCTGGTGTAGTTGTGGCTCCAGTTGTGGTCTTACTCGGCGGGTGGTCTTTGTTGAGCACTGACTCTAATAGGTTTTAAGACGTAATCGGAACTCCCGCAGTGTAAAACGAATTGCTTGAGTCAGCGAACGACCGAAAAATCTATGCCGAATGAATCTGATGCTGTACTATCGACTGATTTTAATTTTTGGAATGATCGTAATGCGCGAGTCTTCCCTTTTTATATTAAATCTTGAGGGCGTGTTAACAATTTGGGCGGGAGTATTTTTGAGATTTTGACGTGTAAAGGCTGTCGTTCGGTGAGATCCTTCTCCTTATTTTTTATTGTTGCTGATTGGTGGGCTCTGTACGGCCTCTTAGGAAATTTGGAGATTCTTCATTTGGTTATCTCCTGGGTAATCCTGGGATTATGTGGCTGTTTTTATCCATTATTTATTTAGGGGATCTCGCTTTCGGTTCTTTTCGGTCATTTCTTTGAACATCGATTTCAATGTTTAAAACATTTTTTTCGTTCCGCGGCCCTCTTATGACTGGTCGAGCAATTATTGCTTTATCTTTATAGAAGGTAAAGACGTGGAGCCGACAGTGCGTAGCGGCATTATTTGTTTCTTTCTTAGGATTATGCAGCTGTGTTTGTTGATTTATTCATTTAGAGGATCTCACTATCGATCCTTTCCGGCGTTTCCTTTGAACATCGATTTCAATGTTTTAAAATATTTTTCGTCGCGCGATCCCTTTTATGATTAGTCGGGCGATTATTGCTTCATTTTCGTGGGAGGAAAAACGTGGAACGGACCACTCAGGAAGACAAAAGAACGCCAGCTCAAGAGAAATCTGTCAAATCTGTTATAAGCAAGGGCACGTGGCCAATGACTGCAGAAAATATTTACAGGTATCTCAGACCACTAACAACCGCACAGATTTAGGAATCGACATTCTAATCTGCTAGATTTGCAAAAAACGAGGACACACCGCGGACAAGTGCCGGTATCGCGACCCTCAAGTCCGTCGGTCGGTCAATATAATACAAGAAAAATTAATTACATGTCAATTATGTTCAAAATCCGGTCACAATGTAAAAATTTGTCAACAAGGTAACGTGAACAATACAGCTAACAGAATTTCAATAATTTGTCAATGGTGCGAAAAACCTGGACATTCAGCTAATAACTGTTGGAGGAAACAAAATGAAAATCAGCCCAAGATCACGTGTCAAATTTGTAATAATTACGGACATGTTGCAAAGAATTGCTGATCCAGCATGAACCAACAGGGAAGAACCGGAAACTCATTGTTTTGTCGATACTGCAAGGAACAAGGACACCTTCTAGAAAATTGCCAAGTGCGCCTTACTAACAATCAAAAGAAAAACAAGGCACAGGGAAACTACAATGGCCCCTCGACATCGGGTGCGCAGCAGGGGCCCGAACAAGAAAAGCGCCCACACAAAACTCAAGTAGTCAAGTAGGTAAAACCGAAACAAAAATAAGACCCGTAACCGTAAATCTCGACAAACAGAGTCGCGTGCCTACCGTCCAAATAACCATAAGTGACACGATTAAGATAATTTTTATGTTAGACACAGGATCCGGACCAAACGTTATCAAAGAAAATTTCGTACCTGAAAGAATAAGTATTAACTGTACGAACATCTTAAAATTAAACGGTATAAATAATTATCCTGTTTACACTCTGGGCGAAATTACGCTAATTCTCTTCGAAAGACCGGTTACCTTCCATATCGTTTCTAACGATTTCCCGATCTCGCAATCTGAGATTCTCGGAAATGATTTTTTCGAACAAACCTCGTCGAAAATCGACTACGCCCAAGAACATTTAAACGTTTCCGGAATAAACATATCTTTCTTGTCACCTGAAACTATTACAGTGGCTCCCCGTTCCGAATTAGTATTTTATGTAAGAGTGGAAAACCCAGAGGTAAAAGTCGGATATATACCAAGATTAAAAATAGCACCTGGAATTAATTTAGGAGATACTATCGTTGAAAACATCGATGGAAAAGCATATTTAAACATTATAAGCACTCTGAATGAAGAAATGGAAGTTCAAGTTCCTACCTTACGCTTGAAATCTTTAAGCGATCTATTCAACAATCACGAACCAGAGGAAACTTTAACTAATCCAACGGAAGAAGAATTTACAAATAACGAAATAAAAAACGAACAAAATCAACAAAATCCTACCATCGAAGAAATTCATTATGAAGACGAAGAAGAAAAAATTAATCAAGAAAAAATTGAAAATAATAATAAAAATAAAATTAAGAGGGAAATTAAAAACATCAATAATTCAAAATTTTCCGGAGAGAAAAGTTACCAAATCTCTCCTAAAAATCTCGAAGGTCCAACCATTCTCGGAGGGGGAAGTTACCAAACCTCTCCTAAAAAATTAACTAATTCCAAAATCTCCAGAGGTTACCAAGCCTTCCAAAAGGGAGATAATTCTAGGATTTCGGAGGGAAATTTCCAAACTTCGACAGAAAATCCTAGCTCCGTCGATTACGAGGAGGGAAGTTACCAAACCTCACTACGTGATTCGACAAAAACCTATAAGGGGAGAAGTCCTTTATTCTTCCCAGATTTTAAATTTACGCAGTTTGGACTACTTACAGAAACAAATAAAATTAAATCAGAAACCTCTCACGTTACCAAAGAAGAGCATTTTAAAAGAGCTCAAAAAAATAATTCAAATGAAAAAAAATCTTTAAAAATTAAATACAAAAATAAACCGTCTTCAAAAATAAACATCTTCCCTTTTATTAAATCAATCTCAAGAAATTATAAAAAATTCCAAAGCTACGCGCAAATCAAAACATAAAGAAAGTTCACCAATCAAGAGTGAAAAATATTTAACAATCACCGAAGAAGAAAAGGACGGTCGACTCACCGAAATTATACAATCATTAAGATTGGAACATTTAAACGGAATCGAGAGAGACAGTATAATAAAGTTAATAACGGACAGTCAAAATAGATTCTATATTCCGGGAGAAAAATTAACTGCAACGCACGTGATACAACATAAAATACCAACCACAGACAATCAACCTATAAATACTCGACAATACCGTTTTCCTCAGACGCATAAGGAAGAAATAAATAAACAGGTAGAGGAACTCGTTGAAGGAGGAATCGTAAAACATTCACAGTCTCCATACAATACTCCCATATAGATAGTACCAAAAAAGGAGGATTCAAAAGGAAATAAGCGATGGAGAATGGTTCTAGACTTCCGCGCCTTAAATGATAAAACCATTGGGGATGCATATCCGTTACTAAATATTGTCGATATATTAGATCAATTAGGAGGAGCGCGATATTTTTCGATATGCGATTTAGCATCCGGATTTCACCAGATTAAAATGGATCCTGAAGACTGTCATAAAACAGCTTTTACAACCCTTTATGGACACTATGAATTCGACCGGATGCCTTTCGGTCTAAAAAACGCACCTGCTACTTTCCAACGCCTAATGGACTTAGTATTAACTGGGTTACAAGGACAAGAATTATTCGTCTACATGGACGATATCGTTATCTACGCTACTTCTTTAGAAGAACATGAAAGAAAATATAACGCTTTAATAGAACGACTCCGTAAGGCTAATCTAAAATTGCAACCAGATAAATGCGAATTTTTGAAAACAGAAGTAACGTATCTAGGACACGTAATTAGCAGGGACAGAGTAAAATCAGATCCGAAAAAATTAGAAGCAGTACAACAATTTCCAAGACCCAAGACGCCGAAAAACATTAAACAATTCTTAAGACTTGCAGGATATTATAGACGATTTATACCAAATTTTTCCCAATTTGCCAAACCATTAACAATATTATTGAAAAACGATACTTACTTTAAATGGACACCTGGACAAGAAGAATCTTTTCAATTTTTAAAACAAAAATTATGTGAGGAACCGGTATTACAGTATCCAAACTTTTTTAAACCGTTTATTTTAACTACAGACGCCTCTGGAATAGCTGTGGGCGGCATATTATCGCAGGGAGAAATAAATAAAGATCGCCCCATAGCATATGCCTCACGAACTTTAACAGACAATGAATTAAAATACGACACTTACGAGAAGGAAGCATTAGCTATCGTCTACTGCGTTAAACATTTTCGACCTTATTTATACGGAAGGAGAGTCACTCTAGTTACAGATCATAAACCATTAATGTGGTTTAAGAACGCGCAAGATGCAAATATGCGAATACTGCGCTGGAGATTAAAATTATTAGAATACGACTATGATGTCGTATATAAAGCTGGGAAAACTAACGTAAATGCAGATGTATTATCACGAAATCCTGTAGATTTTCAAGAAACAGACTGTAAAATTATGAAAAATAAAATTTTAAACCCAGATAACCCAAGAGACGCAGAAATAATTTCCAGAATGTTAGATGAATCAGATAACGAAGAAGAAGAAGATGACGATTTTACTTTACGCTTCTCAGACAACGAAACAGACGATGAGATAGATAAAATAGAATACGAAATAAACGAAACAGACCAAACAATCGATACAGATACATTACCCTGCACACTCGAAAAATTAAATAAAATTCCCGAATCACAGATTACTCAAAATAAAATACAAACAAGAAGTCAAACAGCAAGATTAGATTTTAAACAAAACGAAATTATTAAAGAACTTCCTAATAACAACACGAAAGAACCCGAAGAAAGAAATGACCCGCCGGATAAAGACAATGATACCGAAGAAGAAGACGAAGAGGAAATTATCAACCAAAATCTAAAATTACGGAAAATAAAACCTCACCTTCAAAAATTACGCGGACTTAATGTCATAGAATTCCGCGAACTATTATTATTCCTACGAAAAGACAACGTAGCATATTTCGTCGACACTAACGGGAACCCTTTGGATTCTGGTTCACAAAAACTCTTCGAGAGAAACGAGTTACCAAACCTAAGGTCCCTTACCTTAAACGAACCTAAGGTCATAAAACATAAAAGTTTTTACCACATAGCCTTACCCGTTAGCGAAACGCAACAGGAAGGACCAACGCTAACTCTAAACCGAATTGTCGCCACTATAACTAATTTGCGCGATATAAGTGAAGAATTAAATTTAGGAACAATTAGTATTGCAAAGACTGAAATGATCAATAATGTACCGTGGAGTAATATTAAATCATCACTACAGTTAACATTCTTCGATGCACCGACTAAAATAATTATTTGCAACGGATTAATTAAATATCCTCCTAAAGACTTACGACCTATTATTATCGGAGAAATGCACTGCCTACCTACGGGAGGACATCGTGGTGTCACAAAAACATATAACAGAATCAAGCATAACTATTACTGGGAAAATTTAAAACTAGACGTTCAACAATACATTCAACAATGTTTACAATGCCAATTAAAAAAACTCGTTCGAGTTAAAACTAAACAACCAATGATAATCACCAACACGCCAGGATCTTCCTTCGATAAAGTTGCGATGGATATTGTAGGACCACTACCGAAAACCGAAAGAGGCAACGAATATATTTTAACGTTACAAGACCAATTAACAAAATTTTGTATGGGAGTACCGTTACCAAATCAAACTTCCGAAACCATTGCAGAAGCTTTTGTGGATAGATTTATCTGCATACTCGGAGCACCTAAGGCAGTATTGACAGACCAAGGACGGAACTTTATTAGTGATTTAATGAAGAAGATTGCCAAATTATTCAGAATTCGCAAATTTCGCACAACTGCCTTTCATCCTCAATCAAACGGGTCACTGGAACGATCACACCACACATTAGGAGAATATCTGAAACAATATGCAAATGAACAAAAAGAATGGGATAGATGGATCAGTCTCGCGATGTTTAATTACAATACCAGCGTACACGAGGCAACTAAACACACTCCATACGAACTAGTTTTCGGTAAAATAGCGAGAATTCCATCAAACGAATCTCTCGCATCAGAAGATAAATTAGCAAGTTACGACGAATACTTAATAAATCTAGCCACACAGTTACATACGATTCAAAGAAACGCGCGCGATAACGTCATACAGGCAAAAATTAAATCAAAAACCCATTATGATAAGAAAATCAACCCACAAAAATTTAAACCGGGAGACCAGGTATTTTTGTTAAAAGGTCCGAAACCAGGTAAATTCGGGGATCAATATACTGGACCTCACGAAGTTTTAGAAATCTTAAATAAAAACAACGTAAAAGTTAGAATAAAGAAAAATAGTCGAATTGTACATCCGAATCGGTTGCGAATATCACATATCAGACCAAATGTTAATTAATTATATGCACTTTCAGATCGATTCCAGAATTAGGAAAATTGTCGCAATAATAACAATGTTAATGATTAAATTTTATCAAACACACGGAATAATAGGCTACGATTGTGGATCTCCTGCAACAAATTTAACTACTTTATCGCTATTACGTCAATTAAAATAAGGATTAGAAAATATATATATACATGTATACAATAGTGATGATAATAATAATAATAATAAAAAAAAATATATACATATATATATAAAAATCTCACTTTCTTTATATATTTGCCCAATTGATTAACATAAAAATAAAAGAAAAAATTTTTTATATATAGTTATATATATATATATATATATATATATATATATATATATATATATATATATACACCTCACACCCACAATATTACATAACAACATTATTCTATAGTATTACATATACATTGCATGATTACGTTAACATATGTATGATATCATTATAAGATAGTTTAATATCCACGTATAAAAAAAAAATGCAAAACAATCTTGCTTAATAATTTAATTCCACAAACAGCATAAAAATACTTAACTATTATTCCTTCGCTGAGAGCAATAAAACGTCACCCGGGAAAACAAAGATCTAAACCTTCGACGATGGTCAAGGAAACGTAATACAACACTCCTTTGGCTTTTCTTTTCTCTTTCTTAAAACGTAAGAGGAGATAGTTTTGCATTTTAACATAAAAAAAAAAAAAAAATGTGTAAAAGGAAGACGAAAGAAATAGGAAGAGGTTTTGGAGGTTGCCTTTTTCTTTCCTCTTTTTTCTTTATAAATAAACAGCATGCGAAAACATAGACACATAAGCAAACCTAAACGAAATCCGTAGAAGAGAAAAACATATCTCTCCCCTTTTTCTGCAAATGTTGGGTCTCTCCCTAACATTTGTCTAAGGCCGGGGGTGTTACGTCCTGTTGGCTCCACGTTTTTCCTCACACGAAATGAAGCAATAATCGCCCAAATAATCATAAAAGGGATCGCGCGACGAAAAATATTTTAAAAAACATTGAAATCGATGTTCAAAGGAAACGCCGGAAAGGATCGATAGTGAGATCCTCTAAATGAATAAATCGACAAACACAGCTGCATAATCTTAAGAAAGAAACAAATAACGTCGCTACACACTGTCGGCTCCACGTCTTTACCTTCTATAAAGATAAAGCAATAATTGCCCGACCAGTCATAAGAGGGCCGCGGAACGAAAAAAATGTTTTAAACATTGAAATCGATGTTCAAAGAAATGACTGAAAAGGACCGAAAGCGAGATCCCCTAAATAAATAATGGATAAAAACAGCCGCATAATCCCAGGAGATAACCAAATGAAGAATCTCCAAATTTCCTAAGAGGCCGTACAGAGCCCACCAATCAGCAACAATCAAAAATAAGGAGGAGAAGGATCTCACCGAACGACAGCCTTTACACGTCAAAATCTCAAAAATACTCCCGCCCAAATTGTTAACACGCCCTCAAGATTTAATATAAAAAGGGAAGACTCGCGCATTACGATCATTCCAAAAATTAAAATCAGTCGACAGCACAACATCAGATTCATTCGGCACAGATTTTTCGGTCGTTCACTGACTCAAGCAATTCGTCTACACTACGGGATTTCCGTTTACGTTTTAAAACCTATTAGAGTCAGTGCTCAACAAGACCACCCGCCAAGTAAGACCACAACTGGAGCCACAATTACACCAGCAGTTAAAACGCAACCAATCTGCCCAAATAGTAAGTTTAATTTCCTTCTCTTTTGTTTTTTTTCTCTCATCGTCTCCTTTCTCCTTTATTCAACCCTGTTCTTTTACTAAGTATGTCTAAAATCGCGCCGACCCGCCGATTCGCGCGAGCCAACCGAGACCATAGATCGGACGACACGACCGTGTGCGAAATCGCGCCGTAACACATATTACATTTTCGTGAATCTTTATTATTTATTTTTCTTATTATAAACTATTGTACAAATACCAACCAGAATAAAATCTTTAGACTCGCACGTTTCCCTTCTTTTCTGGTTGATGACCTCCGTACTTATGTAACACCCGCGATCCACACACACAAACACACACACACTTATACAAATAATTTTAAGGTGGATTTGATAATATCAATAAAGTTATATGTATAATGGTAGGGATCAATTGAATAAATGTTAATTTAAAAATTAAATGATCGGTAAACTTATTTAACTCCCTCACTCCCTCCACGCGAAAGATCACACAAGGTCCCGTCCGGCATAAAAGAGATTCGATTCTCTTACCAAAAAGGGACCACCGAGAGAGAGCGTTCGCATAACAGTAATAACGACACCCGTCGTTTACCTGTTTGCTACCTGCAGCTCGCTCGACCGAGTCACTCGTCGATAAGACTTTTGACATCGGAACAGTTCCTGTTACGCCCTTCCTCTGACCCATCCTTTGTACGGGCCTGGACGTAACATTACAAAAGATAAGCAAATAATATAAAATATTAACATAAATTAAACATATATATATATATATATATATATATATATATATGTACACATATGTACATACATATATACAAAGTTATTTTACACTTACCGGAGCTTCAAATAATAATAATGTATTGAGATCATTAGCAATAGATTGCCAAAACATTTTATTTTTTTGGTATTATCTGCCTCAATATTTCGGACTTCGTAAGCAGATAAAAGTGCACAAGTAGCTCGCTTTGACCATGTAAGTTTGGATTCTTGTGAATCTTGATCTAAAATTGTTACATCTGGCTTAGTTATAATTGTTTCAACTTGCTCTTCATTTGTAGAACCTTCTTTTTCTTTAATTTGGATAAAATTTGGTTTTTGTAGATTGCTCAAGTTGATCAATTTCGTACCATTTTTTCAAATTATTTTGCTGTTATTTTGCAATAATTGCAGTTCTTTTATTGTAATAGGCTGTAATATACATATATACAAAAATAAAAAATAATTTAGGTTAAAACAGAGATAAATAATTGTTACTTTACATTTGACAACTAATTTTTTCTACTTAACATAAACAAAATTGATATAAAAAACTTAAATAATGACAAAAATATATAATAATAACTAAATATTTTGTACCTTTAGTTCCATCTTGCAACAATTTCTCTTTTTCATACACATCAGGTTTAACCACACTTCTTCTTCTTCTAGTTTTGTTGACTCGGATTCAAACTTTTTTATGCGGCCATAGACTTTAACCACATTTGACTCACTTCTTAAGCAGCGTCAATGGAAGTAGACTTGTTGTGTCATCGACTAAAAGCGACACAAATGTAATGGAAAGCAGAAATGGTACTTGAAGTCACCTCGTGTCGACTTGTGTTACTAAATGGAAAGCACCCGATGTAGAGTTTGCATGCAATAATACTGTATCTAAAGAGACAAGTGAATGTCCGAGCGTATTACTTTATGGCGTGCGGCAGCGAGGAAGAGTATGGTGATGGATTGCGTGATGTATTAGAGGCGAAAGGATGTATTGATGTACACCGCGATTTACCGAACTTACGAAACGAGCCGATGAGCAGATTGACGGAATCAACAAATAAACAAAAACAATTATGATCGCAGGCATAAGATCGCTAAAAAATACCAAGTAAGCGATAGAGTAATGGTGCGAAATTTTGATAACACGTCAGGTGCCTCGCAAAAAATGACACCGCGTTTTAAAGGTCTGTACCAAGTGGACCGCGTATTAAAAAACAATCGATATGTAATAATAGACGTTGAGGGTTTTTAACTATTACAAACTCCGTACCACGGCACGTGGGAAGCGTCAAATATGAAACTGTGGTTACCAAGTTAGAGCGAGCGTTAACAATCTCTTTGTATAATTATTTTATCGATCAATTAAGAATTTATATATTTTATGTATTTTATGTATTTTATGTAATAAATTTTAAAAACTAAGTTTACTTATGCGTGCGTTCATTCGAATTATAATGTGTAGTCAGCGTAACATGGAATGTTTCTTTTATTTATTAATTTATTTTTGTTATTATTTAATCGGGGCGATTAACGGTCAGAATGGCCGAATTATAAGTCATTATAATTTAAAAATCAAGACAAATCGTTACGGCAATATTATCTTGTTGACGAAGTGTTATCGAGCGACCAATAATATTATTTAGATTTAGGACAATAGACGCACAAATAACAAGGCGACAAACAAAGACGACGGCAACCGTCAAAAATGGAAAGATCTAGAAGGACCGGGTAAGATAAAAACAGGGACACAGAACCCTGAGGAGGAGAGTCACAAATTCGCAGTCAGATAGAATGCGTATCGAACACCGACGCAGCCTATACGCCCAGAGAGTGTAATATCAAATAAAGTATATCATTTATTAATTCTAATTATTACTTAGAGTGATTACTTGTATTTCTCAATCCACACACACACATTACAAATTCAGAAGCGGGATTCCGTCGGTGCTAAATTTGATCTTATGTTAGCGCTGAGAAATATATGTAATGAACTAAAAGGAAGTATGCATTTGTCTCCCTCTAAAAGAATTTTTTCTTGTTTGGAAAGAATGAAATTTTTATAAAAACACAAAGAATTTCTCACACAACGTACATCAACCGAAACATCCTGTCTTTTAAAGAAATTATCCTATTGTGCGCATAGTCACGTCACACATATATGGAAAGGGAAGCTTTAGGTTCACAAAAGGTTCAAAAAGCTAGATTAGATAAAAAGAAATATATAGTGTATGTACATACACGTGGTCTCTCGAAGAAGCAGACAAGAACAATCTTGCAGTTGAAATTTTGTGTACTTTCACTTTTAAATACGGGATTAATATTACGCAAATAGTTTTTTCGATCTTCTCAAATTACATTATTTTTGTGTTTTACTTAATTATTTTTATTATGGCTACAATAATGTGCTTACCTCCAGAAGTGATCAACATTATTCTTGGCTACAGTGATATTAGCTTTGAAGATATTATTAACTTCAGATGTGTGTGCAAGCAATTTCGATGGGCAGCCACAAGCGAGAAATATTGTTTTCTCAACAAAAAGTTTTTCCAAAGGTAATTTTTTTATTCGTCAAATTCTATTTTATTAACCTATTGCAAAATGTACCACTTTTGTAAAAATAGGGTAAACTAAGGTATGATGGCCATTCGGAAAAGATGGCCATAGGCTGTAATTTTTTCAATAATTGTTACATAGTGCGGTAAAGTGTATTACTTTTTGTCTGCAAGAGTCAGAAATGAATTGTTAAAAATGAGATTAGAAAGTGAGGTTATAAAATCTGTCATACACCGAAAAAATTGTATTCTCTATTTTAGAAGAATTCCTTCTAAAGCTTTCCTCCAATAAAATATTCTAAAAAATTCAGAATATTCCTCTCTAATGATCTTTTGTTAAGAATAGTATATGAAATAAAGAAAATATTCTTAAATTGTATCATACAAACCCTATTTGCGCTTACACCACTAGAGGGCATAACGGTATATTTTTCCCGTAGATAGAAAAACCTCTCGCAAGATATAAGAATCCCAACCCAGAGAGCTCAGTATAGGGGCTCTTAGCCCTGAAGATGCAAACTCTAACGTTTACGAAACGTCATTGCGTGCATTACGCTGTTTAATCACGCGGCATCCATCCGGAAGTTCCCAGTTTAGACAATGGCCACAAAAGCCTCAAGACTAGAAGTGTATATATATTTTTACATATTAAGAATATCTAATACTTTTCTATTTTTTAGAGGATTTCTGTCTTTAGGTAAGAAAATCCTCTTGGCGCTTATTTTAAAGGAAGATATTCTAAAAATAAATGGTATATTCTTAAAATGAGAATATGATTTTTTCGGTGTATGCATGTGTGACAATAGATATAAATAGCTTCAGAATTTTGCAAAATAATAATTAATAAGCAAATAATTAAAAGTTTACATATTTTAAATTTTATATATCGTAGAGAGATATTATAAATATACATTATATATTATTTATAAAAAATGTACATATTACATATACAGGGTGTTTCAGAATGACCTCTCGGGTGTAGGTAGAGCGGGTTAAATGGAATAGAAAAGTCCTGTACCATTTTGCGATTTTCGGAATAATTATTGAGAAATTAATTTACAAAGATCGGCAAATCCGGCGAGTATCTGCCCGCTGCAAAAAAGATGGCGAGAAGGACGGCCCACCGCTAGGCCGATCGTTAAATAGTAATCGCTAATCTATTGTTCTTATCAACGCTTCTCGTCTGTGCCCCTGGTAACCGCGAGGCAATGGCGCCTATTTACACCGCACGCGCTTAGCGACCGTCCTTAGGGCCATCCTTCTCGCCATCTTTTTTGCAGCGGGCTGATACTCGCGCCGAATTTGCTGATCTTTGTAAATTAATTTCTCAATAATTATTCCGAAAATCGCAAAATGGTACAGGACTTTTCTATTCCATTTAACCCGCTCTACCTGCACCCGAGAGGTGATACGGTCATTCTGAGACACCCTGTATAAAATACAATTGAAACTTTTATATAGAAATTTAAATTTTAACAATTATTACAATATGTTTACATATTTTATTAGAGTATATTATTGCAACAACTTAAAAATAAAAAACATTCTGTTGAAAGGAAACAAAAAAAAAAACCAAGATTTTATGATATTTAAAAAAAAATTTTACTTTCTTTTAATATATTTTTGCCGTATTTTATTGTATTCTAATAATAACATAAAAATATAAATAAAAAATCTTTTGTGAAAGGAAATAAAATAAGAAGAAAGAAAATTGAAAGAGAATAAAATTAAAAAAGGTTTCTATCATTTATAATATATATATTATATATTAGCAATAATAATAAAAATTTTATAAAATTAATACATACGTAATATATGCACAAAATGGTAACAGAACGAAATCGTGTATAAAACTGCTGGGTGAATTCAATATATGATTTTTATAGTAATGTTCCACTGCAGGCGGTTATAAATCAAATTATTTGCACTACTTAACTTATCTTGCGATTGCGTAAGAGTATCTGTTATTCATAACATTTATTCATAACACGTAGCATTGTATCTATTAATCATGGCATTTTGTCAAAGATTCCTTACTCGGCTAACTGTATTTTTAATGGATAAAAGCTTTATTTTTCTCATGTAAGTAAATTATATATTTATTGCCACATAACATATAATAATAAAATTGCTATAATTTATAAATATATAATATGAAAATTCTTATATATATATTTATATTATTTATTCATAATTCATGTCTCCGTGAAATTGCGAAGAAAAAAACTGTTGACGTAAGTAGCGAGTACCGTGAGACGGACACGAATGGGGTGTGCGTATAGCGGAATGTAGAAGTATTTCTAGTTTATTTCTGAAAAATGCGACTTCGGAATAAACTTTATCATATATGGTTGAATTTGTCATTAAATATGCTACAGGTTTTGCTATAAAATAAATTTCAAAATTTTGAAAAATTGAGGGGAGGGGAAAGGGGATTTCGAAAAATATGACATTTTCAAAAAATTTAATTGCACAGTTTTAGAGTATATTAAGAACCGTAAAACTTTTACTTGAAACTTTTTTTTATCTCTCTTACCGCTTCGACGGTATTCGTTCAGAAATTAAAAAATTGATTTTTTTCAAGAAGGTGTTTCACCCCCTTAACGGCCGTATAAAAAAAATATGTGTCTCCTATTTTGACCTAGACTACAACATATTCAAAGCTCATTATAATCGGAGGAGAACACTTCCATACCTTTCCTTGTTAGTAAAAGTAAATGTAGTGTCGATGTACTAGAAACTAATTTTTTGTCATTAATTGACTTTATTTTCCATATTTTCTAATTGAAATTAAGCAATTTTACAAGTTTTTGTACATTCTGCTTGATAAAAACATAGTGACTACCATAAAAAAATTTCCATAGCTATTCAGCGATTTTTTGTCAAATTCAGTGAACTTAAAGGTATAAAAAAAACATAAAGAACAAACTTTTATTGTTGTTTCATGCAATTATTCACTGAGTTAAAAGGAAATATGGAAGAATAGATAATTTTTACGTTATTTTTATCCATTAATTGCACATTTAAATGTTTGTTTAAAAAATCTGACTATTATTCCATTTGATAGAGCAAAGTTTCAGCTCATAACAGTACGATGATTTTTAACGAAGTTATGAGCAATCAAAGTCAAGGTGTTCACTTTTTATTTAATCGAAGGTAACTCAGTAAGAAACAATTGTAGACAAATTTAAAAAAAAACGATTTTGTAGAGAAAACTTCAAGTTCTCACATTAGAAAGATTAGTGTCGCAGAATTTTTTTAGAGACGTGACCGGTCGGCAAATCGAGAAACAAATTTCGCATTTGGTCCAGCTCGTAGTTTTCTGCATGTAAAAATTATCAAACTCACAGAAACGTAAAAAGAACGGTAAGGTTTCAAAAGTAGAGATTTCAACATTTAAAACGCTTTTCTTAAATTTAAATTTCGTTCATTTTTAACAAAGTTACAGTTGATTGAATTTTGCCTATTTTTCAAGAAAATTTAAGTGTTCCTGTAATTTATTGTGAGGAGTTTATATATTGCATTTTTATTTTATTAATTTAATTATCTATATACATATATATACTTATTTAATAATTTAAATTAAACAACTACTGCTTTATAAAATGTAAAGAAGAGAATTATAACTATGTAACTTTTTATAGGAGTATAATAAGCTTTTAATGAAAATATTGTTTCGTTCATGTATTTATTATTGTATACTGTCAGGGTGTATTATTTAATTATAATTTATAATTGAAGATTATTTAGTGATTATTTTTTGCATTAATAAAAAGATCGATATTTTGAATATTATGCATTTTAACAATGTACTGCTCTTAACATTCATTATTAATATGATAACAATGTTTATAGTGTAATATTTTTAATAAACTTTAAAAATTTACTAAAATATTTTTGTTTAACTTTTAGATGGCCTACTGCAAAGAAATATTACGACAGACAATTCAGAGAAAATGAGCAGAATGAGTCTGAAAAGAATGAAAAGAGTAAAAGACATATAACGTTTATCGAAACAGGCATTAATTATGCAAGACAATTACAGAGTTATGTATCGCAAAAGATATGCAGTACTAATAATTATTGTAACAATGAGCCATTCGATAATTTAAGTCTTAAAGACGTATTTCAATTAGAGCCGGGTTTAATGTGCAAACCCGAAAATTACCTAAAAGTTTCTTTTTTCATGGATGAAATTAGAAACTTGATTACTCAATTACAGTAAGTAATTTTATTTACAAGGAGAGGTCATGTACTTTGCTTCACTAATTTTGATAAAAATTTTTGTACGAGTAATCGACCAATGAAGTTTCCTTGCAAAGCCACTTCTCCGAATTTGCAGAAGAAAGAATTCATAAAAAAGAAAAATAAAGAATAAAAATTTAACGCAAAATGTAAGCGCAATCTAGATGCTCATAAAGGAAGACAAAAGAAATAATTTTATAATTTAATTAATAATTAACAATTATATATAAACATAGTGCGGCAAAGTGGTTTTATCCTATCTCATTCTTCTGGTATGCGTAAAATCTCTGCTGAGTGGAGTTTTTTATATTTCTTTGGTATATTGCAAATACTGAGTCATTGCGAACTATGGGAGATAGATTTGATGTATCTATATCTCCGATTTTTCGTGTAATACGTCGTGGAATGGTTATTATCAAGACTGGACGAAGAGAAAATGACCAGAGGGAGATAACACTATCCTCATGTAATCCCAAAAATTTGAAGCAAAACAAGGTATAAAAAAGTGTATTGGAGCAATCGATTGTACGCATATCGCAATTCGACAGCCTGTTGATCATCCTAGAGATTATTGCAATCGGAAAAGGTTTTTTTCTATCGTGTTACAAGGTGTTGTAGATGCAGATATGAAGTTTACAAATATTTATTGTGGAGAACTATGTTCGTTGCACGATGCACGTATTTTAAGAAGGTCGTTACTCTACGATACTGCTCAAAATGACATGGAAAACATTTTTCCTAATGGAATGTGCATAATAGAAGATTCATCTTATCCATCGCTACCATGGCTTGTACCACCTTTTAAAGACAACGGATACTTGACTGCACAACAGTCGGAATTCAATTTCTTGCATTCTTCAACACGAATAGTAATAGAGAGGGCGTTTGGATACTTAAAAGGACGTTTCCGTCGTTTAAAATTTTTAGAATTACTTGATATTGAATTTATACCAAAATTAATAACATCCGTTTGTATTATGCATAACATTATTATAAAAGCAAATGAAGAAAACGAATTCTTTGATGATGATATTAATGACTTTCTTGAGGATAATGCTGTGATTGACAATAATAAAATTTACAATTTACATGTTAATCGACATAGAAACGAAATAGATCGAAGAATGCAGATGTTTCATGAGCTGTTTCTTGATTAGTTATAAATATTTTACATATTTTATAATTTTTTCTACTTTCCAGTTTTAAAATAAAGCCAGGAAAAAAATACATATTCATATATTTTAATAAACGTATTTTTATTTATTTCAAACCTTTACAAAATATCTCTATATATAATTAAATAAAAAAAATTAAACCTCTTAGAGATATATCTAATAATTTTCATTTTTATAATTTTTTTATTATACTTATTGTAATAAATGATATAGTAAATAAGTCTCAATTTATATTAATCTAAATATATAAGGTTATTCTAAATTATTTAGGAATATTTTTATTATATTACTTTATAAAATACAATATAAATTTAAGTACATTTTATAAAACAAAAAATTAAAATTTTTAAAGCAAACAAAAAATAAAAATCTTCTGAGCAACAAAAATGCTCACATATATCTGTACTTATTTTTCAACGAAGTATTTTTTTAACATAAAATATTTATTTCTCAAATTAGAAACATTTTTAAAAATAATATTAATGAAAAAAAAAACATCATTATTGCTTACAGTCAAATAGAATTAATCAAGAGTATCCAAGGGCAAATTAAAACCAGCATATTAAAATAAAATTAAAATAATTTGTTAAAGTTGGAGTTTTTTAAAATCATAGTATGTATCTAACAAATAGTGTATGTTTATTCACGAATTGCTCTAGTAATTTCTTCACTATCTGATTGCATTGTATATGTTACATATTAGCCTAAAACTGACTATAGAAACGAATGTTGAAAAACTTATTCTATAAAAATTTACTTGAGAACAACAATAAAGAATAAATAAAGAAATTCACGCAACTATCACATCTTTCAGTCTGCATATGAACTATCTGTATCAGTCTTAAATCTTTTACTAGTATGAGTTTCTGATAGCTCTCTCAGTAATCGACATTTCTGTTTTTCAATGTTTAATTTTTCTTTATGCCAGTCTTTAGCTTCTTCTTGCTTTTGTTGAGCAATATTTTGTTTTATATTTAACTGTCTTTCTTTTAATGCTATCAATTTCTTTTTCATTTGCATTTCTTCTGCTTTTCTTTTTTCATAAGCTTCTTGTCTTACTTTTTTTATTTCATCTTTATTTGTTAAATTTTTTAAATGTTGTAGCCATTATTTCTTTAATTCAACTTTACTTGCCGCTGCTCTGTACCCTGAGCCATGTTGAGGGCGCTTACTCTGTGTGTTCCTTACGGATGTAGAACTAGAACATTCAGTTTCTGTATTTGACAATGCCTTTTCGATAGCTTGTTTATTTTTATCCAATCTGCGTGGTTTTGATAGATTTTCATGAATTCTTCTTTTAGCATTATTGGTACTTACACTACTTGATGTGCTCAGTGATTTATCATCAATTTCATCACCAATTGAAGAATCGCTTTGCGCTATGAATGTATCGCTTTGTGCCAGCATAGTTGATTTCACTTTTGGATTCTTCTTACAATAGTGAAAGTTGATGATATTGTACTTTGACCTTGTACAGTCTTCCGATCACCAAAAATATTTTCCATATGGTCAAAAAATTTAAATGTCATAAGACTAGCACCAGTTTTTTTATTATTATCTATGCAATCTTTATATTTTCGAGTAAGCGTATTAAATTTCCATCTTATTTGTTCTGCAGAAAACTATAATTTCAAAATATAATCAAAATTAACAAAGATATGTACGCATCCATGAGTATATATGTAATTTGCCAAAGGTACATTTTGCTAAATTGCACATGCATTTCAATATCTGTTTTGTATTTCGTACCTCGGTATAATATACATACATACATGTACTTTCAAATGTAAGGTAACAAAATAAATAAAACAGATATTTAAAGATATGTGCAATTTAGAACAACATATTTACATCATGAATGTAATAACAAAATAAAAAAATAACAAAATCATGCTTATAAATAAAAATAAAATTTATATGCAATAATATTTTCATATAAATTAAATGCTTAAAAGACATCATATTTACACAAAGACTGGAAAAATATTTTTGCAATAATATATAACATAGAAATCAAAGATTTGTAATATGCATTTAATAATTCACAAAAAATTTTTTATAGACTTAAGAAAATGAATTTTTAATAGTACATACCTTGTCAACCGAGTTCTAAAAGGTCATTAGCTATCAATGCCCATACTTTTCCTCTCTTAACAGGATGATCGAGATCTTCCTTTCTTGCTTCATAACAGGTAAGTAATGCTAGCGTGCTATTGTCTGTCCACATAGCAACTATAAGCACAACATAATTAATATATATATTGTGACGTGGCCGTCACGACGGACGTCCACCCCGCTAAAAATTATCGCGAAGCGCGAACCGAGTGTACACACCGGTCGAGTAATCGAGAGCTTTACCGCGATTCCTAAAGAGGCGAACGATTTCGATTGTTCTATTTGAATATTTACCATTGAATTGTATATTCTCGGGCTATAAATCACGGTGACAACGGGGTTATAACAAGAAGCAGTACACAGGAGACAATAGCGCAGGAATGCGATAAATACCGAGCGCGACGACAACAGAGTTCGGCCATCCTCGCGGAACCTCGCGGAAATCCGGAGAATCGGCCCGCCACGACAGGGCCGCCCGAAGGCAAAGGGCGAGAAAGGCGCCCTGACAACCAACGGAAAATTTGGAAAACGGCACAGGAAAGAGTGCCGTCCGGTCCTGAGGGGACCGACACAGGCATAAACGAGCCGTCGCCCCACCGGGAGAGGAGCACGCGAGGAAGCACGCCGAACCCGAGCGAGGCGAACCCCATGCGCCCCAAGGCCCGGGCGCTTGAGCACATGATACGTCCATGCGCGGAATCCCATTTGAGCGCGCGAAGCAAAAATCTCTCTCCCCGATAATGATAAGAGCGGTAGGGCGGCGGGGATATATAGAGATTCCTGAGGGCTTAGCGAGAGATTCGATCACGATTCATTAAAGTACGATCCTGTGACGAATCACGACGACTCTTGTTAGCGCAGATACTCGGTGCAATGCTCGCAAGGAAGACGATTGTGGACCACGTCGGGGAGTATTCACCGGTGAGGCTGTTTCGCATCTTTGCGAATCATTGTCACGCGAATTACGCCACCACCGACACGATCCGCGTAGTCGACCCCTCTGACTCGGGCGCGCTATCGCGGGAAATTAGTGATTTCGTTTCGTGCTGTGGTCTTTGCGTTTCGGGGTTAGAGAGCGACTGCAGTCAAGGGGCTCGAAAGGATCGTAAGGCGTTGGCTTACCCGACGTTATTGTTCGCCTCTTCACGAACCGACTCGTCGTGTCGAAAATTTACTTCGTTGTCGATTTTCTACGGTCTTCGTGAGTTGTCGCCAGGCGGAATCGCCAGATTCCTCCCGAGAGTGCTGTCGAGTGCCCGCGAAAAATCGTAGGATCTCAGTGTTTGACAGGTACGAAAGTGTGTGTTACCGCCACCCTGGTGGAGGAGCGGCGTAGCTGGCGCATGCGGAGGCTTAGCGGGGTCCGGGAAAGGACCAGCTCCCTCGTTCGTCAACGTACCTCTGAATTCTCGTGAGCGGACCATGCGATTTGCGTACGCCAAAAGGGGCCTCGATTCTCGACCACCAGTCTCGTCGCGGGTTTCACCTAGCGATTCGCTATAGCCAGGGCGATCGGCTGTTGGAGGCGCGAGCTGTCGACGGTGTACCCGCCTCAACCATCTGGCTACGCTATTTCATTTCTTGCAAGTACGCTGGTAAACGGTGCGAGGTTGTAGCGACCGCGATTTTGTTTTGTATTGTTTTCTCGTCATGTTCGCGGCATTCGCGCCGATATTGTAAGCGATTGTCGTGTTTTAGGTTATTGTCTTGTCACCAGTTTGTCGGCGTTTCCGCGACGGTACAAACCGTCGTCGCGTATTCCTCACGGGGTGCGTTCCGTATTAACTCACGAAGTTTGTTAACGTCTATTGTTTCGTTCATACCGCCGATATCGAACGAGCATCACTAATGTATTTTGATTTGACCGGCGACTTTCCGAGTAGTTCGACTGAATAAAATTATCACTACGTTTTTATAATATTAACTCAGTGTTCTAGTTGAGAAAGGGGTTCCCCCTACTCGCAGCCTATTAACCCCCTGGTCTTCCTTCGGAAACAGTACCCCTCACAATCGACCCTCCCCTCTACCGTTAGGCGAGCTAGCCCGTCGTGACGGACGGAGAACAGGAAGAACAAAGCAGAGTAAGGTGAGAAGAATGAAAGTGGAAATGAAGAAGAAAGGGTAAGGAGAGATGGAGGAATCAAGACAGATGAGGATCGAAATGAAGGAGATGATGGAGTGCAGAGGGAGAGAGATGTAGGCGGTGACAGGTGGAGGTTATGTGCGAGTATCGGATAGAAGAGAGAAGAGAAATCAAGTGAGGAGGAGCGCAGAGGAAAGATAGAAGGGAAGAGATGTAATGTAGGAAGAAGAGGAAAGAAGGTGGAGGAAGTGAGACTACTGAGGAGTGAGGTGAAAGAGATGAAAGAGTGGCGGGGGGGAGATCCTAGTGATGATGAAGAGAATGTAGTCAAAGAGGAAGGGAGAAAGAGAAGGAGGAGATTGGAGACAGAGAGGAAGAAAAGGACAGAGGACCAGAGATGAAGAGACGGAGAAAGCAGGAGGAAACGGAGGAAAGAGAGAAGAAGAAAGAAAAGGAGAAGCATAAGAAAAGGGGGGAGGGGAGAAGAGAAAGGACAGAGAGATGGGAGAGAAAGGGTGAGTCGGAAGGAGGAAAAGGGGATCAGTATGTAAGGTTGAAAAGGGCCAGGCACAGAGAGGAAAGGGAAGGAAGTAGACTGAAAAAGGAGAGGCGAATGTTGCGGGGAGGGAGGGGGAAGATAGGGGCGCAATATTGTTAATAACAGCGAGATAGATGAACGGGTAGAGGAGAAAGGCGAGAGGGAGAGAGAGCGAGAGAAAGTGGAAAAGAGTGAGGGATTGAGATAGAGTGTGAGAGAGAGAGGGAGAAAGAGAAGGAGAATGGGATATGAGAGAGAGGCTTCTTGTAGAGAAGTGGGTAGCAAAGGGAGAGAGGGAGGGTCGGAAAGGAGAGAGGAAACGGAAGGGACGAGGTAGGAAGGGAAATAACATGTGAGGTCATACAATGGCCAGGCTCGCGGAGGAAAGAAGGAAGGTGTATAGCAAGAGGAGGCAAGAGAACAAAGGGGATAGAGAGAAAGGAGAGAAGGGGAAATAGAGAGAGAGAGAGAGAGAGAGAGAGAGAGAGAGAGAGAGAGAGAGAGAGAGAGAGAGAGAGAGAGAGAGAGAGAGAGAGAGAGAGAGAGAGAGAGAGAGAGAGCGGAGAAATGATGTTTTTGTAAGAAACGAGGTATATTGTAAGAGTGCGGAGAGAGCGGAAGGAGAGTCAAAAAAAGGGGAGAAGGAAAGAGAGGAAGAGGAGGGAAGGTAGTGAAGGATAAAGGGACAGAGAGGAAGGAGCGGACAAAGTAGAAAGAGAGCCGAAGGAAGGAGGAAAGAGGAAAGAAGAGAGAAGAGGGAAAGAATGAAGAAAGGGGAGAGAGGATGAGAAGAGGGATAAGAGATGAGAGAGAGAGGGTGGGTTGTGAGGAGGGGAGAGGGGAATAGTGTTGTAAAGTCGTACTATGGCCAGGTTCAGAGAGAAAAGGGTAGGGGAGCAGGTTAAGAGGATATGAGGGAATAATGGGGAGTTGGGAACGAAGGACAGAGGACTAATAGTGAAAATAATTTTGTATATAGGTAAACGTAAGGGATGCTGTGTGAGTGCGAGAGTGAGGGAGACAGTGAGAGGAGGCGGGTGTGTGTGCGAACCTCGGGGGACGAGGGGGCTGGGGAGCAGCCGCTAGGGCTCCCAAGGGAGGGTATGTTAGGAGAAATAGGTTAAGTGACTGTGGACGTAGATGTAAAAGATTGTAACCCTAAGGGGATCGATTGAATAAACTACTACTACTACTATTATATAATATACATAATATATATAAATAATTATAGATGAAATTTATAAATGCATAATATTATATTAATATATAAATATGCAAGTTGCAAACCCATGTGGAATTGTATATGCATTGTAAAGTACATGCTTAGATGGGAATGCTTCGCCCCGTCTCCATAAAAAAATATAACAAAACTTGAGAGCGTAGAAACTACCAAGGATGACAGTACTGTGTGGAAGTTTCAATGCTATTTTCCTAAGCTATTTGACTGAAGCGTTGCTAGACAAATGGCTCAATGAATCGTGCATCGATGCATTCAGTATTTATTTTGTAAGATTATGAATAAAAAATTATAAATGTAGTGTAAGAATTTGGACATAGATTGAATTAAGATTTTACATTGAAACTTCCACACAGTACTGTCAGCCTTGGTAGCTCTCAAGTTTTGTTATATTTTTTTATGGGGACGAAGCTTCGCCCCGTCCCCCTATGCACTCCTATCTAAGCGTTCTTTTCTAACATGTACCTAAAGTACATAACCCCGAAAAGTATATATAAAACTTATGCGTCATCATTAGTAGGATGACAGTCACACTGATTGGTTGAATTTAAAACAATGTCACTCACAAACGAGTTTTTTATAGCAGCCATATTATATATCTATCCCCTCCTTTTCTCTATCCTACTAATGTTGTACATATTTTTCGGGGTCACTTTTTAGGTCTATTATATAAGGAAGTTAACGGTCTAGTTATAGTATAGAAATTTGTGACTAGTAGCCCTCGAGCTGAGTACGGATGTGTAACGTTGTGTCGGCAGTTACTGCAATTGGAACGCGACTTGTGTCGCCATGTGCATAAAAGTGTCTAGAGATTTCTCAATTGGAAAGCATCCTGTGTAAAGTAACATTTTCCTCTCCTTTCGACAGCTGTCAAATCGCGTGTTTTTCCGCATTTCAAGGGTTCATTTCGGACTCAATTTACAGTTATTTATCAATTGTCAGGAGGAAGGATTACCAGCTGTCCATTTTTACAAGTGTGCTGAAGAGATCGGTAGTATTATTTCGTTGAAATATGTTTTTATTTACATGTCAGTCGCAACATAAATCAGGGTATCATTTCTCGCTATTTCTCGCTTGTCACGATTTCAATATGGCCGCGGTGACTACTCAGCCTTAATTTAATTGGATCGGGTGATATTCCGTTTAGATATGTCACTTCTTTTTTTAGAAACTCACATTTGTCGGGCTGTAATTTTAATCGATTTTCACGTAATCTTTTTAATACTTCGATTAATCTTTTATTGTGTTCCTTTAGACTAGTTCCAAAAATTACAATATCGTCTAAATAAACTAGACATTTTATCCCTTGTAGTCCGCTTAACACGGCGTTCATTAATCACTGGAATGTAGCGGGTGTTCTTTAATCCAAACGGCATTCTGTTAAATTCATAGTGTCCGTACGGCGTGGAAAATGCTGTTTTACTTTTGTCGCTTTCTTCCATCTCGATCTGGTAATACCCTGAAGCCAAGTCGAGAGTAGTAAAATATTTTGCGTTCCCTAATTGATCTAGTATGTCTGTAATATTCGGTAGAGAGAATGAGTCGCCTATTGTTAGGTCGTTCAATTTTCGAAAATCTATCACCACTCTAAATTTTTGTTTTCCGGATGCATCTAATTTCTTCGGAACAACTAATAAAAGTACGTTCCATTGACTCACGCTTGCCCTAATTATTCCATTATTCAGCATCTCTTGCATTTGTCGATTGACTTCCGTCTTATGCTTTTCGGGCAGTCGATATGATCGTATGACCGGTGCGCTATCTGCTCGTGTTGCAATTTGATGTGTCACCGCGTTCGTACATGTGAGTGACTCTCCGTCTGTGTGGAACACGTTGCTGTATTCCTCGCAGATATCTCTTATCGCTCTTTCCTCTTCCATATTTAGGTGTTTGGTACGGAACTCTTTTAATATTTTCTCGGTGTGTCGTAGGCTTTTCTTTTCCGTTTTCGAGTGTGCGACATTTATCTCCGTTGTTTCTTCGGCTTCAATTTTCTCAATTGCTATCTGTGACATTGTAATTTCGACTTCGTTTTCATTCGTATTTATTACGCTCGCGGGATATAAAAATTTTTTGGGATTACTAGGCAGTTTCCTATAAATACGCCTGGTATTATTTCCTCTGCTCGGGTTACTCCCATCATGTTGATTGTCGTTGCCACTTGTACTATCGTCTCGCTCCGAGGCTGTAACGTGATCTTTTGATAAGGATATAGTCTCAGTACATTTCGTCTGATTGTCAGCTGTTTCGTTCAGTAGTTGCATATCGCTTCTTGTTTTTTGAGAAAGTCTATTCCTATTATTCCCTTGTATTCAATCGGAAAATCGTCTTTTACGACATAAAATCTATGTTTTATCTTTTCGTCTTGTAACTTTATCGTCGCGTTTATCCGTCCGATGGTATATACCTGGTGTCCCGTCACGCCCGTAAGGGTTATTTTGTCTTCGGTTATCATCGTTTCTCCTTTTAGATTTCTCACTTTGATAAGAGAAATGGCTGCTCCCGTATCGCATAATAAATTAATTTTTTCTCCTTTCGCCTCTCGCATGGGTAATGCAATTAAGTCTAGTCCTGTGTGTGAGTGAGGCGTTCGTCTTACGTGTGATACGTGATACTCGGCGGCAAATCAACGTTGCTTCTTCTCTTCTTTTTCTTCCTCATCGCTACTTCGAGCGGAATCAGATCTCTTTTTTCTTCTTTCATCGTTATACCGATTTTTATTTTCTCGTGGCGTTTGATTTCGTTTCGTACGATTAGATTGGTCCTTATACGGTCGTCCGTGTAATAGCCAACATTCTTCTTGCTTATGTCCGGTCTTTTTGCAGTGGTTCCTATATTTATCAACGGTATTTACGCGCGAGGGTCGCTCTGGTTTTGGTAACGAAAATCGCGTCGCGTATTGACTCGTACGGCATTCTCGTCCGTAATGCTCCATTTTTCCGCATTTCTGACATTGTGCGGTCCTTTTACTATCGTGATTATACGCGAGCGTTGCAGCGTTCTTTGGTCGCGCGCCAGCACATGTTGATCCCTTGATCTTCTCTTCCGCGCTCGCGGCTTATATCGCTTCTTGCAGTGTTATGTATCCTCGAGAACGTACCATAGTTTTAATGTCATCGTGTAATCCGATTTGAAAATTCTCTAAGGCTTGCTGTTGTATAATTTTAAAGATTATTTGCTTGTGCTCCGTAGTTTTGTTCGTCTAGCATTGACTCGTATAATTCTATGGCTAATTTGTCCGTTCGAAGACCGTATGCTCTCGCGCTTTCGTCGGTTTTCTGTTTTAGCGTGTTGAATTCTATCTGCAGATGTGTAGTGCTCTTTCTACTAGCATAGCACGCTTCTAATTCTTGCTTCAATTGTACAAAATTTCGGATTTTTTGCGTCTAGAAATCTAGCATCGCTCTGCCTTTTAATTTGGTGCATAGTACGGCATCTAACAGGGTGACTTCGTCTAATGGGTCAATATTTTCAACTGCGTATGTAGTCGCGCTTAAAAATTCTTGTAATTTATTTGGCGATCCATCAAATTCCGGTATTAGGCTTCGTGCCTCTTTTAAAGATAAATTTCCGCGTCCTCGACGGTGTCGTACATCGTCGGGCGAGTAGTCTTCCTCAGCTTCTAGGATTTACTAGCGTCAGGTGTCCATTGTTGCGCGTTTCCTGTCTTTCTCTAATATAATCTATTTCGAGGTGCAAGTCCCGAATTTCCTGCATCAACATTTGTAGCATCTCTCTACTATTCTCGTTCATACCGCTTGTTCCGGGTCTCGGCTCGATGTGTCTCTGCGCACGTGGTTCCACCGATTCTTCGCCTATCTCGTTGTGTAATCGTTCGATTTCTCTATCTACCTCGTCGGCAGTGACGTTCGGTTGAGCTACCGGAGGTGTTCGGATCATGTTTCCTCTCTCGCGGTATTTTAATTCCGGATTAAAAATGCTCGAGTCGTAGAACGTTAATGAAAATTCGCGTCGGTGTGTTACACGGCTTGGTGTGCTTATCGCTGACTCGGCGTCGGATGACTGACCGTCTTGGTCCGCGATTACGCTACGATCTATTTCGTTGACCGAGAGTTCGCGTTCTGCTATTACGTTCGCTCCGAGTTTGCTTTCGGGAGAACTTTCGCTCGAGTAATATTCCTCTAACTGTCTGCGCACTCTATTACTAATGTCTCTAAGCGCGGTTTCTGCTATTCTTTGCGAGTTTCTTAAACTTTTAGCTATGGCTCTTTCCGCCGATCCGCTATGTAGCCACGATGTGTTTGCGCTATTATTTGGTCGTTCGCTTCGTCTTTCCGAAATTCACGTGTTACAATAATTAATTTCGTTCGACTTACATTAATATGATGAACAGCATTTTATTCGATCGCTCGCCCTCGCTGTTGTCTGTAGGTCGGTGCCTTCTCAGGTTGCAGTCCGGCTGCATCCGACGCCGAGTCAGCGATAAGCACACCAAGCCGTGTAACACACCGACGCAAATTTTTATTAACGTCCTACGACTCGAGCATTTTTAATCCGGAATTAAAATACCGCGAGAGAGGAAACATGATCCGAACACCTCCGGTAGCTCAACCGAATGTCACTGCCAACAAGGTAGATAGATAAATCGAACGATTACACAACGAGATAGGCGTACCGGGTTCGAGAAGTTTTCTGGTTGTCTTCCTCGTTGTAGTGGATGTGTTTGGTCACGACGTTTATTTCTTTTGCGTCACTTGTGCTGGCGAATCCCACCGCTGCTACCAATTAATGTTGTGCCCGTGCCGTGAGAATAGAGTCTTCTGGGATATTCGCCTAAAAAGTTAGAACTCAGGCAGCAAATGAACGCACTTTGTACTTGTAGTAAAAAAATATTTCGATCGTACTATTACACTTGTCTTACACTACTATTAAATTGCGTATTCGGTCGTCGTGATGACGAACCGTGTCGATGGGTAGGTTACTTATTACGAGCGACCGTGATGGTTCTCGCGATCGCTTTAATTTTGAGGGCGGAAGGATGAGGTTTTCCGGGTCGGAGCGCGAGATGTGCTCCGTGCTCGGGTGTCGTAATGCTTACTCAGCTTGACCGTGACTTGCTTTCTTTTTGGTCACGTCTTATTTTTCTTTCTTAATCTTTCTATTTAATTCTTATTTAATTTTCTTATTTAATTCTTCATCTAAAATTTAGATGTAACTTTTCATCAAATTATATCAATACATTTAATATTATAATATATATGTTTTCTAAGTATAGAATATTTGAATTGTTTTACAACCGTTATTTGTGATACGTTTGCTTTCTATAACCTTACTATTGTTTTATTATTAAGAATATCAATTTCACGAGTTCTATTTTATGGGATTACAAAAACATAATTAAATAAATGACAAAATAAAATTAATATTTCATTTATAAGTAAAATTATTAATGGATCGAATTGAAATGAAACAACTTTAACCATTTAATTGTGAAAATTATATTGGCGAGAAAACCTTATCATTATAGTTTTATTATAATATATAAAATAAATTTAGAAATTTTTAATTGCAGCTAAACTTATTACAATATTGTTTAAGAATTATAATTATATTCAGAATAAAAGTAGATATCTTTATGTTATAATATTATAACGCAACAGAAATATTTTTAATATATATGCAAAAGAAACGTTTGAAAAAAATACAATAAAAAAAAAATGTTCAAATTTTAGATAAATTATTATGTAAACAAGATAGCAGTGTACAGACATGATTACGGTAATTATAAGCTTTCGTAAAGATAAATGCTTTTTAAATCTCTTTTAATATATTCGTCTTATATGTGGAATAGTTATATTAAGAATGTGTTACAAAGAAAGAAAGAATTATGTTGCAAAAAACAACTTTGTTTTTAATAGCTACTCAAACTTTTGAGTAGCTATTAAAAATAAGATTTAGGTCATTCTTATTTACAGCAAGTAATGTAAGTAGAACGACCAAACTAGCCAATAATATCTTTATTTAATATTAAAACGACGTTTCGACCATTTTGTTGTGGTCCTTTTCAAGTTTAACTACAATGAATAACAAATAAATTATAAATTGAACCAAGACGGTAAACGCAGTAAATCAATAAAAAAAAAAAACCAAATAAATTTAGTACATACATTCGAGTGAACAAAGATGTATATCAATGTGTTGTACAGGTATCAGTTAGTTAAACATATTGATTTGACGAACCAACAAGTGACGGAACACGTCTTGTCAAAACTAATGTCGAAACTAAACTCTCGATTTTTAAAAAACATTTTAGACGACCTTTATATAATCTTGTCATAAATATTATGTAGATTTTCTGTGTCTTTTTGTAAGTTTATTGTGTTGTTAAATTTCTTGATGAAAAACATTTCTGCTATTTCTCTCTTTTTTATAAATTTCTCGTTATGTAAAATCTCTGGGCTATATCACTCAAAGTCATGTCCGAGTTCCGATCTATGCTTACTAATTACGGATTGACACGAAGGATGCAATTTGATATTTTTACAATGTTCGTTAAGCCTTGTGCGTAAATATCTTTTTGTTTGGCCTATGTAAAACGCATCACAATCCCTACAACGAATTTTATATATGACATTAGTTCTATTATCAATATTTAACATATTTTTGCGACGTCTGATCAATATGTTAAGCTTATTCGTTACTATCGACGCTACACTCAAACCCGTGTCTTGTATTGATCGGCGCAAACATGAACTAAAATCTTTAATAAAAGGTAGCAACATAAAAAAGTTTTTTGGTTGTAATTTATTGATAGATTCATCAGTGTTAGTGGTTTTGCGATTCTTCAAAACATATATTCTTTTTTGTATGTGTCGCTCAACAAATTTTTCCGGGAAACAATTATTACGTAATGTTTTATGAACTATATTTATATTCTCTTTGTGGAATCTGACATCTGAGAGTAGTAAGGCATGATCAACGAGATTGTATATAGTATTTATTTTGTACTTTGTTGGGTGGTTAGAGTGAAAGTTAATGTATCTTCCCGACCATGTAGGCTTCCTAAACCAATTGGTTATAAGTGTGTCGACACGCATAATCGTTGTATTTAAAAAACTAATGGAATTGTTATGTTCTATTTCAACGGTAAACTTCAATCGGGGGTGAAAATTATTAAAGGTCTTTATTATTTCGTCTAAGCCTATGCGCGGAACTACTGCGAAGATATCGTCAACATATCGATAATAGGTGGTGACGTTAAAACTTAAAGAATGTAAACAATATGACTCTAGGTCATCCATGACTATGTCGGCCAAAATCGGGGATAATGGAGAACCCATTGGACTTCCAAAAATCTGTTCATAAAAAAGGCCATTAAAACTAAAACTGGTCGAGTCTAAAATCAGTTCAATTATATGTAAAAATTGCGGGAGAGTAAAGTTCGGAAGTAATGTCGTTCCTGTACAACACATTGATATACATCTTTGTTCACTCAAATGTATGTACTAAATTTATTTGGTTTTTTTTTTGATTGATTTACTGCGTTTACCGTCTTGGTTTAATTTATAATTTATTTGTTATTCATTGTAGTTAAATTTGAAAAGGACCACAACCAAATGGTCGAAACGTCGTTTTAATATTAAATAAAGATATTATTGGCTAGTTTGGTCGTTCTACTTGCATTACTTGCTATTAATTGAGTACTAGCGATTGGAATTTAATAATTTGGAATTCTTATTTACTTTAGCAGAAGAACGAAAAAGAAGAAAATTTTAATCATTTTTTTCCGGCATACGTTTTCTTTTAATTCTACAGTATAAAATAATGAGGAAGATATGAAATAATGAGAAAAAAGGACCAAGTATAAAAAGTGTAAAAAAACTTTCGCTATGTTACATATATTTTACTTCATATAAAAAAGTATATTTTTATTTGTATTTCAGACACTTCCATTACTTACTACTGAACAGTACGTCACCGACATGGAGAGTCTTTTACAATACGTAGTCAGAAATTATACTGAAGTTTTAAAAAATATTAAAGGTGAACTTATTAACATTATAAAGAAAGTGAACTTAAAAAAAAATCTCTTTTATTCATGACAAATCTTTTGAAGGAAATAACATCAATTTCCATTATCTGATTTAATATAAATTAGAATTATAGAGCTTATAAATAGCAAATGAATTAATATTTGCATTAATAACCTAATCATAATTAATCTAAACGTGAATTGCAATCTATCTTCATTATCTGAATACAATTCTAACAGACATATAAAATTAATAAAATTATAAAATATACTTGTTATTTAATCAAAATAATAAATATTTCAAAAAAGGATGGATAAAATGGACTGATTTTTGCTCAAAAAGTGTTATTTACATACACTTTACGTTACGTTACACTTTTTTGGTTAATATCAGCCCATTTAACTCACCTCCTTAAATAATTCATTAATTTTAAAAATTATTCAAAATTATAAATAGATAAGATAAATAACTCAACTAAAAACTCTAAATATTACAGAGTAATATATTAAGAAAGAAAATAAGCAATAAAGAGCCAACCCGGATGTAGGACGTGAAATATTTTCCAACTAATAATTCAGATCATGTTTTATTAGATGTTTCGGTTTTTTATATGATTGTTTTATTGTTTATAGTCATTATAAATTACTGAAGAAGACTCGAAACGAGTCTGAAACGTCTAATAAAACATGATGTGAATTATTGGTTGGAAAATACTTCACGCCCTACATCGGCGTTGATTCTTTATTACCTATTGTTTTCCTTATTTATATAAGATTTTGTTCATAAAATATAACGAATTATATTTATATTGCATACATGCTATTATAATTTTCGACCTGTTTTATAACTTTTCTAAATTAGATGAAATATATTTTCTTCTATGACAGATCCAGTAGTAGACACCTAGCCTTTCATGGATACTGGGACTTCTACGTTATGTATTGTCGTTACATATTTAATATTTGTATTGAAGGCTTAGTTAGTTTTTCAACTAACAACTGTTATGATCTTACATAACACTTTTCAAGTGCTCTTCAGTATCTGGTTGATATTTATGGTAAATTTAATTCTGATTCCACATTTCTATCATTAAATGTGTACTAAATTGTAAAATTTAATACAAATTAATCTATAAAAATTATTTGCTTATTTCAGGGATTGAATATCATTATTAAGATGTTTTCTGATGGATACAATTCATCATATGATACAGAAATCAAATATGCAGTGGTAGGCGTTTTTTTCAAAAATTGTAAACTAAATTAAATTTTAACAATTTTCGATAAATATTATATATAATTTTAACAATATTATGTATATGTTTCGGACAAATAGTGGTTAACAGGTGGATGGTGGTATTTTTTCGGAAAATTGACCGAACTCCTGGACACGGTAAGAAAATATTTATGTACTAATAAAATTAACTAATATTTTAATAATTAAGACGTTTAATATGTATTGGTTGATTCACAAAAATTTTGCAAGGCAATTTGCATTCGTGTTTCTGTACTTCCGTTATCATTAAAAAATTACCATTATTTCATCATTTTATCGACAAAAGCAATCATAACGAAGTTTAGTTTGAAACACAAAAAAATACTGGGACAAGATAAAAAAGGTTTATAAGGAAAATATAATTTTTAATATAATATTTTGCCTTTGAAAGCATTCTTCGTTTTGAGGAAAAAACAAGATCAAGTGTCTTTTCTTCATATTTATCATCACAGTGCAACAGTCATTTCCTCATGGTTTTACTTGAAATACATGCCTGGTGAGCAAAGTGTATTTTGTAGGTACCTTGAATTCTGCAATCCACATTATTATGTACAGTTATTATTTCCTCGCGTCATTTGGCACCAAATACAAAAATTATCTCTGGTGGAAAAAATTTGTGACCCAGAGTCAGCTGGTAATTACCTCTCGAAATATTAAACAAATTATTCAGCATTATGTCATTTTCTCGATCTGTCAATAAAATCATGAGATTACATCTTTAAAATAAGATTTGTAACACCTTATATTTTAGACAATTTTTTATTTTATTTGTTTTTATTATTTTTTTTAATTAATATGTAAGTTTAATAAAAAAAATTAGTTAATGAAATTTTCTTTATAAATTTCAGATACAATTTGGAATATGGTTAATTTACGAGATACTAATAATTATTTTTCCTATTACATTAGTCATGGAATGCCGAGCACCGAAGTTTTTGATCTACTTCTTCATACTAAAGGCAATAATCTTTATTTATTTGTTCAGCGATTTTTATCAAAAAAGATATAAGACCAAGACGATCTAATAATAAAAGTTGATCTTGAACATATTTAAGAAAAAAATACGGACTTATACAAATACAAATTTGTTTATATCTAAAATTTTAAATAATAAACTTATATTTTAATAAAATGTTAAGATATATTCTGACAAAATGTAATCAGATAACTGTAACTTTACAGTGCAACAATTTTTTAATAATAATTGTGTCATATACTTCTAAAATTAAAAATGATATCTGTACATAAATATATAACATTAACGATATACAGAACTGTGCAATTTATGAGTACATAAAAAACATTTTCTGACTCGATTTTTATATAATACAATATCGAGATGATCACTATTTACGTTTAAACAAGGTATTTTAATGCGTTCTTTTAAGTTAACAGAAACAAGTATAGACAAAAATATACTTTATCATTGGACTTAGAAAAAGAAAAAAGGGAAGGAGAAGATAGTAAATGGGAAAAAGTAAGGAGAATAACATTAGAAAGAATAGGAATAGGGAAAGAGGTTCTAAAAAGAAGGAGAAAAGGGGGAGATCAAGAGATAGTAAAGACAGTATTGGAAAATATATGGATGCTAGAGAAGAAAGAAAGAAGGAAAAGGATTGAAAAATCAAGATACAACATATATAAAGAAATAATGACGGAGGATCTACCAAAATACCTGAAAGAAAAGAGGAAAAAGAAAGATGGGAATTTAATAGCGAGGTACAGATGTGAGAACGAGCCGAGGGGAAATCAGCATTGGAAAGAAATAGAAGAGAAGATGTGCAGAGTTTGTGGGAATGAAGAAGAGAGTTTGACGCATGTGTTAAAAGAGTGTCAATTGACAGACATCAATACAGGCGGAGGAACTTCTGAATGAGGAAGGGCGGGGATTAGAGATAATGAGGAAGATAGAGAGAAAGAGAGAGAGGGAGAGAGAGAGGGAGAGAAATGAGAAAGAGAAGAAGGGATAAAAGGGTGGCAAAAAATGAATAGTGTAACGACAGAATAAGTAGAAAAAGAAAGTATTTTTGCAATTTTAATTGTATGTTCATGTCAATCCCAATTTCAATTTTACAACTAAGTACTAAGTACAATTTGAGGTCTATGCTTATAGTTTAAGTTTTATATTTTATGTTTTTGTTTATATTATATATTATATGCTATTATATTGTAATCTTTATATTCTATACAAAAAAACACAAACAAAATGAACAATTTAACCGGAAACCATCCAAAGCCAAAAGCCATGGATTATTAATAAATAAATAAATAATAAATAAATAAATAAATATATTTTATCATTGAGATAATCCCATAAGAAATAGTCTAGTAACGTAAATAGTAATCATTTGAATCTTCAATAAAATTGAATTCAAAATGGCGGATCCATTATGACGATCTAGAAAATCAAAACAGACTTATCTCGCTCTGCCGAATCCAGAAATAACCGACGAGGAGGTGACGAAAATCTATTCCCATTTCGTTTTTTTTATATTTTTATTTTTTACATTTTTTTATTGATTTGATTTTTTGCAACATCACTTCTCGCGCCTCGCGCTTTTTATAAATTCCTTTATTTTTTATATTTTTTACAAAAATGGTACTCAAAGAAAAATTCTTTTATACACAAAAAATTTTCACACCAAGCACATTTTGTTAAAAGTTTATACATTTGACAGAATATTATTATTCAAACCAGAACACGTTTTTGTACATAAAACACTTCAACTATATTATGTCTCTTTAATAAACACTAACATAAGACACATACAATTACTATTGAGGCAGCAATAAGCAAATTATATAAACATAATATTTTCTAATAATATATCTTGAAATATAAACGTATGTGTTTCTTATACATATATTGTGTAGTGTTAATGTATTAAAATATATATACATATATATATATATATATATATATATATATATAGAGAGAGAGAGAGAGAGAGAGAAAGAGAGAGAGAATATATATTAATTTGAGAATATTAGATTCATTAAGTTTATTGAACTCAAAACCTGAACCGAATTAATTTTGCGAAGTTCTAAATTCCACAAAACGCATTAGTGAGTATTTTTCTTTATATTTTCTTTTACATAATTCTTTACCGTTTTCAACTTATTATTTTATTCATAGTTCGCAATTTCTTGGTATGTATATTAAAATTATATAATTATATTTACATAAAATAATAATTTAATTAACTATTATAAAATACAGTATATCTATAATATTCTCAAATTTAGTAACATCATAAGTTTAATATATTCTAAATATTACACATAATATGTATATCAGACTTCAGCAGAGTTACAAAAGTTATTTCTCGTAAGCAATTAAAGATAAAAATAATCGTTTTTACAAAAATTATCTTGTTTGTATGGGAAACGTTATGTAATATGATTAATTTCTTTTTTTAAGGAGGTGTAATTTCAATATTAATTTTATTTTTGTATTTATGTATGCTATATTTTTATCCATATAATATATACGTTATTAATTTATACATAACGTCTCTTTACAATATTTTTCACATATACATACAATTTATTAATAATAATTAATAAAAATTAATATTTTGGTAATTTTTTAGCTTCACCGCCACATTTGAGTGTAAACAGCTTAAAAGATATAAAAAAATTGCTGGACATATGCCATTCTTAGAAGTTCTCAACGGTACATGTGCACTAAAAAAGAGAAAAATAGAAGATTCATCTAATGACACACAAGTACAATTATTGTGCAAATATTAAAAAGCTATATATATATTCCTTTTTTATAAAGCTTATTATTAAATTATTATTATCAAACTTATACAAGATTCACACTGTGTCCGATATTCGACGTATGACATCCGCTGTCGAATAAGAAAATTTGACTTCTAGTCTCTAGCAGAGTCTCTAGAAATCAAATTTTTTTATTGATTATAGGATTTCGGATGCTGTATAAATCTTACAATATTTATTAAAGTAATTTGTTTTATTTTTTATGCACATAACATAAAGTTCATTAAATAAATAAAAAAAAATTCGGTAAATTTTATTAATCTAATTTTTTATTGAACATGAATGATCGCATTAAAAAAATTCGTTTCTATATATTTTGCAAAAAAGAAGCTCGTCTGATTTCTCTCTTTTGACATCATAATTTAATAACTATCGACATAATTTAATGATTAGGTGCGGAGAGCTAATAAGGGTCTTAAATAACAACTTTTTTAAGTAACAAATTTAAATGATTGATTAATTATTATATTTAAAATTATTAAATCTGATATTCATTACGCACGTTTTAAAATCAAAGTTTATCTTGAGAAATAGAACTTAGTTTATTGTTTTTCTTATTTTTTATGCCTCAATAAAATTAAAACATTGTATAACTCCTTATAAAAACAATAAGAATATGTCAATAAGCCTATATTATTGCCTAGAAATGATCTAGATATTTTCAAAATCTTCTATAATATAACTATATCATTGTTAAAATGCTTATTTTGTTAATTTTTTCTGTCAAACGTGTGTTAGTTTCAAATTAAGTTGTACACATGCGCACGCAAACACACATACAGATGTATATAATAAATCTATATTATTTCTTTTTTGCAGAATCGAAGCAAGAAAAATTCAAATTAATTACGTTTATTTTTTATATATAAAGAAGATTACATAAGAATATATAAAGATTAATTAATAAGAATATGTTGAAATTTAAATGTTCATGTTTTGTATTTTATTGAATAAAATTTAAAGTTTGAAAATATATTTAAATATTGTGTATATATTGTCTCTTTTATTCTGCTCTCTCTCTCTCTCTCTCTCTCTCTCTCTCTCTCTCTCTCTCTCTCTCTCTCTCTCTCTATCTCTCTCTCTTTTTGATTCGATCCCACTTTCCTTTTTTCTTTCTCTCGTTCTTTCTATTCGTTTCTATTTATTAAAAATTATTAATATAATTTATGTATTTTAACTTTAAATAAAACATTAATAATTTGTAAACTTTTAATTAGATTATGTTAGAGATAAGGATAGTCGTAACATATTAAATTTAAAATTGTATAATTACTAAAATATAAAAATGAGAGCAAAATAATTGTTACTAATTTTTTGTTTTTGTATTGCAACAACAAAATGAATAGAAATAACAATGTTATTGATATATATGGATAATGATAATATTGCGTATTTAATAAGATAATATGTGGAGAATTTCGAGTAAAATCACGCTAATTTATGAAAATTATTCTAAGTAACAAAGATATTAACACTGTATATTTTGTCTTAAAAACAAAATATTATTTTTTTTATAGAAATTTGTTGATTTTAAAATTATATATGAATTAAATTTTTTGATAAATAATTTATATGTATAATTAATATTTTATTACATATATTTACAAATAAATAATATTTGAATATTTTGTTATATATTTACAAATCATGCAATTAGTGCACTCGATTGTAACTTCAGATTATTGTTTTTGTTACGGAACGAGAAACGAGAATATGCGTTATATAACCTAGGCAATCTAAGAAATAAACTCTAATGTGTCTAATTGTCTGAATCTTCGAAGACGCTACGAGTTATCAAGAATACGGTATGTAAAATAAGTTTTTTTCTTCCTAATTTTTTCTATTTTCTTCTATTCTATTGTGATGTATTTTTGTTTTTTTAAATATAATATAAATTGTCAAACATAATTTTAGTATGTTTGTATATATAGGATTATACATATGTATATGTACTTAATTTTATAATGTTTTGAAAAGCTTTTGACATAAGTTACAAAAATATACAATGAAAAATAAGTTCCATCAAAGAAATTGAAGGTGACTTTGATTTTTCTATAAAAAAAATTTTTTTTTTTCATTTTTTTTTATTGCATGTTATAGCTTGCGTAAAGCAGATTATATATAATTTTCACTATATAAATTTTTCTTTAAATTGGTGAAAATGTCTAAAAAATTGTGACGACTGTTACGTGAATCATCTTGTATATACATATTACATATTGAATTTTCTCTCTCTTTCTCTTTCTCTCTCTTCCTCTCTTTTATAATTAATATAATATTTTCTAATACAATAATATAAAATTCAATAAATAATCAAGTTCCAGAAAGCAAGGCAAGCAAGATAATTTTCTATATGATAGATGTCGCGATTTTTTAAAAAATTGATCCTCTTTTTGATGTGTCGTCCAATAAGGTTGTCAGGGAAACAATGAGACTCTAAATCATCCACGACAATGTCCGCTGCGTAATAATTGTTTCCCTGACAACCTTATTAGACGACACATCAAAAAAAGGATCAATTTTTTAAAAAATCGCGATAATTTAGAATTTGACTCCCGGGGGAAGGAATTACAAAAAAACAGCCTTTTTATTTCAATTCCTTATGTTAATGAATTTAGCTTTTGTTTGCGTCGTATTGTGTGTGACGCTGGTTTGAACGTCGTTATGACTATAACTAATAAACTTAATACATTGATTAAGCGTAAAGACAGATTACATACTGACAGTAGAACTGATGTTGTTTATAAATTACAGTGTAAGGATTGCGATGCGCTCTACATAGGCCAAACAAAACGACATGTACGCACACGTATTAAAGAACATCTTAACAATATAAAATTACATCCTACCAATCAATCAGTCGTTAGCAAGCACAGAGTTGAATTTGGGCATGATTTTGAGTGGGACAAGCCGGTTATTTTACATGATAAAAAATTTATTAAGAAAAGAGAAATAGCTGAAATGTTTTTCATTAAGAAATTTAACTCCACGATTAACCTACAAAGAGATACCAAAAATTTAAATAATATTTATGACAAAATTATAAAGGTCGTTTGAACTGTTTTTCTTTTTAAACATTGACAGTTTGGTTTAAAAACTCATGCTGACATGACGTGTCTCGTTGTTTGTGTTCATCTCAAATTTAATAACCATTGATTTTAACTAAGTGACATATTTAATTATTCCATCATTAAGTTCTACTTTTAAACATGTCCCATTGAATTCTTTCTTCTCTTTCTTAATTTACGTGTGAGTAGACTAGTTTTTTAACGACATTATATTGTATTGTTTGTGTTTAATCCGGTAAAAATTGTATCCATTAAATTTTTTGATCCGTTATATATTTTCTTTATAGTTACACTTGAAAAGGACCACAACCATATGGTCAAAACGTCGTGTGAATAAATTTAATAATTTTGGCTAGTCAGGTCGTTTTAATTAACCCGTTGTTTATAATTTTATAAACGTTATATTTTATTAAACATTTATATCTTTTATGTTGTAATTATATATTTAAATGTTATAATAGTCAATATATGCCATTTACATTAAAGTAAAAATCATTTTTCTTAGCTTTATCATAAAGTAATACATAAAAGAAATGATAATTATTGATGTAAATTTACATCTCATGATTCTCACTTTCCTTTTGATAATATTACGGAGTTTAATTCTAAGTAATATATGTTTTGAATTACGTGATTCTTTCTTTTAGTTCATAATATGTAACTTTAAAATATTGTAATTTTAGTTCATAATATGTAACTTTAAAATATTGTAATTTTTGTATATTATTATAACTTTATGTAAAACCGTACAATTTTAAACTTTATTTTGTATACAAAGCACCGTGTGAGATAAATTTCGCTTTCACAAATTCAATATTTATTTTTAAGCTTTACTTTATTTGTTAATAATAATTGTAATAAAAAATATACGAGGAATAAAAATCTCTTGAAAGGTATTAAAATTACTAAGATATGATCTTAAAAATATATGTGAATAGTATTAACATTTTTCTTTTCTAGAATTTTTACTTTTATATTTCAAAATTGCATATTTTCAATAATAAAAAAAGAGCTACTTTTAATTCAACATGTATTATACAGGGTGTTATATCAGAGCGATTATATTAACAGTTTTTTAATTTTTTTAAGGAAACTACGCATTTTTGTAAATAATGTTTTAAACAAAAGTTGTATGGCTTCAAGGGGGATATAAGATAGTGACAAAAATTTGACCTTAAATTGTCGTTTAAACGTCACATGAAAGTCATCTTCAAATGGAACTTTCTATTTTTGATTGTATATTCTTGTAGCTTATCTCGATGAGAGCTTTCCAAAACACTATAATAAAGAACTTTTCTTGTAAGTACTTTTTGTATTATAAGATTTAAAGTTAACAATTTTTTGACATAAAATGTAAAATATCTTGTAATATTCAGTTTTCGGTAACACTTACTACACAGGTAGGTCTATGAGACTCTGTGCGTTTCTTGGACAATTTTTCTCTTCCACCGGTCCCAAAATCCTCTCTTGAACTGTACAAAAATTCCATGCTTTCGAAAAACGCACAGGATCTCATAGACTCATTCTGTGTGGCTGAGGGTTAATACTTTTATGCACAGACTAATGAGACCAATCAATTGGTGTAAAGAAAACATATAGTTGATATAAAGAAAATATGTAATTTGCAACATATTTTTTGTTAAATTAACTGTATTTTCTTTATACCAATTGATTGATCTCAATATGCTATGCATAAAAGAATTAAGGTATGATTAGCGAAAACTGAATATTACAAGATATTTTACATTTTATATAAAATAATTATTAACTTTTAACCTTATAACTTAAAAAGTATTTAAGAAAAAAGTACTTTATTATGTGTTATGTATTAGTGTTTTAGAAAGTTTTTAACATAAGCTATAAGAATATTATGTAATCAAAAATAGTAGGTTCCATTTGAAGATGTTTTACATGTGATCTAAATGATTATCCAAGGTCAAATTGTTATTACTATCTTATATTCCCTTTAAAGCCATACAACTTTTGTTTGAAACATTTTTCATGAACATGCGTAGTTTCCCCAAAAAACTGCCAAAAATCACGGTAGCTCTAATATACCCTGTTCAATATTGCATATTCTACAACATATATCAAAAGCAAAATGTAGGTTAATGTTAATAATTATGTCAATAATAATTTGTATATAAAAATTATATTATTAATTAAAAACATGTATTATTTTTTTTTGTTTCAGGAATACGGCTATAAAATTATTTGAATAAACAACATTTCAAAATTAAAATATATTTTGTTGAAAATCTAGGTAAGCAATATAAGAATAAATTTAGTATAATAGTTTAAATGTTTAACAAATTAATTTAATAAGTTTAATATTATTACATAATATTTCATTTGATTTACTATAATAAAATAAATATTATTTTAAATTTATTTTACTTTTATTAGAGTTATTATGTTTATTTAATTTGATGTGCATTTATTTCAAATTATTATAGAATAAATATAGAATAAATATAAAATAAATATAAATCTATAAATATAAATATTTTATTTTATATATTAATGTTAATATTTGTGATTATTATATGTTTTAGGAAGACATAATAAGCTAATTTCAAAGGTTTGCACAATTAATGTAATAATAATTGTAATTAATGAGCGTTTAAATAATATTAAGTATTTATTATATTATAAAGTATTATATAGTATTATAGTTATTATATATAGTTTTATACATCAATTATTTTCATGCATTAGTATAAAGTTGAAAATTATATTATATACATTATATATTACGTATCGTTTATGTTTTACTTTTATCTTATATTACTTATTGTATTATATTATTATATTATAATTTTATATATGTATTATATTTGATGTCAATAATAATGATAATGTTATTAATGATAATGATATTGGTATAATAAAAATGATGATGATGATGGGGATGGGGGTGGGGTTGTGGGTGGGGTGGGGTGGGATGGGGATGGGGGTGGGGTGTGGTGGGTGTGGGTGGGGTTGTGGGTGGGGTGGGGTGGATGGGGATGGGGGTGGGGTGTGGTGGGTGTGGGGTGGGGTGTGGGTGGGGATGGAATGGGGATGGATGGGGATGGAGTGGGGGTGGAGTGGGTGTGTGGGGTGGGTGTAGGTGGGGATGGGGATGGGATGGGGATGGGATGGGGATGGGATGGGATGGGGATGGGGATGGGGATGGGGATGGGGATGGGGATGGGATGGGGATGGGGATGGGGATGGTGGGATGGTGATGGTGAGATGGTGATGGTGATGGTGAGATGGTGATGGTGATGGTGAGATGGTGAGATGGTGATGGTGATGGTGAGATGGTAATGGTGATGGTGACGATGATTATAATAATATAACAACTTATATATATATATATATATATATATATATATTATTATTATTTGTCATTATTAAGATTATATATAAAATTAAAATATTCATTAAAATTATATTGATATATTAAAATAATTATTGTAAAGATTATTAGTAAAACAATTATACAATAAATAATTATTATTAATTTAATTAAATAATTAGTTGTATACAAATATTGTTTATATTTTTGTTGTATATACACACATACATACACATTTGTGTGTTGTGTGTACATATATATATTTATATGTGTATATATTAAATATTAAATATTGATTAAAAATATTAAATACCTATTAATTATTAAAATTATTAAAAATATTAAATAATAAATAGTAAACATTAAATATTAATTATTAATTAATAATCTGATATCGAAATTTGTTTTTCGAAATGCTAAAACGTAAAGTAAAGCGCAGTGTGGAAGAAGAAGAACAATTTCGACAACAACATCTCGAAAGAAAAGCTGAGAATCAACGTTGTCATCATCAAAATGTGAAAACAGTAATTACTAATACTATTTTATCAAAAACAGTTGATCAAAGAAATCATAGTATTTGCATTACTGGCAATATACATGATAAATGTATAATAGAATTGAATAATAAAATAGTTGGAGAAAATTCTACAAATACTATTCCATTATATCAACAACGTGCGAAATATCAATCCTTTTATCAATCACAAAAGAAACAACAGCCTTGTTTAAATATTGATAATACAACGTTAACTGGCGACATAGTTGAATACTATATTGGTTCTATGGATGTAATTTGCATTCATTGTAACGCCAAACACTTTGCAGCTGAAAAAATATCTAATAAAGGAAATTCCTTTCATGATTGTTGTAATCACGGTGCAATATATTTGCAATCATTGCCTAAATTTCCCTAATTTCTTCATACTTTATTTGACGGAAGTCATGAAAAATCTAATAAATTTTTTAAACATATTCGTAGTTATAACAGTTCATTTTCGTTTGCATCATTTAATGCTAATTTAGTTAATTTTCAAAATAGGCGATCAGGTCCGTATTGTTTCAAAATACAAGGACAAATTTATTATCAAATAAATACAACATTATATGCTATTTAAAATGAAAATCCAATTTATGGTCAACTTTTTATTATAGATCCTAATGAAGCAATAAATAATCGTCTTATTGAAAATTCAGATTTAGATTTTGAAATAACAAAATCTTGAACATCTAATGCGAGAATTGAATATATTTGCTCAATCTTATAAAATGATGGGTGAAGAATTAGAAAATCAACGACAATTAGAAATAGAATCTGGAGAAATATTACCAGAATTACAATTATCATTTACATTAAAACCAGGTATGGATCAATATAATGCTCGATATAACACTCAAAGAACTAATGAAGTTGCTGCTGTTTTTCGTACAACTGCTGATGGAGAAATTCCAGAATCATATGTAACAATACGTAACAGAGATACTAAAACTGTACAAAATGTTAGTAGTATGGATCCAAATGTTGAACCATGGATATATCCATTATTTTATCCATATGGAACTCAAGGATGGCATTGTAATTTAACAAAATTAAATAGTAATAAACGAATAACTAGAGGCCAGTATATTAAATATCGCATGGCTATTCGTGATGAATTTAACGTTTTTTTATTAGGTCGTCGTTTATTTCAACAGTGGCTTGTAAACAATTATGTGAAAATTGAAAAAGACAGAATAAAGTATTGTAAAGATCATCAAAAACAACTACGTACTGAAACATATCAAGGTTTAAAAGATTACATGCAAACTATGGCAAATAACTTAAATGGACGTATTGGAAAGATGGTTATACTTCCATCCACATTTATTGGATCACCGCGTAATATGTTACAAAATTATCAAGATGCAATGGCAATTGTTAGTAAATTTGGTAAACCAGATCTTTTTATTACAATGACTTGTAATCCAAAATGGCGCGAAATTGAAGAAAATCTTTTGCCTGGACAGCAAGCTTCTGATAGACCTGATATTTGTGCACGTGTTTTTAATCTTAAACAAGATTATTTAATTAATTTCATTGTTAAGCAAAAATTTTTTGGAGAAGTAGTAGCCTTTGTATATGTTATTGAATTTAAAAAACGTGGTTTGCCACATGTCCACATGTTAGTTACTTTAAAATACAATTTCAAAATAACAACTCCAGAAATCGTTGACAAATATATTTCTGCTGAAATTCCTAATCCTTGTGAAAATCAGGCTTTACATGACATAGTCATGAAACATATGATTCATGGACCTTGTGGTGATTGGTGTTTAGTAGATGAAAAATGTTCAAAAAATTATCCTAAATTGTATCATGAAGAAACCAGAATAGATGAAGATGCTTATCCTTATTATCGTCGACGAAATAGTGGCAAAAGTTTTGAACGTCCTGAAGGATATATAGTTGATAATCGTTATGTAGTTCCATATTGTCCTATTTTATCGATTATATTTAATTGTCATATTAATGTTGAAATTGTTTCAAGTATCAAATCAGTTAAATATTTGTATAAATATATTTATAAAGGACATGATGCTGCTGCTATTACAATTGAACCAATAACAGAAAATATAATTATAGATCATGATGAAATACGTAATTTTATAGAAGCTCGTTATGTTGGACCTGTAGAAGCAAGCTGGCGTATTCTTGAGAAAAAATTGCAAGATAAAAGTCATATTATAGTACGTTTACCCGTCCATCTTCCTAATCAACAAAATGTTATAATTGAAAATGAAGCAAGTGAAGAAATTATAACTTCTGCTTTAGATCAAGTTACTATGTTAATAGATTATTTTGCATTAAATTCTCGCGATGAAGAATCAAAACAATATTTGTATACAAAAATTCCACATTATTATACATTTAAAAAAGAAAAAATTAATGGTAAAAATATATCGCATTGGAGTAAACGCAAGAGTCATTATAATTGTATAGGACGAATGTATTCCGTTAGTCCAACACAAACTGAATTATACCATTTACGACTATTATTACTTACAGTAAAGGGAGTTACAAGTTTTGATAAGTTAAAAACTGTAAATGGAGAAGTTTGTCAAACATTTTCAGCGGCATGTCTAGCTTTAGGTTTGATTGAAGATGATGATGAATGGAAACGAGCTATGAACGAAGCTATTGGATGGATGATGCCAAAACAACTTCGTAGATTATTTGTACGTATATTATTACATTGTCAACCATTGTATCCTGAACAGCTTTGGGAAAATTTTAAAGTAACAATGTCGGAAGATTATGTACAACATTTTGGAATATTACAAGGACAAAAGAAAGCTTACGCGCAAATCAATGCTATGCTGTGTGCTGAAGGCAAAAGTTTTGCTGATTTTCCACAAATGGAACAATTGTAAGATAATAATGAAGAGAATGATTATGTAACACTTGAAGAAACTATGGAAATTGGTGTCAGACAATATAAACAATTAAATGACAAGCAAAAAGAAATAGTAGATCTTATATTAAATAGATTAGACGATAATAATCATGATAGTAATTGTTTTTATATCGACGGTCCAGCTAGTTCACATAAAACGTTTACATATACAACTATCTATCACTTAGCCAAAATTCGTAATAAACATGTATGTACAATGGCTTTTACGGGCATTGCAGCGACATTGTTGCTAGCAGGAAGAACGGTTCATAAAACATTTGGATTGCCAGTTCCATTATTTGCTGATTCATCATCTAGCATTAAAATTCAATCAAAGGAAGCTCAATATTTAAAAAAAATGGATATTTTTATTTGGGACGAAGCGCCAATGGCACCACGACATGCTCTAGAGATTGTGGATCGAACATTGTGTGATAACATGAATAATAATTTACCTTTTGGTGGAAAAATTATCGTATTAGGTGGTGACTTTAGGCAACTTCTTCCTATTAAAATACATGATACCCGATGTGAAATCGTAAATCTTTTAATTAAGTTTAGTTCTAATTGGAAGCATTTTATAAATTTTTCTTTAACAGAAAACATGAGAGTTCTTCTAGAGGAAACTGAATTTGCAAATTTTTTGTTGGATTTGGGAGATGGCATATTAAATGATTCTAATGATAATATACAACTTCCAGATTATTGTATTGCACCAATTAATGCTGATATTGTAGAAGATATATATGGTGATCTAATACGAAATAAAGAATTTAATAAAATGGCTAAGTGTGCCATACTTTCAGCAAGAAATGCTGACATCGACGAAATTAATAAACGAGTTGTTGAATTATTAGATATATATATATTTTTATGTTGATGGAAGTATAATCATTTTTCCAATGTGAACATTGTTATTATTGGCGGTGTTTGCTAAATAATCAATTAATCCTTGATAAGTCTCAGCTTGCAATTGTTTTTGATTCTGTTTACAATAATTAATTCGGTCTTTTTCAATTTTTATATAACTATCTACCAGCCATTGTTGAAATAATCGTCTTCCCATAATGAAAATATTAAAATTATCACGTATAGCTATTCGATATTTTACATATGCAGCTCTACTCGTTTATTATTATTCTTACGTTGTAAATTATCGTGCCAACCTTGATTACCGTATGGGTGTAATATAATGGATAAATCCATGGTTCTACATTTGGATCCATCGTACTGACTTGTTTTAATGTTTTAGTATTTTTGTTATAAATTGTTACATAGGTTTCAGGAATTTCACCATCTGCCGTAGTAGAAAAAACAACTGCAACTTCATTTATCTTTTGTACATTGTATCGGCCACGATCGATGCCCTTTTTAGTTAAAAATCCTAATTGTAATTCACGTATATTGTTATCAGATGTTTGCTGTTGCATTTGAATTTCTTCATGTATCATTCGATAAGATTGTGCAAAAATGTTATTTGTACGTATTATATTATCTATTGATTGTAAAATTTCTTTATCAAGATTTGAATTTCGATATAAACGACATTCTGTTGCTTCATTATTATCTACGATAAAAAGTTGACCATAACTTGGCATTTCGTTAGGTAAAGGATACAATGCAGTATTAATTTAGTAATAAATTTGTTCTTGAATTTTAAAACAATAAGGTCCACGTCTTTGCGCACTAAAATCTGATATGTTTGCATTAAACGACGCAAATGAAAATGTGTTATTGTAACCACGAATAAGATTATAAAAATGATTTGATTTTGGATGATTTCCAGTAAATAATTCACAAAGTTCATATGGAGGTTGAGGTAAAGAATTTAATTCAACAGTCCCATGGCTACAACAATCGTTAAATGAGTTACCTTTATTAGCTATTTTTTCAGAATTGAAATGTTTTGCACCGCAATGTTCGCAATATATATTCATTTCTCCTATATAATGTTCTACAATATTTTCTAATTGAATATTGTGATTAATATTTGTATATCCTTTTTCTAAAACTCGATTTCTTTTGTACCACTTTATTTGTTTACTTCTATTATTATCATTTATTATATCATTTTGTGATGGTGTTTCCTGTAAATTAATATAATTTTCAATCTTATTATCATCTAAGTTTATTAATCTATTTGATGTGCTAGGTATTGAACAAATAGTATTGCTATTTAATAGAGTTTCTATATTTAAGTTATGAACATTTCTAATTATATTAATATCATCGTTAATGTTAAATAACTTTATGTTATCATTTATTATACTAACTTCATTATTATTTTTTATCATAGGAACATTTGTAATGATTGATGTATTAATTGCTTGTGACGCAGTAGTAATTGTTTCATTTGCTGAATATATTACTTTTGTAGGTAAAGTAGCAGTTTGAGAATCTATTACTATATTTTTTGAAAAATTTACAGGGTTTGTGTTATATTTGAGCCATCATTTGACAAAGATTGAGAACTTTTCTTAAGCATTTCTCGCTTTGCTTCTCGTCTTTCAGCTTGACATTTGGCTTTCTTTCTCGCTTGTTACGTTGATATTCCTCTTCTTCTTCAACAGATCGAACTATCTTTCTTCGAGGCATAATGATTATTTAGATATCAATTTAAACTAATAATATAATAAAATGTAATCAAATATATATAAATTTCAAATAAAAATAATAATAATAAAATCTTTTATTTAATTTTTTGTACATAAAATTTAACTTATAAGTAATAAATAATAAGATAATAAAATAAATAATTAAATAATAAAAGTATAATTAAAATAATTAAAATATCAATTTAATATCGTAATATAAACATACATTAATATAATAATTTGATTTAATATTAATTTTGTTTATAATTATCATCAAATTAGTTTAATTATATTTCAATTTGACATTAACTTAAAAATAAAAAATAATTTAATACAATAATTTTATAAAAATTAATTTTAATTCAACAATTTAAGTCAAAATCAAGTTTAATTTAATAATCCAAATCAAAGCCAATTTCAAATCAAGTCAAAGCCAATTTCAAATCAAGTCAAAGCCAATTTCAAATCGAGTCAAAGCCAATTTCAAATCAAGTCAAAGTCAATTTCAATCCCAGTCAAATCCAATTTTAATTCAAATCAAAGTCAATTTCTATCTAAGTTAAGATTAATTTCAAATTAAGTCAAAATTAATTTTAATTCAAATTAGAGCCAATTTTAATTAAATAAATAAAAATAAAATTCAATATCCTGTTAGCTTATTTTCCACTTTTAGCTTATTATTCCGTTGGATCTCTGAAAAAGAAAATATTAAATATTAATAATTATATAAATAATTTGATTTTTTTCTACTTTTACGATATAAGATTTGTATATATACATAAAAAATTATAAAAATAATTTAAAAAATCTAATTATTTTTAAAAATCATGTAAAAAGAATTACTTAAAAAAAGCATATAAAAATCATGTAAAAAGAGAATTGGATGTATTAAAATAATTTTAAAAAATATATACACACAAAAATATATACAAACAAAACATATACAAACCTTTCTTCTCTACTTTTTTCTTTTTTTTTACTCTTCTTTTTTCTAATTATTTTTTTTTGTTTTTTCTCTTGCTTTCTTTTTTTTTTCTTTCTTAATTAAATTTTTATGAATAAACTGCAAAAAGTAAACATTTATATATTTAAATATATAGATATTAGATAAATTTCATTAGTATAATCTCCATTATGAGTCTATTAAATACCCTGTGTGTACAAAATATATATACATATACAGCGTATTTTATTTAATTCTTAACTCCAAAATGCGTTTACAGCGCTGTAAGCATCATTTGTCTTCGTTTAACAACGAATATCAAACAGAGATAGAGCGATATACTTCAGCGCTGTAAGCGCATTTCGGATCGCAGCCTTATACTTCAAATAACTTTTTTATTTTTAATTGTACAATAAAATATTTTAAATAAAAATTTGATTTGAAAGAGGATAGAAGACGCCGCTATAGACATTTTTTTAAAAGGCTTTTTTAGAATAATTTAAAGATTATTATGTTTTTTTTAAATGGGACTACTATATTTTTTTTTATATAAATTAATTTTAAGCAATATTCTATATAAAAGTTATAGGATATAGACCAAAAAATGAACAGTTTTTGAGATATTTTATATTTTAGACATAATTTTACATAAATTATATAATATCTCGTCAAATATTCATTTTCCTATCATTTTGTCTTAATACTTTTATACACAATATAATATGAGAGAAATCGATTAATGTAAAAAAATATCTAGTTATTAAAAAAAATATGTAGTTAATAGTTATGTATAAATTACATATTTTTTTAAAACAACTATGTTTTCTTTGCACCAATCGATTTCTCTCGTTATTTTATGTATAAAAATATTAAAAGGTAAGATCAGAAAATGAATAGTTTATGAGATATTTTATACTTAATTTTGATATAATCTTACGTAAATTATGAAATATTTCGTAAAATATTACGAAATATTTCCGTAAGTATAATATTCCGTAGTTATAATTTACGTAAGATTATGTCAAAATTAAGTATAAAATATTTCGTAAACTATTCATTTTTAGCCATTCTACCCTTATAATTTTTTATAGAGAATGTTACGTAAGTATCAATTTATATAAAAAAATACAGTAATTTTATAAAAAAAAACATTTAACATTGAAGTCTTTTAAAAAAATATCAGTAGCGACATCTTTTGTCCCTCTTCAAGTCAAACAACTTTTTATTTGAAACATTTTGTTGTACAATCAAAAATAAAAATTATTTGCAGTGTAAGAGATAAATGAAACATCCTATATACGTATACAAGGTGGCACATTTTAATTTATCTATTTAAATATTTCAAAAAGTATGAAAGATACGAAAAAATGTTTCATACAAAAGATTTTTAACTTTGAGAGAAACATAAGATAATGTTATTGGTTTGACTTTAGATAGTTACTTGAAGATTACAAAAGTTTCCTTCAATTTCTTAAATGGAAATGCATATTTTTTAATGCATATTCTTGTAGCTTCTCTTAAGAGTTTTCCAAAATACTATAATAAAATATTTTTCTCTTAAGTACTTCTTGTATTATAAGGATTAAACTTAATAATTTTTTGATATAAAATGTAAAATTTTTGTAAAATATCTAGTTTTTGATAATCTTACTTTAATACTTTTATGCACGGAATAGTGAAACTAAGTACTTTATATACTTTATTATATCTTTTGAAAAGCTCTTGAAATACGCTACAAAAATTATGCATTAAAAATAAGAATTTTCATTTAAGAAATTGAAAGTGATCTTAATATGATTTTCAAACAATTGTCTAAGGTCAAACCAATGATACCTTATTCTTATGTCCCCCTCAAAGTTAAAAAACTTATGTATAAAACATTTTTTTCTATGACCGCTTTCTGTAAAGTTATAAGGGGTAATAAATTAAAATTGTAGAGAAAAAGAGATGATAATGTAGCTTCCCAGTTTATTTTTGTGTAATAAAAAAATCATTAGATATTTGAGAATCAATTAATACACGTCATAGGGTTTCATTGGTTAACGATATTATATTTTGGATTAAATAAAATACTAAAAGATTTAAAAAAAACGTACTTTTCAGAAACACTGTCATAAAATGAAATAAAGTGAGGGTAATACATCCTGGTGACTATAAATATATGAATCAAAAATGATACTTAAACTTAGTACAAAATCAACATTTAGTAACTAAAGAAGTTAAATTTTTAAATATTAATAATATTGTGTTGTCGGCTCTAGATATTATCAAATATATATATATATATACATACGAGTATATATTGAATCGGCCAAAGGGCCACCACGCGAAAATTAATTTTTTCGCGAAATTAAACTTGACAGACTGCCAAAATTTAATTAGAAATTGTGTCTTTTGGTTTAAGACTATCAATTCTTTATTCCCTTTTTACCTCCTTGTAGAAAAATTGGCAAGCAAAATATCTGATAATATGTAGAGCCGACAACACAATATTCTTAATATTTATTTATGCACCTCGGCTTAAATTACGACGTTATTTACCAACAGTTATAAAGCAAAGAAAAGTATTGGATCGAAAGGGTCTGAATAGCTTAGAGGTAAGAGCAGTCACCCGGCAAGCGAAAGACTTGGATTCGATTCTCGATTCAGCGACTTTCGGACCAATATTTTTCTCGTCAATTTTTCTACAAGGGTGATAAAGGGGGAATAAGAAATTGATAGTCTCAAACCAAGAGATACAATTTTTAATTAATTGGCAATCTGTCAAGTTTAATTTTGCGAAAAAATTAATTTTTGCACGGTGACTCTTTGACCGATTCAATATATATATATATATTAAATTTTTGAATTATTAAATAAATAAAATAATAAAATAAACATTTATAAGTAAATATATCGTGATTTTACCTTTAATATATTCAAGATAGAATGTTATTCTGTAATTTTAACAATTCACAGTTATTTAGAACTCGATTTTTCAATAGTTTATGAAAAAAACTTTCGATACGTTGAAAATTTTATTTATTACGTGTAATGATAAGTTTTTATAGTAATAACAAACGAATTATCAGACATCAACATTGTTTAATTTATACTGTTTTAAGTTTTATATAATACAGAAAATAAATTTTGGTTAGCGTTATTAGTTAATTTGATAATTGAGGAGCCAATATATTAGCAGAGACCATTACCATTTTTCTCTCTACTTTCTGTATATAGTGTCCCATTTTAATTTCCGCAAGCAAATATCTCGAAAAACATAAAAGATATTTCGAAAATATTTCAAATAAAAATTGTATGGTTTTAAAGGGGACAAAGATAATAATAAAAATTTGACCTTTTTTTTATTTTTTGTGTTTACTACTAAGCCGAGCATATGTATGTACGAGGGTAGTTTGAAAAGTTCGTGACCTAACATATAAATGACGCCAGGAGTATCAAATGGTTATGATTTTTCACAAGTTGAATCCTTCAGAGAGCCTACTATAAAGTTTCAGACAGATGCATTTAGTAGTTCTTTTGTTACAATCGAGTAAAGCAAGTTGTGGCAGTTCTCGAAAAATCGATAAAATCGAATGTTGTGCAGTGATAAAATGGGTAGAATTCGATTTTATCCATTTTTCGAGAACTACCACAACTTGCTTGCTTTACTCAATTGTAACAAAAGAACTACTGAATGCATCTGTCTGAAACTTTATAGTAGGTCCTCTGAAGGATCAAACTTGTGAAAAACCATAACCATTTGATACGCCTGGTGTCATTTATATGTTAGGCCACGAACTTTTCAAACTACCCTCATATAGTATACTCCCCTCACGCTGCTAAAATGAGTCGAGTTGAGTCGAGCCTAGTTGCGTCGACTTCGTAAAATATTCGTGTGTATGATGAAATGAGATGTAGTTGTTCTCACCAAAGGCAAAAATTGCTGATAGTTGTAATCGACCAAGATCGATCAAGGTATTATATACTTTCTTGATACTGACGCGTATCAGATTAGAACGGATACGATATACATGATATACTTTTTTCTTTTTTGCAATTGTGATGAATATAATTCTTGCCTATACGTGAAAAAAAATTTAATATTATAATTAAAGATTTTATAATAGAAATTGTATGTTGCATTCTTAATTAATATTTAATTTTTTACATGTATTTAATTATAAGTATTTCATGAAAAAAATTGTACATATAAGTTGTAATATGTATATAAAAGTTAATTGTATTTTTTTATTAGTTAACAATAGAAATAAAAATTAATTTTAATCTAATAGTAAAAAAATTCAATTTTAATTTAATATTCTATATACTTACTTTTGTATAAATTTGCAGAAGTTTTAAAGCGCAACACTTTTTTTAACCTTGCGCAACATAACATAAGCTGTCATATTATAAAACAAGACATATCATTTCGTGAAACTTGCCGCACAACTCAATAAATTTGATACATTCGAGATTTCACTATTATTTTTAAAAGAAAAAGTTTGTTTTATTTTATTAATTGATTACAATACATTATTCCGTGTAATACATTTACATATATAAAATAATAAATTATAATAACATCAAAATAATATAATTTTTCATTCGAGTTTAAGATTATTTTGTAGTGTTTTCCAATAAAGCAGATTTGATCAACTTAAGATCAATTAATGACGTGATTAACCAATCACAGCTATTTATTCTTCAAAAAAATAGTTGTGATTGGTTAATGACAGCATTAATTACTCTCGGATTGATCAAATCTACTGTATTATTTGAAAACGTTAGAAAAGGAAATATTATTTTTTTAAATAAAAAAGACGAAATAAATGTAACAAAAAATATATAAATAAAAACAAATTAACACGCAAGTTAACATGAAAATTGATCATTATAAAGCTTTTCATAGATTAATTAGAAAAATTAAATCTTTAAATAAATAAGTTTTTCTCATTGTAAAAATTCTTTTTAATTATTTATTAAGTATTATAAAACTCTATTTTTTCTATACATCTATATTTTATAATAAAATATAATTTTCTAGAATTTGTATAAAAAAAATGAATTTCTATAAATACCTATACAAATATATCTTATACATATACATACATCTTGTTGTACATTATTTCTAAACATAACAACATAAAATAGTTTTGAATATATACATATGTATATTTAAAAAACTAATATATGTTTCAACTATAAATGTTGAAGTGTTAAGAAGAACACATATACACATTTTTTATTAGAAATATATTATAAACGAGAACTTAGATTAAGCAAGAAAGATCAAAAGTGAAACGATCGGAACAAAGAATTAATTAAATCTACGCGGTAGACATCGAGAAATCAAATAAACCAAAATATGTTATTACACAAGTTACAGTCAAAAATCTCACCAGTAAATTCGATAGCTTCGCAAAGACCGTTGAAATAATTAAGTAATAAATATCATTTTTAGACAGTCTAAATTAAGAAATAATTATTTATAAACTAAAAGTAAAGAACAAAAAACTTATTGAAAATATTACGAATACTTTTTAAATTATTTACGAATAATCTTGTTAGTTGGTAAATCGGAAGGTCCATTTTCTTTTGGAAAAGATCTCTTCATAATAGGTTTCGTACCTTGCAACAATAGTGCTAATGATAACATTTGATCTTCTATTAATTTAATGTCATAAATTTTTTCCACATCAAGATAAAAGATGTCATCTGTAAAATAAATATGTAATTCATAAAAATCAATAAAAAATAATACAATATTCTATTACAGAATTAAGATTTTTAATATACTTACTTGAATGTTTCACATATCCTTTTATTTTCACATTTTCTCTTTTCTCGAAACCATCATTAGCTTCATAATGAGCAATTTGAATCTCTAATTTGTAATTACCATCTGTAATCGATCCAGTTCCAATAGTTTTAAAACTACCTGAGAGAGTATTAAACCTTGTTTTAATATATCCTCGTACAACTAAAAAATATTTTATTTAAAGTATTTATTAAAAGTATTTATTTTTAAAAAATGTAATAGAAAAAAACATACATAAATATTAGAACATATTATATACAGTGCTGGTAAAAAGTTCGGAAACGGTTAAAAATTTTTAAAATATTGATTTATTGGAAAAATGTTTAACACCATAGAGTAAACCTTAAAAAATCTATTAGATAATAGTATTCATTTGACCTTGAGATGATGTGATTGTAAAAAACATAATTTTCGTCGACATAAAAAGCTTAAATAAAAATCCCCAATTTTTATTACATATTTTTGTAGCTTATCTTGAGAGTTTTCCAAAATACTATAATAAAACTTTTTTCTCTTACGTACTTTTGGAGTTATAAGCCTTAAAATTTTCAATTTTTTAACATAAAATAAAGAAAGTTGGAACACTCAATTATTGCAACCTATTTTTTGTAATCAACTACGTGTTTTCTTAACACCAATTTATTGATCTCATTATTCCGTGTATTAAAATAAGATTTAAAAAAATTGAATATTTTACATTTTATATTAAAAGATTGAAAAGTTCAAGCCTTATAACTCCAATACATAAGAGAAAATACTTTATTATAGTATTTTAGAAAACTCTCGAGAAGCTACAAGAATGTTATAAAAATTAGGGATTTCCATTTAAGATTTTTATGTTGACGAGAATCATGTTTTTCAAGATCATTTTAAGGTCAAATAAATATCATTTGATAGATTTTATAAAACCCTATTTTGTAGTGTTAAATATTTTTTCAATAAATCAATACTTTTTAAGATTCTTAACCATTTCCGAACTTTTTTCCAGCACTGTATATGACAATATTAAATTATATGTAATATATTGAGAATTATAAAAAAAATTTAGACGCAAAAGAAAAAATAATAATAAAATTACTTACGAACACATGAATTCAAATGATTCGGAATATTTGATAGCTCTATCAACTTAGGCTGAACTGAGTGAATAATTTTTTTAAGGTCAAACAAACCCAAATTACTAATAATTGTATTCGAACGAATAATAAGTTCGTAAGGAAGAGTTCCTTGATTAAACTCTGGCACTTTCGTTTTTTTAGCTTTCGCCCTATCAATATGAATAATCTGTAAAGTACATAAAGTAATATTAGATTAGAAAGTAACATATATATAATTATTATTGTGTATTAATTAAATAAGAATAAAAAGTATATTTAAATATATTTACTCGATTTGGTTTTATGTGAAACTGAATTCGCTCAATTTCAGTATTCCATACCACGACTTGAATTCTATGACGACTATTATTGTTCAAAATAAATTTTAGCAATCGATAGTTTTGTGCTTTACCAACAATTTTTGGACCATCAATCTCATCAATGAAACCAATAACCTCTCTAAAAAAGATTTTAAAATAATTTTTACTTTTCAAAATATTAAAAAATTTAAATGTATGTATATACATATATTTATAGGACATCTCACAACCTTTGTACAATATTTTATTAGTGTATTCTAAAAGTAAAATAGAATAAAAATTTCTAATATAAAAATGTTGAGACTACAATAGTTTTTAAATTATAAATGATCAAAATTTGAATAATATAGCATAGAACTCGAGTGCTCAGACCCATAACTAAACATACACGTTTATCGATTTGTCATCTGTTAATTTTTTCCCTTAAATAAATTAGTGATTGAAAAAAAATACATGTGTATTTTTTATACTATGAATTAAAAGTAAAAAACTTACACAGTGGAGTCCTCAAGTTGAACTGATTTTAACATCTCATCTGTTGCAAAAGAAATCATTTCCATTTCATCGTTTTTATTTGTAACCATAATATCTTGTCTATTATTCGATGATCTATAAATTAACAAACAAAATATAAATATCAAACATTAAAATATGTTGCATAAAATGATGTACAATATATGTTCTAAAATGATTGGAACTAAATTTGTGTGCAGGTGAAAAGTCCTCTACCATTTTGCAACAGTTAACAAATTATTAATTATAAAAAATCGCCGTATTATCAAATACAAACGCACAATAAGATGCGGCTATTCGATGATCGAGTTTGCTAGGCATGAGAAGTTGTTCATTACAAGCGGTAATGTTTATTACAAATAAGAATATCAACCTTAATCGTTGGGCGGTCGCATCTTACCGCGCTTACATTTGACAGTAGCCTGAACTAATGCGGCAATTTTTAATAATTAATAACTCGTTACCTATTGCAAATATTGCAAAATGGTACAGGACTTTTCGATTCAATTTAGTCCGCTCTACCTGTATACGAATTTAGTCCCCATATCATTCTGATCATCCTTATATCACCCTGTATAATTATAAAAATAAAATAAAATAACTTACTCGATAAATTTACTAAAGTTTGACGGTTGTAATATATCGCTCGTATTCATTTCATTTGCATCTACTTCATTCTCTTTTACAATTTGTTTCGTTCCTTTAGCATCAGTTTTTTGTTCCTTTGATTTATTTATATCTAAAATAATTATATACATATATATTAACACTCATCATTTAAGAAATAAGTAAGCCCTCATAAATAAATGTACGGTAATAACAAGCCGATTGAGTTCTTGTTAAGTTTAATCAAAAACTTGAGTTTAAATTATATAATAATTATATAATAATTATATAATAAAATGATATTTATATTCTATAAATATCATGAACGGAGATATCATGTAAAATCCTGAGTACCTATTATGAAACTATTCGAAAACGTTTCCGATCGGAATAATTTCGTTTTTCCCTAAATTTTCTATTATGTATTTAAGGAAAAAGAAATTATTCCGATCGAAAACGTTTTCGAACAGTTTTATAATAAGTACCTTGATGTCAGAATTTTTCAAAAAACGTTGAAAAAATTTACAACTAAATCGTTTGACAAAAGATGACATCAGTGACACTCGCGTATCGATTTTATGAATCGCGACCGTAATTTAATAACCTTTTTATTGTGTGAAAATGATGTGACAGATGCTTCACAGATGACATAAGGTCTACTCGTTTTGACTACACTGGCTCACAAGTTATCTTTTTCCTTCTAATGGCGAACAAAAAAAACAACCTCTGAACTACTACAGTCAGTGTAATTAAAACGATCTATAGTACTGTAGATTTTAAAATTACGACTATATGAATTGTTTACGTATTGTAAACACATAATAATAAATATAAATAATGTATATTAAAAATATATTAATATTATAAATCTGTAAAATTAATATTAATATATTATTAATATACATATTTATTGTTAATATATTTGTTATATATATACATTCATATATATACATATATATACATTTATATACAGTTATATATATATATATATATATATATACATATATATTGTTAATATATTATTAATATACATATTTATTATTAATATTTGTTTACAATACGTAAATAATTCATGTAGACGTAATTTAAAAATCTACTACAACACATTGTCATCTGTGAAACATCTGTCACCATTTTTACACAATAAAAAGGTTATTGAATTACAGTCACTATTCATAAAATCAATACACGAGTGTTACTTATATCTCTTGTCAAACGATTTAATTGTAAATTTTTCCGTCATTTCTTAATAAAAAATTCTGACATCAGAATTTTACATGATATCTCTGTTCATAATATTTATAGAATAATAATTAAGATCACATATATTTTATTAAAATAGGTTTTATTTAAAAAAAATTGAAAGTAATCTTTATATGATCTTCTAACAACTATGCAAAGTCAAACTTTAAATATTATTTTGATCGGATGCCAACGACCCACGTATTCAGTTGGGGGGTTAATGTATTAATAATATATTATTTTATATAAATATAATAATTAATATATTCAACATATTTACCTTGAATTTGCTTTGAATTATTTTTCGACATCATTATACGACTTAAAATACCAGATGTTTGTTCAAAAAGTATCTTATGTAATCCAACTTGAAGAGTTGTAATCCAACACAAGAAATGATAAATAACTGTAAATAATAAAATTAATTATTTATTTTGTTGTTATGGAAATTTTATTGCTATGAGACTTCTGTAAAAAAAGAATGACGAATTTTTCATTAATTACTATACAGACGAACTTCATGCACTACATATGCACTTTTCATATAAAAACATTTCTATTAATTCTTTTTTATCTTCCTTATCTTATAATAAAACTAAGAATTATATATATATATATATATATATCAAACTGAATATCTTATACATTTTGTATTTATAATCTCTGTTGCATTAAAATTTAACCTTTCTAGTGATTCTAGTATATTATTAATTAATAATGATTTAAAAATGAAAAAGAGTAAAAAAATAAAGTTTACATCATTCAATCTTGAAAGTAAGTTATATAAATGTGTAAATTACCTTGAAATTATTTAAGGACTCATTCGATATAAGGTTCTCATAAGAAATTATCACTTCAGTCATTCTTAAGACTTGAGCACAAAAACCAAAATCCGACAGCTTTACTCTGCCATAAGTCTTTGCGAGACTATGAACTTGTACAAGAACATATTTTAGTTCACTTGATGTTTTCTCGATGCCATTACAACTGAACCCTATAAATTAAATATTGTCATTACATTAATTATAATGTATGTAATGTCATAAATGTGTCGTATATTTGTTAAACATATGTCCTACTATTCTTAAAATAGAAGAAAGCTAATGTTACAGTTCCCATCAAAATTTTTAAAATATTTGTTTAGATTATATGTCTTAATTAATTTATGGAAAAAAATTATAAATGCTTTTTAAATTGTACACATTCGCTAAAATTAAATATTATAATAATAATAGTACAATAATATTAAATAAATTATATATGCATTGATTTAGAAGTTTCCATTGTTTTTTTTTTAGATATGACTGGAGATTGATGAATTTTCAGACATATTCTATGCCTAAGGATATTTATTAATGTTATGTCAACTTAATTGGGTCAACGGTCTTGGCAAAGCTATGAATTTGTATAATAACACATTTTAGTTTATTTGATGTTTTCTCGATACTTCCACAACTAAATCTTATAAATTAAATATTATCATTAGATTAATTATAATATATGTAATGTAATAAATGTATTATATATCTGTTAAACATATATCCTACTTTTTTTTAAAGAGAAGGAAACTAATGTTACAATTTACATTTTAAGTTTTGAAATATGCATTTAGGTTGTATATTCTTTTTTGTCTAAATTAATTTAATTTAATGATAAATTTGGTATATTTGATCCGGAATGAGTTATATTTGGCCATGATTGCATATTAGGATTATGATTTTAAAAGTTTGGAATTATGTTCTGTATGCTGGAACTTACTCCACTGCCAACACACGCAGAATTCTGTTTCAACTTATCATTGTAGTTACGTGGTTTATTAAAATTTATGAAACTTTGATTAATATTTGAAGGTATCTCCAGGCCTTCAAGGACGGATGGATTACTTGCATGCCTGCAAATGTATAACGTGACTATAATAATGTTATAATCTTTAATTTCACATAAAAAATAATACAAGACATTAAAAGATTATCCTTAACAAAAATTTGAAGCTACTTAATTTATTTAATAATATTGTTACAACAATAAACTTTAAGTTTTTGCTGTATATTAACAATAACATACCTCTCCTGAGTCGAGGTGGACTCGAAGAGTGTAAAGAATTGTAACACCTACCATGCGACGACGCAATTTCTGAGAAACGCGGCTCCGTCGAGGCTCGCCCGCCCTGGCTTGAGTGTCGCACGCAGGGATCTTCTCGTGGAAACTCTCAGAACGAGACACGATGCGCGAGTAGACGAGACAGCGGCGAAGTTTGTTGCCGTCCTTGGACGAGTTTAGACGTGTCTTCTTGCGCTGTTACGTATTATATTTTTTAGTATATAGATGATATAAAATAAAAAAATTTAGAATATAATATAAATTTTCTTTCACCCGTTAATAGCTATAAGACGTACATATATTCGTCAGGGCCAAAATCAATAGAAGAAGACAGCGGCAAACACAGGCGAGGCCTATATACGCCATTTTCTTCTTCTTCTACTGATTTATAGCATATAGCTCTTAGCTGGTCTACCTACTTTGTGGTTAGATTGAAATGATAAGAGAATTAAAATAATCAAAGTAAATATATGTATAAGTACGTGAAATAGTAATGGAAGAATTATAATAATTTAAAAAATATAAGAGTTACTTACAATTAATCCAAAAAAATAACGCGTAAAAGCGCAAAAGAAACACGTCCGTACTCGTCCAAGGACGGAAAACGGAAACGAACGCAAAATTCATCATTCATCCATTTCTGACAAATCACACATCAGCGCACCGTGCGACGAAACTCACGAATCTTTCGGGCGTATAGAGCCTCTTAGGAAGAGAATGGCAAACTCACGCAATAACGTAACCTCTCTATTTGATTTTTATATAAAATAAAGCTGCAAATATTAATATTATTTTCAGTTTTTTGTGTTTCGTGCACATTATAAAATGCTCAGTAAAAGCTTTAACGCCTCTATCCAATCAGAAGAAATGAGGGATTACATAATCGAATTTGCTACTCTCTTCCTATATAAGTCTCTAACCGGTTATGTTCCAACTTCTTCGTATTTTCTAATTTTAAAACTTTCTTCTTTCTATATATTCTCTTTTCTTCTCCTTATTTATTTCTATTGCTTATTCTTCTTCTCTTCTTTAACTTTAAAAAATTTAATTTAATAATATTTAAACATTTAATATATATACATATATATAAATATATATCAATATTATTATCTAATATTATATTATTTGTATCTAATACTCTCCCTCCCTCTCTCCCTCCCTCCCTCTCTCTCTCTCTCTCTCTCTCTCTCTCTCTCTCTCTCTCTCTCTCTCTCCTTTTCTTATCTTTTCTTTTAACGGTTCGTGTAAAATAAATATTATTATATATCATCACCTAAAAAAATTAATATTTTTCTTTTACACTATTTAACAATAACTGAACACACGAAACATACAACAATTATTAATTATTATAATTATTTTTACACATAATATAATATATATTGTATATATATATACTTACTTCTTTTCAATCATCGTCACTGCTTCATCCTATTGATAAATTTGCTTTCTCTTATAAATATTTTTTACTAAATCTTCTGTGACACGACACAATAATAATAAGCTTATAAGAAATATTAATACCGCGATCATCACAACATTTAACCTTTATCACTGTCATAAATCGACATGATACACGAACCGTCTTTATCATAACCGCGATCAAGTCCGCCTCGTACCTATATCGAATCACGTACGCGGAAAAGCGACAACAATTACAAGCGATATAACAGGCACTTCAGGGTACAAATGACTTCTTTTATAAAGGATACGTTTATATTTTAATAAAATGTTAAGATATATTCTGACAAAATGTAATCAGATAACTGTAACTTTACAGTGCAACACTTTTTTAATAATAATTGTGTCATATACTTCTAAAATTAAAAATATCTGTACATAAATATATAAGATTAACGATATACAGAGTTGTGCAATTTATAAGTACATAAAAAACATTTTCTGACTCGATTTTTATATAATACAATATCGAGATGATCGCTATTTATGTTTTAACAAGGTATTTTAATGCGTTCTTTTAAGTTAATAGAACCAAGTATAGACACAAATATACTTTATCATTGGACTTAGAAAAAGAAAAAAGGGAAGGAGAAGAGAGTAAATGGGAAAAAGTAAGGAGAATAACATTAGAAAGAATAGGAATAGGGAAGAAGGATCTAAAAAGGAGGAGAGAAGGGGGAGATCAGGAGATAGTAAAGACAGTATTGGAAAATATATGGATGCTTTTGTACATAGAGAAGGAAGAAAGAAGGAAAAGGATTGAAGAATCAAGATACAACAACATATATAAAGAAATAATGATGGAGGATCTACCAAAATACCTGAAAGAAAAGAGGAAAAAGAAAGATAGGAATTTAATAGGGAGGTACAGATGTGAGAACGAGCCGAGAGGAAATCAGCATTAGAAAGAAATAGAAAAGAAGATGTGCAGAGTTTGTGGGAACGAAGAAGAGAGTTTGACGCATGTGTTAAGGGGGTGTCAATTGACAGACATCATTATACAGACGGAGGAACTTCTGAATGAGGAAGGGCGGGGATTAGAGATAATGAGGAAGATAGAGAGAGAGAGAGAGAGAGAGAGAGAGAGAGAGAGAGAGAGAGAGAGAGAGAGAGAGAGAGAGAGAGAGAGAGAGAGAGAGAGAGAGAGAGAGGAAGAGAAATGAGAAAGAGAAGAAGGGATAAAGGGTGGCAAGAAATGAATAGTGTAGCGACAGAATAAGTAGATAAAGAAAGTATTTTTGCAATTTTAATTGTATGTTTATGTCAATCCCAATTTCAATTTTACAATTAAGTACTAAGTACAATTTGAGATCTTTTACAAGAAAATTGTAATATCATATAATCATTGTTAATCTTACAACCAATTGTCGTTTTCGTAATCTCTTGTATTTATTTGATATAAATCCCGTATTATTTTAATTTAATTGTACATTTTAATGTATATTTGTTCTTCAAAATACATGTCAACATTTTTGTTGTATTTATTTATACATATAGGAAATAAAAATATTAAAATGTGAAAACAATTAAAAAGCCTGTAATTTTGTAATTTCCAGCGTACAATTATCAAGATTTTACTTAAATCCTCGATTTAATTAACAAATTTGTTATTAAACATTGTAACGTATGTATATAAAAAATTAATTTGTTAATTGGAAGACGTCATTTTAATTGCAAAATTTTCATTAAGTCATTAAAATTACAGTAAATATTCATAAGACGTTATACATCACCGATTTTATTTCTACTTACAAGTAAACCTACCTTTCTGTCACTCGTCGATTTTATTGATTATATTTAACTCAACATACTTGTAGAGTAGTCAAAAATAATAGATACGTATTTTTTTATATCGGCAATGGTGCAATTTTAAGGGTGAAAATTACCCCTTGTATGTATACGAATGAGTAGTCAACTCTTTGCATTTGAGCTCACGGTATTAAAATTATTTTGAATTTTAAAGATGATTTTGAAGTTTTTACATGTCGCTGGAAGTGAATCTAATGTAAAAATTATAGAATTCAAAATGGCGGATTCATTATGACGATTTGGAAAATCAAAACAGACTTATTTCGCTCTTTGCTGAAGCCAGGAATAACCGATGAGGAGGTGACGAGAATCTATTCCCATTTCATTTCTTTTATATTTTTATTTTTTTATTGATTTGATTTTTTGCAACATCACTTTTCGCGTCTCGCGCTTTTTATAAATTTCTTTATTTTTTATATTTTTTACAAAAATGGTACTCAAAGAAAAATTCTTTTATACACAAAGAATTTTCACACCAAGCACATTTTGTTAAAAGTATATACATTTAACAGAATATTATTATTCAAACCAGAACACGCTTTTGTACATAAAACACTTCAACTATATTATGCCTCTTTAATAAATACTAACATAAGATACATACAATTACTATTGAGGCAGCAATAAGCAAATTTTATAAACATAATATTTTCTAATAATATATCTTGAAATATAAACGTATGTGTTTCTTATATATTGTGTAGTGTTTAAATAGTATAATTACAATACATATGTTTGTGTAGTGTTAATGTATTGAAATTATATATATATATATATATATATAAATAGCACACAACGACGACGATCTATGTTATGTTTTTCTATTTTTTATGTATAGTATATATGAAATGTGTTCATAAAATCTAGTACAAAATTATATTAATACAATTTTAATTTCAACACAATTTATGACAGCTGTTACACAATCCACAAACAGTTTGTTGTACCCTACTCTAAAATAGGGTGCAAAAGGGATTCTAGCTGCCCAAAAGATTGGAACCCACGCACTAAGGACAACACTCCGTACTTTAGCGTAAAAGAGTATATTTCACGTATGCTTTTCTTTTTATCTTTCTCAATATCCTTATTTATTCATTCGTGACCCGCTTTTAAACTTTTATATTTAATATTTTTTACTTGACTACTTCTTCCGTCCTTAATCCTTTCTACGAATTGTTTTCATTTTAATATTTTATATCTGATCTGGCCGTGACAAGCTTCACAATTTTTGAAACAATAATCTACAGAGTTATCAAACTTAAGTGGTTTCTCTTGTAAATATCCACTTTTGTACCACGAATACTTAAATCAATTTATAAATCGAGGTGAAGATAATTGAATATGGATAAGCGTTTGAAGTTTGATATTTGAAAACACAACATTAGATTTAGCAATGAGAGCTATACGCGGATATTTGAATTGGAAATGCTTTTCATTAAAAGACAGAAGAACGGGTTAAACCTTCAAACGGATACGGAAAATTTACCGTTACTATATAATGACTAGATAAACAAGCTTCTCAAAATTTAAAGGTCAGAGATCCGTATATATATACTGACTACCAAAAGAATTTTTTGACAGTAACAGCGTGATATTTTAACAACGTTATCACTTAGCTCGCCTCTTTTTTAAAAAATGATTGCGGAATTTTTCGACTTTGTAAGTAGATACTTCTGTTACGTCCTGTCGGCTCCACGTTTTTCCTCCCACGAAATGAACAATAATCGTCCGATCGGTCACAAAAAAAAAAACGGGTTGCGCAATAGAAAAGAACCGTTATTATCAAATAATGTTTAGACCTACTAAAAACGATATCTAAACAAATACCGGAAGGGATCAATAACGAAATCCTCTAAACAACGAAACAGACAAACACAGCTGCATAATCTTAAGAAAGAAACAAATAATGCCGCTACGCACTGTCGGTTCCACGTTTTTCCTCCCACGAAAATGAAGCAATAATCGCCCGACTAATCATAAAAGGGATCGCGCGACGAAAAATATGTTTTAAACATTGAAATCGATATTCAAAGAAATGACCGAAAAGGATCGATAGCGAGATCCCCTAAATAAATAATGGATAGAAACAGCTGGATAATCCCAGGAGATAACCAAATGAAGAATCTCCAAATTTCCTAAGAGGCCGTACAGAGCCCACCAATCAGCAACAATCAAAAATAAGGAGGAGAAGGATCTCACCGAACGACAGCTTTTACACGTCAAAATCTCAAAAATACTCCCGCCCAAATTGTTAACACGCCCTCAAGATTTAATATAAAAAGGGACTCACGCATTACGATCAATCCAAAATTTAAAATCAGTTGACAGTACAACATTAGATTCATTCGGCACAGATTTTTCGGTCGTTCGCTGACTCAAGCAATTCGTCTACACTACGGGAGTTCCGTTTACGTTTTAAAACCTATTAGAGTCAGTGCTCAACAAGACCACCTGCTGAGTAAGACCACAACTGGAGCCACAACTACACTAGCAGTTAAAACGCAACCAATCTGTCCAAATAGTAAGTTTAATTTCCTTCTCTTTTGTTTTTTTTTCTCTCATCGTCTTCTTTCTCCTTTATTCAACCCTGTTTTTTTACTAAGTATGCTTAAAATCGCGCCGACCCGCCGATTCTCGCGAGCCAACCGAGACCATAGATCGGACGACACGACCGTGTGCGAAATCGCGCTGTAACACATATTACATTTTCGTAAATCTTTATTATTTTTTTTTTCTTATTATAAACCATTGTAACAAATACCAACCAGAGTAAAATCTTTAGAATCGCACTCCTTCCCCCTCTCTTCTGGTTGATGACCTCCGTACTTATGTAACACCCGCGATCCACACAAACACACACACTTATACAAATAATTTTAAGGCGGATTTGATAATATCAATAAAGTTATATGTATAATGGTAGGGATCAATTGAATAAATGTTAATTTAAAAATTAAATGATCGGTAAATTTATTTAACTCCCTCACTCTCTCCACGCGAAAGATCACACAAGGTCCCGTCCCGCGTAAAAGAAATTCGATTCTCTTACCAAAAAGGGACCACCGAGAGAGAGCGTTCGCATAACAGAGTAATAACGACACCCGTCGTTTACCTGTTTGCTAACCTGCAGCTCGCTCGACCGAGTCACTCGTCGATAAGACTTTTGACATCAGAACAGTTCCTGTTACGCCCTTCCTCTGACCCATCCTCTCTACGGGCTTGGACGTAACACTTAATTTACTGTAAAGTTTGGTAACTTGATATATCGATAATCTTTAATTATCCATCTACTCCATATAGGATTCATTTGGTATTGCATTCAAGTCACTAATCTAAAAAGCATATCTCTATCTATTCTTCGTGGCTTACCAACTATGAAGAATCACATGCATCGGCAACACTAATTCTTAGTGCGAGTTGGATAACGCTTGTATAATCTGTATTTCTGCGGTTCATCGCGTTCTGTTTAGATTAGTTCTGTATTTTAAAATTTAGTTAGATTATTTATGCTCACAACATTTTATTACGATTGTTTTATTGCGTTGAAGAAGGCTCAAAGAGGAGTCCGAAACGTTCGCCACTTTCTTGTTATATTTCGTGTTTAAATTAATATTTAATGCTTGTAACGATTTTCATATGTATTTTTAAACGTATTTTTAAACGCATCGAATTATACATTATATCACTTTAATGTTACCCAATCTTATTTATTTTATTACATATTGTTCTGTGTTCCTGCTCTTTGTAGCACTTATTGTTTCAAATTTTATATTTGAAAAATGTTTGATAAAATTTTTCCAAATCCTGAAGCCAAAGACATCAAGAGGTTGACTCATTCCTGTCATTCCGGCAGGAATGACAATTGTTAAAATTTTTATATTTTTAGATAATTTGTCTATTGTTTCAAATGTTCTTGAATTTTGGCCACTCCATGAAAAGTAGAACACTATTATCATTGCAATTAGGAAGATAAACATTTGTGAACCATATTTTTACAAGGTTCGTCATCATCTTAACTGAATTTGAAGTTAATACAAGAATATTATCAGCCTTAAAAATATATTATTCTACTTGAGGTCCAAATTTTCATCTTTTTCTTGTAAAATAATTAATAGTAGTGACAAAAGAGAACCACTTGCTGATATGATGGGCTGAATTGTATAGCTATGAGTCATAGAATTGATTGTGTTAAATGTTTCAATTTTTTGCTGTCCTTTGAAAGAGAAAGTACGTCCTGTGTGCATTTCTAAATTGAAACCCGATTGATCAGAGTTAAAAACATTCTCTAATCTAACTAGTAAAATTTCTGTTCTTACCTTTTCAACAAAGTTATTAGCCTCTATTTAGTTTATCTATATCTGTTAAAGTTTTTTGCATTATAAATTTATTTATTTTTCTGGAAACAATGTGATGTTCCTGCTTGAAATTATAAATCCATTTTTCAGATGCTTTAAAAAAAACCGGCCGATAATTGTAATTGATATCTAGCATTCAAAGCCGTTAGGATTAGGCTAATATCGCTAGGTGACGTTCACTTTCTCGTAAGGGAATTCGTCCGCTTTTTTTATAATGATAAATACGGGTATGCGATGGCTCCGAATAGCAATTAAATTTGTTTCTCTCCGTAATAAAATGGCTTGTAATAAAATGACGCTAAATCCAAAAAATATTTTGAAATTATTAGCTATGGCCTTTGATCGATTAGAATATGATTTTGAATCTGATATAAGTGAAAATGAGAAAAGATTCAGTTCTCAATTAGAGAATATGATAAAAGATGCCATGTGCAAGAAATCTCTATATATAGAAACCTATATTACATTGAATTTTGAAGAAGCAAGTGTTATTCCAAATATAATTTCAATTAAGGAAAATGTCGATGACGATTATATTCATGACATTGACAATGAGAATTCTAATTTAAACTCACCTATCGAATATACAGAAGAATGCGATGAAGAATATAAGCAGAAAGTTATTGAATTTTGGAATTCAGGGAAAAAGCATAAATTAAAATTTGCAACAGTCCAAGCCAGATTTAAACGTGTTGCTTCAAAGCGACAATTATATAGGTGGGAAAAAGAAATTTTACAAGGCGGAAATACACGCGAAAAATTAACAAAAATTTCAGAATATGTTTTAACTCAATTTGCTTTACAAAAATCGTTAACAATTCATGATTTGGATATTCGCAGATGAATGCTAGAAATCAATTGCAATTATCGGCAGGTTTTTTTAAAGCATTTGAAAAATGGATTTATAATTTCAAGCAGAAAAACATAGCATTGTTTCCAAAAAATAAATAAATTTATAACGCAAAAAACTTTAACAGATATAGATAAACTAAAAATAGTGGCTAATAAATTCAAGAAGCTAATTACGTCAAGCTAATTCCGTAACGTGACATAAATTATATATTTTCAGTACTAGTTTGAAGTAGTCTGACAGTGAATATCGGCCATAATAAGAGAAAAAAATATATAACGATAATATATCATACTACACAAAAAAACAACGTACTAAAACAGCGATTCCGAAAGCGTATATAATGACTTACATTTACATTTTGAATCCTTTTTGGTCATTTTAAAGTGATTTTTTTATTCATCGAACAATAAGCTATTATAAAATGTAATGTATGTAAAATATATACGTAATATACATAATAAGAACAGTATCACAAAAAGACGATACTGTTGGTACTTTTTTATTTAAAACGGAAGGAAAAATCAGTAACATTCGTTGGCGCAACAAACTTTATCGGATTAAACTTGTCAAACATCGACACGTTCCACACGTGTAACTTAAATAACTTCAAGAACGCATATGTTAATACAATTTTTACAATAATAGACTTATTTCTGAAATGCTATTCATAAAAAGGCAGTCTAACTTAAATTTGCAAACCGACACGTAGAATTTACCGGCAATATATCATGACGTGATACACAAACTCTCAAAAGTCCGAAGTTTAAACGTATAATAGCGAGCTCTAATTCACCGAAAAAATCATATTCTCATTTTAAGAAGAACCACTTATTTTTAGAATATCTTCCTTTAAAATAAGTGCCAAGAGGATTTTCTTAAGACTTAAAACTAAAGACAGAAATCCTCTAAAAAATAGAAAAGTATTAGATATTCTTAATATGTAAGAATATATATACACAAGTAGTCTTCTAGTCTTGAGGCTTTCGTGGCCATCAGAATTGTCTAAACTGGAGATTTCCGGATGGATGCCGCGTGATTAAACAGCGTAATGCACGCAATGACGTTTCGTAAACATTGGAGTTTGCATCTTCAGGGCTAAGAGTCCCGATACTGAGCTCTCTTGGGTTGGGGTTCTTATATCTTGCGAGAGGTTTTTCTATCTACGGGAAAAATATACCGTTATGCCCTCTAGTGGTGTAAGCGCAAATAGGGTTTGTATGATACAATTTAAGAATATTTTCTTTATTTCATATACTATTCTTAACAAAAGATCATTAGAGGTGAATATTCTGAATTTTTTAGAATATTTTATTGGAGGAAAGCTTTAGAAGGAATTCTTCTAAAATAGAGAATACATTTTAAAATAGAGAATTTTTTCGGTGTTTGAATGTCATGAGATAACACAAATATAAGCTCGTAATTTTCTTAGCTCTTTGACAGTAACCGATCGATTCGATACTTTACAACTGCGCTAATTTCTGTTCATTACTGACAATATCTATTGTGACCTGTAAGTAAAAAAAAAATTTTTTCTGTACGGTTTAGAGATTACTCTGATTTTACTATTATACCTATTATTACGTATAAATAACACATAAATTATTCTTATCCACAAGATTCATTTGGTAGTGTTAATCGAGTCAGTTTCTTGACCTGAAAAATATTTTCTGGTTTAAAAACTAAGAAGTTTCTTCATCGTAATTTGTAATTATTCAACTTCCCATCATATTGCACATAACTTACTCGGATCTAACAGCTGCTTTACTTATTTTTTGCTACATTACCGCTATTTCTCAACGTTATTTATTACATTTTTCTAGTTTTGCGCCGAAGAAGTCCCAAAAAATGGGATCAAAACGTTCGTCTTAATTTAGATGTAACTTTTCATCAAATTATATCAATACGTTTAATATTATAATATATATATTTTCTAAGTTTAGAATATTTGAATTGTTTTACAACCGTTACTTGTGATACGTTTGCTCTCTATAACCTTACTATTGTTTTATTATTAAGAATATCAGTTTCAGAGTCCTATTTTATGGGATTACGAAAACATAATTAAATAAATGACAAAATAAAATTAATATTTCATTTATAAGTAAAATTATTAATGGATCGAATTGAAATGAAACAACTTTAACCATTTAATTGTGAAAATTATATCGGCGAGAAAACCTTATCATTATAGTTTTATAATATACAAAATAAATTTAGAAATTTTTAGTTGCCGCTAAACTTATTACAATATTGTTTAAGAATTATAATTACATTCAGAATAAAAGTAGGTATCTTTATGTTATAATATTATAACATAACAGAAATATTTTTAATATAATACATATATATGCAAAAGAAACGTTTGAAAAAAACATTAAAAAAATAATAAAAAAATGTTCAAATTCTAAAAAAATGATAATATAGACGAGAAAGCAGTGTACAGACATGATTACAAAAATTATGAGCTTTCATAAAGATAAGTGTTTCTTAAAAGCGTCTTGCAGACAAATTTCTCTTCTTGACTATTAGCTGATTTCATCAACATCAGTTAACTTTATTCTTGGTTTAAACTATATAGCTTTATCTCTTTCAGATAAGCTTCAAAGAAAGAGATAAAAATATAATTTCACCCGAGGTTAAAATTAACTGACGTTGGTGGAATCGGCCGTATAACACTTACAAAGAAACCCCACAAACCCGCAAATTTTGATTTTAATAAAACTTTACACACATGTAGAGATAAATATGTAAATATAGGAATGGTGTAATTTGTGTAATAAATATTAAAATATAAAATTGTAGTATTTAATAAATTAATGTTTTTAAGAATAATAAAGAATAACACAGTAATAGAATATCTGTTTCTCCCCTCCCCTCTCTCTCTCTCTCTCTCTTTCTCTTTGATAAAAAAAAAAAAAAAAGACAAACACATGTGTAATATATAGGACTAATTAAATAGTTAAAAAGAGAGAATATTTATTTAATATAAAATGATAAATATCAATAACAATATAGAGCATACAGATTTATAATAGCATAGAGCGTATAGCTGTTATATAGCTGTTATATTATAATCTATAATTGTACTTATACAGAGTAAATTTTTTCTTTATATTTTTCATTATTAGTATAGATTTAGTTATGTCTAATAAATGTATATATGTGTTTTTAATAGAGATTTCTATTTTTTACAAATAATCGTTAACATCATTGATATAATTTTCGTTAGAATGTATGTTCATTATAATAAATGTAATAAGGAAATAGAATCGTTGTGCAATTCATATACACAGCAAGTCATAAGATTGCGTCACGTTTTACATATACACTTTAAAGCGCGTTAAATGTATAATAATAAAAATATTATTCAAATAATAACATCACATCAAATAATAATATTGTTTTAGTTAAGGAATTTCATGTATTTTTTAATCACTTGACCTACATATTTTAAAACGTCAAATTTTACCACGTAGTATAGTGCGCATTTGTTATTGTTTAGGCGCGAAGAGAGAGCCTTTTCTTCTTGACGTCATTGCTTTACGTAGTAAGAGGAAAGAATACTAGTACTACTAGCACTACGTCCATTCATTTCGACTCTGGCAGACATAGCGTACGCACATACTCCTACTCCGACGCCGACACGTACGTCACAGACTCGCGTTCGGTCACTCCGAAGTCGAGCGAGCCGTTATCATTTCTTGTTACGATAATACTACAAAAAAAAGAACAACGCGTTACAATACGTACAAAGCGATTCCGAAAGATAAAACATTGAACGTGTATTAAGGATGTTTAGCACCTACAATCGGAGCAAAAAGTAGTCGAAATTGACGAATATATACGTTTCTCATATATCTTAATATATGATTATTATAAAGATTGCATAAAATCTTATTATTTATTCATAGCTAGAGTATATAGAAATGTATTTTCGAACTTCTGCTGCCTTTTTTCGGAGAATTTTCGTGTTTCTTAAATTATAACGAGAAACTTTTATCATTGACGGTACCTCGCTTTCAACATTACAGCACAAAATTTGAATTATAAAAATAAAAGAACTTACTCGTACAGAGTAATTTAAAATGTCAGAATAAAAATTATAATAGTGAATAATGACAAAATATAGAAGATTTTTAACTATTTCTTTGATAAATTTAATAATTTGTCATTTCTCCGAGAAGAAAGAAATGTGGCAACATGGTAATTTTTCATAAGTTGTTCAAATTACAAATTGACATATGAGGCCTAGTTGCTTCTCGCTTACACATTTGTATATAGAGGCTTCTTCAGATGAAAAGATAGGTTATTTAAAACGTCAAAAAAAGGCTCAGCTGAATGCTATGTTGCCACGTTTTCACAATAAATAATATGTCATCTCGGATAATAGGACAAAATTGAGAAAATTATATTCAATATCTTTTGAACTAGTCAATACTTGACCAAAATTATGTGATCAAATATTTTCTCTATATTTAAACTATACTTTTGCAAATTTTGAATAAATTCCTATTATTATTTCTATCTATTTTAGCTTTTAAATCAACACAATCACAGGTTTTTTATAAGATAGAAAATCCGTAATCGTATCAATTTAAGGGCTAAAAAGGACAGAAATAATTATATTTTTACTTATTTATATAAATAATTATATTAATACTTTTACTTATAATTAGCTCCACAAAATAATTATATTTATAATAATATCGACGGGTAAATTCATTGCAAATTAAATCCTTATAACTTTTGATTGCTTCAGTGAATCAACTCCAGGTTTTTTTATAAGTCTCTGAACATGTATCAGAACAATCTGTACAAATTTTATTAAATTCCTATATTTTTAAAAATAGGTACTAAACATCCTTAAAGCATATGAAACGCGTTTATAAAATGTATAAAAAAACGTGTAAAATATTTCAATCGACGCACTCTCTTTCACATCATAATAACATACGTGTTATACATACTACACGATAAATTTTAACGCATTAAAATATGTCTAAAGCGATTCCGAAATACGTAAAAAAATAATAATATTAGAGATTTTATTAGAGTTCGGTCGATTATACAGATTTCATAGATCCTTTTTTTTCCATCTACTAGCAATTTGTATCATATTAAGGATGTCAACTGGAAGAAGTAGGTCCGATTTTCGCTCGATAATAGAAGTTAAGCCCTTAAAAATTTGATAAATATTTAGTTTGTAAAACATTTATGATAAATGGGTGTTTCCTTCTTTTCCCATCTATAACGTATCATGTGAACTATCTGTATGATAGACACATATCCGAAATCGTGTCTAACGAATTTAAGTTTGGTCTGAGATGCGAACATGCGCCGACAAATTCCCTCAATCGATTTCGTCTTAATCCACTTTGGATTTAACTCTTTCTCAAAGTTTGATGGTTAAATTCCTGACTTGTTGACTCCAAGTATGATTTTCGTGTGATAAAACGAAATTTTCTATTTTATCGAAATTCGGGAGTGCCGTTTAAAGTATCGCACATTTTTACTTTTATGCGATTCAAAATATCGTGCGCTTTTATACTTTTAAGCGGTTTAAACAAATTAAAAAAGTATCCCGCGTATAAGAAAATCTAAAATCTTGACGCCTATAACAATCTGAAAGGAGAAGAAAGGCCTAGGAGAGGCATCCTACGTCGGCGGGCCAATTCTAGGGTAAGTATTTGTATATATATTATTAGTTGTATATTAATTATTATAAATTGCGTATACGAATTAGTTCGGTTTATTTATTTAATTCTTAATTAATTTTGTTTAAATGATTTAAATAAGAGAAAGACTCAGAGATAAAAACTATTACATAAATCTTATAAAATTTTCTATTAAAAAAATAGTCTTTCTTTAATTTATGTATAAAATTTCACATTTATACATATATTTCCTCATAATTATATATCTGCTTGTTATTGCGCGCATTGAATATAAAACTCGGTAAATACAATAATAATTTCTTGAATATTTATTATTTTGAGCTCTGTTATAATTTGAATTTTATATTTGTATGTTACAGATAACGTAGCTTTTATATCGACAATTCCGCTGCTGTGTATCGGCATCGGTGAGTGATAAAAAGCTTTTTTATTTTAAAACAACGGATTTAAAAAGACTTGTAAAGATAGAAATGTAGATTGTAAACAAATCTGTTGTTTTAATCCTTGGCGGGATAACCGTGTGCATGACGAACTCTGCATCAATTTCATCAATCATAGGTATATTTTATCTTGTACGTATATATCCTAAAATACAATTTTATATAAAATTTCAAATTTATTATAGTTTTAAACTTTTGTTGGAAATGCTATTTGTATATAAAAAATTGTATTAAAAATGAAAGATAATTTTAAAATAAAAATACATTATATTTATTCCAATTTTATGCAAAACATGGGTAAAATATTTTAATGGTTAAAATATATTTATTTCAATAATATATATATATAGTCAGTTATTATATAATTATTTATAATTAAAATTCTTTTGAAAAATTAAATACTGACAATCAAAATTCCTATTCAACGTATACATACATGGGATGTATAATACATTTCTCTTTCTACAAAGAAAAGATCCGCTCTTAAAAATCATCGAAATTTTCAAGATAGAAATTTGATAATGTCACTTCAAACGGGAGAAATGGATAATTAATAGTGTTTCGCTCCTTTTGTTAAGGAAAAATACATACATGAATTATCTTAAAATTTTTGTCTAATATTTTATAGAAATTTTATAAAGTCAGTTTTATAAAAGACAGCATAAAAATGTTATGAAAATATTAGCAAATTTGAGCCAACCAATTGAACAAGTTTCTTTGGACACAGAAGACATTGATCTTATTTCTAATTTAACTATTATTTTTCTGCTTCGTCAGTGGAATGATCTATAAGAGAATAAAGTAGTTATTAAATATTTTTATTTAAAAGTTGTCGAATATGTTTTATTTAAAAGCTGTCGAATATTTTTATTTAAAAGTTAACTGAAAGCGAAAAACCGTTTAACGTTTCTCAAATATTGATTAGTATGCCACAATTTAAACCGTTTTTGCAATAACTTATGCTAACGTTTTTACTTTTAAAACTAAAGTTGAGAAATTTTTATTAAAGAAACAAAATTAATTTTTATAATACATTTTGAGGTATGTCTATTATAATAAATAATTCGAATAAAACTGTATAAAATTAAATAACAAACGTATAATGATAAAATTAATTTATTTTATTTAAAATATATTTTTGCATCAACATTGAGCACGGTCAATCACTGAGTGAATTGATTTCTGGACATGTTCTTTTAGAATCATTTTGAACATTCCTGCCGGGAACGCTTAGCTCGCCAGAATATCATAATAAATTCTTCTCATTCGAATTCTCAATCACATCTTGTTATCCTCCATATCTAAATATCCTAAATCTTCCAAATCTATTTAAAAATTTATGTAATAAACTATGGATGTAATTATTTTGAAAAACATAGCACAGCCTCTATTTTACTAGATCAAATCAATACGCATTTCAGTCGGCAAACAATATCCTATTGTGTCATATACCAGTCGCCCCATGTCATTTTCTGGTTTGTTAACTGATTATATTTAAAGTAATTAGATATACAATTATGACACTTTGCTATTTATATGACATTATACTTGTCTCAAGAACATAATTAAAAACTTCTATTCTATGCTATTCTATGGCTATTACGATAGAATCGTAAAATATTTTTCCACTATTTAATGTTCGGCTATTTTTTATTCAACATATTATATTATGTCATTATTATATTTTCATTTATATTTTTAATAATTTGAAAATATATACGGCTCCAATATTTATAAACATGATAATGTATACTCGGCAATGAGAGTCCATGCGCGGATGTTGATGCGTAAAGAAAATGCATATAGAAATTAATTCTTTTCGCGAAAGAATTTTTTAATTGAAGAGAATTTAAATATGTGCCCTGTGCACTAATTAAAAAATTATTATATTTATATTTTTATTATGCTAGATATAGGAGCAGAAGGCTCACAAATTGATGGCGGAGTTTTTCAATCGTCTGAAATGGGTCGACGATTGAACGATGACTCCAATTTGCCAAAATCAACTAATTTACCAGGAACTAACATTGACATGCCCTACTTCCTTGTCGGAGATGCAGCTTTTCCTCTCAAGTCTTTCTTAATGAAACCCTATGGCGAACGCAACATACCCCATGACAAGTCTGTCTATAACTTTAGGTTGGGCAGAGCAAGAAGAGTTATAGAGAACGCCTTTGGAATTTTAGCAGCTCGTTGGAGAATTTTCCGTCACCCTATTATTGCTTCAGAAAACAATGTAGAAAGTATAATTGAATGTACTGTTTGCCTCCACAATTTTATTTGCAAGACAGGCGACAGAAAACTCAACCTAGAGTACTGCCCCCCTTCTTTTGTGGATTTTGAATTGCCAACTGGCGAATTAGTAGAAGGAGAATGGCACGACATAGTTGCTGGAGAGAATGGAGCCATCATTAATGGTCCACGAATGAGTGCAAGAAATGTTGCTCTTGGAGTTTTACAACAGAGAGATGCACTGAAAGAATTCGTAAATAGGCCTCAGGCTATACGCCATCAAGATATTATTATGAGAATCCGGCAAGGAATTATCTCTCCTCAAGATTTACGATACTGCCATAGTTATTTTCTTCTTTCTTTAGTTTTGTGTGTGTGTGTGTGTGTATGTGTGTGTATAAATGTAAAAAAAATGTTTAGTTTTAAATGTTTATTTTTTTTGTTTGTTTAATTTGTTAGTTTAGTTTGTTATTATAGATAGTTTTGAAATAACATAAATCAAAGTATGAAACATGAATAAAACGTTTTTATTTTCAAATCAAGATTATTTTCAATCACAAATATGTAACAACGAAATATTATTTTAACACGTAATTAATCTGAAATAACTAATATAACAAGAATAAACATAATTAAGATAATTAATCCGAAACTTTCAAACCTTCAGTCTCCTCCTCACAATCTTGAATAATTGTTTTAAATTTCCGCCTGTACTTCAACTTTAATGCCATATTTATATTCTTGAGGTAAGATTTCACATTTTTACCAATTAATACATCTGGATCATTAATATCAAGTGATCGTGGTGGTAAGGGTGGAACAGAAGCACTGGATGCAATTACAGATTTATTAAAAATGGAAAGAGTTTCTTTAAACATCTCAGATGTTTCGTCAAACTTTGGTTGCTTCTTGCATCGAATAATTATTTCATATAATAATTATTTCGTGCAAGAGTCGAAAGTGTCAAGTCGTCACGGAACGCGACGTCAAAGCTTGACATTGGCAACATAACATTTAAGTTTTGATACTTCACGTTACGTTACGTAAAGACGATCGTAATCAACTTCATTGAATACAATGTATTTTAGATTTTACGTTACTTCACGTTCCGTCGCGTCCCGTTAAGTTCATCGTAATCCCGGCTTAAGAAAACTTAAAGTAAATCTTCAAGTAATTATAAACTTTGACATAAAATATAATCAAATTTATTAAAATCATATATTTTTATTGCAAATAATTTAAGTTAAAATAAAATAAATAATTAAGTTAAAATTATTATTATATGTTAATCCCTTTAGTAGAAAAGGCATGTTATATCGATAGTCGTAAATCTCGAAGTGATTGTTGCCTTTTTACCGCGATGCAGATTGGTTGTTACCCGGGAAATAAAATATATGGATTTTGTCGATATCTGATCATGTCTTATCAAGTATAGTTATACATGATATTATATGATAATTACATAAAATCATATATCATATTGTAGAAATTAACTGGATGTAGATATGTTAATATGTATTATTATATATTAATGTTTACTAGGATGTTCAATTACAAAATTAAAATAGAAGGTAATAACGGGCGGTAACAAGAATCGCGGCTCGAGACTAAAGAGAACACACGTGTTGTTGTTTTTCGAGCTGTCTTTCGATTGACTCTTTTATCAGTGCTCTATTCTGTTTTTGTCGTTTCGCGCACACCTCGAGAAAGTTCTTAATATTGTTTAAAACGGTCGGTTAAACGCGGAACTCAAATCTCTACAATATATGATATTTTATTTAATTATCATATTATTATATATGTATAACTATATTTGGCAGACTTAGTAGAATAGACTGCTTATGAGGTGGAAAAACGGTAGTGGGGGTATCCATCACTGAGAAAAGGATAACTGTCGTTAATATGAGTTTCTATCTCTTTTTAGTGGGCGTGACTTACGTAGCAGAGCATGCGCGCTGCATGGAACTCACTCACATCAACACACGCATACCATGACAACATACTATGAAACATACTACGACAACACGCTCTGACACCGTTATTGATCGCTATGCTTCTCCCACTACTCTGCGTTAAAAAGAGATAGAAACTCATATTAACGACAACTGTCCTTTTCTCAGTGATGGATACTCCCACTACCTTCATGAGCAGTCTATTCTAGTAAGTCTATATTCAGATATTGACAAAATCCATATATGGCCAATTTTATATGGACTTTTTTTCCCGGGTAGTTGTCAAGTTTGTGTGCTGCTTCATTCGTATTGTCTGCAGCTGTCAAACGTCAAACTATCAATTTTGACAGTTTGTTTGACAGATATTTGAAGAAGAGGAGAATAATATAGGAAGGTATGAGAAATTGAGAGAGATTGAGAAAGAGAGAAAAGGGGGAGAGGGAGACTGAATTATTTATGTATAAATGTGTATGTGTATTTCGATTGAAAGGAATTCAGAGAGAGCAATATGAGACAGGGAAAGGAAGAAAGAGAGAGAGAGAGAGAGAGAGAGAGAGAGAGAGAGAGAGAGAGAGAGAGAGAGAGGGGGGGAAGGAGGTCTGAGTTATTCATGTATATATATGTATTGTGACGTTGCCGTCACGACGAGGCGCGAACCGAGCGTACGCGCCGATCAAGAAATCGAAAGCCCTACTGCGATTCCCAAAGAGGCGAGCGATTGCGATTATTGAATTAAATGTTAACCATTGTAACTATTGTATTTTCGAGTGCCATAAATCACGGTGACAGCGTGAGAATAAGAAGAGGATCACCTGAATAAAGACAATAGGAAAGGAATATCAAAAACACCGAGCGCCGACGACAACAAGGATCGGCAATCCTCGAGGAGCCTCGCGGACGCTCGGAAAATCGGCCCGGCGCACAGTGGGCATATAAAGTCGCTTTTTGTGGACAAAAATCATTCGACGACTGAATTCTCAACCGATTGCAATGAATTTTTTTTTAAATATACGTCATACTATAGCGGAGACCTGCACATTTTTTGATATTACAATTTGTTAATTAACAAAAAATCGTAGTTTATAAATTTTTTGGCAAATATTTTTTGATGTTTTCATAATTCTTTCAATCTTGATATATAAGGGTTTTCTAGGTCGCTGATTACAAAACCGTCACTCAAATTTGAAAATAAAAAAAAAAAAAAAATAAAAAAACGAAAATGGGGCTATAAGCTCGCTAGATCCACGTTCTTAGTCCCGGGTAACGCTAAACGCGAGTAATTGAAAGGTACTCTTATTAAAACTATAAAGTGTACTTTTTTAAATATTATTAAACTATGAAGTGTACTTATCTTAATATTATAATTATTGCCATTAATAATTAAAACACCTGTATACAAAATTTTACGAAATTTGTCCTTACATTTTTAGTTCACAGCCGCCATATTGAATCCGCCATTTTGAATTTTGAAATTTGAGTGACGGTTTCGTAATCAGCGACCCAGAAAACCCTTATATATCAAGATTGAAGGAATTATGAAAACATCAAAAAATATTTGCCAAAAAATTTATAACACTACGATTTTTTGTTAATTAACAAATTGTAATATCAAAAAATGTGCAAGTCTCCGCTATAGTACAATAAATGACGTGTATTTAAAAAAAAAATTTATTGCAATCGGTTGAGAATTCAGCCGTCGAACGATTTTTGTCCACAAAAAGCGACTTTATGCCCACTGTGCGGCGCGGCAGGGCCGACCGACCGCAAAGGGCGAGGACGACCGGCCCTTTGCGGTTACATTAAAAACTGTTTATTTTATATTGTGTTGTGTAATTATATTGTGTATGGTATATTGTGTATAATATATTGCGCGCGCGCTCACACCGGTGCTCGAGATAGATACGCTCGCGATTTTTGGAGTGCACAATCGCACGCTCGAGAGTTAGCGAGGCGGGCACGACACGGGGTGGCCGCCTCGTTAACTCTCGAGCATGCAATTGTGCACTCCAAAAATCGCGAGCGTATCTATCTCGAGCACCGGTGTGAGCGCGCGCGCAATATATTATACACAATATACCATACACAATATAATTACACAACACAATATAAAATAAACACATATAAAATAAATAGTGAGCGTAGCGCGCGCTTAAAATGTTCTGGGGCAAATAAAAAAATAATATCACGAACATATTGTAATGCAATTGTAATATACTTAGAGATTATTGTAGTTTTATCTATTCTATAAATAAGTATTTCTTTTCAGTGAATTATGAAAAAAGATAAACACAGATTTTCATATATTTGCTCGACTTGAATTAAAAAAATTATTATCTTCGTCTTATTTCGTAATTAGCAGATTTTGCATATATAAACATACATGTAGAATGAGATTTTCGAAATTCAAAAAGTAATTTTATAATTCCTATTTTTGCATATAAATGTTATCCAAATTGCAATTTTAATTCTATCTTTAATGATTTTTAGCATTTCTTTTTTGAATTATTCATAATCTTGTGCGATTCTATTACAAACAAGTACAAAAGAATGATAAAAAGCAATTTTAGATGTTGTGCCATAATATTTCGCCTATAACTGTTTAACATGATATTTACGTGTACTGTATTCGCGCGATACAAAATTTCAAAATTGATCGTGTGCTATTAATGGATAACAGTAATGTAAAGACTTAAAAATAAAGCGTGCGTTTAAAAATTAACCTATGTATACTAACGTATGTATTACCAAAATAAATAAGGTCGCAGTACTAAGACACGTCGACGGAAAAACGAATCGAGGAGTCGACAGTTGAAGCTTGAACCGACAGTACCTGTACGCGGTGAATTTACTTTAAAATAAATTTCTTTCTCAAACTTACACGCGATCATTCTGTCTAAATCCCTTATAAATATATTCCCACATCATCGTAATTACGACAACTTGGGGGCACGTCCGGGATTACAAGTGAGATTTGCGAATGTGATCCGCGTAACGGAAAGAAAGTGTTAGTAAAAACAGGAGACGTTGTGAAGGTGACGCGTAACGTTCGCAAGGCGTGAAATAGACGATCGACGAATTTTATAATATTATATGTATAAGACGTACATTAATCGCAGCACGGAGGTTGGTGCACGAGTGCATTGACGGAGTGAGAAGACGTGATTGCGGACGCATTAATATTCAAAGGTGTACAGGTGCACCGCAATCTTTATGTTGGATTGACGATAAATAGACGACGTCTTTGTGCGTGTCACCGCTGTGTGTGTTTGTCTGTGTGCTGACTTGCGAAGAAAACAATAGATATGCCGGAACCAGGCGATTTCAGAACATTCGAGCTGCGAAATATTGCAAGAAGTTACGGACTCCAAATCTCAGGAACGAAGGCCGAACTCATTGCCAGATTAATGGAGAGTGATCCAACTGTTGAGTGGATGAATGTGCAGGATCATGACGAGGGTGTGCAGCATGAGGATAATCGGCGGGAACAAGAAACCGAGGCACGACGTGAAGACGATTTGCGAGAGCGAGAGATCGAGTTTTGTAGGCGCGAAAGAGATCTCGCCGAGCGCGAGCTTCTTGAGCTGGCTTGTCGCGAAATCGAGATGCTGCGCAATTAAAACAGACGAGCAATAGACGATAACAATGAGAGTACCGGAGCGATCTTACGGGGACATACGAAGGTGAACTTGACGGCGTTTCTACTGATTTCGATACATGGGAGAGATAGATGAAATTCATAAAGATGACGTACCGCCTGGAAGACGACATGGATTTTGATTGGAATGAAGTTGAAGAGAAAAGCGCTGGAATGGTTGCATTCAAAACCTGAGCACATAGGTTTGACATTCGATGCAATTATTCATCATCGCCAAAGTACGATAACAGTTAATAATTATTGCGCAAATCGCAAAATGGTAGAGGACTTTTATGTTTAATTTGACCTGTCTATCTGCCCTAGAGAGGTGCGGCGGTAATTACCGGACACCTTGTATATGTGTATACAGGGTGTCCATGACCACCCGTATCACCCTTTTATTTTGGATACAGAGGATTTTAGAGAAAAATGTTTCAGACAAAAGTTGTACGATTTTAAGGAGACGGGAAGATGGTACCATTGGTTTGACCTTGAATAGTTGTTTAAAGGTCATGTAAAGGTCACCTTGAATTTTTTAAACGAGACACCCTGAATATTATTGTTATTCTTGTAGCTTACCTCGAGAGCTTTCCAAAATACTTATGATAAAATATTTTTCATTAAGTATTTTTTGAGTTATGAGACTTGAAAGTTGCAATATTTTGATATAAAATACAAGATATCTTGTAAAATATTCATTTTACGATTATTTTACCCTAACAGTTTTATGCACAGAATAATGAGACAAATCAAGTGATGTAAAAAAAACACATAGTTATCTTTAAGAAAAAATCTGAATTTACAATTAGCAGTTACACATTTTTACTTTAACATAATTATGTGTTTTAATTATGCCAATTGATTTATCTCATTATTCTGTGCATAAAAGTATTAGGGTAAGATAATCGAAAAATGAATATTTTACGAGATATCTTGTATTTTATGCCAAAATATTGCAACTTTCAAGTCTCATAATTCAAAAAATACTAAATGAAAAATACTTTATCATAAATGTTTTGGAAAGCTCTCGAGGTAAGCTACAAGAATATGCAATAATATATAGGGTGCCTCATTTAAAAAATTCAAGGTGATCTTTACATGACCTTCAAATTATTCAAGGTCAAACCAATGGTACCATCTTCCCGTCTCCTTAAAATCGTACAACTTTTGTCTGAAACATTTTTCTCTAAAATGCTCTGTATCCAAAATAAAAAGGTGATACGGGTGATCATGGACACCCTGTATACAGAGTAGGCCATTTTAATCTATGCGCTGTAATATCTCAAAATCCATAAGTTTAAGACAAAAATGTTTCAGACAAAAGTTGTATGGTTTCGAGGGGAACATAAGATGGTATCATTGGTTTGACCTTGGATAGTCGTTTGTAGGTCACGTAAAGATCATCTTTAATTTCGTAAATGTAACCTGTCTTTTTTCATTACATATTCTTGTAGATTATCTCGAGAGCTTTTCAAAACACCATAATAAAATATTTTTTCATTAAATACTTTTCGAGTTATTAAGACTTCAAAGTTGCAGTATTTTGACATAAAATACAAGATACCTCGTAAAATATTTATTTCTCGATTATGTTATCCTAATACTTTTATGCACCGAATAATGAGACAAATCAATTGGCGTAATTAAAACACATTATGTTAAAGTAAAAATGTGTAACTGCTAGTTGCAAATTCAGATTTTTTCTTAAAGATAACTATGTGTTTTTTTTACACCAATTGATTTGTCTCATTATTTTGTGTATAAAAGTATTAGGGTAAGATAATCGAGAAATCAATATTTTACGAGATATCTTGTATTTTATGTCAAAATATTGCAACTTTGAAGCCTTATAACTCAAAAAGTGTTTAATGAAAAAACATTTGATTATAGTGTTTTGGAAAGTTCTCGAGATAAGCTACAAGGATATGCAAAAATATATAGGGTGTTCCATTTAAGAAATTTAAAATGATCTTCACGTGACCTTCATGTGACTCTTCAAGGTCAAACCAATGGCACCATCTTATAACCCTTTGGAAACTATGCAACACATGTCTGAACCATTTTTCGATATTTCGCTTAGTTTACGAGAAAATTGACCGTATTGTTTAAAATGGGCCACCCTGTATATGTATATATACATATAGAGGATGGCCCATTTTAAACAGTACGGTCAATTTTCTCGTAAACTAAGCGAAATATCGAAAAATGTTTCAGACAAAAGTTATATGGTTTCGAGGGGGCCATAAAATGATACCATTGGTTTAACCTTGGATAGTTACTTGAAGGTCACGGGAAAGTTACCTCAATTTTTTAAATGGCAACCTCCATTTTTTATTACACGCGCACACGCGTGTGTGTGCGTGTGCGTGCCTGCGTGTGTGTGTGTGTGTGTAGGTGTACACACACATATAAGTTATTCAATTTTTTAAGAATCATACTTCTTATATAATTTTTATATGTATTTTTCATTTGCAACATTTATTTGGTTTTCTCTACGTAATAAACGCTTGTGCATCCAATGTTAGCTATAAGCATTAATTCTTGCTTGATAAATAAATACACACAAGTACAATTCAAATCTCTGCAATCTCCTTAGATTATAAAGTTAACCTCTTGTATTTCTTTTTTGATAATGATTTAATTTGTGTTAGTCATTTGTTAGTCTATTATATTTAATTAAAGTTGTAATATTGGTAATAAATATAATAAAATATATGTGCTTCTATACGTTTTTATTTTCTACAAAATTTTCTACTTTAAGATTGTACAGAATTCACATATATTACTAAAATAAGAGACAAATCGATCAAGAAATCTATTATAAAATTGCTGATAATTGTTGCCGATATCTCGGAAATACCGCAGTTAACACGAGTTGTGACTTGTATAATACTTATTAATGCATTTAACATGCTATTTTTGTTGTCAAAGTATATTCTTGAGTTATAATATTGTCAACGATGATTTCCGAGATTACCGCAAAAAGATAACACATAAAAATCGCACAAAAAATACTTGCGAATAAATATTAATACAATATATATATAGATATTTGTATATATATATATATATAAATAGTTCGTTGATATAAAGCCTTGTGATATAATATTAATCTTGTGTATTAATCATTGATATATTTTATTAATTTATATTACACGTTAAAAAAACAATGGTTTGTTTTCAACAAAAACAAGTAAAAATTGTGGCATACAAATACATCTTTAATCAAGGACTAATGTATTTGTTATTTCTTTTTCCGGTTATATATCTTTTATTTTTATTATGTTTTTTGTTTTATTATTATTTTTTTTCTATATTAATCGGCTTTTGATGCCAGTATCTTGGATAACATAGGATGTGTTCCGTCACCTGAATTTAATACAGTGTTTTTTATCATATCTTCGGACGGGAATCTAAGATCGTAGGCTAATCCTAATTTCGCAAAAATGTTGATAAAGAATGTGGTGTAATTAATTCTATTATTTCCTGTTTCTGCCGATCTGTAATCCCATGGGAACACGTGATGATAGTTATGATATCCTTCTCCCACTGTTATATAATTCACAAAATTATTGTCCGCCGGTTTTATATTTCTAAAAAATAAAAACCATGTTATCGAATGATATTAATATAAGAAATACAAAAGAGATTAAACCTCCTTATATAATTATGTCATAAAAATTACAAAATCTCTATGTAAACAGAAAACTTTCTTAAGAAAATTTATTAATGATACGATAATGTTTTGTTATATAAAATTACTACTTTGTTGGTATTGACAAACAATTATGTTAAAGATTTATAGTTTATTGTTTGTCGTAGACAGTAATTTTGAGTATAGCAATTATGCCTGCGAATTACATACTTATTGTATGGTCTAGTACCCCACGCATGAGCGATGCTATTGATGGTCCATACAGAGTTCAGAGTGATCATGTACCGAATAAATACTTGCGATATTACAGCTCTACTCCATGTATCGTTCCAAAAATACACGGGTAATGTTGTAGGTAGAATGAAGCCGAAGAAGAGTTGAAGTGGTAAAAAATATCTATAAAAAGGTTATACTTTGAACATTCGGAGATTATTCAAGCACTATGTATGCATTTCACTAAAAATCTATTGAAATTTTATACATATAAACATATCGAATTTATAAAGAAGTAAATTAAGACTCACTTATAAGAAATAAAATGAAATTGTTGCATTACATATTACAAAAATATAATACGTTTGTCGATATTTATTTACGTTATTATATGCAAGAAAATACAAATTTATTTTATAATTTTTGACAAATTAAATAGAATATTCTTTACTTTTCGCCAAAAGCTACTACGGAATCCGACCTAACATCTGACAAATTGAGCTGCTTGCTTTTTTCAATAAATTCCGGATGTTCCTTCATCATCACCCAACCGACATGCGTAAAAAAGAATCCACGCTTACTGTTGTGAGGATCAGCATCAGTATCACAATATTTGTGATGCATACGATGATTTTTCACCCACTTACATATTGTATTCTGTGAACAACAAAGACACTTTTATGAAGTAAAATATTATGTTCTCGAAAAAATATAATATATGAAACATTATTATGACTTCTTTAATTTCAATTAAAGTTTTTTTTTACTCGGAGTGGACATTTTATTATACTTTTTAATCTTAGCAAAAATCTTGATAAGATAAACTTTCCAATAACATTTTGTTTATACACGATACATTTATTTGTTTGCATTCTAAAATTTAATTCGTAAAATACTATTTACTTTTACACTTTTATCAGCATTTTTTGATCGAGATCAAAAAATGCTCTAAAGTTTTTGTTAATATAAGCATTTTTATATTTCCATAGTAATTGTAAAATCAAATTAATTAATTTTTATAAAATTAAAGTTTTTAACGCTCTTTATGCGTCATATATACATAATATACACACACATATATATACATAAATGTATATATATATATATATATATATATAAAGTTCTCGCAATAATAAACAAAATATATGATAATCAAATAAAATAGTAGTAAAATGAAGGTACCTGTGCACATGTGCTGAAGCATATTAGAAGTAAAATTCTTAATTGTAATTTAGCTTTGTAACATTTATGACTCCAAAATCGGTGGGCGCCAGCAGATACGCCAAAATTAGATATGATGTACATGCCGAATACTTAAAAATAAGAAATTATATTTATTGTAAGTAATGTGATTTTTAAGACAGTATTTACCCTTAAAACATAAAATAATGTTATTTGTGAAATATAAAAACATATTTGCAAACAAAATAATATACGTAGAGACTAGTAAGATTATTGATATTTTCAAAAGATTTCTTATCTTTTATAATATTAATTATAATATAATTCAACAAATATGTCAATTAAATAATCGATTCTAGTATGGAAGGGAGTTAGTAAGTATGGGATCCGATTTAATATCTCTAAAGTGTACAAAATATACAAATATATTAAAATCGCAAACATTCATTATTTAATGATTCTGCAAATACTGTGTAAATAACAGTAAGTGTTTTCTTTTAAAAACCTATCTGTTCTGTATGAATTTTCATGAGTATTAAATAATGGAAGAGATTAATATTACTAATTGTTTTATCATTAATAAAATTATCTAAACATTTCATCTCATGAAAATTTTGCCAATTTCGCCTACTGTGACTTTGTTCGGAATGTATTATTCTAAAAAGATCATAGCGTGTCAAGATTTAGATAGAACATATTTTTAAAATCTCTCTCTTACATTTGTATGGGAATATTAAACTTCTTTCTATAGGAATATCAAATATATCAAACTTTCGAGATACTTACTCCACAATGTAGTCATTGAATTTTCCAAATAGTTAAAGGTAAATATACCATAAATGCCAATGCCGTGCAATAAAACGATTTGCAAAACAATATACCATATTATTTCAGTTTTGAAATTAAAAATGTCATTGTTGATACTTTTTGTAAGGTTTTTCGCAACGTCAATCAGAACTTTTTTCATACCCAGCATCGTAGTAGTACAACGTTGAGAAATTGACATATTGGTATTCATTTTTTCGAATAAAACAAATAATTTTTTCTAAAAAAAAATTAAGAAATATGATTATCACGTTTACACATAAAATGTATGTCGTATTATCAAGTAATGTGATAGCTAAATACTCTTTTTGAAAAAATAGCATGCAAATAGGCTTTAGGAGCAAATGTATGTGTATATATTTATCTTATATGTATAAGTACAATTCTCGAAAATTCATAAACACTACAAAATATAATAGAAATCAAGAATTCTTAAAAAATTAAACATTTCGACTGGATTTTCTTCAGTAAGCCAATAAATGTGTCAGAAATTAAATGATTAAAACTATAAATTGATGATGATAACGAATTAAAAACGTTCTATCTAAAATCTCTATCATAATATCATGCAAGTCATCATTCACTACAAAACTTTCCTAAGAATTTGCAGAGAAAAATAATTAAGTTTAGACAAACATCTGAAATTAAAACGTGGTTAAGTAGCGTTATAACAATAAGAATTTTTATAAATAAAAAAAAAAAAAGATAACATACCAAAAGACTACAATAGCGAAGAAGAAAATATGTATCGATGTGTCAGCACAGAAACACGTGTCAGCACAGAAAGACGGACATTAATGTAATGACATGTAGAAGGCGGACACAATAACATTGAGGCAACTGAATTCCAAAGCAAAACGTAAATACAATGGATACGCTTGAAATTATTGGAGTTTTAATTCTATTATTTCTTTTTAAAAAAGTATGAAATTTATTAACCTTCTCTCCATAAGAGTTATAATACGATCGTCTTGCATTCCCGGATAATTGATGCACAATATATTTGTCTTTTAAATAAAAGTTTTTTAAATAAATATGCTAAAATATTTTTAAACGTTAAAATATTTTTAATGCCTCGATCCGGGGACGCTAAATTTTTGTTCGTCACTTTAGTTTTAATTCTTTGAGTACTGGATCTATCTAGTGAAATGAATAAAAATTGGAAAATAAATAGATGCATAGCAATTTTTCAATTTCGAGACTAGTAAGTACTCGAATGGTGTAATATATATACACACGTATATATATAATGTTCCCATATTAATACAAATAATTTTGTAACATATTTTGTTTCAAACTACGATAAAAAATCTAGAGTCGATTCACTGAAGCAATTAAAAGTTATAAAAATTTTAGTTTGCAACAATTTTACCCATAGAAAACGTATTATTCAAGGCCAAAATGAATAGAAAATTACGGAAATTAGCAAAAGTATAGTTTAGATATTTATAAATAATTTTGACCTCGGAAAAAATACTGAATGGTTTAAAAAATATTAAATATAATTCAATAAATTATTAAATTTATTAATAAAATAATTAAAAATCTCTTTATATTTTGAGATTATTCACTATTTTATTTCACTGTTAAAAAGTTTCTCATTATAGTTCAGAAAATTCGATAATTCTCTGAAAAAAAAAATTAAAAATTTACAGTACATTTCTGCATTCTGGCTATGAACAAATGATAAGATTCTTTATTAGTCGCGCAATCTTTATTACTTAAACTATATGAAAAGAGCATGTATTCGTCAAAATCGAATTCCAACTATACTTTTTGCTATTATTTTACGTACAAAACATCCTTAAGTGTTATAAACACAAGTCGAAAATCCTGTTATACAAACCAAAAATTTTTCATAAAAAAATCCTGTATTTAAATATACTATTGTATCAATTTCATATTTTTTTATATTATATTAAATTTTCGTTGAAATTAACGATTGCAAATTAATAATAATTACTTATTATCTATTAAAAGATATATTATTATATTAATATATAATAATATAATATATAATAATATATATAATAATATTATATATATATATAATTATTTAATTATTTATATTTATTTTATATTATATTTGTTTATTAAATTTGTTATTATTTATTATTTTTAATATAAATTATTTTTATTATTTTTATAACATAAAGATACCTACTTTTATTCTGAATATAATTATAATTCTTAAACAATATTGTAATAAGTTTAGCGGCAACTAAAAATTTCTAAATTTATTTTATATATTATAATAAAACTATAATGATAAGGTTTTCTCGCCAATATACTTTTCACAATTAAATAGTTAAAGTTGTTTCATTTCAATTCGATCCATTAATAATTTTATTTACAAATGAAATATTAATTTTATTTTGTCATTTATTTAACTATGTTTTTGTAATCCCATAAAATAGAACTCATGAAACTGATATTCTTAATAATAAAACAATAGTAAGGTCATAGAGACCAAACGTATCACAAGTAACGGTTGTAAAACAATTCAAATATTCTATACTTAGAAAACATATATATTATAATATTAAATGTATTGATATAATTTGATGAAAAGTTACATCTAAATTAAGACGAACGTTTCGATCCCATTTTTTGGGACTTCTTCGACGCAAAACTAGAAAAATGTAATAAATAACGTTGAAATAGCGGCAATGTAGCAAAAAATAAGTAAAGCAGCTATTAGATCCGAGTAAGTTATGTGCAATATGATGGGAAGTTGAATAATTACAAAATTACGATGAAGAAACTTCTTGGTTTTTAAACCAGAAAATATTTTTCAAGAAACTGACTCGATTAACACTACCAAATGAATCTTGTGGATAAGAATAATTTATGTGTTATTTATACATAATAATAGGTATAATAGTCAAATCAGAGTAATCACTAAACCGTATAGAAAAATTTTTTTTCTTACAGGTCATAATAGATATTATCAGGAATGAACAGAAATTAGCGCAGTTGTAAAGTCTCGAATCGACCGGTTACTGCGTCAGAGAGCTAAGAAAATTACGAGCTTATATATGTGTTACCTCGTTACATTCAAACTAAAGCTCGCTATTATAAACAAAAAAAAAACATTTAACCGTGTAATTAGCATATTAAGTATCAAGCGTCTGCGGGAGCGGCGCAACGTCAAGTTCAAAAAAAATTCATAAAATAAAGATGATCTGAATCTTAAAATTCTTTATGATAAAAATATACTTTTCCTCTGTATCCAAAATAAAAAGGTGGTACGGGTGATCATGGACACCGTGTATACAGAGTAGGCCATTTTAATCTATGCGCTGTAATATCTCAAAATCAATAAGTTTAAGACAAAAATGTTTCAGACAAAAGTTGTATGGTTTCGAGGGGAACATAAGATGGTATCATTGGTTTGACCTTGGATAGTCGTTTGTAGGTCACGTAAAGATCATCTTTAATTTCGTAAATGTAACCTGTCCTTTTTTCATTACATATTCTTGTAGATTATCTCGAGAGCTTTTCAAAACACCATAATAAAATATTTTTTCATTAAATACTTTTCGAGTTATTAAGACTTCAAAGTTGCAGTATTTTGACATAAAATACAAGATACCTCGTAAAATATTTATTTCTCGATTATCTTATCCTAATACTTTTATGCACCGAATAATGAGACAAATCAATTGGCGTAATTAAAACACATTATGTTAAAGTAAAAATGTGTAACTGCTAGTTGCAAATTCAGATTTTTTCTTAAAGATAACTATGTGTTTTCTTTACACCAATTGATTGTCTTATTATTTTGTGTATAAAAGTATTAGGGTAAGATAATCGAAAAATGAATATTTTACGAGATATCTTGTATTTTATGTTAAAATATTGCAACTTTGAAGCCTTATAATTCGAAAAGCACTTCTTGAAAAAACATTTGATTATAGTGTTTTGGAAAGCTCTCGAGACAAGCTACAAGAGTATGCAATAATATATAGAATGTCCCATTTAAAAAATTGAACATGACGTTCATGTGACCTTCAAATAACTCTTCAAGGTCAAACCAATAGTACCCTCTTATGGCTCCTACAAAACCAAACTTTTGTCTGAAAGATTTTTCTCTCCCGGGCTTGGTTTTCAAGATATTCGACTGGACCATTAAAATGGCCCACCCTGTATATATATATATATATATATATATATATAGCATATCTGTTAATATATCTAAAGCGCACAGATTGACAGTCGTAGAAGGAAAAGGAGCGAGCGAGCGCGAGCGCCCACACACGCACACGCACACGCACACGCACACGCACACGCACACGCACACGCACATACAAGACGACAATCTATGTTACGTTTCTCTTTTTTTAATTTTATGTATAGTGTATATGAAATGTGTTCATAAAATTTAGTACAAAATTATATTAATACAATTTTAATTTTAACAATAAGATATTGAGAGAATACGATGAATCAGTACAGTCTATTAAGCCGTCATTCTGTGCGTATCATTATACTACATTCTATATATTGAATAAATCCCTCATTTAATTAATAACATCTTTATCTCTACTTTATACCACAATATAATAATTTTAGAGTGGTTACATTATTAATGTTTTTGTACGACTGAAATATAAATCCCAAATTTTTATAAACTTGCTTGACTATTAGCTGAATATGCTTATCAAAGGATAAGTCTGAGCTAAAAATAATTCCAAGATCACGTATGAAGTTTACGTTCGCTAGGATAGTTCCATCAATTGTATAATTATATAAATGAGTAGATCTTTTTTTAGAAAAATCTATGACGTGGCATTTGGACAGGTTGAATTGTAAAAAGTTAGCCTTAGACCATGATTCCAGATTATAAAGATCTTGCTGCAAACATTGCGCGCATTACGATAAAAAAACTTTTAAGCCATCAGCATATAATAAGAACTTGGATACTTTTAGAACATTTTTGGCACTCTTGTATTTAACTATTTGGTATGTGTTAGAAATAAAGCTCGATAACCAATGTAACAATGCACCATCGATGTCCATCGCTTTTAATTTTTTTAATAAAAAAGCGTAACTTACGCTATCAAACGCCTTTCTGAAGTCTGCATATATTGTATTGTAGAAAATAAATATTCTTTATTTAATGACAATCTTACATCATGAATGCTAGGACAAGACTGACTGACTGTCCGTTTGCATCGCTTATAAATATTATATTTCAACAGAGCGTTGTGCTCGAACTCAGCTTGTGGCGCGGCTTTGACAATTGATTTAAGGTGAGCAGCGAATCGCTCTACGCGATAAAAACTCTTCGAGGGTCTCGCTAACAAGGGATCGATATCTTTGATCCTTACAGTTCGTCCATCCTGACGATTGACCGTCCCGGTCATAATTGTGTAAACGTGTAATACAGTGTTAAATAGCGGAACAAAACAAAATTTTAGTTTTCATTACGTATTGAGTATAATTATTACCAGAGTTGGGAAAGTTACTTTATAAAAGTAACTCGTTACCGTTACTGTTCTTTTTTCTAAAAAGTAACTCGTTACTAATTTTAAAAAGTAACTTGTTACCGTTACCGTTACTCAAAAAGTAACGAATCGTTACAATTTCCGTTACTTTTTTTTATACAAAATAAACTTTACATAAACATTTTTTTAATACAAGGTCAAATTTTTACACTAAACACTAAAAATTTTTGAACATTATTTTACATTAAAGTAATCAAAATGATATAATTTTTTGATAGTGATGATATCGCTATTGATATAAAGTGTGTAATAATTTTGATAATAATAAATTATTTTAAATAAGAAAAACTTTTGTAAAAAGTGTAAACAAGCTTTCTCAAACACGTTTAGATTCTGTAAATGTAAATAAAATAATTTTCTTATTGTTAGTTCACTTTCAATAGATTTGTAAATATGGTTAAAATCGCTTCCTTCGCGTTTCTTCAATTTTTTTATTTTAAAATTCTAACACGGTACAATAATTTTCATATCATCGAATTCTTGACTAATCATTGAATTATCTGTCTACTTAAATGTTTTTTACAAAGTATAAAGATACTAGAAAAAAATGCCAGCCGTTTCTATGTGAAACTACGTTTTAATACTCTTATCAATCTTTAAGTTTCATTTCATGCATATGTGCACACGTATCTATAGTATTTTATATGTTACATGTACCATATAAAATGAGCGCATATTTATGAAACGAAAAATATTTGTTTCTTCATTTGAAAATTTTATATTCGAAAAAAATATAGTATATTCAAGTATATTTGAAAAAAATCCCAGACTGCACAGGAAGGTCAAAAGACATTTTAAAGATATTTAAAAGATAATAAGACATCTTTAAGTTGTCTTTTAAGCATTTTTTTATAGACATGTACTGTCTAGAAAGTAACGATAAAAGTAATTGTTAATTTCGTTACTCGTTATCGAAGAATGTAATGAAGTTACATTTTCCGTTACAAACAAAATTGGTAACGCCGTTACCGTTACAGTTACCGAAAAGAAATAACTGTAACGATAATGACGTTAAAAGTAACGCGTTACTTCCCAACCCTGATTATTACGGTAAGCCCTATGAATTACTGGACCTCTTTTACATTGCGCGAAACAGGATAATTCATGACAGATTTGACATTTGTCTCGCTGGGTTGGATACGGTTCTTATCAATGGAATAACCGAGATACGTAATCTGATTATACAAAAAAGAATATTTATTCAAACGGAATTTGAGTTCATCTTTTTGCGCAATTTCGAGCACTTCACGTAAAATATCAAAATGTTTTTCTATTTCTTCGGTAGCAATAAAATAATCATCCATATATACTAAATATATTGTGGATCTTTGAAAAATTCGTGGGGCATTCGTGAGTCTAAATGGCATTTTTAAATATTTAACCACCGGCGTAACGAAAGCAGTGTATTTTATTGAGGATTCATTTTAATATAATGTTACGTCCGGTGGACTCCACAATTCTTTTCTTTCATGAAATATTAATTATTAACCAATATCTGATAGGCGAGACGGGAATTTTAAACCATAAGATAACAAATGCTAGAACTGAACCGTGCATAAACACTCAAAGGGCTCTCTAGCTTACTTGAGAATTTTTAAATAAAACAGTCACTGTCAAACTGATATCGTTGTTTAAAACTAGAGTCATAAATTGGAGACGATGACGAAAACTGAAAACATTTGATATAAGTGCTCGCTTAACAGACCACCCTTAGGGGACAGTTGCCTATACTAAATTCTATAGAATAGAGCAGGGTTGGGTAGTAACTAGTTAAATAGTTAAAAATTAAGTTAATAAGTTAAAAAGTTAATAACTTTTAACTTAACTTACTTAATTTTAAATGCCATAAACTTTAAACTTTACACTAGTTAATTTTAACTTAACTTATTAACTTTTTTTTTATATCAGTTAATAAATAATTTATTAATATCAAAGTTATATGAAAATTGATGATCGTAATGTATAAAATATATATATATATTAAAGCTATTTTATTTGTTTATATGTCGATTTGTTATTAGATAAAGAATTATTAGAGTGCTTGGGAAAGAAATAAATTAAGGACTTTAGAAGAACTCCACTTAAAATTAACCAATAATTTATAAGTATTTATAATTAATATTATATTTTAATAAAAATATTTATTTAATAAATTTTCTGCCTTTTTCTTGTATTTTATATCTTTTCTTTTGTATTTTATACATATTTTAATAATGTTAATTAATAATGTAATTTACCAATTAATAATATATAAAGAAAAATAAAAAATGATAAAAAGATAGTCTTTTATAATTTATAAGAAAGAAAAATATATTTTCTACTTTTTTATATAGCTTTTTATTATAGCCTAAATTAAAATATCAATTAAAAGATTAATTATGCAAAAATATAGTTTTATATAATTAACGTTAATATTTAACTTTAATTTTTAACTTTTTAACTTAACTTTTAACTAAGTTAGTTTTTGTTTTTAACTTTCAATGTTAACTTATTTAATTTATTGCCAATTAACTTTCAACTTAACTTAGTTAAAAAAAAATTAACTTCCCAACCCTGGAATAGAGTAACAAGCGAAAACCACTTCCGACTGTACCAAACTCTCCATTGGTTTAGACCAAAATTCTCTGATAAAAATCTGTACCAATAGGCATAAGCCTTTGAGACAAAACCGAAAAGACAACCCCTCCAAGTATATGAGGGCGTTAATTAAAACTCTTATTCGTCAAATTATCCTATGGAGAGGAGGTAGTAGAACTCTGCGTTATGCGAGAAAAATCATGCAACAGTCAGTTCGTTTTACACACTTAGTTCGCTTTAGACAGTCAGTCCATTTTTAACAGTCAGTCAGTTTTCACTAGTCAAATATTCACTATCGTAATTGTCATACCGCACTGACCATCTTGTTTTTTCATTTGACTTTAAGGTTCCTGAGTACTCGCCGCGGAACTTTGATGTCAACGGTGGCGACATATAGTTCTGTCTCTTTCTCTCTTTTGGGAAATATGGCAGAAGCGAGAAATGACAGCCCAATTTATGTTGCGACCTACGTCGTAATTATTTACTTTTTGCTAGTGTTGTGATGTGCAACGTATTTATGAAACTTGTTAAAATGGACGCCAAGCTGTATAAGGAATAAACTGTGTAAAGTAACATTTTCCTCTCCTTTCGACAGCTGTCAAATCGCGTGTTTTTCCGCATTTCAAGGGTTCATTTCGGACTCAATTTATAGTTATTTATCAATTGTCAGGAGAAAGGATTACCAGCCGTCCATTTTTACAAGTGTGCTGAAAAGATTGGTAGTATTATTTCATTGAAATATGTTTTTATTTACATGTCAGTCGCAACATAAATTAGGATGTCATTTCTCGCTATTTCTCGCTTGTGACGTCACGATTTCAATATGGCCGCGGTGACTACTCAGGAGCCTTAAATATAGCCTCGGGGATTCTTTTTCGCAATATCTATTTGGGTAAATATCCTGTTTAGGGGAGGATGCTCCGACGTCCTTGATCTTGACATATGTTGTCAAGGTCATCACATTGAGTAACGCTTAAAAGGTTTTAGCCTTCTATTTGTTATTCTATAATTTATATCTCATTGTCAGTTCAAACTTAATTGTGTAGTGTGAATGTGACTTGTTAAAATTATCTGATGGATGTCTATCATCAACTTCTTCACGGATAATTGGAAATCAGTATTCGCTGACCCCAGCCATTATCGTTTTACATACGTCTGCATTTGTCAACAAATAGTGAATTCAATTAAATAAATGTTTATTTGTTTCTTTTATCCTATTGTCTCGTTTAAGTCTAAATAATTCTTAAATTTCCACGGAATCTTTTATCTCTAAAAATCACTAAGCTATCACATACATCCATTTCTGTGATTAATTATCGCATCTCTCCGTCTCTCTTAATTCTTTTATTTTTTTTGTACCCTTCTCCTCCATAGAATAATCCTTGTATTTATGTGTACCAGCATTTACACGCCAGGTTACTAAATACATTTGAGAGTAGCTCCTTTCAAATTCATCTTATTAATCCGTGCATTTAAGTCATTAGCATTTTATATGTTCGGTTACCGAATAAACATAAAGAACTCACAATTTCAATATTCCTCTCTTTACTTTTCTTTCAAATAAAATAACGATTTATTAAAATCTTAATATTCTCTTCTCTTTCTATTATTTATTGTAGAACACCAAAATAAAGAATTGCTCAAAGAGTATAAAATTATGAATAAACAAACAAATCCTGTGGTTTGGGCTTGATGAATATTATTTTTTTATGTACATATATACAAAATAATTTCGCGTTTCGACACAAGTAAGTTGCGTCCTTTTACTGACTCATCCTTTTTCGAGTCTGGACGTAACAATAGTGAAATCCTTTTGTAAATCTAAACTACTATTACTATAGATTTTTTTCCTTTTAGTCGACCTAATTGATCATCGATCATAGGCGTAGGAAAATTATTATCTCTTACTGTAATCTTATTTAGTTCTCGGTAATTGACACATAATCTTAAATTACCGTCTTTTTTCGGGACGAGTACAATTGGACTTGCATACGAAGAAACATAATAAAATAAAATGTACCAAACGAAATGCTGGCAAACTTTATCCAGACGTTGTTGTAACTGCTAGAATAATGTCTAAGAATTAATATAAATTATATTATATTATATTAAAATATACAAAATTTACATAATTTTCATTAAATATTATATTATATAAATATAATATTATATACAGGGTGTCCGATAATTGATGAAAAACCTGCTAATGGTTCCTTAAATCATTTAGAGATGATTTTTCCTCAGCGAAAATGTCGAGGCATCAATAATTTCCAAGTTATAAGCGATTTAAAAAAGTTGCTTTTCGCAAACTAAACTTTTTGAAGTTAAAAAATTATCAAAACTACATTCTTTATTTAATTTTAGATATAGTTTACTGTAATAGACTTTTAATTTAAGGCTTAATTACAAAGATATAGAATGATAAAAATTGGAAACTTGCAAAAAATGATGACGTCTCTTGATATTTCCGCTGAGGAAAAATCGAAAAACTCCAAATGATTTCAAGAATCTGCCATAACAGGTTTTTCATCAATTACCGGACACCCTGCATATTAGTGTGGCTAGAAAGTAAAAAAGTCAGATTAAGATTGTTATTATATTTGAAGTAGAAAATCAGATTAAGATTGTTATATTGTAAGCAATAAATTATAAAAATTATCATTAAATAGAGATCTTGTATGTCAATAATCATGTATGATAAGACATTTATTACAACGTATTTCTTACTTATGTTTTTTATCTTATTTATGTTGTTTTATCAATGCTCTAGTTAACGTCAGAGAATATATACATCGATTTTACGCTAAAAAAAGAGATCAAATTTCTTTATGTTTAATTGTTTGTTCAATTATTTGTCATAATCGCGAGATCTCGGCGTCTACCGCGTCGTTAGTCACGTTTGCGGAGGTAGATGCTCAAGGAGTTTGCGTTTCGCTATTTTGTTCGATGCTGGTAAATTTCTTCGGAATCGAACACTTCACTCTCGTAAGAGATTAAAAAGAATTCCCGTCGAAATGATACTTGACTAGATGTTCGAGTAATATACGGTCTCGTTCGTCTAGTCGCGTTTTGAATGTCGTCAGTGGGATCAGTCGTATTATCGGCAACTACCCAAGCAGCACATATCCCTAAAAGATGACTTAAACATGATTTAAGGATGTTTAGTACCTATTTTTAAAAATATAGGAATTTAATAAAATTTGCACAGATTGTTCTGATACATGTTCAGAGACTTATAAAAAATCCTGGAGTTGATTCACTGAAGCAATCAAAAGTTATAAGGATTTTAATTTGCAATGAATTTACCCGTCGATATTATTATAAATATAATTATTTTGTGGAGCTAATTATAAGTAAAAGTATTAAACAACGGGTTAATTAAAAACGACCTGACTAGCCAAAATTATTCAATTTATTTACACGACGTTTCGACCATATGGTTGTGGTCCTTTTCAAGTGTAACTATAAAGAAAATAAATAAATAACGGATCAAACATTGATATATAGATACAATTTTTACCAGATTTTAGCCAAACAATACAACATAAAGGCGTCATAAAACTAGTCTACTCACACGTAAATTAAGAAAGAGATGAAAAAATTAATTTACGTGTGAGTAGACTAGTTTTATGACGCCTTTATGTTGTATTGTTTGGCTAAAATCTGGTAAAAATTGTATCTATATATCAATGTTTGATCCGTTATTTATTTATTTTCTTTATAGTTACACTTGAAAAGGACCACAACCATATGGTCGAAACGTCGTGTAAATAAATTGAATAATTTTGGCTAGTCAGGTCGTTTTTAATTAACCCGTTGTTTATAATCAAATACTAGCGACTTTAATAACTTATAATTTTAAAAGTATTAATATAATTATTTATATAAATAAGTAAAAATATAATTATTTCTGTCCTTTTTAGCCCTTAAATTGATACGATTACGGATTTTCTATCTTATAAAAAACCTGTGATTGTGTTGATTTAAAAGCTAAAATAGATAGAAATAATAATAGGAATTTATTCAAAATTTGCAAAAGTATAGTTTAAATATAGAGAAAATATTTGATCACATAATTTTGGTCAAGTATTGACTAGTTCAAAAGATATTGAATATAATTTTCTCAATTTCGTCCTATTATCCGAGATGACATAGCATTCAGCTGAGCCTTTTTTTGACGTTTTAAATAACCTATCTTTTCATCTGAAGAAGCCTCTATATACAAATGTGTAAGCGAGAAGCAACTAGGCCTCATATGTCAATTTGTAATTTGAACAACTTATGAAAAATTACCATGTTGCCACATTTCTTTCTTCTCGGAGAAATGACAAATTATTAAATTTATCAAAGAAATGTTAAAAATCTTCTATATTTTGTCATTCTTCACTATTATAATTTTTATTCTGACATTTTAAATCACTCTGTACGAGTAAATTCTTTTATTTTTATAATTCAAATTTTGTGCTGTAATGTTGAAAGCGAGGTACCGTCAATGATAAAAGTTTCTCGTTATAATTTAAGAAACACGAAAATTCTTCGAAAAAAGGCAACAGAAGTTCGAAAATACATTTCTACACTCTAGCCATGAATAAATAATAAGATTTTATGCAATCTTTATAATAATCATATTGTTATAGCCCAATAGACTATAACCAATTAATATTAAATAATTAATCAACTCTAACCAGTAATAAAAAAAATAATTAATGAAAGCGATTGCAAAATAAAAGCGGAATAAAGAACGCAGAATAAACGATATTCGCATACCGCGATTAGAGCGTTGACCACGCGTACCGCTGACAGAGTGATCCGGGCGCGGAACCCGATACGAGAAGCCGAAACACCGCGGCGAAGATTACGAAAGGGTGCAAGCGAGGAAGTCCGACCTTTGGACCCGCTGCGCTTGCACTCCGCGCGTATTGAGCAACCCGACCGAATTTTAGCACAGTCACTCAACAATATAAAAAACCCACCCGCGCTCAGACGCGCGGGCAGTCGTCAAATAAATCAAGAATAACCATAACTGCAGCGGGCAGTCGTAAAACCGAATTAAGAATAATCGCTACTGCAGACGGCAGTCGCGACAGTGAATTAGACTTATCGAGAGTTGTACCAGCCAGTCACGAATTACGCAATCTAAGTGCATTGATAGTGAGGAATCAAGCATCCGACAACCGAGCGTGGAGAAAGAAAAGGATCTTGTAAGAATTATAGAATTAAAGAACGCATATCTGTTAAACCAGACTACGTCATTCTACCCCACGTCATTGAACTCCTCTGGTCCGTTCTTTTCGGCAAATCCCGAACCCGTGTCGCTCTCCAGCAGCGGTACAACAATATATTATATTATATGAGAAAAGTATATATTCGTCAATTTCGACTACTTTTTGCTCCGATTGTAGGTGTTAAACATCCTTAAAGACGTCTCATTGTTTTTTTAGATTTCTTTAAAATGTCTTTTGGCCTTTCTATGCTGTATGAGTAGACTCGCGTCAAAACTTGTAAACGTAAATTCGCGTTTATCCACAACGTTCTCGAGTAACTCGGTATCACTATCGCTCGAGTATTGCGTTACGAGATTTCTATGGACGCTATCAGGTATGCTTGAAGTGCTCCTACGACTACTCTCGCGGGACCTAACGCGTTATATCTAATAGCTAGATTCGCTTGTTCGCTAAGTAACCATGACTTATTCACTATCAGTCTCGGGACCTTGCTTTCTTTCAACATTCACGCGGATTTTTATTTTTTAATATTAAATTTTTTCGAACTTACAATAGTAGTATCGTATTTTTGTTCACTGTCTCGCTCGCTGTTTTTGTTGACTGCGTCCTTCGCTTGGCAGCTGGTTAGGCAGCGGTGTGTCCGTGCTAGTTGTCGTAAGTCGTGCTGTGTGCGTCCTTGCTCCGATTTTAGCAAAGCTCTCATTATCTCGTAGGTGGTTGAATGTTCGTAGCTGTGTGTTGTATGTCCTGCCTATTTATGCTGCTTTTGTTTTGTTGCAGGGCTTTCTCTGAGGACGAGGTCCGCGGTTCTTTTCAACCGTGGCACTATTCCACCGTTGCCACCAAAATGTTGTGCCTCGGCTCCGGAGACACGGAACGTGTTCGATATCCGGAGCCGACGAGAACAAGGGGAGCGCGCGGTCTCGTCCGGGATAAAATAATGCACTCTATTACATTCATATATTTATTTATATATACAGCGTGATCATTTGAAAAGTTTCTACCCTGTTTATTTTGTGACCGATTAATTTTTAAAAATTGAAAGACAATTTTATTTTCGAGAGGGACGTATAAGTACGATAAACGGTATTATTTCATCGCCTTCACAGGGGTAGCTACCCCTTCAAAAATCTTAAATGGCAATAAGGGTTGAGTGACGTATCATTTTAAAAGTCTTTTCAATTCAGCGAACAATAAAAAATTCTCTTTATAACCGCGTTTGGTTTTTTTTTAATTTAAGTGAATATTTTTCGAGAAATCGTACTAGAAAGTTTCAGGTATAAAAAAAAATTTAGATGCAATGATACAATTTAGAGTAAATTTTTTAAAAATAATACAGTAAATCGTCGTAACTTTTGTTATTGGAGTGATGAAAATTCACATCTTGTTAGAGAAACATACTCAATGGCCACAAAAAATAAATATTTGGGCAGGCATTTTAGGAAATACTATAATAGGACCTCTTTTTTTTAAGAGAATTTAAATGGCAATTTTTATTTGAATTCGTTAGATGATGTTATTGATCCACTTATAACTGTAAGTCTTGAAAACCAGAGAGATGAAGATTTATTTATTTATTTATTTATTTTTAATAATTTATTGTTAAATAAAGATGATAATTTTTTATTAAATCAAGAACTTTTACAACATGATGGTGCTTCTTTACATTATGTGTTACCAGTTCGAGAGTGGTGAAATGACAGATTCTCACAGACATGGATCGATAGAAGAGGAATTATCGAGTGGCGAATAGAAGATCTCTGGATTTAACTCCTCTGGACTTCTTTCTGTGGGGACACTTAAAATCTGTTATTTATAAAACACCAGTAGACAATATGAATGATTTGCGTCGAAGAATTGTACAGGAATGTTGAGCCATTCCAACAGATACCTTTAAAAATGTTTGCTTAGAGTTTGACAATCGTCTTTATTATTGTTTAGCTAATAACGGCGAACATTTTAAACATTAAAATAAAATGTAAAGTAAATAAATTCACTTTAAATTGTATCTTTGCATCTAAAATTTTTGTTCTTATACCTGAAACTTTCTAGTATGATTTCTCGAAAGATATTGATTCAAATAAAAAAAAAAAAACAAACGCGGTTGTAAAGAGAATCAAAAGACCTTTAAAATGATATGTCACTTGACCCCTATTATCATTTAAGATTTTTGAAGCGGTAGCTACCCCTGCGAAGGCGATGAAGTAATACTGTTGCATTTATCGTATTTATACGTCCCTCTCAAAAACAAAATTGACGTCTTTTGGTATTTTTCGCAAAAATTAATCGATCACAAAATAAATAGGATGGAAACTTTTCAAATGAATACGTTGTCTATTCTTAATCGACTTATATTTATGTAATCCACATACGATTTTAAGAATAAAAATATACTTCAACGTTACACTGTGGCTCACTTTATTTATGAGCGTCCATCACTCGCTTATTACTCGCGACTCCTCTAATTAGGTATTGATGGCTGCCTGATATAATTATAATTAAAGTAATTTGGTAAACGACTGCCCGGATTAGTTATTGGCGACTAACTCGCGCATAATAGCGGTGGATGTTTTTATTACCTCTGAGTGACAATTGGTCGGAGGGGATCGCCTGGCAACATGACCAAATTTGGTCAAATTGCCAAATTCTTGAGGTATCTTGATGGAATCAAAAAGATCTAAAGTCGAATGCCTTTCACTTTTGTATGAGTTTAGTAATACCTCCTGAGTTGCGCACTTTTACACGGCCTCGATCGTGCGCGTAGCTCGTTGAATCAGCTGTTTTCACGGTCATGTTTCTCGCGTCAGATTCTTTTCTTACACCTTACAATTAGAAATATTCTGTCGTATTATATATATATATATATATATATATATATATATATTTATTTATTTTTCCATAGCTTTTAGGGCTATGACAAATTTTATATCTTAATCGTACACTTTTCTACACAAATACATTGGGATAATTTTGGCTAATGACGTGGGACTTCCTTAAACATATTTAGAATATACACCGAAAAAATCATATTCTCATTTTAAGAATATACCACTTATTTTTAGAATATCTTCCTCTAAAATAGGCGCCAAGAGGATTTTCTTAACTAAAGACAGAAATCCTCTAAAAAGTAGAAAAGTATTAGATATTCTTAATATGTAAGAATACACTTCTAGTTTGAGGCTTTTGTGGCCATTAGAATTAGAATCTAAACTGGGGACTTCCGGAAGGATGTCGCGTGATTAAACAGCGTAATGCACGCAATGACGTTTCGCAAACGTTGCAGTTTGCATTTTCAGGGCTAAGAGCCCCGATACTGAGCTCTCTTGGGTTGGGGTTCTTATATCTTACGAGAGGTTTTTCTATCTACAAGAAATATACCGTTATGCCCTCTAGTGGTGTGAGCGCAAATAGGGTTTGTATGATACAATTTAAGAATATTTTCTTTATTTCATATACTATTCTTAACAAAAGATCATTAGAGGGGAATATTCTGAATTTTTTAGAATATTTTATTGGAGGAAAGCTTTAGAAGGAATTTTTCTAAAATAGAGAATACAATTTTTTCGGTGTATATACTTAGTGCAAAAATAAAGATATTTTTGTAATATAAAACGAACTCAAGCTTGCGATTAAAATTTCAATTAGTGCAGCCATTATTGAGGCGTATTTTATTTTGAATCCGTTTATACAAATAACCATGCGCAGGTTCCTGGCATGGTGTGCAAGCATGGCCTGAACATTTCAAATATTGATATTTCTCTAGATGAAATTTTTTTCAGAGCATTAGATACTTTAAATCTTAACATAAGCCCCGGTACTGATAGCATTTCTCCGAAATTTTTCAGATCATGCAAGTACATCTTGGCTAGGATACTCTGGAATATTTTTAACAACTCTCTGCATTGTGATATATTTCCAAATGAATGGAAATTATTGTAATTTCAATTTTTAAAAATGGTGATAGATCTCTTGTAGCTAATTATAAGCCCATTTGTAAGCAAAATATTAACCAAAACTCTTTGAAAACATTGTCAAACTTTCATCTTTGCTAAAAAATTTTACTATTAATGAGCAGTATGGTTTTGTAGCGGGTCGCTCCGTATCAACAAATTTAACCCTTACCGTATATAGCTATTTTTAGAGTGTACACGTGGGTATATTATGTCTGACGCGTTTATGAATGAGTAAAAACGTTGTAAAAAATCTGAAAAAATTCATATACCTTTTTTCATCTTTCTAAATAAAAACTGAAATGGTAAATTTGAAAAATAATTTAAGTATATTATTATTACAAATATATGAAGTAGAAAACTTAAATGCACTGTTATGGAAAAAAAATCATAACTTTTAAATAAATCAATTTAAAAAATGAAACCGTCAGGGAACTGAAGTTAAAATCTTAGAGAATGATAAAAAAATATACCATATTAATAAATTAAAACTAAATACTTAATTTTGAGACATGAAAAGTCGTAATTTTTTTAATGGTCGCAGTCAGGTTTTAAGGATGTTTAGTACCTATTTTTAAAAATACAGAAATTTAATAAAAATTGCACAGATTGTTCTGATACATGTTCAGAGACTTATAGAAAAACCTGGAGTTGATTCACTGAAGCAATCAAAAGTTATAAGGATTTTAATTTGCAATGAATTTACCCGTCAATATTATTATAAATATAATTATTTTGTGGATCTAATTATAAGTAAAAGTGTTAATATAATTATAAATATTATTATTTATATAAATAAGTATAAATATAATTATTTCTGTTCTTTTTAGCCCTTAAATTGATACAATTACGGATTTTCTATCTTATAAAAAACCTGTGATCGTGTTGATTTAAGAACTAAAATATATAGAAATAATAATAGGAATTTATTCAAAATTTGTAAAAGTATAGTTTAAATATAGAGGAAATATTTGATCACATAATTTTGGTCAAGTACTGACTAGTTCAAAAGATATTGAATATAATTTTCTCAATTTTGTTCTATTATCCAAGATGACATATTATTGTAGGATTAAAAACGCATTATTTAACATACTGCATTCCTCAGAGCACTGTTATTAGAAGATAAGTTTTATGTGCGCGCGTGCGACGTTGCAGGCGATAGCGGCTAGATCATATGACACGAGTATCTAGCAGTGTTTATAACAGAAAAGTATCGGTTCACTGTTGCGTCATTAGCGACTAGATCATACGGTGTGAGTATCTAGCATTGTTTATAACAGATTAAGATATTGGGAGAGGACGATGAATCAGTGCAGTCTCTCAGGGCAGTCTGTATTCAACCGTCATTCTGTGCGTACACCATTATATTATACTCTATATCCTCAATAAATCCTTTTCTTATTTTATAACATCTTTCTGTCTCCCATATCCCACATTATTTATTGTGAAAATGTAGCATTCAGCTGAGAAGAATAAGAGAGAAAAAAAATAACAGAAGCAAACTTCAACTCGAACTATAAGAAATTAATAATTCTATAAGATGTAGAATTGCTAATTTAATTAAAATTAAATTTTTATGTATATTTTTTATTGTTTTATTTTTTCAGGATACTTTTAAATTCTTTAGAAATAATATTCGAAAAAGAAAATTTACCAAGACTTGAATTTGTTAATTCAATAGTAACATCAAATAATTTATTAAAATTAAATTATACATACATAATTTATTGACATAATAAATTTCACAAATTACACATTTAAAAAGATTATATTTATAAAAGAAACACAACTAGCTATTATATTTATGTTATGGTATACGAAGTATACAACTTAAACATAAAAAACATGAAAAAATAAAATTTGAGAACGAAACACAAACTTTTTTTGAAATAAAATAAGAAAAAAAAATATTGCAAATTATCAGTCTATGAAAAAGAATGAATCATCAAAACCAGTCAATTATTTTCTGAATACTAGTTTTTTGTATTTGTTGTAATTCTTTATATTTTATTTTTTCTTCAATGAATTTCTTCAAGATTTCTGCACCTGCAGCTTCATATTTGCTTTTTAAAATATCCAAAGTAATTTCGACCGCTGCTAATTTTTGCCGAATCGATGAACTAATAATATTTTGCATCGGCAACAAGGTTTGCAAATTTTCTTTGGTTTTAATTGCTAGTTTCCAATGATTAGTCTGGTTTGAGAACAAAGTTACATTTTTCAATAAAATATTACTGTTTATTTTCAATTTTTTCAATATTTTATGAAGAATCGCACAATCATTTATTGCATTGTGTGCTCCAATTTTTGGAATATTTAATGCATCGGCTAGTCCACTGAACGTACATGAGTCCTTTCTTTTTGTACCTAATATTTTCCTTATAATTGACAACGTGTCTATAAAGCCATGAATTATCATTGAAAAATCACTTATTAAATTGTTTTTAGTGACTGCTCTGAATAATCTAAGGCCATCAAAATTAAGATTATGCGCTGCTATACAACATTTTTTTTTCAAACGATTGTAACCAAGTATGAAAATCTCCTAATGCTATTCTAATAGGAACTGATAATACTTTTACTCCATTATGCATAAGATTGCCGTAACAATTGACTAAACCATGAGTTTCAGAGGCCTTCGGTGAAATTTGTTGAGTGGGATTGATGTAAGTTAAAAAAACAGTTTTGTTACATTTCGCGGCAATTTGTAAAATATCGCAATCAGCTTGAAATCCAAAAGTTTCTAAATCAACAAGAATGATAGGAATTTCACAAAGATCTTCAAGACTGGAATCATATTCGTTATTGACTGGAACAGCAGGTTCGGTAAAAGAGCACTAGTCTCATAAATAACTCCTTCTACATTCTCTTTTCTATAACGTACAACAGTGCGAAGTTTTTTCAATTGAGTACGTCTTTTTTTGTATTCAGGTGTTTTGATCAATTTGTGTCTCTTCAGCAAAATTCTCTCTTTTCTTAATGCGTGCTGAATGTGGTGTTTTCCTAGCGATAAATTGAGTCTCCTACCAATACCTCAACTTCAATGTTTACATTTCGGAGGATATCACTTTCCACTACAATTTTCTTAGCAACATGAGCTTCCATTGCCTTTGCCGATCCATAAAAATTTCTTCGACAAATATGCTCCGGTGTTGGACCATCCTTGCCGCATTTTTTACATTTACGGTTGCATGTAGAATAGTCTAAAACCAGTCCACTCAAACAACCTATAATAGCTCCTAAACCGTTGTTGCTATCATATTGTCGACCCGTACCTCTGGTACTCCATCCCATGTCATATGAGACCACAATTCGAACTACATCATTCCATGACACAGTATAATTTGCTTACTCATTAGACTTTTCAGGTTCTAAAAAAATTTGAAGATCAGGAGAGGATGTTGGAAGTTGATCAGTAGGAGATTCATTTATTGGTCGACGATGAAGAATGAAATTGGATTGGAAATTTGTAGGCCTAAATAAAATAAGAAATATGAAATAATGTCAATTGTTTATTCGTAATGGAAAATGAATCTATTATATTATATATATCCAATATAATATTATATACAATATAATATAATATTACATATAATCCAATTGTATATATTGTAAATAAAAATAATCTATATTATATGTATTTAAACTCTATATATTCTATGATGCGTAGAAGTTAGAATTATATCTATTTCATGTGATTATAAATAATGAATATTATAAGATCCAAATTTAATAAAATTCATATCGCGAAATTCTTTCAATTAAATTCAATAAGCAATTTTAGAAATATATAGCTTGAATAAAAGATATAAATAATGTTAAAATATGTAAATTTTGTGATATTGTATATAAAATTACATAAAATTCAAATTTTGGCTCTTTTTAAATGTCAAAATTATACATATAATGATGTATATAATATATATGTGTATATATAATTCTGGAAATGTTTTTTTTTTATTATTAAGGAGATTTATAGAACAAATATATAATAATATTATAGTAGTTTCCTTCACAAGAAAAAAGCGATCTTTTTTTTAGTCTCTACATATTCATGGAATACCTAAGAAATTTTCTGAAAAAATTGAGTTTAATTACAATTGCTCCTCGATACTCTCTGCTTGTTCTATTGTCAATTTTTTTTTCTAATAAGGCTGCATCATTGCAGCTTTTTTTAGCTACATCTTCTGCTGCATATCCAATTTCTTGCTCATATTTTTTGAATATTCGAAACTGGAAGCATGGAATATTCATACATGTTAATATTTTCTGAAGATGTGACCATCCTAATCCAGCATGCAAGGTGCCTATAAATTTCATATTACCTACATTAATAAATTATTTTACATATAAATTCATACAACAGTTTATATTAATACAAAGTATAGAAGGAAAGGTACAAAATAGATATTCTTAGATCGCAAAATTAAAAAAGGAAATTTAAAATAATTTGTGGCATTTAAAAATTCATTCTTTAAACTTTTTAATAGCGCAAAAATTTCCATATTCGCTCAATTGATTTACGAAATATTGAACGTTGAATATCTGTTTTGCTCCATCATATTCAGTATATGTAATATGATTAAATATTATATATAGAAATTTAATCATACCTAGTACTGCTTTATAATTTATAGCGAAACGGAGGTAAATATTCACATAAGGTCACCCCTTTCAGAAGTCAATGACCTTGACATATGTTGTCAAGGTCATCACCCTCAGTAACGCTTAAAAGGTTTTAGCCGTCGCTCGTTGTTTACTAAAAAATTACATACAAAAATTGTTAAAAATTGACGTTTTTCCAATTATTTTATCAAATACTGGAAATTTAAAAAAATGTTTCAAATAAAAGTTGTAAGTCTCTTCAAAATATACGTTTTATATCCTATCTATTTTTATTATACAAGTGATAGTTTTCGAGAAAAACAACGATAAAAACTATAAACCTCATACAATATTAATTATAATATCATATAATATAGTCCCACTGTATCCGCACATACACTTTCCTACCCACACAACAAATGGGTTAGGTTATTTTTTTTGGAAGTGGAGCCCCCCGCAGGCGGGCGGAACCATATGTGTAATACTACTATATTGCTAACGGAAGTCGAGAAACTGTAGCCAACATTACGGTGCGGACAATACTTCGTGTCTCGCTCTAGCAAGGAATATTGTACGATGTGCGCATGTGCTGATATATATATATATATATATATATATGTATGTACCTATTCATATTTCTCGAACAAGCCGCGTATAATAAGCCACGCCTTTATAGACGTCACGCATGCGCAGCACGGCAGAAATTCCTGCTATACTTGTCTCTTTTCAGCGTATCTTTTTTCTCTTTTTCTTTATGGGTGTTAACAATATAGTAGTATTACATATATGGGTGGAACCCACTGTATCCACGCATACACTTTTCACGCATAGAAAGTCTATGCACGAGCATAGTGGGTTCCACCCCGCTGCGGGGAGCTCCACTTCCAAAAAAAATAACCTAACCCAACCCATTTGTTGTGTGAGTAGGAAAGTATATGTGTAGAAAGTGTATGCGCGGATGCAGTGGGACTATATTATATATTATGTTATAATTAATATTGTATAAGGTTCAGAGTTTTTATCGTTGTTTTTCTCGAAAACTATCATTCGTACAATAAAAATGGATACGATATAAAATGTGTATTTTGAAGAGACCTACAACTTTTATTTGAAACATTTTTTTTAATTTTCAATATTTGATAAAATAATTGCAAAAAACGTCAATTTAAAAAAATTTTTATAACTTTTTAGTAAACAACGAGCGACGGCTAAAACCTTTTAAGCGTTACTCAGGACAGTGACCTTGACAACATATGTTGACTTCTGAAAGGAGTGCCCTTATATGAATTTTTACCGAAACAGATACTGCGTTTGTCATCAGAAGGCTGCATTGTACTTGTCACTACTTCATTTAAAAGTAGACATTTGTGACATCGTATCAATAATTGTAAACCCAGTCCTCGACGTACTTCTTTTTCCATGTATTCTAAAAACAAGGCTTCTTTATATGATATACACCATATTTGTCGGCCCAAAAATTTTAAATCAATAATGCGTGGACCATCGTTCTCTTCATTTTCAGTCTTTGCCTGTCCTCGACTTTTTCTTCATTATTTGAGTTTAGAACTTTTCTGCGTGCTCTTCCAATTTTTTATACAAGAAGTCTTTTTTCATATACTTTTTTTGTTACTATGTTTCTTTTCCATCGATAAGAGCCTTCTTTTGATATTTTAAATAACCTATCTTATACAAACGTGTAAGCGAGAAGCGAGTAGGCCTCATATGTCATTTTGCAAATTACCAACTTATGAAAAATTACCATGTTGCCACATTTCTTTCTTCTCGCAGAAATGACAAATTATTAAATTTATCAAAGAAATAGTTAAAAATCTTCTATATTTTGTCATTATTCATTATTATAATTTTTATTCTGACATTTTAAATTACTCTGTACGAGTAAATTCTTTTATTTTATAATTCAAATTTTGTGCTGTAATGTTGAAATCGAGGTACCGTCAATGATAAAAATTTCTCAATATAATTTAAGAAACACGAAAATTCTTCAAAAAAAAGCAACAGAAGTTCGAAAATACATTTCTACACTCTAGCTATGAATAAATAATAAGATTATATGCAGTCTTTATAATAATATACATATATTAAGATATATGAGAAAAGTATATATTCGTCAATTTCAACTACTTTTTGCTCCGATTGTAAGTGCTAAACATCCTTAATCCTTAATTTTATCTGACGTATATGTGTATGTGTATAAAGTATAGTAATTTAAATATTTAATAATAAGAATGTAATAAATAATAAATAATTATGTATGTTATTTTATATTGTAAATGTAATTAAATCATTTCTCTCTCTCTCTTCCTCTTTTTCTATAACTTTATTTTATTTTTTTATTTTTTTACTCTTATTTTTTACTATATATATAAATATTTCAAAATTATTATTATTGTTAATTAATATTAAAAGCCAGTATAATTAAAACGACCAAACTAGCTACCCAGATAGCCAAGCGTGATTGATCATTAAAAACAAACTAATGCAATGCATGAGTTGTTATATGTTTGTTGTACGTTTGCTGACATCGAATTAAAACGCGCTATTGAATTCAGCAACATGAGAGCATATTACAAACAATTAATTTACGAAATTTTTAAAGCAAACGATCTACGATACTGAAACGTTATATTGTCAGCAATATGGTAACATCTGATGATTTGCCATTTCATCTACAGCTGACTACAGCATTATGATAGCAACAATACATGTATAATATTCCCAGACAACATGCATGTCTTAAAGACGTATTAAAAACGTTTTTTTTATGACGCCTTTAAGACTTGACCAAAAGACGTCTTTCTGACGTCTTAAAGACATTGAAATTTAAGGCGTCATTTTTAAGATGTCTTAAAGATGTCTAAAAAAACATTTAATTTAAGACACCATCTGAAAGATGTCTGTAATACATCTAAAGATTATTATAATATATTTTTTTGCTTTATTGAAAAGACAACTTAAAAAAGATATCTTTTCATCATCTTTTTATACTTGTTTTCCCGACAAAGCAAAAAGATGACTAAAAGATATCTTTTCGGACAAAAAAAAGTTCATTTTTTTACCGCTATGCAGCGCTGCATGAGGTATCTATCTCGTATTTAAAATTGAATACTAAAAGTATATAAAAGCACGACTAATAAGATTATTGCAACAACCATTTCGATCAATTTCATTTCGGATAGTTTCTATTCAAATAAATAAAATTGTAACATTTCAGGTAGATTGTCCGAATAAGTTAAGATTATTTGCCTTAAAGACGTCATAAATACGTCTTTCTGATAATCTTTTAAGATGTCTTAGCAATTTTAGGATGTCTTTTAGACGTCTTTAAGACGATATAATGTCCGGGTAGAAACGAAAAGTTAAAATTTCTTATCCTTGAATGATTAATAAGAATTTTTAACTTTTTTGTTTCTGTCTTACTAAAACAAAAAATACATGATTGATCCCCTGAAAAATTATCGCCACATTATCAATGCGGTTAATCACGGATGAATATAGGTTGTCATCAAGTTGCTGTCAAGTCTCTTGTTTGCTGACAGCAATTGATGTTACCATATTACTATCAGCTTGCTGTTCTGAGAATTAGAAATCACGTAAGCTCAACCCGACAAGCATAATGCTGTCGCACCTTGTCCCTAGTTTTTCAAAATTAGTTGCTGCAACGGTTATCAGCAACATGGTTGCAAAATCGGAACATTTGGCTATCAGGGTAAAAATTCTTTATTTAATAACACGACGTTTCGACCATCTGGTTGTGGTCCTTTTCAAGTGTCACTAAAAAGACAATAGGTACAAATGAATACAAATTAATAATAATAAGTGCAGAAGTCAGAAAGACGTCTTTTGGTCAAGTTTTAAAGGCGTCATAAGAAAGACGTCTTTAATACGTCTTTAAGACATGCACGTTGTCTGGGTATATTGTACATGTATTGTTGCTATCATAATGCTGTAGTCAGCTGTAGACGAAATGGCAAATCATCAGATATTACCATATTGCTGACAATATAACGTTTCAGTATCTCAGATCGTTTGCTTTAAAAATTTCGTAAATTAATTGTTTGTAATATGCTCTCATGTTGCTGAATTCAATAGCGCGTTTTAATTCGATGTCAGCAAACGTACAACAAACATATAACAACTCATGCATTGCATTAGTTTGTTTTTAATGATCAATCACGCTTGGCTATCTGGGTTGTGTCGGATTGTTTTGATGACCATAGTTTTTATTAAAGTCATGGATTATGTGCAAAAAGAAGATTTTACTTCAAAACAAGAATTGACCTTCTTACTTCGCTGTAGAAGACTGGATCTAATTCTTACATACATTAAGAACCTTAAAATTAACATCAATTTTCATAGTATTAATATTAATCATAAATTTTATAAATTTATAACTGCAAATCAATATACATTGTTAAATTTTGAGATTGAAGACTTAAACATTAATTTAAAGTATCTTGTTAAAAAAATTAGTAATATTGAGAAAGGACTTTTTGAATGTTTATCACATAATCTGTTGTCTTTTTTTAATATAATAAACAGAGAATCGTATTGTTTGACCTTAAAACAAAAAATAATTTAATAAAAAAGATCAACAATTTAAAACTAAAATATAATTTCAAAGAAGATCCTTTCTCAAATATTGACAAATCTAAATGGTTTTTAAACATTAGTAATAAGACAATTCCTGATACTGTCTCTATGCTTCTAAGCTTAGGTGACAATTTTGCGTTACCTATAAATTCGTCACACAATAATGATCGTGTTAATTATGTATTAGATGTTGTCAAGAATTTTGAGTCTTATTCAGATAAGATTCCCACTGATCTTTTAGAAACAACTAGAATTTCTGTTGCTAACACACTTCAGAGATTTTTGATTTCGATAAAGCATATGAATTATGTCGACAAACATATTCTTGGGGCTTTTTCACTTTCAAAAAAGTTTCTATTTGACAACAAAGATATTTTAGTCACTAAAGCTGACAAAGGGCAGTCCATTGTTGTGATGAATAAGACTGATTATTTGTTAAAAAAGGAATCGTTATTGAATGATAAATCTACTTATAGGAAAATAAATAAAGATTTGATCTGTTACGTCCAGGCCCGTAGAAAGGATGTAACAGGAACTGTTCCGATGTCAAAAGTCTTATCGACGAGTGACGGTCGAGCGAGCTGCAAGTTGGCAAACAGGTAAACGACGGGTGTCGTTATTACTCTGTTATGCGAACGCTCTCTCTCGGTGATCCCTTTTTGGTAAGAGAATCGAATCTCTTTTACGCGGGACGGGACCTTATGTGATCTTTCGCGTGGAGAGAGTGAGGGAGTAAAATAAGTTTACCGATCATTTAATTTTTAAATTAACATTTATTCAATTGATCCCTACCATTATACATATAACTTTATTGATATTATCAAATCCGCCTTAAAATTATTTGTATAAGTGTGTGTGTTTGTGTGGATCGCTGGTGTTACATAAGTACGGAGGTCATCAACCAGAAGAGAGGGGGAAGGAGTGCGATTCTAAAGATTTTACTCTGGTTGGTATTTGTTACAATGGTTTATAATAAGAAAAAAAAAATAATAAAGATTTACGAAAATGTAATATGTGTTACAGCGCGATTTCGCACACGGTCGTGTCGTCCGATCTATGGTCTCGGTTGGCTCGCGAGAATCGGCGGGTCGGCGCGATTTTAAGCATACTTAGTAAAAAAACAGGGTTGAATAAAGGAGAAAGAAGACGATGAGAGAAAAAAAACAAAAGAGAAGGAAATTAAACTTACTATTTGGACAGATTGGTTGCGTTTTAACTGCTAGTGTAGTTGTGGCTCCAGTTGTGGTCTTACTCGGCGGGTGGTCTTGTTGAGTACTGACTCTAATAGGTTTTAAAACGTAAACGGAACTCCCGTAGTGTAGACGAATTGCTTGAGTCAGCGAACGACCGAAAAATCTGTGCCGAATGAATCTAATGTTGTACTGTCAACTGATTTTAAATTTTGAGGGCGTGTTAACAATTTGGGCGGGAGTATTTTTGAGATTTTGACGTTTAAAGCTGTCGTTCGGTGAGATCCTTCTCCTCCTTATTTTTGATTGTTGCTGATTGGTGGGCTCTGTACGGCCTCTTAGGAAATTTGGAGATTCTTCATTTGATTATCTCCTGGGATTATCCAGCTGTTTCTATCCATTATTTATTTAGGGGATCTCGCTATCGATCCTTTTCGGTCATTTCTTTGAACATCGATTTCAATGTTTAAAACATATTTTTCGTCGCACGATCCCTTTTATGATTAGTCGGGCGATTATTGCTTCATTTTTGTGGGAGGAAAAACGTGGAACCGACAGTGCGTAGCGGCATTATTTGTTTCTTTCTTAAGATTATGCAGCTGTGTTTGTCGATTTATTCATTTAGAGGATCTCACCATCGATCCTTTCCGGTCGTTTCTTTTGACATCGTTTTCAATGTTTTAAAATATTTTTCGTCGCGCGATCCTTTTTATGATTAGTCGGGCGATTATTGTTCATTTCGTGGGAGGAAAAACGTGGAGCCGACAGGACGTAACAAGAGAGAAATAGCGGAAATGTTTTTTATCAAGAAATTTAACACCACAATTAACCTGCAAAGAGACACTCTGAAAATCTAAATAATATTTACGACAAGATTATAAAGGTCGTTTGAAATGTTTTTAAAAATTGTCAGTTTAGTTTTAAGATTCTTCTAGACAAGACGTGTCTCTTTACTGTGTTGTTTTATCTTACTAATATCTCACATCAACGAGCGAAATGTTTAATTGTTTTCACCTTTATGACGTTTTATTGCATCCTTCATTTTATTTGAATATACGTATTAATTGGTTTTGTCTTTTATCGACGTTATTACATTTTATTGTCTGCGCTGAATTTGTTATTAATTTATTATTTATTTGTAACCTTTGGCTTTTAGTGACACAATTTAGTATTTATTTGTAACCTTTGGCTTTTAGTGACACTTGAAAAGGGTGTTTCGACCACAATCGGGTGGTCGAAACGTCGTGATATTAAATAAAGGAATTTTTAGCTAGTTTGTTCGTTTCTAATTATTTTGCTGTATTTAGTCTTTTAAATTCACAAAGTTTAATTTGTGAAAACCCCGTTTTCTTCAATTGCTTATAACTTAAAAATTATTGACTTCTCAACATTTTCGCTAAGGAAAAATCGTCTCCAAATTGGCCAGAAAATCCATTCTTAACTATTGGGGCAATTATTATCATTCACCCTTGTTTATATATACATATAGCAAAAGAGTATATAGTCTTATTTGTATATTTTTAAATTTAATTATTTATTTGTAATTTTTGCAACAAACAGTTATATATTTTATTTATTACCTAATATTTTTCCTCCTTTATTTCTTTTTTCTTTCTTCTTTTTCTTTTTTTTCTCTTTTACTTTTACTTGTTATTTGTTTGTTTAAACTTTAAATAAAATGTTTTTTTTCTATCTTTCTCTCTAAGTGTCGTCAATACTTTCACTTCTTTTAATTTTCAATGAAACGTTCTTTTTTCTTCTTTTTTTACACTCTAAACAAATTAATTATATTTTCTTATTTTTATGTAAGTGTTTAATATATAATCCATATTAATAATAAAATAAAATTTGTTTTTTAAATGCAAAAAACAATACTTTATTGTCATAATTATTTTTCACATGTGTTGTAAAAGAACAATATTACTTCGAAAGATATTCAAATTAATATTAATACATATTATTATTTATTTATAAATAAAAATTTAATAATAAAATAATATTACATATAAATTATATTTTTATAAATTATATTTTTATAAATTATATTTTTATAATTTATTACACAATATTATATTATTTTATTTTTTTAATGTTTTTCTTTTTTTATACAACACATGTAAAAGAAACACATAGTTAACTTTAAGAAAAAAATCTGAATTTACAACTAGCAATTACAAATTTTTACTTTAACATAATTATGTGTTTTAATTACGTCAATTGATTTGTCTCATTATTCTGTGCATAAAAGTATTAAGGTAAGATAATCAAAAAATCAATATTTTACAAGATATCTTGTATTTTAAGTCAAAATATTGCAACTTTGAAGCCTTATAACTCGAAAAGTATTTAATGAAAAAACATTTGATTATAGTGTTTTGGAAAGCTTTCGAGATAAGCTACAAGAATATGCAATAATATATAGGGTGTTCCATTTAAAATATTGAGGTGACCTTTACGTCACCTTCAAATGTTCTTCAAGGTCAAACCAATGATACCATCTTATGGCCCTCTCGAAACCATACAGCACATGTCTGAACCATTTTTCTCTAAAATCAAAAATAAGAGATATTTGGGATGGACACTTTAAATAGGACACTGTATAGGAAGTTTTTTAGAAGGGAAGAAAGCGAAACGCGCCGCGCGCTCCTGCCATAAAATTTCAGTTTAAAACTTTAAAGGAATATTCTTCAGGAGTGCTACTATCGGTTAAAATAACTTTTGAAAAATCGATTTTTTGACTCCCCTTATAACCCCGTTCATAAACTGTCACCAAACTCGATAACATTCAATCAACTCGTCGCATCATCGACAGCCAATGAAACGCACGAAAAACTGGCAACAATAAAAACGAGAAATTTCGATTCAAAAACGCACTTCACGCGTTTCATGAATTTTCATTAAGGACTAGATCAAGCGCGCGCTTCGCGCGTGCCATCTTCAAGTTGATTTTAATTTAAATCTTTTAAAATATATACACATTCAATAAAAATATATATACATATATACATCAAATAAAAAGAAAACAATCAAATAAAAGCCGAGTGCAGCCAAAAAGGCTCAAAATAAAAACAAAAAAGATACTAAATATTAATACAAAAAGTTTCAAGTTTCTTTGAAAGTACTTAATGAAAAAATACTTTATTATAGCATTTTGAGTTCTTAAAATGAAATATAAAAATCTTTATATATATAATATAATTATTATATTACGTATTTAATATATTTAATATATTTATATATATTATACACTATTCAAAAGAAAATAGGGAACACTTTCTATACGTCAAAAAATAGACTATTTTCAAATTATTGTAACTCAGTGAAAAATCATTGTACGCAAGTTTAAAAAAAAACATTTTAAAGCTTGAAGTTTCAACTTTAACATGCAATCGATAATTTAAAAAAAAATTTTATCTTCTCAGTGCTACTCCTTAAAAAAGCGCGCAGTTTTTTTTCTTAAAATTACGTATTTTTGACGCTCTGTAGCTAGATAAGAAAAATTCTCTCGACAATCTCAAGTCAATTTCCATAAAACACAATGTTTTACCTACAAAATCCTTTTTTAAAAATTTTCTTACGATTTTATTAGCCGAGTTACATGAAGCTAAACTTGCGTTTTTCAAAAAAATTGATGATACTCGGCGAAAAATCATTGTACGCAAGTTTAAAGAAAAGAATTTTAAAGCTTGAAGTTTCAAATCGATAGTTTTAGATAATTTTTTTTATATTTTCAGTGTATCCTAAGAAAAAAAAACACTGTTTTTTTCATAAAATTACTTATTTTTGACATTCTGCAGTTTTATAAAAAAATTTTTCTCGAAAAATTCAAGTCAATTTCCATAAAATATAACATTTTACCTACAAAATGCTTTTTTAAAAATTTTTCTACGATTTTTTTGGCTGAGTTACATGACTTTAAAATCAACCTTAAATTTTATTGAAAAATGACATTTACCGCCGGCATTAGCATTACCCAATGTGCACCACGTGGAGGTTGGCGGTCGGATTTTGCACATCATGTGTGTGTGTGTGTGCGTGCGTGCGTGTGTGTGTGTGTATGTGTGTCTGTCACAGCAGAGATAAGGACCTCGCAGTTCGTTACTTCCGCAATATTTAACGACTCCAACCCTCTCTGGTGTGTGTGTGTGTGTGTGTGTGTGTGTGTGCGTGCGTGCGTGCGTGCGTGCGTGCGTGCGTGCGTGCGTGCGTGCGTGCGTGCGTGCGTGCGTGCGTGCGTGCGTGCGTGCGTGCGTGCGTGCGTGCGTGCGTGCGTGCGTGCGTGCGTGCGTGCGTGCGTGCGTGCGTGCGTGCGTGCGTGCGTGCGTGCGTGCGTGCGTGCGTGCGTGCGTGCGTGCGTGCGTGCGTGCGTGCGTGCGTGCGTGCGTGCGTGCGTGCGTGCGTGCGTGCGTGCGTGCGTGCGTGCGTGCGTGCGTGCGTGCGTGCGTGCGTGCGTGCGTGCGTGCGTGCGTGCGTGCGTGCGTGCGTGCGTGCGTGCGTGCGTGCGTGCGTGCGTGCGTGCGTGCGTGCGTGCGTGCGTGCGTGCGTGCGTGCGTGCGTGCGTGCGTGCGTGCGTGCGTGCGTGCGTGCGTGCGTGCGTGCGTGCGTGCGTGCGTGCGTGCGTGCGTGCGTGCGTGCGTGCGTGTGTGTGTGCGTATGTGTATATGTTCACAGCAGAGATAAGAGGACCCCGCAGTTCGTCACTTCCGCAGTATTTAACGACTCCAAACCCTCTCTGCTGTGTGTTTTTGTGTGCATTTAGTATTGTGTATTTCCTCCTCTTTGCTCAATTACCGCTTGTAGACGCTCTCGCATATTTATACACCTCTCTATCAAATTCTGCGGAATTTCGTTCCAAGTTTGTGTTAACATGTCCGCTAAATCATTTAAATTTTGCGGCTATTGATCGCGACGTCTTAATCGTCGTTCCATTTCGTCCCATATGTGCTCGATTGGATTTAAGTCCGGGCTATTAGCAGAATGGTCCAGCAATGTAATATTGTGTTCTTCAAGAAAACGGCGAGTTATGTTCGCCGTATGAGGACGAGCGTTGTCTTGTATAAATATGAAATTGCGATGTAAACAACGGAGAGGCAAAACGTGCAGGATTTCATTTACATATCGCACACTTGTTATTGATGGAGGTGGCAATATTATCAAGTCCGTCCATCTTCTCATTGATACACACCACCATACCATAACGGAACCGCCGTTATGTGCCCGCACTGGCATAACGCAACGCCGATCGTATCATTCATTTCGACGACGCCAATTACGTATATGAGAGTCACTACCGTAAAGGCAAAAACGCGACTCGTCGGAAAAATATACGTTTCTCCATTGTCTCTCACTTCATAAAATATGATCGCGCGCAAATTGTAGGCGAACCTGACGATGTGCGACTGTTAATCTCGGCACTCGCGCACAAGAACGAGATCGGAGCCCAGCTTCTCTTAAACAATTATGAATCGTTTGATCAGAAACATGTAAATTAATTTCCTCGGAAACACGTCTTGCTGTTATCATTCTTCTTTGTAACACATGGCGAATAATTTCTCGATCTTGTCTCTCCGTAGTTATTCGATGACGACCATGCCTTGACGTCTCGCGTAATTTCTTGTATCGTGACTACGCTCTGCTCACTACCAAAACAAATACTCCGATATGTTGCGTTACATAACGCATGCGAAAGTCTTCTTCCAAGAGTGCAATTATCTGTGAACTCTAGTTGTAGACAAATGCGTACGTGGCATTTGCGTGCGAAAATTTATGCGGCGAAAATTTTGTCTCACTTGTAAGAATTGTTATAGCCCCAGAAAAGGCTACAGACTTAATGAATATATACATATATATATACATATAATTATATTGATGCAGGAATGCATCGCAAGCGAAGCGATAATCGCGCGAGCCGCTGACGCAGCGAGCCACGCGCGCCCGAGACCGAGCGCGAACACGAAACCGGAAAGGTGTCACCGAATTGCTAAAAGTACAAGCGAGGAAATTCGACTTTGAACTTCCTCGCCTGCACTAAAACGCGAATTCAGCAACATAACCATATTTGGTCATGTTGCTAAGGGACCCCCTCCGAAAAACCATGCAGTTCGAAGGGAAGCTCAGCACCTGCCGCGATGAAGCGACGGGCAGTCGTTGATTAGAACCTAACGAGTAATAATCGTCACGGACAGCTGTTGACCAGATTCAACAGAGTCATACACGAATAACTAAGATATATACGCGCGCCGGAGATAAGTCGACGCGTATCAGACTACCTGTGCGACAGAGCATACGAGAGATACCGCTTTCTCACTTTAACCGATAATAAACGCGAGTGACATAACGTTCGCTGGGAGCAGTGACTAAATATCGTACCATAGACTTAATTAAAATGTTATTTATTGTTTACAAATAAAAAGGATAATAAAAAAGCGAATACACGATATTGAAAAAGAGAGAAATTAAAATAAAAAGAGGCCACTGCCCGCCGTATCCCCGGCCTTCCCTGAACGATCCCGAAAAAATCCTGTGCCCCCTCCCGGAGGCACAACAGAATGCGAGAATCACCTGCGTACTAAACATTTAGTGTATTTGTTTTAACCAAAAACATTCCGCATACCATAGCGTAATTTTTATAATAATGTTAGTCGTGTGCCTAACTTCAGACAAAACATAACAAAAATTTCTCGACCTTGTCCAACCTTGCACGCATAGACAGAATATCTAATGTTTACATGCAAGACGTTAGGTTTTATTATAAAAATTACGCTATGGTATGCGGAATGTTTTTGGTTAGTAATTGTTGTATTCTCGATGCCATAAATCACGGTGACAACGAGGGATTATGACGAGGAGCGCTTTAAAGGAGACAATAGCGCAGGAATGCCGTAAACACCGAGTCCGACGACAACAAGGATCGGCCATCCTCGCGGAGCCCGGAGAACCCGGCACGGCAGGGCCCACCGATAACAAAGCACGCAACAAGAACCCTAACGATGCGACCCAACCGCCCAAAACCCGGGAACACGGGCGCGTGATACGTCCGTACGCGGGGCGACTATTTTGCTCACCGGTAGTAATAAGAACGATAGGGCGGCGGGAATAGAGATTCCTGGGGCTTAGCGAGAGATTCGATCGAGATTTATTGAGGTGCGATCACGCAGTGAGAAACGAGGCACGAATAGTTATCGCGAGCGCTCGGTGCGGCCACGACTCAGGCGACGATTTTGGGTGACTTCGGCGAGGAGCGGATTCACCGGTGAGGCTATCCAGGGTATTTTCGATATATTGTCGCGCGAAATACGTCACCACCGACACGATCTGCGACGTCGATCCCTCTGATTCAGGCGCGTTGTCGCTAGAAATCGGTAATTTCGTTTGGTTCTTTTTTTTGGCGTTTCGAAGTTGGAGAGCGACCGCAGCCAAGGGGCTCGAAAGGATCGTAAGGCGTTGGCTTATCCGGTGTTCTCGTTCGCCTCTTCGCGAACCGACCTGTTGCGTCGCAAATCTAGTCCGTTGTCGGTATCTTTCGGTCATCGTGAATTGTCGCCGGGCGGAATCGCAGGATTCCCCTCGAGAGTGCTGTCGAGTGCCCGCGAAAAACCGTGGGATCCCAGTGTTCGTGTCGACAGGTGTAAAAGTGTGACCGCCACCCTTGTGGAGGAGCGGCGTTGCTGACGCATGCGGGAGCCTAGCGTGACCCGGGAAAGGACCAGCTCTCTCCCCCGACTAACGTAGGGTGAGTATCTTGGAATTCTCGTGAGCGAATCACGCGATTCACGTACGCAAAAAAAGGGCCTCGATTCTCGACCACCAGTCTCACTGTGCGTTTTATCGAGCGATTCGTCTAAGCCAGGGCGATCAGCTGTCGGAGGCGCGAGCTGTCGACGGCGTACTCGCCTCAAAAACCTGGCCACGTCATCTCGAGAGCTTGCGATAACGTTCTCTTAACTTTCGCGGACTTGTAACCGCAACGACTTTTCATTTGTTATTTTCTCACCACGATTGCGTCTTTCCGTCGTTCGTAACGATATTGTAAGTGATTGTCGGATTTTACGTTGTTGCCTTGTCGACATTTTATTAGCGTGACGGTACGGACCGTCGTCGCGTACCCCTCACGGGGGTGTGTTACGTTATTAGTGCCAAGAAGATTGTTACCGTCGATCGATTATTTTAGACCGTTCATTTCGAATTGTTATCATTGTTGTACTATTATTCGACCCGCGACTTTCCGAGTCGTTCGATACAATAAACTTGTTACTTCTTTTTTTTATCCACACTAACTTTCGTGTTTTTCTTGAGAAAGAGGTTCCCCCTTCTCGCAGCTTAGTGCCCTCTTCGGAAATTGTACCCTTCATAGCCGACCCTCCCCTCTACCGTTAGGCGAACTAGCCAGCGGTGACGGACGGAGAATTTTTGAGTAGCGATTATCGATTTTCGCGAGTTTTTGTAGCTTGGCGTGTGAAAGATCGCGCCTGGCGCCCAGGGTTTATATGTCGCGCAGTTTCTCCTGCCCGCCACGTTGCGCCCGGAACCCCGTCACTCTCGTTCCCTGCCCGGCGCATCCCCTTTCGTTCCCTTTTCTAGACGGCAATTCATCGGCAAAACCACTCTCCTGTTCGCCTTCCCAATTCCATTCGCTGGGAAAAATCGTCGCAGAAAATTTAGCGCCCAACGTGGGACGGCCACGTCACAATACATATATACCCCCCCCCCCCTCTCTCTCTTTCTCTCTCTCTCTCTCTCTCTCTCTCTCTCTCTCTCTCTCTCTCTCTCTCAATTTCTCATACCTTCCTATATTATTCTCCTCTTCTTCAAATATCTGTCAAACAAACTATCAAAATTGATAGTTTGACAGCTGCAAACAACAATAACCAACAATCAATCAGCATCGCGAAAAAGAGGCAACAATCACTTCGAGATTTATTAAAGTTTGAATTTATTATGTGACATATTTTAAAAGATTAAATTAATTTTGAATAGAAATAATAAATAAGTAAGATATTTCCACGACATGATTAGTTTCGGAAAGATTCGTCTTTCACCGTCAGATAATTGTTAATAATTCGTAAATATTTCATGAAAGAAAAGAATCGAGGAGTCTATCTAGACGTAATAACGTACCAATCAGATTTTCAAATAGATAAAAGGATACTGAACGAAACAGCTATCAATTTAAATAATATTGAAACAAAGCATTAAAGTCATAATTCTAAAGAAATAGTTAAAAACCAGCGTTCTAAAAGTTTTACCTAAAAAGTTTTTCTAAAAATGTGTAGGATATACATATCTGTAACTATTGTTTGGTACATTCAGAATAGAGAAATCTTTGTCTTTTCTTCTAATTCAAATTTTTAAAGCAAATCCTTAGAAGTATTTTTGACACAAAAGGAATGCATCTATAGTCTGGAACAATTGTAGAACCACATAAAATCTCTTGGAAGGAATAACACAGGTAAGAAAAAAAGATCATTTTTCTCTTTCTTGTTTGTCTTATTTCCTGTTCTATTGCCTGTTACCTGACATTGAACAAGGGCTAAAATAGAAACAGGGTGAGTATCGATTGGACACAATGCTTATTGGCCAGATGAAAATGAGATCCTGTGATTGGTCAACTGTGCTAGTTACCTTAGGCATTGATTAATTGTGTGGTGTGTCCGATCGAACTCACTGTACGCAATCGGGACGCGGGACGTTTCTAGTTGCATCTCGCATTGCAAGAATTCGAGGACACTTGAGAAGTTAAAATAACTTTTGTCAACTCAAATATATAAGTTATATAAACGAAATTAGAATTAAAAACCAATAAAAACTACGTTGCTTTTTTGTTTATTGTGATAAATTTTATTTCAATGGCTATAAAACTCTTGTCCGACGAAGTGATAGAAATGATTTTTGAAAAAAGAAACGTCAGTATTGAAGATGTGTTTCATTGTGTCTCCACGTGTAAGAGATTACGCAGTATCAAACTAACCAATAAGTTTTGGAAAAAAAAATTTTATCAGAGGTATATCTTTTTATTTATAATTTTCTTATATTAACGTTAATTTTACACTCAGTTGATTTTTGTCATAGACCCTTGAACTACATATATACTAACTGGAATGCGCACTATTGCTATCTAGACAAAGATAACATGAATCGGGGTTTTCTGTCGTTTTTCTCGTCTTATGCATGGTGAAAATAAAGTACGCTCATTGAGTACGCTTAAATAAACGCTTCAATAAGCTTTAATGAACTAAAATAACAATCAAATAATGTATAATATAAATAATTAATATCATAATTATGTGAATATCAAAAAAGAAAATAATTCATATCTACAGAAACATATTTTATTCAAAATATAACCACGTTTACAATTATATTTAGATTTTCTAAATGTCTATTTATTATTATATATTTATATATATGTATTTATATTTATTTTATACTATATTTCTTTATTAAATTTATTATTATTTTTATTTATTTATTTATTTATATAAAATAAATAAATATATATTATAATTATATATTTGTAGGAAAATGCAGAATACGGGTAAAAAAAAGTTAAATAAAATGACTCCAATGTTTGAGTAATTATATATATATATATATAATAGTATATAATTCGTATGACCGTAAAGTTTCCGTACAAATATTAATTAAGCGGAATAGGCGGAAGATTGCGAAGACACAAAAGATCGGTCGTTCACGTCGTCGGTTTCTCGTCTTCTGAAAATCGTTAACAGTTCAAAAGTCTCCTCGACCTCTCGTCAGACGACAATATGCGCAAGAAGAGACGACAAAACACGCAACACAAATACAAAATATGAATAAAAATACAGATTTAAAATATAACGTTCGATTAATTTTTCTTTTTCCCCTACAATATCAAGGTCAACGTAATTGGCGTGGACTGAATAACATTCAAAAGGTTAAATTAGCTGTTGGTCTTTGTTGTTAGATTTTAGCTGTTGGTCATTGTTTATTAAAAAGTTGTAAACAACAACAGTTTCAGTTATTTATTACAATGAATATGCTTTTCTTATTATATATTTTCTCATTGATATATATTTTCAATATTTTTATAATATACACAGACACACACACACACACACACACACACACACACACACACACACACGCACGCACGCACGCACGCACGCACGCACGCACGCGCACACACGCACGCACGCACGCAGGCACGCACACGCACACACACGCACACACACGCATACACACGCACACACACGCATACACACGCACACACACTCACACACACTCACACACACTCACACACACACACACACACACACACACACACACACACACACACACACACACACATACCCACTAAAAACCTGACGACAGTCCTACCCGGCAGCTTGATTGTGAGTGGGCCATGGAGTCGCGCAAGCATTCTACCAGGGCCCACTCGCGCCAATCCCCCCAGATGTTCGGCGGGGATTTCCTACCATGATGCGCCACTGACTAGTGGCGCACCATCGGCAGCGCTGCGGGACCACCTCGCAGCGCCACCGCCTTCCCTAGGGTCAAGGTGCAATGAGGGGTGAGTGTTCCCTCCTTGACTCCCGAGAGGGACGGGAATGATTTTCCCGTTTCTCTCCATTTGGTCGCGTGGTCTGGCGACCCAAATGGGGCGAGGGGGGTTTAAGACCCCCCGTGTTTACGGCCCCGTGGGGGAGAGGGGGACATGACTATGTCATGCCTCTTCTTGCTCCCCCACAGCCCCTTTATCTCCCCCCCTCCGCCGGCCCGTGGCATCCGAAACCACGGAGTTCTTTCTCCGCGTTTTTCCCATCCATGTTTTGACGCACTCTTAGCACCCTTCTGACTCACGCGGGGGTTGTGAGTCCTAGGACCCGACAACCACACCGGGATCACCTTCAGGGTGAGCCCCCCCACCACGGCAAGGTGGTGCGTCATCGGAGGGGGGAATCCACTCTATCCTATCCTATCCTATTCTTATGTACTTTAAGTACATTGTTCACCATTTATTGCTGATAATATGGCGTTGCTTTGTATAATATTTGAACATTTTTTATCTACATTTTAGATGTCCTTCTGTAAAAGAAAAGTATAATATGGAGAAATGGGAGGAAATGTTTGATAAGTCAGATGTTAAACAACAAATAAAAATAAGTCTAATTTATGTAAAAAAACTGCAGAATTATGTATCTGTAATGGCAAAGAATAACTTATCGCCTGATAAGAAAAAAAAATTGGAACGTCTTCTGCATTTCATAGCCAAGAATTCAAAATCTCAGATTTATTATTTTGTTATAGAGGAGCTAAATAGAATCGTGTCTACACAATCGTCACGGTAGAATTCAATAAATTAAATATTAGTATTATAAATGTTAATGCAATTGTACATTCTGAATGTGTAAATATATTTTAGGGAACCCAGTTGCGATATAACAAGTGTATCTAACTTTGGCATAATTATTCGATGTCTAAAACAATATCGCTTAAAGTACGAGCGATATAAATTTATAAATATGCCACAAGAAAAACAGCTTTTAGAACGGTTACTTACTATTGTAGTACAATATTTTGAACTACATGTATCTATTTTTGCTATAAAAACGTATTTAGATAATATTACGGAAGAAGTGTTATCTCGCGTTAAAACAAAATATCCTGCACATTCAATATTTTCGACATCTTTTGATTGGAGAAACAATGATATCAACAACAATGTCTGGGATGAGACAGAAGTAGAACAAATTATGTGTATACTTGAAGAATTTGTATGTTATGAATTAAATGATGATAAATTAGAGCAACTATTGGCAACATTAAATCTAAAAAAGGACTATATACATGACGTAAGTTTTAGATTATGTTAAATTATAATTATTAATAAGTTTGTTATGCGCTATGCGAGTATAACTATGTTTTTATATCTTATAAAACAAAAAAACATGTTCAATAGAATTTTATTAACATAATTTATATGTTGATATAGATAACTTGTTTTGAAAATTTTTGCTATGTACGAGTTATTATTGGTTATTGCATAGCCAAAAGGCTTGGCATACGCTGCGGTCTGACGGTAACCACCATGGACACGGAAGAAGAAAGTATTGCCATTATATGGAAATCAAGATAGTAAGTATAATTTTAATATAATTTTTCAATCTTTTTTATTTTGAAATTAGTATGAATTTTTTTAGTAATAATAAATAACTCAAACAGTTTTATTATCTATTCAGTAAATTTCGATATGTATTTCACCAACGACATCACATATGTCATAACAGAAATTTCAGCATTTTAATTTATACATTTGATCACGGACTTGCATTTGATCCAGAACATGTGGCGTAATTTCCGCAATTGTTCCTGCGATTCTATACCTGACATAGCACAAATCTGATTTTATATTTTTCACGTTGAACGAGGATTATAGATATCTGTCCGACCAACCATTAGACGCAATTAACTTTATTCAACGACGGTTTAATGAGCTCTTTTATGATGACACTTGACAAATGTTATGTATCTTAACATTATAATAGAAAATGAATTATCGCCTTTTCCAAATTTGTAAAAATTCCAATAAAATATAAAAATTCCAGTGAATATCGTTAAAAAAAGACGCCTCAATGTAAATGACTCCTTTATACATTAGTCAGAGAGACAAAAAAATACATATATTATAGTTGTGTTCTTACGAGAATGGGCTATGGAGGAGCCATTCTATTCTCGATATATTATATTTCAATATTTCAAATATATCGTATATTCTATAAATCTCGCTTTTGAGGCATAAAATGTATCATGAATATAATATAATACTTATAAATTTTATATACATATATAACGATACATATCGTTCAAAAAATTGCATATTCTTTGTATTATTAGCGAAATTATATCGATTTCATAAATTGTGCATAAAGTCTAATTTACAAAGTTACATGCAAATATTGCAAATTCCTTTCGACATGGGCGTCCGCATAGAAAGACTTGCCTTCCCTTTAAAAAATAAAAAAAATACACAAAAAATCATTCTCAATTTACCTACCTTGTCGCGGTGAGAAAGCTTTAATACTAAAAAGTGTATAAATAGCAAAGCACACACGCACGCATGCACGCACACATATATGTACACAATGTGTCTCATCAAAAATAGTTACCTCCTTTTCTAAATTAAAAGAAATAAACTTACATAAATATATTATAAAAAATAGGGTTTAAACAAAACTCTATTGTGTGCATAGTGATTATCTTGTAAAAGGTATCTTGTTGACAAAGATTTATGTATAATAATAATGTAAATATATATTTATATTTTGATATAATAAAAGTCGTAGCGATGTTTGAAATGAATACAGTGTTTTGATTTTATATAAATATTTTACGTTTTATGTGAATTTTATTTTTGGTTTGAAATATCATGGGCGATATCAATATTTTTTCGCTTTCGGGCCTGCGATATAACCAACTGCTGACTCGCGTGTTATAGTTTCCTAATCAAGTGGCAACATGATGTCAATCTCTAATGAACGAGTCAGAAGTTGGGCATGTCCCAGGACTAAAAGTGAAAAGGTATAGACATTGCTTGTAATACTTCATTAACCCGATAAAACTTATATGACATACAAAATATTTACATGAAATCATACATTATTATATTCATTCCAAACAGCTACTACAACTTTTGATTATATCGAAATATTCATATTTTATTATAAAAAAATTATGCACACATCTTTGTTTGTCACAGATAGTTTTCGTAAATAATTACTATGCTCACAATAAAGTTCAGTTTGAACTATTTGATGTATGTTATTTTTAAAATCTATTTTTTTAGTGATAAAAAGGAACGGCTATTTTTTTATGGGACACTGTATATAAATGTATACATACATATGTATACATTAATAATCAACTTATGTATACATATATATATACATAAGTACATATATGTATACATAAGTTGATTATTCTGTAAGTATGCCGTTATTCTCGCATTCGTCAATCGAATTATAATCGGAACAGATCAGTTCACGTATTGTATTTTCGCAATATTGTCTGTGTAGTTTACTTTTATCTATTTATTTATTATATTTTTCGCTTGTGAAATTTTGGAATGCCATAAAACCTCGCGCTAAAATAAAATCTTGCAGGCGAAAAATATAATAAATAAACGAATAATCGCATCGGTTCAGTGCGCTTGTCGGTTTTGAATAATCCCACATAGCATAAGATCTCCGTAGAACATCCTGATTTGATCGAAATAATTATCCAAACAATATAAATAATAAATCATCCATAGAATTTCCTGAGGATATTTCCATCTAACTAATAATTTTAAAAACAATACTAGAGACTCAAATAACGATAAAGAACAGGCATCATTTTTTACATTACCATATTTACCCGATATGATTGATAAGTTTAACAACATCTTAAAAGATACTAACACTAAATTAGCATATTTCAGCATTAACAAACTCAATTCCAATGTCAAAACACATAAAGATATTATCCCTACAAATTCCAGTACTAACGTCATTTATAAAATTGATTGTGGTGACTGTGATGATGCTTTTTATGTCGGACAGACGAGTAGGAAGTTATCAACAAGAATCAAAGAACATAAAAGAAATATTAATTGCAACATCAATAATCAGTCTGTCATTACCGAGCACAGACTCAACCACAATCATGAATTTAAATGGGATAACGTTAAGATCCTCAACAAAGAAACGATTTATAATAAAAGAATAATCTCTGAAATGCTTCATATAAAAAAACAACGCAATAGCATTAACTTACAAACGGATACAGAATGCCTACCGGAAATATATAACGATGTCATTAAAAATCTACCAAAACTTTGAAAGTCATACACAGAAGTAGATAAATATCTCAAACTGTTGATGTTTTCTATCATTTATATGTCAACCGTAACTCCGACAGGACACTGTTTTTTGAAAACGAGCTAATTGTATTGACATCACTTCTGACGAGATTTCTCAAAAAATGTAAGTTGTTTTAACGTATAACAATTTGTACTATTATGACCGATGCACTTTTATGACGAATATAATGGACTCACGTACTACATCTTAACTCTTGACATTTAATGACTCATAACTTTCAAATGTAATTTGCAATTTTAACACAGAATACTCAACTTTATTCAATATGACTCATACTCTCATTTTAACATGATCTTTACTTAATGATTATTTTATAATTAACGTCTGACAATCTCTTCTTCTTATTTCCATTGTTTGAGAAAGATCGTTAAACTTAAAAAACACGTAATATACGTACATAATATACGTACATAAATTGATAAATAATTAATATATTTTCATAATTTATGTAATTAAAAATTATCCGATTTATATCGTGTTTGATGTCATTTTAATCGCAAAAATCTCATTAATCCATTATAATTATTTTTCGGCCGATAAAATGCGAAATGTTAAAATTTTATTTTCTATGCTAAGATAAAATACGATACGAAAGACCGGAGATAAAGGAAGGCTCGCGAGCGAGGCTTCGGAACTCTCTTTGATGTTGGCCGTCTCGCTTGCTCCTTACTCGTTCTCTCTCTCTCGCTTTCCTCGAGCTCCCGCATCGAAGGTCTTTAAAGAGCTCGCTTATCTATAAAATGTAAACATGCAATAAAATGAAAATTAAAAGTTTTATTTCGCATTTTATCGACTTGTAAATAATTTTAATGAATTAATGAGATTTTTACGATTAAAAGGACACCAAACATGACATAAATCGGATTATGTTTAATTAATATGTATGGTTAATCTAATTCAAAATTATCTCATTTATGTTGTGCTTATGTCTTATATGTATATCAGTGTCATTTTAAGCGCAAATGTCTTGCTAATCCAATAATTACTTTTAACAAAATATTAAATAAAAGTTATTTCATTTTATTTCCTATTATAAAATTTTATATATATCTATATCTATATATATATATATATATATATATATATATATTGTGTCAGTTTATTAGTACACATATACATCACTTAATAATAAAGTACGAAACATTATTGCGTATAATCTTGTTTTTCGTTTTGGTAATATTTATTGAAGTAATATACACATATATATTTTATTAAAATACTTTTTTATTGAAATTATTAGAACATTAAATTTTATGTGAAATAAAATATGCATTTTAATTCTATATATACGTATATATTACTTCATAATATATGCTAAAGTGGAAAAAGATCACGCAACTAATAATATCTAATAAAACATATTAATAAATCTATTATATGTTTCGTACTTTAGAGATCCACAGTTATGGATCTAGCACGGACACGAACCACAATTTGTGGATCTAGCACGGACTCGAACCAATCGGTCGTTTTATCGTGGCACTGGAAAGTGGATCAGCCACGTAGTTCCGAAAACTCAATTGTGGATCCAGTTAGCGCCACTGTACGGCGGGGAAAAAGCGTTCCCTAAAAAACGGGAGCATGACCCCTCTCATTCTTCTCTCTGATATAAGCAAAATCTAGGGAGTTAGCAGTCTAGTATTATATAGAAGTCTGTGCTTTTTAATCACAGACTTCTATATATAACTAGACCGCTAACTCCGGCAAAATACATAACCCCGAAAAGTATGTACAAAACTTATGAGTAAGAAATTAACCAATTACAATTGACTTTAGAGAAGAATAATGAATATGATTGGTTCATTTCTTACGACTTAAGGCTTATTACAGCTATTGTAGACTCGGCCTTATTCTTCTCGCATGTTTGCGACATACATTATACATTAAACGCATTTGCACAGTCTCATTGGCTGCGTTCAGCAGAGAAAAGAAATCAGTGAGCGCTTAGTGATTCTTTATTGTGATTGGTTCTTGCATTTAGATCTTTGTTGAATCTAAGTCAGAAACCAATCACAATAAAAAATCACTAAGCGCTCACTGATTTGCTTTCTCTGCTGAACGCAGCCAATGTTTTGTTGAAGCGTGATTAAGATTATTCAAGTTATAAAATTTCAGAATATATATATAAAATAAAGCATAAAAAAGAAAAATATAAAAATAGTTATATTTTAATTCGAGATATTAACACTCGAAATATTAAATAAAATTAACAATTATAATTTTTATTTAATTTTTTTTAATATCTTCATTAATATATGAGATTAAAATGCTGATATAAAGTATGTATAATTTATTTATTTTAAAACTCCTTTTATAAGTTTACAAAGTTTTATTTTGCCTGTTTTTTTAATCTGTATTTTATATTTTCAAAAAGATACTTATTCCATTCTTCGCAACAATAAAATATCAATTCTGGTTTTATATTAACGCGCCATATGTTTAACTAACATGCGCAATATACATTTCCGGACATTGTAGAGAGAGAAGTACTAAAAAGTATGTTCCTCTTTCTAGCCTCCCTCGGACGCTATTTTACTGCAGAAACTATAGCAATCGCTAATCCATATTTATAAGGTCTATGACTAAAACTATGCCATCATTAAAATCTGATAATAATAATATTATTGAAGAAAATTTGGACAGAGAGATATTAGAGAATGAGTTATATTTTATAAATGATGTAAGCGATGTACAGAGTGAGCATTTAGTAAATGAAAAATATACTTCTTCAACTTCAGGTTCATCTTTTAAAAGCAATTTAAAAGCATTGGCATTAAAACACAAAATTAGTCATTTAGCCTTTTCTGATCTTTTAAAATTATTAAAAACAAGTGACATTTTCTATTTCTCGTTCTATTTCTCTATCGCATCCACTTACGGGCAAACATAGGACTTGCCTCTTCTATATATAATATGTCTATGATAAAAAACAAACCTAGTGAGTTCCCTGAACGCAGCCTAATGCTGGATTCACACTGCGTCCGATATCCGACGTGTATTGTCCGATATCCAATGATAGAGCTTGTTTTTTAGGAATTTGAGCTAGAGATATTTTAGATAGCTCTGTTATTGGATATCGAATGTCGTATATCGTATCATCGGAGTGTGAATTCAACATTAGTGCTCAATGAACGCTTTCTACTGCGTTCGAAAACATCACTCGTATGCACACATATCTGCCCCTGTTCAATTTTCAATAAGTGACAAAGATAGAATAATACCATAGTATAACTAGTATCATAGTATAACTAGTAGGGGCATTCCGAGCTTTTTCGGGGTTTGCGTCGATCGGTTCTGCGTATCCGCCATGTTTTTGGGAGGAACCAATCAGACAATTATTGTATATGTGGTAGTGTGAAATCTGTGAGAGTGCATCACAGAGGTAACAATATTATATATTTGTGAATATAAAACTATAAATTATTTTTATTTCTTTTATTTTTTACATAATTTTGTAACTTTTTCTTAATTTTTTAAAATTTATAAAATTTGTATACATTCTTTCACGGTATAAATGTAACGCAGATTCTTTGAACGATTGATATGAATATTAGTCCAAAAACATGACGAAATACCACGTGATCAAAGACAAAAAGATCAAAGTGCCGACAAAAAGTGCCCCTACTAGTTATACTATGCTAGTAAGGAATCTGCGTTACATTTATGCCGTAAAAGAAAGGTATAAAAATTTTATAAATTTTTCAAAAATTAAGAAAAAGTTACAAATTTATGTAAAAAATAAAAGAAATAAAAATAATTTATAGTTTTATATTCACAAATATATTATAGTGTTACCTCTGTGATGCACTCTCACAGATTTCACACTACCACATAGACAACAATTGTCTGATTGGTTTCTCCCAAAAACATGGCGGATGCGCAGAACGGATCGACGCAAATTCCAAAAAAGCTCGGAGTGCCCATACTAGTTATACTATGATAATACTTTGAATGAGCGAGCGTAGTTCTCGAACGCACCCTACTACTAAATGCACTCTATATATATATATATATATATATATATATAGATATAGATATATATATATATAGATATAGATATACATATCATACATAAAAGATCCGTCTGTACTCTGGAACACTCTGGAACTTGGAACTCTGGATCCCACTGGATCCATGATCCGTCGTCCGTATATTATTTCACGAGTTGGTGTGGCCGAAAAGAAAACGGAGAAATCGTGCATATATTTCTAAAAGTCTCGAAATTACTTGGGTATGTGTGTCCGAATCAAATGATATCATTCGTAAAAATGTTAGGAAAGTTATTGTTTTTTTTTTTTTTTTTTTTGCGAGTCGAAATCACACATCAATCCTAACCTCTGTGTAAGACACGCGCCTCAGATCATTATCGTACAATTTTACGCGCACGCGGATCCTGGCGGCTTGACAGCCGGCCGGTTTGACAGCTCAATTTTTGTCGCGCGATTTTACCTACCTACCTCGAACGTACATCTTACTTTCTCGCTTTCGGAGTCTCTTCGATCATTTTTCTATCCACATCCATGGGCTTTTTGTTTACTGTCGTCGCTACTTTGAGGTTAGATCATCGCGTATAATTCGTGCGTATAATGATTTATATCGATGACAAGAATCCTTTTTGTGCTTATTAGTAAAATGTTTCCCTTTGACATGACTTTAACATGCTTAAAAGTCATTATCAATAAAAATCCATGTTTTTTTTTTAACAATTTGCTCTCATATTTTAACCGAAATGTAATTGCGTGTTGCTTTTGTTGAAATTTACATATTGAAATTTTAATTAAAATTTTAATTAAAATACTTTTTTTGTTAGTAGAAATTTTTATTGTTTTCTTCTTCGAGAAATGCGTTTATTATGCAACAATTGATTTACACACATCCACATACACATGATTTTTGTTATGAGATATAGATTTTTCCATTGGATTGATTATGTTTTCACCAGATTTTTATATATTTATGTATCTATTGAAGCTTTATTTATGCATTAATTTATATATTAATATAGTGTTTATATATGTTAATTTTATATATTATAAAATTTTTAATACAAAAAGTTTGTTATATGAGATTATTGCAACAAAACTCTTTAAAATAGAATTTAAAATACTTATTGTTATTTACAGATAAATAATGGCAAATGCAGAATCACTTGCAGAAGTAACTGACGTTGTACAAATTCTTCGACAATGGGAAGAAGAGCATAATTCACCAATGTACGACCCTATTCCAGTTCTTCAGAGATTAGCAGATATAATAGAACTTGAAACAGAGAATTATATGAAAATGGATCCAGATCCGTTTGATGAAAGGCATCCTTCACGCACTGATCCAGAGTGTAATTTTGGGCATATATTAAAAGTTTTATTCAGGAAGGATAACTTTATGACAAAGGTATTGCTCTTTTATATACACAAACCAACATTTATAGAGTATTTTCAAAATAGTTTGTTGAAATATTTTGTCGAGTCTTGTATAATTTATCTGATTTTTTAATCTGAATAAAATCTATAACGTAAAATAAAAAAATATACAATACATTTTTATACGAACAATTTTTTATATAATATAAACAATCCTATTAATTATATAATTTGGACACGAAATTTGTAATTAGTAATATTTTTATTATCCCCACCACAAGCACTTTAAAATTTTAATACTTTTTTATTATATGATTGTTTTAATAACATATTTATTTACAGTTAATAAATGACTATTTGAGGGACACATACTGGTCTCGTGCAGGAATAACTGGAAGAGATGTCAGAAAATTAAATATCGCTGCCTGCCGTTTGATGCTAGACATACTTCCAGGATTAGAAACATCAGCGGTATTTCAACCAGACATGGAGGGCCTTATACACAGATTATTCTCTTGGTCAGAGAAAAGTGTCGAACCATTACAGAGCTACTCGACCGGTCTTTTGGCGGCTGCCATGGAAGTGCAAGACATTGCTACAGGATTTAGGGATCAAAACGCCAAGATGGTACCGTTAATGTTGCAACGGTTGCACAAGTTGCAGCAGAAAGCGCACGAGGATCGTCAGCAGAAAGCGCACGAGGATCGTCAGAAGAATGCCAGACCGTTCGCTCATTTCGGACAGGATAGGAACTGTATTGTCGATCTCGAGGACAAAGCCATCCCTGGGAAACACAAAGCCCGAGAGAAATGGAGGAGAAACGGAATTGTAAGGAAGCAGGAGCCTTCCTCCGACGAGGACGACTCCACGCACAATTCCGATGATATGCCAGCCGCGAAGAAGAAGAGAAGCAACTCCGGTTGCGAGACGCCTGTGAAAAATAGCGATTTGTATCCCGAGATCATGTCCCCGCCTCTGTCCGTTCCAAAAACCGCGAACAATTCTGTTAACTCGGCGGTGACGCCATCCAAGCAGAGCGGCTTACAATTCTCTTCGAGGATCGCGAACGTACCGGCATCCGCCAGATGCAATCTGCAAAAAATGTCCAATCTGTGTCAGAACTCCAGCACGTTGCTGGAGGGAAACTCGAATTCGTCCTGGGCCGAGATGGAATCGTACGTGATCGGTAACGTACAGATGTATCCGCCTACTCTGGCGACCCGACAGATGTTGATCCTACGCTACTTGACACCCATGGGGGAGTATCAGGAATTCCTCGGTCACGTGTTCGAGCATAGCGCTCTGGACTTGATATTGAAATATATCAACGTGCGAGAGACCAAAGACAGCAGGCTCGCTTTCGAGGCCCTCAAATATCTCGCGTCCCTGCTGTGTCATAAGAAGTTCTCGATTGAGTTTCTCAACGTCGGCGGTTTACAACGGCTGTTAGACGTGCCGAGACCGAGCGTCGCAGCAACAGGTGTGTCTATATGTCTGTATTATCTCGCGTACTGCGAAGACGCTATGGAACGAGTGTGTCTATTGCCAAAACACATAATATCCGATCTTGTAACTTATGCCTTGTGGTTACTGGAACGCAGTCACGACTCCGGACGATGTCATGCGACTATGTTCTTTGGTTTTTCTTTTCCATTCAAAGTCATTTTGGAAGAGTTTGATGCACAGGATGGCTTGAGAAAATTATTTAATGTGGTAAGAAAAATATTACATATTATTAACTAGTGTTTATAATTACTGTAAAATGAACTCTGCATTATTTTCTTTTTTATTTAAAAGAGAACTGTCAAATTTTATTCCAAAAGAGATAAAATATATAAATATAGACTTGAAAATTATTTTTTCTGTTGTATTATGACAAAAACGAAAATATATTTTTATTTTACAGATATCTACATTACCGATTTTAAACATTGAAGAAGAATCAACTATAAATGATGATGAAGAATGTGCATCGAGGCAGATTGTACGACATGTGGCTGTTGCTTTGAAAAGATACATGGAAGCACATTTACATATGAAAGCCGAACAATTACAACGGGCAGAAAATGTTAGAGCTGAACGTGATACATGGCAGCCTTCGTTACCACCTTATAAGGTAAAATATTTTATGTAATTATGCATTTAATTTTAATTGCAATAATTTATCAATATCTCTCATATATATTTGCTTTTTAATTCTTGACAGTTTTGAACACCTTGTATAAAAATCTGTGTATTAAGTACACATATGAGTAATAATATTCATATAATATATTGCGTCAAATTTTTCTATATCAATCTATGTTTGAAACTCGATTAGTAAATTATTATTTCATAACTTTTTAATAAACAATAAATGCTAAAATAACTAAAACTTTTTTTAGAAGCCATTTGTAAATATTTTACATTAAATTAAACATTTACCATTCTTGAAATGTCTATTCTAGGCATGTAAACTTAGCAGCGAAGAAGTTCAGGCAAAAGTGGAGCTCCTTCAAGAATTAATGTCAGTCAGAGCAGTGTGGCCACCGGTGGAAGAACTTCATCGTTTGGGTGGTATCACATTGCTCTTACAAATCATAGCTTTTGCTCGTGAATGGAATTACAGCGGACGGTAAGATATATATACAACACATGTACATTAAGAAAAAAAATGTCAAATTATTTTTATAATTTATAGAATCTCTTTTACGTTGTAATCAGCGTGCGTAATTATAATTAAAATTTCTAAATAATTGATATTTTTAGAGTACATGCCACTTCCAGTGCGGAGACAGTTCGTTCATGTTTGGACGTAATTGCAATTTGTTCCGTTGTACCTAAAGTTATGTTGCTGCTGTGCGAAAGAGTCGATATGCCAGACATGTCAATGACAATGGCGATTAATCTTTTGCTAGCTGCGGCTGAATGTGAAATTATTGCGGATGCTGATGTACAAAGAGCAGCGCTTAGAGCCGTAATTAATTGTGTGTGTGCTCCCATAAACAGAGTACGTTTTTTCCCTCAACATTTTTATTTTTTTATATTTTTATACTAATAAAACGCTAACATTTAATAACTATTTCAAGGTCGGAGGAAATGTGGCCAGATATTCCATAACTGGGTCTGCTAAGAAAAAAGCGAACATGCACAACAGTGAGGAATTAATACAGAAAGTATGGGAGAGTGTTAGGTCAAACAATGGAATAATGGTATGTTTGTGCGACTGAATATGTTTTATAAATTATTTTAATCGCGTAATTTACGTAAAAATGATTTAAATTAAAATTAAAAAAGAATAAAATTTTTATGATATAGGTATTATTGCAATTAATGATGGTGAAAACACCCATCACCGATGCCGATAGTATACGTGCGTTAGCGTGTCGTGCGTTAGCTGGATTAGCACGTAGCGAGAAAGTTAGGCAGATTATTAGCAAGCTACCAATGTTCACAAATGGACAAATTCAGTCGCTTATGAAAGATCCTATTTTGCAAGAGAAACGACAGGAACATGTCACTTTTCAGAAATATGCTCTCGAGTTAATGGAAAGAGTTTCTGGTAAAGCAAAACCAACAGGTGCAGAATATGAAATTTCCTTAGTTAGTTTACATAGGGTAAGCTATGTTTCATTTACATATACATATAAGATATTTCAAAGTAGTACATTTTTTATCTTTTAAATGAATTCTATAGACAATTTGAACAAGAAAAAAATGGAAGGATATTTTTCTTATAATTTTGAATATATTTCTAAACGAAGAAAATGTATTATTTTTACAGGCGAATGTTGTAGCACAAACAAGAATACAATATAATGAACAACAACTTAATCAATTAATATATCAGCATCTCATTTCAAAAGGTTTGATTGAAACGGCTAACACATTACATAGAGAAGCAAATTTGGAATCGTCAGCAATTATGAGATCTGCGATAACATATCAACCATTTACATACCGAAATCCTACAAATGTAACTGTGAGTAGTTTAAAGTTTTGAAATTAATAAGATTTGTTTTCACAATATGAAATGCATAATAAATATGCATTACACTTTTTTTTATAATTATAAGATAATTCGAATTTTATTTTTTATATAAAATACATAATATATTACACGAATATATTAAAATATATATGTATTTTTTTTATTATGTCATTGTTATATTTATTTTTTTATGTCTTAGCCAAGAAATAGCTTTTCTCCTGGTGCTCCTGTTAACTTGTACAATACAAGCAGATGTACACAAAGAGAACCCAGAAGTAATGCTACTCCCACATCATCATCTCGATTTATATCCCATACAGGTACATGCACTGGTTCACCATCTGTGAATAATAACATTCGATTAAAACTTACAGACTGCCTAAATCAAAATGTTATTTCGAACAATGTGAATCAACCAATTAAACTACAAATTAATCAGAAGTAAGTTATACTTTTTTTCAATATATATATTTTTTTATATTAGCTGTTTTTTTAATTTTTCTAATATTATCTATTGTAGGAAATCAATATCGTCCGATAGACAACTTCTAGTCATCCCAACTAGTTATCAATCTATGACTCAACCAATTAGTTGTAGATCTTTACAAAAACAGATATCCAGAGATCCTGGAGGCGGTGGAGGGCCTGGTGTAGCTACTTCCAATGTATCTGTTACTCTTGATTCTATTATTACGGAATATTTAACTAATCAACATGCTCTTTGTAAAAATCCTATGGTAACATGTCCACAATTTAATCTTTTTGAGTAAGTAGTAAAATATATTCAAATATATCAATTTATATATATAAGAAAAGTTGCATATTTATAATTAATTTATAAAATGTGATTATTTTGATTGTTAAGATTATAAATAAAATAATTAATGTATATTATTGTAGGCCACATAAGTGCCCAGACCCGTGTACAAAAAATTCTTCACCTACGAATATAACAATGAGATTAATGAGGCGACCATTTGGAAATGATAGTAAAACATTAGATAGAAGATGCATTTACAGCCGCTTCTGTCCTGTAAAAACTTTTCGGCCTACTGACGTAGGAGGAATATTCACTTGTTGCACTTTCTCGGTAAATTTGAACTTGTTATTCTAAACCAGATCTAAAAATCAGATTCTGCTACTTTATGTACATCTTTTTTTAATTGTACCTTTGAATGCACAGCCTTGTACAAAATATCTCATTTTGGGCACCCATGCTGGAGACATCAAAATGTTCAATATTCATACAGGCATGGAGGAGGCAACTTATCAATGTCACGAGTCATATGTATATCATATAGAATGTAATAAACGTGGTAATCTTTTGTTGACATCAACCGCTTGGAGAAGTCCTATGTCGGCGCTCTGGGACATAGGGGCGTTTTTCGAAATGAAACTACCTTTAGAAAACGAAGACTATGTTGAATTCGGAAAGTTACAAGACAGAATAATTGGCACGCAAGGAGAAAGCGCGACGGTAACTTTAATTGCATATTAATTGCATTTTATATCAAATTTAACAGTTGTATTATATTTTGAAAAAAAAATCCTTATAAGATTTTATGCATTTTACGTATCTTTCTTTCTGTTATAGATATATGATATAGGAACTGGAAAATTATTAACAACTTTGACACCATCAATTTCAAATCAATACACTAAGAATCGTGCAACTTTTAGTATGAATGATGAATTGGTTCTTAGTGATGGCATATTGTGGGATGTTAATTCGGGCAAGGAAATCCATAAATTTGATAAATTGAATCAAACATTAAACGGAGTTTTTCATCCGAATGGAAACGAAGTTGTGTCTAATACCGAAGTATGGGATTTGAGAACGTTTCACTTACTTAAGACAATTTCTACTCTTGATGAGATGGAAGTTATTTTCTCGCCAGTCAACAATATTATATACGCAGTTGCATTAGATACGCAAGAGGCTGAGAATGATTCTCATTATGTGACTTCTTTTAAAACTCTAGATGCTTTAGATTATAGTAATATTGGTAAGAGAAAGAGAAAAATCTCTTTACATTATTACAATTTATAAATAGTAAAATTTTATATTTTATTCTATAAATAATTTATTCTCTCTATAAATACAATTTACAGCAACTTGCGATGTAAAGAGAGGAATTTATGGCCTTGCGTGCAACAAATTTAATGACCAGATTGCCATAGTGGAGAATATAGGAGAGTTCTCGAGTATACAGGAATCATGTGTTAGATTATATGATGTTGGAAGACAAAGAGACGATGAGGATGAAGCTGATGAGGATGATGAAGAGGAGGATCTTGATGCCAGTGATGATGATGGTTCCAATTCTGCATCTGATGATAATAATGCAGACGGTAAAAATTGATATTTTATTATTTGCTAAAATTAATGGTGTTTTATAAGCATTATATTATTATCGAATTTTTAAATTAAACTATATGTATATATATAAGGTGGAAGGGATATACTTAAAGTGTTACAAGCTGTGATCTCTGAAATCATATATTATAGTAAAAATACTTTAGAGGTATTATTAGAATAAAAATTATTTTATTTAAAGGTAGGGAAAAAGATAGGGATATTAGTTTGACTTTGCATGAAAATACCAAATGTAAGAGTCAATTTAATTTTTTTTTTATTTTATTTTAATTTATAAGATGACTTTAATTTTTTATATAAATTAGTTCTTTGTACTGTTCGGCGTAAAAAGCGTTATAAGATGGGATATAGTTTATAAGATATTTTAGACTTAGACTTTAATTTGCATTTTATAATTTTACATAAACTATGAAATACCTTTTAAATATTCATTTTTAATTATTTTATCTCACTACTTTCATGCACAAAATAATGAGAGGAATCGATTTGTGGTAAAATACTTAGGATGGTTTCACTTAAGAAAAATAAGTTGATTTGACCTTCACATGACTTTGAAAAATGACTGATTAAAATTCAGGATTATCAACTTTTTTTCTTCTTCAAAACTATAAATTTTGTCTGAAATATTTTTTGGAACGACGTTAAATTATGGAGAAAACACTTTAAATGCCTCTTTCCACCATGTATATGTAACATTTAAACTGGAGACTAGAATTTATTTACATATTTTAATAAAGCAGATGGTGATAATGCAGATGCTGGTGCAGAAGACAACGGTAATGATAATGATCAGAATGACAGGGAAAATAACGATGGCGACGATGAAGATGATGGAGATGGAGACGATTCTGGCGATGATAGTGCGGATTACGATCCTAGTGTCGACATTCATGACCTCTCCGATGATTTTTCTTTATCTGACATGGACGATTTGGAGATATTTTTTTCGTGAATAATCATTGATAATCCCCTGTGTAACACACACACACTTACACACACATACACAACATACATGCGCGCGTGCACACAATACATATATAAAATAAGTATTATAAAAAAAAATTTGATTACAGTGTATATCATTATTTGCACACTCTTTAAATGTATAAATATTCAATTGATTTAATGCTGTAATTTGAATACTTCTGTTCGTTTTACACGGAGGATATAAATATGTGTCTATACTTTTAAAATTACAGATGTAATTGATTGTAAATGATTATTACCAGCTTTTGGTTTGATTATTGAATAAAAACCTGTTATATATTCTTTTCAATCAAATCTTAAATATACGTCTATAATGATCCAAAACAGTAATACGACGCATACACGAATGCTGTCCATCTTATGCGTGTATTTATAGAGATAAAACACTTGAAAAAAATGTTTAGGATATCACGCGATGAATTATAAAAATTACAAATTAAATTAATTAAAAACTAAATAAAATAAAAAAAATTACAATAAAATTACGGTATTCTTTAATTTTTTTGACGGGTTTTGGAGACGAAGAGTACTATAGAGAACTTTGAGATAATATATTTATTTCTTATTAATATGGAGTTTTTCATCAACAATAACAGTGTAGCAGTAGGCGTAACAAGAGAGACGAGGTAGGTAGGTTACGAGGAACCTATCCTAATGTCGTACGCCAACAAGTCACCGCGATTGGAGGGGATCGTCGGTTTTTTTTTTTCCTTTTTATTAATGATCCTTTTTTTCTATAACGCTTTACACGACGTCGACCGCTATCATTGATTGATTGATTGATTGATGAGTCGATGAATATTTATGCGCAGAATATTCAATTTACGTATTTACGAGATTCTTACATGTGAGAGAAACGAAATTCACTCGCAGCCTGTCCAGCGTGACTGATTAAGCTGTCACTTTGCAAGTAAGTATGCGGTGTGAAAAAACAATGAGATACACGCCACGCGGTAACTCATTTGCAATTATACATTAAATGGAGAAGCCATGTTCTATATATTATAATTTCTTACGTTTAATTATTCCATAAAATTCTAATGCGTTACATTATATGTTATAGCCGATGCCTGCTTAGCAAGTGACAAATTAAGAATATCACATGTTGGAATGAAAACCGAGAGATCTTTAATACTGACGGCGTTTCAATCACAACGAGAAAAAAAAAATATATGCAACTCTCTAAAATTAGAAGAATTGAGGATTGCATTAAAAATGAAAAGAATAATTTTTAAAACTATATAATTAATGCTGTATATTTTTAACGAAGAAATAATGAAGAATTTTCATGGATATAGAAATAATTTTTGCAAAAAAAAACACATATGTTAAGTATAAATTGATACATTCTGTAGAAAAATATTTGATAACAGTACAGAAAGGCATTTGCATATTAATTCATCACTTAGCAGGATAAAAACCGGTTTATTAGACAATATCAAATAGTGGTATTATTTGGCAGGACTTTGAAATCAACGTAACAACAGTTCAAATTATGGCAGTGCTTTGTAGAATAATTTTATTGCCGGTTAGTGAATGAATTAATACGATGCCGTTAATCAATGAGGTGTAAACTGTGTGCGATTTGATTATTTAATTCAACTTTTCTCGAAACAATGAATTTTTCACTAATTGGTGTATATATGTCATATTTTGCTTCTCATTCTCACGCGTTTCCTTTTTTTGTCCTCTCCTCTATTACGTCTGTATTACTCTCTTGATGATACTCTAATTCGCAATTCTTTTTGCACAGATATATATACATTCGAATTGTATTTGTGTTCCTTCCTCGCATCGTCATCAAGCACAATGCGTCGGGAGAACTGTGATGGAAAGAGAAGAGCGAGAGTGCACTTGAAAATTCAAGATGAGTCTCGCAGAAAAAAATGCGTGATTCGTAAAAAAATAGGAAATCTTGCTTGTGCATTGTGTATATAGGCCGGCAATTCTAGATATCATATTTATAATAATAATAATATGCACACATGCGTGCATTGCAATGAGATAATGCAATGAGGTAAGCGTCTTCTTAAGAGATCAAAAACTCGAAAAATATTTCATAAATTATTGAAAAAAATATTTACATATTTTCTTAAACTATATACATATATATATATATATATATATATATATATATATATGTGTGTGTGTGTGTGTGTGTGTGTGTATACAAGGTGTCCCATTTTAATTCCTCCAGTCGAATATCTCCGAAAACCAAGCCTGGGAGAGAAAAATGTTTCAGGCAAAAGTTGTATGGTTTCGAGGGGGCCATAAGATGGTACTATTGGTCTGACCTTGAAGAGTCATTTGACGGTCACGTGAAGGTCACCTCAATTTTTTTAAATAGCACCCCCTATTTTTTGTCACATATTCTTGTAGCTGACTTCGAGAGCTTTCCAAAATACTATGATAAAATGTTTTTTCATTAAATACTTTTCGAGTTATAAGGCTTCAAAGTTGCAATATTTTGACATAAAATACAAGATATCTCCTAAAATATATTCATTCCTCGATTATCTTACTTTAATACTTTTATCCACAGAATAATGAGATGAATCAATTGGTGTAAAGAAAACACATAGTTATCTTTAAGAAAAAATCTGAATTTGCAACTAGCAGTTACACATTTTTACTTTAACATAATTATGTGTTTTAATTACGCCAATTGATTTGTCTCGTTATTCTGTGCATAAAAGTATTAAGGTAAGATAATCGAAAAATGAATATTTTACGAGATATCTTGTATTTTATGTCAAAATATTGCAACTTTGAAGCCTTATAACTCGAAAAGTGTTTAATGAAAAAACATTTTATCACAGTGTTTTGGAAAGCTCTTAAGATAAGCTACAAGAATATGCAAAAATATATAGGGTGTTCCATTTAAAAAATTCAAAATGACCTTCACGTGACCTTCATGTGACTCTTCAAGGTCAAACTAATAGCACCGTCTTATGCCCCCCTAGAAACCATATAAATTGTCTGAAATATTTTTTCGAATTTTCCGTATTTTTCGAGATATTTCACTGAAGGAATTAAAATGGGACACCCTATATATACAGGGTGACGAAGAAGCATAGAAATCCTGATAAATCTTAAAAAATGCAAGTTGTACGGAAAAAAAATCTAAGGCAAAATCGAGGGTCCGGCCATCTAAGGCATGATCTATTTATTTTTTTCATTTATTTCATATTTTATATTAAAAAGTATCATAACAAACTTTAAAATATGTATCTCAGGAAATTCTTAAGCAAAAGAAGTTTTATTATAGTATTTTAGAGAGCTTTCGAGATAAGCTACAACAATATGCAATTAAAAATAGGATGTTCCATTTAAGAAATTAAAGGTGATCTTCAAGCGACTATTCAAGGTCAAATCAATGACACCATCTTATGTCCCTCTCGAAACAATGTAATTTTTACCTAAAATATTTTTCTATAAAACTTATATTTTTCGAGATTTTTCAGAGTTTCCATACTTTTTCCTCACCCCGTGTATATACCTTGAAAATAATTCTTCAAACTTTCTGTACATTATTTTTCACAAGGAATAATCCAATAACAGGAAACAAGTGATACTACTCTAAATTATATATATAAATCTAAAGTTTGCTCTTCTTGAATTGTGTTCAATCTATAATATCATATGGCAATTATAAAATTGCAACTATTGAGACCGTTTCGGAAATTTAGAACTTTCTCAAACAAAAGACAATAAGTGCAGTTTGCTCTTATCTTTCCGTGCGTGTATAACGTGTGTAACTAATCAGGCTCTTGTTGGCGCACAAAGAAGTAGGGGGCTCGACCTTTAATTCAGTGCAATAGTGTTCCTTCAGGTATCTAGTAGAAGACACATATGTACAGGAGGATCCTTGAAGGATGCCAGGCTTTCCCGAGACGTTTACAAAAACGAAACACGTAATGAAAACAGAAAGAGAGAGAGAGAGAGAGAGAGAGAGAGAGAGAGAGAGAGAGAGAGAGAGAGAGAGAGAGAGAGAGAGAGAGAGAGAGAGCCCTACTGAACCAAATCGCCGGCAGAACCCACATGTTACAAAGAATTACAGCTTATAAATTAATTTCAATAAGTCTATCTTTGATTTCTTTAGGCGCGGGTGACTCTAGACTGGCCCCCTATGTTTGTATTTTGATCACTTCCTGAATTAATTGCAATACACACAGATTAAACGCTATAAAGAGTTTCCCTAAAAAAAATCCTTCTTACTTTTCAGAGCTTTTAAAGCGACAATATAATTTAAACCAGTGTCAGTACTCTTGATGTGTACAATCAAAAGAGATAAATTTCAGAAGATAAAGAGAGAGAAAGAGAGAAAGGAGCTGTTACCTTAAGTTAGTTGAGGTGCGTTTATGGAAAACTTTACGGATGGAACGACTAGTGCAATCATTCAGGAATCATTTCACTTTCATCGATCGTAGCTTTTGGCGCTCTTTTTTCATAATCGAAACTCTCTCTCGAAACTATCTAATCACGATCACTAACAAAGACAATGACATTCTTCTAGCTACCGGAGTGTCCAAGTGTATAGACTGCTCTAGTCTTGGCGGTCATGCTCGCTTCTCATTCCCGTTGAATAGTCACACATACACCTTCATACACACACACGGAGATATATATCTACTCTACTAACTCGAGGGATTTTTTTAGTCTGTAAGTTCTCTGAATACAATAGCATTTTCTACTAAGGAAACTATGTGAAACTAAATGTCTATGTATATATATATATATATATATATATGTGTATATATATATACTCTATTATATAATGTAATGTAGTGAAATATTCGAGTACAGTATTAGTACAGTACTAGTTAAGTAAAGTATATTTTTGGGCGGATACGACTAACTCCTCTAAGGCCTCGCTCATAAATCCTCCTTTTTTCTTTTTTTTTTTTAAAAAGTAATTAATTAAAATTTAGTCCCATACACATCCACACTCTACCATCTAATTGTAAGTCGAATAATAATAATAATGAGACTAGACACGTGTGAGAGAGTTCGCCCTCTTTCATCAAAGTGATTCGATAGACAAAAACACATGGGACATGCACATCGATCAGTAACAATTATTCAATTCCAATAATGTTTCATTTACAATTCCTGAATTAAATTTTCATCTATCAGTCTAGTAAAATCGTCGGAAGTTTACCGAGTCGCAGCAAAAAACAAATGATTATTAGAGATTATCAGTATAATATATCGCGGTCTTTTTTTTTCCTTGTCTCTGGCGCTTACCTTGCTAAAAATCGTGTTCTATTATTATTATACACTTTTTTTCGTGTAAGATAAAGCAAAGGATGGAGAGAGATTTGAATTATATCGCGTATAATATTGATCTTTGGCACTGCTTTAGGAAATAATCGTAAGTCACGCGAAGAATCCGCGACCGCGCACGCACACGTAACTGTGGCTACGAAATTTTTTCTCTTATTTTAAATTAGGAGGATCTCCTAATGACACCTCCTCTCCCGTATTGAATAACCCGTGTGTGTCACGAATATATTAGACTCGGATTAGAATTCCATTCACCTTTTTTTTATAGTATCCTTTCCCTTTTGACAGGCGCGATGATAATTGTAAGATTAATTAATGCATATTTTATCCATCGCGATTAGTGGTCATTCTACGCCGAGAGTCCATCGAGCGAGTCTCTCCTTCCGCAGTCACAGGAATTATTAAATATGGCAGTATGCAGTCCAATTCGACGAAGTTCGTTAAAGCAGCGTTTCTCAACACGAGATCATTATTTTACGTATTTCCTGTCTATGCGAAAAATTCCTATATATACTACTGTAAATATAAAAAAATATATACATATATATATATATGTATATATTTTTTTATATTTACAGTATTCGCGTTACGACGAGACGAAGGAACAATATAGTCTATATCTCGAGATATTTACACTCTCTCAAAAGGGATAGTACAGGTCTGTTCGAGTTTCTGTTCGCGAGCAAAAGCACTTTATTAGACGGAATGGGAAGAAATGTGAAAACAAAGATACTAAGATTCTATCCAGAAATCATCACGTGTGTGTTCGTTGTATCCGTGCGGCCAAACGATTGTTATCATTGAGAGAAACTTGAACAGGTCCCTGATTTAGTAAATGCCTTAACAGCTTCAAGAAACTTGGATTTTTTTCAGAATACAGAGAACTATACGCGCTAATAATCGCCAGAAAAAAATCAGAGTTGAGAAACGCTGTAGCGTACACAATATCTGGTACCGTAACAATCGAGAGAGAGAGAGAGACTCACCTAGGCTGCCCGGTTAATGTAGAGTTAAAATGCCAACAAGAAAATATCTTAGTGTACTCGTGTGAATCTCGCTAACTATTTAAGACATCACTACTAAAGTTTATAGCACTTTTGTTTATCGACGTTATCCTATATTATTAATGTACGTAACAACGTATGAACAATCAAAGAGATTTTTCCTCTCCTCCTCCCCCCTCCCCGTCCATCCTTTCTATCCCTTTTACGCAGAAGAAGTTTCTCCCGCTTGCTCTCCGCCGTGTGAGTTCTTAATTTCTTTGAAACTGTATCGGATTTCTTCTACAAATTGACCTATAAATCTGATATTGCTTAAATCAAAGCCCCTCAGAGGCTCAGAGCGATCATCCAAAGCCGAATGTTCTTTCGAGAACCCTCTTTCTAATTAGGGGCAGTCTCCTATCAAGGAGGATGCAGGTCGCGATGATGGGCTCTAGCACTTAGAATCGCCTTTAGCTCAGACTCTAGTTGCTTTTTGGTTCGCTCGCTCACCGACCGGCCACCCACCACCGGTTGGGTCAATCTAGGCGACGGCAGGTCTACCATCAGTTTACCGCTGTCGCGATTCTCATGGCTCCTGGCACGCCGTATGGGCTTCTTGAGGGGCACCGTTTCTCCCTGGACCTTTTCTTCATCCGTGGAACGACTCAGCGAGAGCGTCATCTCTTGATTCAGAGTGTAGGTTGAACCACCGCCGCTTCTGCCACCGCCACCACCACCGCCAGCGCTACCGCTACCGCTACCGCCACCGCCTATAGCCTCCGATGACCTGGTAAGACTGAGAGTCCCGGATCCCCATTCGCGCGACAATTTTCTTCCGATGGCGGACGTGAGTTCGCTGTTGGGCGACAATAACGGGCTCTTGGACGTCTGATAGCCGGCCGAGTGCGGCGGTCTCAGGGTGGCAAACACCGGGAAGGACTGACCCCGCTTGGCAGGGCTACGAGAGTACCTCGGGGTCGGCGCACCTCCTCCACCGCCTCCAGCTGCAGCGGAGTCACGTCTGACAGTTGGCGTGCCGCCTCCGGTCGAGTCGCTCCTAGTAGGCGCAAACGGACGTAAGGTGGCACTGCCGCCGAGATTGGAACCGAGACGCGGTGGCGGCGAACCGCCATCGCCGTGGCTCAATCTACGTCCGACTGTCTCCAGCGGGCTTCTCGCCCGCAGATTGGTGCTGCTGAGGGTGAACTCGCGCGGCTTCATCGGCGCGTCGAGACTCACCGGAGATAATCCAAGACGGGACGCCGAAAGGTTAGTCGAGCTCCTGCTCTTCTCCGAGCGTTTCGGACTACGAGGCATCAGGGGACTCTTACTACGACTCCTCTCTCTACCCTTCCCCAGTTTCTCGTCCTTCTTCGCGGTGTCCGTAGGTTCCTCAGGTACCGTCTCGATTTTCTCCTCCTGTTGAACTCTGGAAAATTAGAATAATTGAATACTCGGTGCACTAATTCCTAATATTCTCTCCTATTTTTTTGTAAGATTGATTATGAGAGTACGATATTGTGAAAAGGAATATCTGATGATTCCCTTACCTTCGGATTTCTTGAATCATTTCGAAGAATTGCGCTTTGCTTTTACGTCTGCGACGTTGCTCATGTTCCTTCTGGAACATGGAAACATTATAAATATTTAAAGACTAAAATAAACGTACTATCAGTAAGTTCGTAAGCATAAATCTTTGACAATCTTTTGTCTAAAATTAAAAAAAAACCAATTGTATTTTTAGAGCCGAGTAGAGGGAAATTCCTTTTTTTTATATTTTTCGAAAGTCTAAAGAAGATATCTTTCAATTTTATTAAAAAAATTCGTAAAAATGACGGAATTATAATACTTTGAATAAAATAATGCATGAGTCTTTAAATGGACCTGTAAAACTTTAAACATGTTTTACTCAAAATATTGTTTTCAAAGTTGACGTGACAGATATCTTGAAAACTGGATCTAATTTCAATTTTTTTGAGAGAATACTTTTGAAGAAGAACACATTTGAGGATACTAAACTAATTAGAATTAAAAAATTAATATTTCATATTTTTCTGCCCTTAAAAAAATGAAAAAAATCAACAAAATTGAAATATCTAATTTTAAAATAACACTACTATTAATTTTAAATTTTTTTTCTAATGAAATATATATCCAAGATTTAAAAATACTAATCTATTATTTAAACATCAATAGAAATATATGTAATAAGACGTCAAGAAAAATAATATTCTTTAAAAAAAATTCCTAAAAATCAGCAATTTTTCATAAGCTAAACTAGACCAAGTGTTTTTCAATTATTTCAGAATAATTGTATAAATTCAGAATCTTGTATAAACGCTGCTTTTCAAGATTTATATTCACGAATTGGCGTCAGATCATATGCTACTTGAAAAAAAAATTTGACGATACGCACTCGTTTGACGCTTTTCTGGAAGAGCGACGCGATTTGGCCCTGTCGTACCGTATGCACTAATTCCCGAGCAGCGTGATGCGGCGAGACTAGTTCCACGCAATTGATGAACCTGTACAGCTTCTGCGAGAAGAACATGACGTTACGGCTGCGCCAAATGGAATCCTCCGGTCTGTCTCGCAATCGCGGTAACGTGTACTTGTAGAACAGATGCTCGCCCGCCAGTATGATGGTACCGACTACCACACCCATCCCAAGCAGGCAAAATACCCCGGCAACGGACGCCACTCCGAGTGGCCTGGGTTGACCGCCAGACTCAGTATCTAGGCCCGCGTCCATACCTTGTCGACCTCCGAGGCATGGCAGACCACCATACCTGAAACGAGCTCGTTTTATAAGGTATCCGCCTCGCTAGCCTTTAGATTGTAATAGCTTCTTTAGTGCTATGTTGATGATCCCCGATTCATATAAGTAAATAATGTATACATATATTTGAGGCGAAGCGTGGCACAGTAGACAGCGTATCGGTCTACTAAGCCAAAGGTCCCGGGTTCGATCCTCGATAAGAGCAGAAAAATTATATACGCTCGCTCTCCTCTCGGAAGGAGGCTGGCAACCCACCGAGAGTAAACTTGCCATGAGCACTTCTCTACAAAAATTAGCTGTTCGGAACAGGCGTTAAAAATGTAGGTCCCATATACATGTATACACATACATATACGTGTACTATCCGCGTACGCAATCATGATATGAAAAAGAGAAGTCATCACGCCTCTGTCAGAGACGACGAACTGAGGAAAAGGATACATATATGTATAAGGTGTTTCCTAAGTGCAAAAAATTTGAAGGGATATTCCTTGGCTTATTTTATGAAGAAAATATCCTATGATTGTATATCCTAAAGTGCTTTGTTTTCAAAATATAGAATGTCAAAGTTGAGGAAAAAATAAAAATTTAGATTTTATATATATATATATATATATAGAGAGAGAGAGAGAGAGAGAGAGATATTTTATTCAAACATATACGCATATCAAAATTGAATAAAATTTTCGAAATTTTCATTTTTTTCTCAACTTTGACATTTTGTATTTTGAAAATAAAGCATCAGTATTTTGATATAAAAGTTTCAGCATTTTGATATAAAAAAATAGTGTTTAAAAAATATGAATTTGCAACGACAATAACTACATACTTTTTTTATAACTATTTTTTTAAACAACTATGTGTTTTCTTTACACCAAATTGATTCATTTCATTCACTCTGTGCATAAAAGTATTAAGGTAAGATTATCGAAAACTGCATGTTTTACATTTACACAATATTTTATATTTTACATGTATATCAAAATACTGAAATTTTCAAGCCTTATAATTCCAAAAATACCTAACAAAAAAAGAAACTTCATTATAGCAGTGTTTTGAAAAATTCTCGAAGTGAGTTATAAGAATATGTAATGAAAAGGGATTTCACTTAAGAAATGGAAGCTAATCATTACGTGACCTTGAAACATTCAAGGTTAAATCATTACTACCATCTTATGTTCCCTTCTTATATTCTTAAAATCATACAACTTTTGTCTGAAACATTCTTTTTCTAAAACTATGTGATATCGAGATATTTGACTGTTAAAAATAAAATGAGACACCTTACATATATTATATATATGTGTGTGTGTGTGTATGTGTGCGCGCGCGCGTGTAAAAATCTCCGAATGGAATGGTTGATCTTACATATATGTGTGAGAAATGTGTTTTTAGAGATTTACAGTAGCAAAAGAAAATTGATGAGACTTAGATAGAAAAGAATGTTTGCACGCTACTCATATTTTCTGCGCAACACAGACTTTATTTACCACTTAATGTATTTTAGTCCAACGCAATTATTACGCTCCCGTTATCGCGCAAACAAAAAGGAAGCTTGTCCGCGAACCGATATCGATTATTCAATTTTTGCGCTTATTTTTTTGCGCGTCACTCACCATTTCTCCTGCAGCATGTCGAGCAAGCCGTTGCTCGTATAATTCGCTATGACTTTAGATATGCTCTCTTTCAAGGGATGTCCCTTAGTAAGGGCGATCGCGTAAGTGTCTTCGTTGATGGTGTCGCCAATCTTCTGCAAGCGACAACCGTCATCGGTTGCGCGATAGTAATCCAAGATCGGCGTGTCCGCGATGAGGATGTCCAGGGTGCCGTTTCTCAATCTTTCCACCCCCTCGGCGACGTCCGACAGGGAGTATCGAGACATGTGAGACCATAATTGCGGATTTGCTCTTTGCACATAATACTCGGCTGCGGATGCTCTTGGCGCAGCAACTCTCTGTGATAACAACTGTAAAATATACACAGGTTTCAGAGATCTACGATTGAAAGCTGGAAATATAGATAAACAAGTACAAATTTATTTAATTTATAATATTTTATAAATAATAATAAATTCGACACATAACATAAACAATAATTAATTAGTAGTGAGAATACAATTGAAATAAAAAAAAAAAAAAAGATCTTTTATATTCTTTTTTATACAGTAGCTTTGAAGAGTCAGCACAAATTTACCGATAATAAAAAAGAACCGAGACACTTACGCTTTTATCGTGATAATTGCTCACTGCAGAGTGAAAAAACAGACCGGCGATAAGGGCGGCAATGTTGGCCGTGTAGGATGCCACGAAGATAACGGAGAAGCCGCCCCAAATATTGATGAGGAACTTGTTAGGCCAGGATTTCGGTGCTTTAAAGGCCACGAGATGGCCGCACAGGAGGCCCCACATCACCCAGAGCGCGGAGGCGATGGAGAAGTTCTTGCTGCGCTGCCTGCCCCAGGGATTCAGGCCGAACGGGCTGAACCACTCATAAAGAGCGACGGCAATAGCGGTGAAATTGAGGGAGGTGAACACGGCGATCCACAGCTCCGTGCTAAACGGAAACAGGAACGCGAACAGCGGTATCTCGGAACGGAGTTTCGGCGCCGTGAGAAAACTCACGCCGCTGAAGTAGTACGGGGTGGTAAAGTCCACCACTACAGCGCGATGAGCGGATACGCTTAGGGGCGCGAACGCCATCTGAGCCCGGCCGGACACCAGTTCGCCCATCACGCCGTTCCAGGTTCCGCTACGGCCGTTCCGTTTGCCGAACAGTCCGTCCTCGGCCAGGTAGAGATTGAAGCGGAAGCCTAACTCGCGCGCGACCACCGTCAGCAGATCCATGCTCAGCCCGTAGCAGCACATGACGGTGTCACCCTGCTGGCAGATGAGACCGCGCAAGCAGAAACCCTCCTGCAGACTCGTGACCATCGTGAAGGGTGACGCCACGGCGGTGACAATGCGATAAATTGGCATCCCAATCTTCTCGCCGCCCTGCTCGAGGTACGCCGGCACGATACCACCACCTGGCCAGATTATGGTATCGAGACGGACCTCTTTACCGCCCTTGACAGTGCCAACTTTGGTCCACCTGTTAAATATTGGGGTGATTAATTATCTTCAGCCTTCGAGTACGCGAAATGATGGAAATATTTACGGCCTGCGAGTTAAACCTTAATTGAGTCTTATTCCCAGGAAACCTGACGGCCTGCAAGTTCAGCAGTTGAAACTCCGCCTTGTCCTTAGAGATCTGTCTCATGGATCTCCTCAGTTTGCCCGTCAGTATCGCGGAAACGTTCTCCCTCGCGTCGCTCGTCATGAATCTGGCGTTACGATCCGGAAAGCATTCCGGGACGAAGTGTTCCCTGAGCTGTGGTTCACGCATACGGCCCAATCGCTGCTTCGTCTCGTGAAAAGTCTCATCCAACGCCTGCGAGGTTTCCCTCAGCATTCTCGAGAGTATGGTGTCGCCGCCCATGATCTTGATGCCGGACGGTCTGAGCGCGAGCATTCCGACCGGCATAAAGTTCTTGGAATTGAGTTCCCTGTCGCTCGCAAGCGATCTCCCCTCTTCCTCCTCGTCGAAATTGAAGACTCTGTCCTCCCGCTTAGTCACAATCTTCTCGTCTCGCCACCTATACTCCTGCAGCCGGTGTATATCATTCGCTAGACTCGGCAACGAACTCATCAACGGCGGCGGTCGCTCGTCCTTCGTCGGCACTAGATTTATCGTTCGCTCCAGCAGCGGCGAATTCTCGTTGTTCGTCGCGGCTGCGGCGGCGGCGACGACGCGCGTACCGTGAATCATCGAACTGATGACGTTGGGCTCGTTCGGACGTAGCTCCGCCTTGAGGTCCAGCCACAGCCACAGGAATCTGCCCGAGAGCATCTCGAATTTGCCAGCTGCTCCTAGGATTTTGCGGGCATTGTTCAAATCGCACGCCATCACCACGACTCCGCCACTGCCATTCTCCTCGGCCACCCGTCTCAGTCTCAATCTCAAAGTCCTGTCGTTGGTCGGCAGATGTATGATCGCGCGAGGCGTCAGCTTCGTCGGCTGGTTCGTTTGTAATAGATGGGTCACGGGCAACAGGGTGGTGTCGACCAGGAGGGTGAACGCATGCCAATTGGCTCGATGCATCAGGGCGGCAGCTGCTGCTCCGATCTCTCTCGGGCTCGAACCTATGCGATTCTCAAATCGGCCAAGATTTCCCTAAATAAACAAGAATAATATCCTTTATCCGTGTGTATTGCGAGACATTTTGGTATCATTGGTTCATTCTATAAAACGGAATTTAGTGATAACAGATAAAGGGAAAATACAGGATGTTCCTAAACTAACAGTAAGTTACAAGGTGTTCAAGGTCACAAAAATGAGATTTCAAAAAATATATTTTGATCAAAACAAAATTAAACAAAATTATAGGAATCATTAGATTCACCTGTCTGATACCTTTATGATACGTAAATCTGTTCTCCTTCATTGATTGAGAGTACGTTCAAATATATTACGGATTGTTTCTCATGACTCCTTTAAATCTATCTAAAGTATAAACTAAGAATAAACACATAAAACAAATCCAAAGGATTTAATTCTGAAAATCGAGGAAGCTAAAGTTGAGGTCCTGCTTTTTAAAATCTTATAACACCCTGTACCTCAAAAACTAGGCTATTTGGGATATTGGTTGAACATTTCTTCAAGAAATCATCTCTTCAATTTTTTTCGCACGTAATTGGGAACACCCTGTACACATATATTTCGTTTTTTTAGCATAGCTTCAACTGTGCAATTCTAAATTTCATAAACGTGTACCTGGCGAAGAAAATCTCGATGGGTGAACGGCAACCATAAAGCTGGAAGGTTCAAGGCTGCAGCAGCCGTGACGAGAAATTTGGCTGCCGATCCTCCCCCTATAATAAGGCTTAATACTGTCTTTCCGCCTTCGATGTCTGTACAAAATTTGTTTAACAGTGACAAGGGATACGACAGGGAATCTGTCATGGGTGCCATCCTTGCCTCTATATACGACACGTCCATGTCCGCGTGAAAGGATTCCAGTCTCGCTTCCTCCCATGCTCTCTGTACGTCTGTCTTGAAAGGGGTCTGGGGCTGAGTTAAACATACCACTATCCGCCAGGATGCGTAAGACGATCTAAGCCTGGCCTTCGCCGCTCTTAGAGATTTCGCAACATCCGCGGTGCCGGACACTGACACAGAAGCCCCTAACAGGAGGAGGATCACCACTCCCGAATAGGAGCCAAGCATCTTCCTCGGTTTTCCTTGTTTATTCTCCCCTTCCTCTTTTTTCCTAGCTATTTTTTAGCTTTTTTGACGTACATTGTCAAAGAGCGGGCCTAATCTGAAAGTAATAGTGTGTGTGTCTATGTATGTATATATATACCATTGGTAGGTGATGTGTGAAAGATAAATTTGCATTACTAAATATTTATTAGTATCTCTCGGTGTAAAATATTTTTATTTTAGATTATTTTTAATTACATTTTTCTCACACGTTATACGCTGTCAAATATCTCAATGTTTTATGAAAAAAACTTGAAAGTCAACATATAATAACTTTTTATAAAAGCTATTAATATAAAATTATTATATAGTATATATATATATATTTTAATAATTTCCTTCTTCCTTTAAAAAGTAATATCATACACGATTGAGTAAAATATTACGTTTACACAGAGAAATCTATTTCACCTATGTCAGGGACGGTGGTTACTCCACTTCCACTTGATTTTTCGCAAGTGTCAGAATAACTCTCTCCAAGTACAAAAAAAAAAAAAAATAAACAGACACACCTTATACACACGCACACGCACATACACACACACATACACACATAGAGACAGACATACACACGCACTTTGGGGCGAGAGAGATTCTGGTGGCATAATTCGTAAAATAGGGTGCACAAAACAGAGACGACCTTACCTCTTGACGGAAGGGATGGAAGGTCGCGCGTCCGGTGGGGGTTTAAGAAGAGCCGAGCAGGGATCGCTTTTTGGCCGTCGCCGCATAATAGCTGTTGTCGATCGTAAACGGGAATGTGATATAAAACCGTGTCGATCGTCGCGAGGCAGTCGGTCAATTGGTCGTCGCGGTTCGTTCGCGGAGGACACGAAGGAGCGACACGAAGAGCCACCACCCCCCCCCCCGGGTCACTTGCCCACCCCCGGACAATCTACCCCGTGCGTAACGGCCATTTTCGCGAGCAGCCCCTCCCTTTAAATTTCACCCCTGTAGTACCTTGTGGTCCATGGGAGCGCGCTCGTGGCATTCTCGTTTGTATTGCGCCTGTCTCTCTTCATGAATATGTGTGTGTGTGTGTGTATCGGCGGCTCTCTGACAATGCCACCAACACTCGCGAATTTTGCTGACGCCCGTTATAAATGTCTCTCGCAGCATTCTATGAATTAAAAAAGAACGGATTTCTTGAGGCTCCTAATACACACGGGGTGTCCCGGAAGCCCCGTGACCTGATTTCATCTGCGCGCTCTTGGATTCGATTTTTTTCTTTTCTTGACTGAAATAAATAAAAAACAATAATAGCTTTCGAGATTGATGATAATGCATATAAGAATTATTTGAAAATGTAAAACTAATGTAAATCAAGACTTAGGAAGGTCGATCGGTAATATGTGAAAGAAAATAAATCTTTGACATTTTAATGAGATTTTAAACTTCTAAACGATTCTTTTTATGTCAGAAATTATAAGCAAATAAAAATAATTTTTGCAAGTTGAACTTAGTTGGAAATTTAATTAACATATTCAATTATATTCAAAAGTTGTACAATAATAATAATAATAATATATAACGGGTCTTCGTCAAAATTTTATTCTTAACAAAAGTTTTACTTTAAATTCATCAAAAAATATCTTTGTTAAAATCAAGACTAAATTTTGCAGACCACCCTATATATTAAAAAAGAAACAATTTAAATTTAAGTTAAAGTTTTGAAGAGATACTGATTTACGTTATTTTTACTCTCCTTCCTGCGTTTATATTTCATGTTCTTATCGATGATATCAATTATATATGCTAAAAGCTATTTCTTCATCTCTTCTATCCCTTAAATTATCGAAAAATTATATTTTATAATGTCTACGATACTATTTTTATTAAACCTTAGACTTTTTCATGATAAATATTGTGATGTACGAGTGTGTAAATAAAAGCGTACAAAGCTTACTTTCGGCCGGAAAATAGCTTCGTATATTTGGGATCATCTTTTTAATTAATGTACATTTGCGTTATATACATATATTATACGCCATACTGTCATAATTGAGTTTTAACTAGGTTCACAAGGCGTTGAAACAATAAGGAGACGTATCTCGAGCAACTGCTTCACTGATTCAGCCCTCGTCGCCTCTTTCTTTCGTTACTCTCTCTCTCTCTCTCTCTCTCTCTCTCTCTCTCTCTCTCTCTCTCTCTCTCTCTCTCTCTCTCTCTCTCTCTCTCTCTCTCTCTCTCTCTTTCTACAGCTAAATAACATAATCGGAATGCAATTATCGCAGTTATCTCATCTCACGGATAAGATCCCCGCCCGCTCTTAGCTCCCCTTCCGCTAGGAACTAAATTAATTACAGAAACAGGTTCTCTCGATAACAGATAACAGTCATCAAAATTAGCTAAATAGATTTTGCTGCGACGCGTCATTCTCGAACGTACTCCACGCGTTGTTCAGCTCCATAAAAATCAACTTTGCTATATTCTCGTTCGCCGTCCCGGCTTGCTGTAACAGAGAGAAAAGACATTGATTCAGACAATAAATTTCTTCTCTCTTAAATTAAAAACTACGTTTTTGTGGTTTGTTTAAATAGCAAATTAAAATGTAAATTAAAATATTAATAGTTTTGTGATTTAAAAGAAAAGACGACGAGACACATTTGTGCGATAAAGAAAGAAAAGCATGATGTTCAACATAATTCGAGTACCTTATCCGGATGCACAGCCAGACAGGCTTTTCTGTACGCCTTCTTGACATCCGCGGCCGTGACCAACTGATGCATCTCGCAACGCTGCCATCTGTCAGCCTCCGGCCACAGAACGGTGTGCAGGGTACAGAGCAAAGCTCGTAGATTCCCCTTCTTGCCCTCTGTCCACTCGGCTATCTTCAACCTATCAGGATCCATCGTCTTAGCCGCCTCTACCTTTCGCATCTGATTTATTGTCTTCGGGCTGTCCTTCTCGGCCTTGCGCGAACTGAAGAAATTGTATCCCTGACTGCCGAGAAGATCCTCGAACGCGTCGCCGCTTGTTTTCTCCTTTGCTTTACCACCAAACCCAGTGTCCGTAGCACCGCCGCTGTTCGCGTTATTATCTGCGTTGTTAGATCTGTGCATAGTGTTCGGGCTGGAGTGAATCGGGGTACTCGCGGGCGCCGGACTTGCCGATTGCGGGGTACTAGAGTTCCTCGGTGTACCGTTCCAACTTCCCGCGAGACCCGCTCCCAAGGAGCCGGCTAAATTGGCAAACGGATCTTTATTGACTTGAGCGGCGAAGTTGGGTACGCTGGCATTTCGGGGCAGGTTCTCCTCAGTGTTTGGGCTCTTGGCGGTAGAATTTGCCGCGAGGCCACCGAGAAGATTGCTCGCGGAATTTCCACCCAGCGGATCAAATAGCATGTCGTTGACCTGTTTGACATTACTCGACATTGTCTGACTCTGTCCGAATAATAGATCGTTCATGTTGAGATTGTTGCTGTTGGCGGTAGTATTGTTCCTCGTCGCGGAATTGTCGTGTCCGAACAATAAATCAGCCGAGGCGCTATTGTTAATCAGGGGCGGGTTGGCGGCCTCGGTCTGCGGCGCCGACACGCCGAAACCGCCTAAGAGATCACTTTCGTTTTGACTAGAACTAGAGAAGATATCTAAACCTGGATTTGCCGCCGTGGTGACGGGAGTATTTGAGGTACTGTTAATATTGTCCGGCATGCCGAGATTCAGCAGATCGGCTTCCTGAAAGTTATTCTCTTCGTTTGTGCTCGTTTCCTCCTCTCTCGGTTTTTCCGGTTGTTGTTGAGGTGTCGCTTCATGCGGAACCCTATCGGTTTCGTTTGGCGGTGCCTTGTGAGTCTGCAAAAACACAATGTAATTATCATAATTTTTACCCCGCACTTGGCATTAAAAAGAGTTTATATTATAAATATAATAATTATATATCTGATCTTAAAATAAACATAGTGTTCTACCTCTTCCAGATGAGGAGTGGTCCTGAAGTTCTCTAGAGTTTCCTCCATCTCTAGTGTCGAACCGAACAGTGGATCCGGGACGAGGTTGGCGCAAGTTTCCGCCTCCCATGGCGCCGGTACTCTCGATAGCTTCGAATTCTCCTCACCTATCATGACGTTCAACACAATACGGAACTTGCCACCGATCTCAGGTGCATCGTCCAAGTCGCGCTTCTCAAATGTCAAGGCGTTCTCGGTGATGGGTACATAACCAGTGTGGAAGTGCAACGAGGCGATCTTGATGCCGATTACTCGGCCCAGCTGTTGCCTGGCGTGATGTATCATTATAGTGACGTCACCGCGCACGGCAGCGTCCCCCAGAATCAAGCAGACTTTGCCCTCCATTATTCCAAACAGCTTCATCTCTTCGTAAACGGCCTTCTTGGTCGTGAAAACCAGAGCGCCATTGCTGTAGATCTCTATGTAAGGCCGGCAACCATCTCTCGCCCTGGTAAACAACGGTACCGGTTGTATAACGACGGAACGGAAAACCAAGGGCTTGGTGTGCGGTAGCCGGCCACTGCTCAATAGACTCATGTAATTAATACTGCGTAATTCTGAAGGCTGCAAATGTGGCGGCTGGCAACGTCGCGTCGTGAATAAAGCGATGGCTTCCTCGGCCGTGGTCAGGGCCCTGCAGTGAATCAGTAGAGTGCACGCTACTGTGGCGCTCGCTCGGTATCCATCCTAAAGAAAGATCAATTGTAAACTCTGTTTTGCGCTTCGGTAATCGCGATTGTACTCACAGTACAATACAGCACCACCATGTGATTGAAGTCGGCGTTCAGATACTGATAGATATCCTGACAGATCTGGTACAGAGCGAACAGCATAGGCGCGTTCGATTCTGGAGTAGCATAGGCGAACGAGCAATCGATGTGCCTGCCGGGTAGCCTCGTGACGTTTGGCCGGCCGCGGGACAGATTGTACAGCTGAATCTTGGCGGGCGGTGGATGCCTGGCCTGAAGAAAGGCCCTCACATCCTCCACGTGATTGGCGCGATAGGCGGACTCGATCCCATCGGCCGGATACGGCATAACGAGTACACGTGACGTCACGTAACTCGCGTCCAACTCCGTTCTGGCCATGCTTTGCTGAACGGTGTGCATCACCTTGCTGGAGGTGTCCTTCAGGTTACGCAGGATGCTACCGGCGCCGCCTCTCAGCGAATTGAATAGGCCCGTTGTAGCTTGAGTCGCCGGGATTTTCGACACCGCTGTGTGCTGCACGGGCGCCGGTCTCGGCGGCGGCATCGTTGCCGGCTGGTTGGGACGAGGGGGTGGCGTCGGCATATTCGATGACGACGACGGCGGGGGCGGTGGTGGGGCTGGACGCGGGGGTGGCGACGGCCTGACGACTTCGATTCGCGGTGGTTCTCTAAGGTCGAAGTTATTGGACTCGGCAATCGCTGCCAGACGTTCCAAGAGTTGCGCCGTCGTTGACCTTTGTATCGGCGAGACTTGCAGACATCCCTTCACCAGGTCGTGTAGACACGCGTACCGCGGATTAGGCGGTAACGGTGGATACTTGCCATTCACGATTGCTAATTTGTTACCTGCAGGATAAGAAAATTTTGGAAAAAGACTGTTTGTTTATTATTCTAATAATATTGAATTATTTATTCAAGTTTGCAATAGTTTCTTCTCATTTCTTTTAAAAAATATTTTTTATATTAGTGTAATTATAAATTAACAATAATGATAAATGTTTATACATTTTATAGGATTAAGTTAAGTCAGAAAAAAAGATTTAAATATCTTTCTTAAACTTATAAATATGAAATGTTGAAATATAATTCTGTAAATGTTTCTAATATGTTTTAATATAAATTAAGTTATTTTATCTTTTAAAGATTAGCTTGTTTATATTTGCAATTCATCATCGAGCTATCATTAAGCTAAATGATAATACTAATCCTAATCTCAACTACAATACGCATGCAAGAAATAAAATAATTTCCTTTAACAAATTTTATATTAGAAAAAAATAACTTAAAAAGATTATATTCATTAAAAAAAAATTACATTCATTGTATTCGCTTTGTGTTAAAAATTATTGAAATTATATTTTGCATATTTCTATATACAATATATATATATATATATATATATATATATATATATATATATATGTGAGAAAAAAATATATATTGAAAAATAAAAATATATATATTTACAAAAAGAAAAAAAATATATATTTTTTTTTAAAACTCAAAAGGAAATATTGAATGTGTTCTGTTTTTAGTGACTTGTCCCTTTTTTCATATTCATACATTATGTTACAATTTATAAATTACATTTGTATCACATCTTACCTTCAGGGAACGGATGCCGCAATGTAATCAAGGAATATAATATACATCCTAAAGCCCAGCAGTCCACCGGAGGCCCTATAGGGTCATTGTTCCATGTATCCATCATTTCCGGGGCGCGATACATGGGGGTCGTACACTTGGCCATTTGATCCTCTAATGCGGCGCGTTTTTGAGCATTCCATGATGGATTCGGCAATATTTGTTGAGTCGTTGCGCTACCAAAGTCGCAGAGTTTCACAAGGCCGTCTCTCCCGAGTAGAAAGTTCTCCAGCTTAATGTCACGATGTACGAAGGGTTCCGGTTGCTGGTTATGCATGTGATGCACCGCTCGTGTTGCCTGATAAGCTATCTGGCACACCTGGGCGAGAGTCAGCGTATTCACAGACACGCTCCTAAGTATATCCGCTATAGTACCACCTGGACATAGTTCGGTGACGACGAGATACTCGTAACCCTTACGATCCTCCCGTTCCAGCCGTTGAGCATACAAGAACTGTATTATATTCGGGTGACCCGACAGTCTCTTCAGCGTTTCTATTTCCTGTATGACAGCTTTGTTCGTATCCTCATCGACAGCGATAAGTCTCTGTAATCAGGACAATTTTTATAATACATTTTGCAGGTGAAGAAAAGGATCTGGAGTATCTTAAGAGCATATATTCTTTTACCTTGAGCGCATATTCTTTTCCTGTTGCAATGTCTTCTACTGCAAACACCAGAGCCCATCCACCTGTTGATACGATGTTTGCCACAAATTATCTAAATATTAATAATGATACATAATACGATTATAACTATACATTTCTTATGTTGCTATCATGTGCATAGATAAATGCTGTACATATATTATGCAACAATATATATAATTAAATAATGCTTATTTATTCTAGAAAATAAATTCAGCCAAATATTTCTGTAAATATCATAATTGTCATAGATGCTAAACTCAGGAAGATAAATACCTGATAATTCAAGAAGATCCTTTATACACAATATATATCCAACAGCCTAATTTTCTTATTTAGAGTAATAAATTCACATTAACACTAATAATTTAACAATGTATATTAATATCTACAAGTATATATAAATCGATGATATAAGATCTAATAGAAGGCTAATACGTATGACGAAAGAGGAGAAAGATAAATATAAAAAATGGGTACTAATGTCAAAATAAATTCAACACTTTGCTCGGACCGCGTGTCAAAACACACCTGACGTTTGACACATGACAGATGTCACGCGAGATCTGTTCTTTTTCTTCTTTTTTTTCCTTCTCTAGACAATCAGTCATCAAGTTTACGCGGGCAAAACGTAAGCAGTTTCGCGTAATCAACCTTATCGCGTGGAGGTAGGAGGTACCGAGATTTGACAGCCGGAGATAGACTCACCCTCGGCGATCAGTCGCGTCACCCGCAGTCTCACATTGTTGATGTCCAAAGTCTGGCCGACGTACTCGTTGCCGCCGCCGTTGCCGCCGTTCAGGTACCCGAGAGCGGACCTTAGATAGTCCGACATATTTTTCTGGACCTACCTCCAGCGCGAGGGGCTCCCAGACAACCCGCTTTCACTGTCGCGTTGCAGACAGCCGATATTATTCGGCCATATTGGCGCGATGATACTATCGGCGCGCGCATTCAATCTTCCTCTGGTCATCTTCGATAAGAGATCTTTGGTGCGTTTCATGCACATTCCAAGTTGATAAAATAATACGGGTTGAAAGTTAATGATTTATTGAGTTATTTATTTATTTATTTATTTATTTTCTCGATTTATTTATTTAATTATATATTTATTTATCTTTTTATTTATCTATTTATTCATTTATTTATCTATATATTTATTTATTTATTTATTGAATAATCAAATAGATCCTTATAGGATTGATCAATCAGAATAAAGAAATCTTTACCCTGATTGGTCAATCAGACATCTATTAATGTTGCGACACTGATTCCTCTAAATTTCATTTGATTAGGACAAGGAGATCTTAGTTTCTTTTGCTTTGATTGGTCGAATGAAACATGTGTAATGTGCTAAGTGGATTTTTTTACGTGAGGAAAGAGAATTTTTGAAAATACATAATATTTGAATTTTTCTAGATTTAAGAATCATAAAAATATCCGTGAAAAATTGGCAAGTTCTATAAACACGGTATATACTTTCTTTTGACATAAACTTTTGACAGTTGCTTATATACAGATTTTTGTATCCTGTTTCGCTTCAAGTTCGTGCATAACAATTGCGTGATAGGCTTGGTCTACAATAGAGGTAAGTCGTAAAAAATTAATCAATTTGATTCAATTAATCAATCTGATTCTTCTGTAAATTTAACTGTGTATGATTAATTTTTTACGACTTTTACGACTCTATTATTATAGACTTGGTCATACATATATGGCAGCTCGAGTATATAAACAGTCAAAAATATGTTATACACATTGATCGTCATTTTTCTATTTAATCAACATCTAATTATTATTTCAAAAGAGTTTTGTACTCAAAGATGGTTTACTAACCCTGTTGAGATAAATTAGTATTTTAATTGACAAATATTTTAAAATCTTTTAAACAGTAATAATTTACCAATACTTTTTATCATATAATCATATTGTTGAAACTTACTTGTGTTTTTCTCTTTCTAGATTCTACTATACAAGTATTAGAGCGATATATTTTTAAGAAAACAAAATGGACAAAATAATGGAGATACTTAATGCAAGAATAGTCGCAGAAAACAAGCATCAAGAACTCACAGATAGGTATAAGAAACTCAAGACTGATCAGGAGCGTGTAATATTTACTCTCAACGTTATGCCTGAGTACGATCTAGTTCCTAGTACAACTTGTGCACCAAAAAATGCCAAAGAATCAGAAAAACTGCGGGAGCAAGGTAATAAAGTGTTTATCAAAGGAGTTCTCAATAATATGACGTGCATTAATGCTCTGAAATTATATACAAAGAGTATAGCTTTCGCCCCTTATCCATCTGAGCAACTTGCTCTTGCCTATGCCAACAGATCAGCAGTATTATTTCAATTAGGTTTACACTCAGAATGTATTCAGGATATTGACAGAACGCTGGCCCTAAATTATCCCGATGACCTAAGAGCAAAGCTTTATGTGCGTAAAACAGAATGTTTAATAATTTTGAGAAGCAGTTCTGTGGAGGAGATTCTGAAGGAAGCGCAACATTGGCTAGATAAAATGTCTTTGAATAATGAGAATCAAAAGAAGTTACAATCAAAGCTTGATATTTTACATAAGACTGTACAGACAGAACAATCTGTTAAAGATAATTTGACACGTACAGAAGTGAAGAAGCCAGAAAATGAACCTCCCCTCCCTACTATTGCATCCTATAACGATGAAGTTCCATGTGCATCGGATGCAGTGGCTGTAAAATATAGTACACACTATGGCAGGCATGTTATCGCAACTCGTAATATCTGTCCTGGGGAAGTAATTGCTGTGGAGAAACCCTACACATTGTTATTAACGCAACATAACATGCAGACCCACTGTTCAAATTGCTTGAAGGTATGCTGGGCAAATATACCCTGCAACTATTGTACTTACGCTATGTATTGTTCAGAGGAGTGTAGATATGCCGAATGGAAAAAATGTCACGATATTGAATGTGCTGTCTTTCCTGCTTTGATTGAATATGAATATTACAATCTTGATCTACTCAGTGTAAGGCTCGCTGTGCTTGCTTTAAGAGAAGCTGGTGGTATGAAGGAATTAAGAACCATGCTGGAAAAACTTGACAAGTGCGATGGTATTTAAAATTGTTATACCTTTATCTTTTTGTTCTTAATATAACAGCATTATATACTACAACACTACTGATTTCAGATCCACGGACAAAGGGTTTCTCTGACGATGGGAAATTACACAGTGACAAGTACATCAGTGTGTACAGTCTTGTGACAAATACCGAGAAAAGACCTGTTGCCGATCTGTTTAGGAGGTCTTTGGATACTTGCTTTATTTTGTACTTCTTAGCGACACGTACTGTGATTTTTGATGCTAAATTACCCGAGGATTTAAGACTCTTGGCGAAAAACGATGACGTTACGTTTTTTGGAAGTCTTATTTTAAGACACCAACAGATAATTCCCAGTAATATGCACAGTGTACGACATTGACTAAGTATTATAATAATATACATCAATTGTGTGTGCGCTTGTTTCTACTCCTTTTTATCTACTCTTGTAGATGTGTGCGATAATGATTTTTTATCATTCGCTTTTTTTTTTACAATTTTTTCCTGTCAGTTTATTAATTAAATCATACAGTTCGGTGAAGAGCAAGGTATGGAACATGTGGAACGCGGTATAGCCGCAATGCCATTTTTTAGCTTAATTAATCACAGCTGTGATGGAAATGTATTGAGGCATCCGAGATCTAAGCACATAGTGATGTACGCCATGTATCCCATTCGAAAGGGCGAGCAGGTATCAAACTTGCTTGTTAGAAACATTGTTTACCATATACATATATGTTATATTTTATTTAACAACGTTATATTTTACTACAGATCTTTGATAATTATGGGCAATATTTTGCTCTTATGCCGAGAGTAATGAGACAACAAAAGCTATTCAAACAGTATTTTTTCACTTGTTATTGTGTCCCTTGCCAGGAAAACTGGCCTCTGTATACCGAATTGCTATCATTTAAGGTAAATCATAATGAATTTAATATAATTAATAAATCAAACGCACAATTGACCTTTAATAATATCATAATATTTTTTTCTTCTAAACTGCAGACTTTAGTGAAGAAAGCAGAGGACAAGGCTAAGATAAAAAAGGCGTTACGGAAATTTAATATGTATGTTGACCTAGCAACAGAAAGCAATGTACAAGACAAACCTCACATCATTGAAGATTTGTTGAACATGGTAAAAGTATTACATAATTACGCACCGATGCCTTGCAAGGAAATGAATAATGTCATCGAGACGTTAAAACGCGTATACAACTTGAACGGGAATAGATTTGAAATACCACAAATATGGACACATCAAAAATAAATTTCATTTATATTTTTTGTCTGATAAATAACGTTATTGTTACTGTTTGATATGTGATTAATGCGCAAAAAGCACACTGAAGCTTTCTTAAAGAAAAAGAGAGAGAGACAGAGTAATTAACATTTTTTAAAAATATTTAACAAATCTAACAGCAAGTGATTAATAAACTTCCTTTTTTTTTTGATGAAGTTACTCTGACAAGAAAATGTTGTTTGAAAAAGATTTATTAAAAATATTTTTATAGAGTGATATAACAATATTTATTAAATAAGATTTTAACAAATGTTTTAAACAATATTTTTAAAATGTTAAAAATATAAAATTATACTGAAATATAAAATGTGATACTGTATATTATATTTATGCTTTTTATTTCTTCATATTGTTTTGTATGTAATTTTTACGAGAATTAATATGTAATTCCTACAAGAGTATTTTTACTTTAATTAATAACTTAATAAATAATAAATAAATTTTAAATAATATCGAAATAGAAAGAACCAAAGAGAGGGGAGGGGGAGAGAGGGGGGATGGAAAAGACCTGTGAAAGATAATATTAGTATTTAAAAATTCGAGATATGTTTAATTAAAATCATTTAGTCACAAGCAAGTTGACATTTAATAATTAAATTGATAACATTTCCATTATGTCATCAATAGCCAAGTAACTATTGGTAAAAGAATTGTCATCCCAATCGGTCGGTACGTTGTTCCAAGATTGTCGTCATTGATATCATTCACATAAGTGATTCTCCACTCCACGCCTGGATATAACGGACTGTGTTTCTCGAAATATTGTTCCAATACGTCCGCCATAGTGATACCTGTTGAAGTGAAATTCAATCGTGATAAGTCTTTGATAGATATGATGTGACAGGGATGAAATATCACAAAATGAACGTTATATGATATACATATAAACATACTCAGCGAAGTTGTTTCAACGCCCTCCAACATGTGAAAGCCATCCCCGCCATTTGCGAGGAAATTGTTTAAGAGGATATTGTAAGTGACATTTTCTTGGAGTTTGCTGTATGTCGGTATTCGACAATTGGCGCATTGCACTTGAACGGAAACCACCCTCGATTTCGGTGGTCGACTCGTGTCGTAGGTCACCTGTATAAATATAATAACGCAAGTTGATCCCTGACAATTGAAATAAGTTCCCCTACAGCACGAAATATTGATAAAATATTGCATGAATATTTCAATATTGCGTATAACATATTACAAATATTGCAGCAATATTGTGCAAATATATATTATAAATTTAATATTTTGTTAGAGATATTACAAAAAATTACTGCTATATTGTAATGCAATGGCATATCTTTCGCTAGTTTGTTCGCTTTGTGACGTACTATACGTTATCTATTTCGTATTTCAAGTTTCTTTTATAAGAGTATCTAAAACCTGCAAACACAACAGCAACATTAAACATATTTTTCTATCAGCTTAATTTACGACAATCCTAACACAGAGAATTGTTTAAACTAATTGTTTAGAAAATTGGACACAAATATTATGCAAATAAGAAATATTCTGCAATATCTTGTAAATATTTTGTATCTACGTTGCAGAAATATATATGCAATACGATTTGAAATACATTAGCATTATAAAAATATTACACAATATATTAATTTGGGAGCGGACATATATCTATATTGTGGTAAGCTGTCAGGAATATTGCAAGCAATACTCCAATCTTGCAAAACAATATTTCTGCAATATTCCATCAATATATCGTGCTAGAGAACCTAATACATTCAAGTTTCAATCATTCAAATATAATGTTTGCGACTTTTTTTAGACACAAATAGAATTGTTTATTTTTAAAATAACTTCACCTGCAATCCCGAAAATTGTAGAAAAGTACCGAATAGGTTGCCGGTAGATGTTGAATCGTTGATCTTATGGACGCTCCATTCTAACATCGAAAGAATCAGTTTCCCTGTCACGGAAGCCTTGACAATGACATTCCCGAAAGGCAAAACGCTTATAATGTCTTTCCGAGTGACCTGTAAATGTTTCGAATGTTTGTGATTGAAAATGAAAAGCTTGTGAAAGAGAGATGTGTAATTAATTAAATTACCTGATCATTTCTTGCTCTGGTGATGGACGATCTGATGCTACCGCTGTTTAGGATCGCGATGGCAGCATCCGTCCATCCGGTCTTGTCCAAATATTCCCCAGCGTACTGCGAGCAAAGAAAACAGACTTGTTATTAGAAAGAAAGAACAAAAGAGACATCATTAAACTAATTAAAAATCTTACATAATCAAGCATGGCGTCGCAGATTAAATTTCCCATGTTGCATTCTTGTCGTCTGCAATTCTTGCTGTCTCCGTCGATCAGCACTCGTGTCTTTCCAATCACCTTCTTTTCCATATTGTCAATGGGTCCTCTTTTATCAGTTATCAATTTTAGAACATCCTTTGCCTGCGAGAACAATAATCATCAAATATTTTAAAGCGTATATTATACATTAGCATATTTTTTTCATATTTCTTATATGTAATCATTACATATGCTTTTTGTACAGAGTGGAGGAAGATTTAAAATACACTCCTCAAAAAAATTAACGGGACAACTATTTTTTCATGAAAAATTGTCAAACTTTGAAGTGATGTAACATTGCAAGAAATTATCCTATTGAAACGAACAAAAAAGCAAATTAAAGTTTAAGATGTCTACTTTGGGATCCTCTCGGGCCCATGACAATATATTTATTAATTTTGAAGATTTATGTGACTTTGAAGAGGAATAAAACAAATAAGGAAATATAAAAATCTCAACTTTATGAAAGAAGGCAGTTCTTTGCCTGGGTTGGGACGATGAAAACACTGGAGAGAGAATTTGAAGTCGATAAATAATGTAGTGACGGACCACGGGGTCCTAATCTCTCTTGTGTCCTTAAAAAACTAAATTGGAGTTGAAAGAGTACATTTTCAACTTTTATTCTTAAGCTGAGGCAACTGAACGAATGATTTTGAGATTATGTGCAGCCACCTCAATTTGTCGACGTATTGAAATTTTGGAACTAAATTCAAAGTGGAAAACGGCATGCAAAAAGAAATCATATGCGAAATTTAGTCTTACTACTTGAAAGCTGATACCTTGGGCTTCAAAATGCTTTTTTTTTCATTCTTGTACAATAATCTGTTCGCCTAATATGGCCTATTAATGTTTAAAAAGAGTTTTTTTGTTTAAAATGGAGTAACTTGGCAAGAAAAAATCATACGACGAAAAATAAAAAACAAAATGAAAGTTAAAGGAACAGCCTTTCACTTGGAATTGGTTTGATAAGCCAGAAAAAATTACCTCACTCGGTGCAATGCGTTAAAGTTGAGATTTTGATTTCCTCATTTGCCTTTATTCCGCTTCAAAGTCACATAACTTCAAAATTAATAAATTTATTGTCATGGGCCCAAGAGGATCTCAAAATAGACATCTTAAACTTTAATTTGCTTTTTTGTTCGTTTCAATAGAATAATTTCTCGCAAAGTTACAAGTTCACTTCAAAGTTTGACAATTTTTTCGCGAAAAAATGGTTGTCCCGTTAATTTTTTTGAGGAGTGTATTATACAAGTTGTCATCAGTTGTCATCTCTGAAAGTACGCGTTATAATAAAAAATATGTTTTAGATGAAAATTGTTTGGTTCGAAAGGAGAAAAAAACAGAGATATTTGAGTTTAATTGTAAGTTTCAAGGTCATGTAAAACTTAATTTTTTTAAATAAAATTACTTTATCTTTTTTTCTACAAATCGATTTCTCACAATATTTGGCGTAAAAAGTTATAGGATGGCCAAAAGTTGAATAGTTTTCGAAATATTTTATACTTTCATTTAATATAATATTTTTAATTGTACTATATAATATTTATTTACATAAACTATAAAACACTTTGAAAAATGACCTCGATTAAAATTCAAGATTATTAATTTTTTGTACGACGTTAAGAGTTCGGACCAAATACTTTGTAATTTTTTTTATCTCGTCTTTTTTGCAATCTTTTCTTATATATTTTTTTTCAATAATATTTACCTGCTCTACTTTGGCGTCCACAAGAATCGGGTTTCCCTCGATATATACTACTTCTCCTCTAGCGTCAAAGGTAACGGAAAAATTACCTAGGTACTTGGTGTAGGCGTATGCCTGGACAACATAGACTTTTCTGCCATTCTTTTGCGTCACTTCCGTGGGATAAAAACCCTCCGGTACCTCAAGATCCGGAGGTTTGCCGCGATACAGGAAGGTGTTGGTGTGACCGCCGATCACCAGGTCGATATCCTCGACTTCCTGGGCGATCTTCTTGTCGGTCTCATAGCCCGAATGACCTAGAGCGATGAGAATGTCGACACCCTGCTCCTTCAGTTTCTTGGCTTCACCCCGGATGGACTCTACCTCGTCTTTAAAGATCACATTCTCCGTAGTCGACAGGATTTTCGTCTCCGGCGTCAGGTAACCGATCACGCCGATTTTGTGGTCGTTGACTTCGAGTATCGTGCTATTTTTCAGACTGGTAGCAGCCAGATCCGGCTGCTCGGAAAGATCCAGATTCGCCGACAAGATAGGATACGAGGCGTTTTGTATAAAGGGTATCAGACCTTTGACGCCGTCGTCGAATTCGTGATTGCCCAAAGACTGTCAAAATTCAATCGTAATGTATACAATAATATACAAATCTGTATTTTAATATTATAATTTGCACATAATTTTTTATTCATATTTCTTGTAAATAGAGATGTAAGAAATTTATTTTTTTAATTAAAAAACAAAACAAATTTAGTTTTTTATTGTTTATAATATAATATTACTTTTCTGTAAAACCTAAAGTTTTTATGTTTTAATTTACTTTTTTTAAAGTAATTTTAATTTATTAACGAGACTTGCAGCCAACAAAAATTTTTATTATGCATCTAACTGCAAATTATCCCAAACATCTTGTGTTTCTATATCATATTAAACGCCAAAAATTAATTAAAAAGTTAATAATCTCATTAATTCATTAAAATTGTTTTCAAAAAAGTAAAATAAGAAATAAAAGAATTAGGTTTCAGTTTATAAAATATTTACATACAAATGTATTTTAAAAATGGCTAGTGGAAGCAACTATAACGGACTTTGGTACTCTTTAAAAATACATAAGTATGTGAAAAAAACAAAATTTTGAAATAAACAAGGTTTGTTTTTTCAAAAACAACTCATATTTTATAAAAAAAAAATTTAATTTTTTTTATTTACATTTACATTTCCTAGAGAAAATTATTTGCATATATTTAGATGCATATGACTCATCTATATAATATATAAAATGAATTGTGTAAGATTAATAATTAACCCTCCTGCGGTTTAACCCGAGTCTGACTCGGGGTAACATTTTCTTTCATAACTTAAGAACCAGACATCGTAGGAACATAAATCAAGGTGCAAATTAAAGCTAAAGAATTGTACTTTTCAGTAATTAGTTATACTAATGATAAAAATTACTATTTGCAAAGTTGTGCTCATCTAAAAATTGTGAAAAAATATGAATTTTTGAAAGGTACAAAAAAATGTAAAAAAGCAGTTATTAGTTACATACATTAACTAAGAATGATATTTTGGAAGTTTTTGAGCATCTAATTTTAAATTTGTGGCAAAATTTGTTGCTGCAAAATTCAAAATGGCGTACCGATAAATAAAATAATTTAACAAGTAATTACAAATTAAAATAAATTATAATTATTATAGTTTATAGTGAAAACATATTTCTATCAAAATATTCTCAAAAATTTATAGAAACCTACAGAAACTGAGTTTCACGCAAATAAACACGTATTTTAACATTTATTACTTTTAAATCCGCCATTTTAAATTTTTGTAATTTTGATCACAAATTTGAAATTAGCACCATCAAAACCTATTATATAACCTGAAAGTAAATATTTTTCTTCGCAGAAAAAATTTAACCATTTTGATAAAATTTCTGTCATTAAATAGAGCTGCAAGAGGGTTAATAAATTACTGAGAAAATTAATTAATAATTAAATTAATTTTTTTTTCCAAAAATTAAAAGCACTTGATATACTTAATGCTTACTATAGCATCCGGATGTAAAAGATTCATAAACCAAGACACCGCCTTCCACTTGTACACATTATACCAGGCGGTTCCTTGGTAAGTGTCGCCAGCATTTAGGAAGATCGTCGATGGCGATTCCGATTTCGCTTGGCGGACCAAAGTCGCGATTCTGGCAAAACCTCCGTAACACTTTCCGGCAGCGGAGTCCTGAGGGGTGCACGTCGTCGACATTTGCGAGGTCTCCTCAAATCTAAAAATATTCGTCGTAATTTCAGACGGTGTACATAGTGACTACGATTTAATTACATAAATTATAGAGATCTTTGGAAGAATATAGATAATAATACAGAAATTGTCTCGTCAAATTACGTTCGCGTGTAAATAAAGACACACGCGCACATATTTAATTAACATCTGGGCGCGGGAATGTAATTAACTGCCTTAACATTCGTAATTAGCGTAGTGGCGGTAATTGGTAGCGTGACGTAAAATTACATAAAATTATGTGGATGAAATACATGAAGGGCAAATTAGAAGTCAAACTGATCAACTTCGCTAATAATTCTACACGTGTATCATGTGATTTAATATTGAAATTAAGAAATTTATCAAAAAATGGAATTGATCGGTTTTGAAAGACTCATCACATACGTATTAATTACGTATCACATACGTAAATAATTTAATTTGTTTAAATAACTAAATTAATTTATTGTAACACACAACCAGATGTGTTTGATTAAATTATCAGATTTGATAGGAAATAAATAGGAATATTTATTTCTTATTTATTTTATATTAAAATTAATAAGAAATTAATTAAAGATTAATAAAAATATTTATTTTCTATTTTTTTATATTAATTTAATAAGAAATTAACAGAAAATTAAATAAGCGAATATAATTGAGAAAAAAATAGGAAAATAATTTATTAAAAAAGATGAATATTAAATAATATTTTTTTTTCTAACAAGAGGAAAGAATTATATCTACCTCGCATGCATGTCATTCGTGTGAATGATTCTGATGGTGAATTCTTCATCCTTTCGTGAAGTGGGATTTCCAAAAGTTTGATTTGCGAGTATCAGCAACGTGATAGCGCAATAGTTTATAAGCAAAGCAATCGACATCTTTGACTGTCACTATTCTGCGTCTTATTTTAATTGCGCTTCTTTGTAATCTCTTTTCTGCGTCTCGCTTATCTCCTTATTTGTGACACTGATAAAACACGTTTTTGCAGCATGTGACCAATTATATTCTCACCTCGAGTTTTTTCAAATATTAGTCAAATTATTACACCACATTTCGCGATGTGAAACGTTTCTCTGGAAGAACATTTTTATTTGATTTTTAATTTACAGTATAATAAAATTTTTTATTTTTTTTTTTCTGATGATCGCAAAAACATAAAATGAAAGCAATTATGTATTAGTATTTTAAACGGCAAAATTATATAAACTTTTATTTGTATTGTTCGTATTTACAGAATACGAAGACCTAACACATCCATCTGGCGGTTACTATTATTTATTGCGAAATTTGCAATAAAATTTATCAAGAATTTCAAGAGTTCGCAAAATCGCGTTTGAAGGACTGTCACGTTTTTGCTTCTTAAGCAATAATCAATTTAAATTGATATCTGTTTAATGTAACGAGAGAGGTGATGGTAATGAGAGTTTTTCTTTCAACATAACAAAATATTTTTCTAATTACAATATTTTCTAATTTAAATATTTTTCTAATTACTTTATATGTACAGTACCGGCCAAAAATATATCACCTTTAGGATTTTTGAGCATAAATTTAATTTAATTTACTTACTTATAAAATTAATTTTTTATATTATTAAAATTAAATTTTTATATTATTTTATGAAAAATATTTTATTTAGTAAGTTGTATTTACTATCAAAATATATATTATGATATTATAAATATCCATGCACTTTGAATAAAATTATATTCAAAAATACTAAAGGTGAGATATTTTTGGCCGGTACTGTACATAATAATCAGGATTAAGAAGTAACTTCTTGTAACGAAGTTATAGTTTCTTTTGTCGGTAACTTAATTTCGTTCCTTTCTTTCCATTTGTAACTGAAATTTGTTAGTTAAATTTTTATGGCAATAACTAATTTAATTTGGCTAATAACTAATTTAATATAGTTACTTTACACGGATGTCAATCAATTAAAACTCCACTAAGAAGCTTATAAGCTTCTTTTTTAAAAATTCAAGAAATAATTCTTCTTGACTTATCAACCGTGGAGTTTTATTTGATTGACATCCGTAAATTATTTTTTTATGCGAAGTTATAAATTGCATACGGTCGAGTTCCGTTTATGATTTTTATAAAAATTCTGTACATTTATATATGCGTTCATTCTATCTTTATATTTAATTCGACATAGTTTACACATAGTTTGCGCTGAACAAGGCTCAAAGCTGGAGCCCGAAACGTTCGCTTATTCAATTTTAATATTTGTTTATTTACCGTATTTAACATGTTATAAGTCTTTTTTCTTTTATATACCTTGGCTTATCGAATTCTGTACTCTTGTAACTCTTATTTGTAGTATGGTTTGTTTTGATTTACGTCCTTGCTCTCTACAGTCTTTCGACAATTTAATTTTTATTTAAGAGAGAACTCTTTATACGTTTATTTAAAATAAAACACCCCGTGTAAGGAAAGTAAGTTAGTAAAGATTGAAATGTAATATTCTTATGTTTAAAGTAGTAGTGCACAATTATTGTAAGAAAGTAACAAAAAAATAACCACTTTTACTTTTGGATAATTATAACTGTAACGGAATCACAAAATTAAAATAAAATTAAAATTAATTGAATTAAATTTAAATATAAATTAATTAAAATAAAAATAATAACAATAATAATAAATCAAATTAAATTAAAATTAAAAATTCGATAAATAATGAATTCTCTTATTTTTCAGACTCACAGTGTTCAAAATCTTCCAACGAGGACTGGGAATAATATACGTAATATACGTAATATAAACTAAATTTCCAGTCCCAGCTGGTCCGAACTGACAATGAGAATTATCGAACGCAAGTAGAGTGGGTAACTTGTAACTGTAACTGATCACTTTTTCTTTAGTGAAAAAGAGTTGTAACTGTAACCAGATACTTCTACAAAAGTGACCTTCCCAATCCTGATAATAATATATGCAATACTTTAATGTATCTATGTGTAATATATTTAACTCGACTGGGATCAATGACAGGTTGAGTAACACGCGCGTAGAGAATGAAGATTGACAGGTGATCGTGCAAATAATTATACGTGCCAAGCAACATTCATACGCGCATTTATATACGTACCACGTGCGACGCAACGCGACTTTCGCGAAAGTGAGTGAAAATCTCAAGTTGAATTTCGAGACACGTGGATTGACCTTTATTAATTATAATTTCTTAAATAATACTCTTACACTCTCGTACTTTCTTTATTATAAATTTTGTTATAATTATTATTATTTTATTTTATTTTCTTCCCAAAAACAAGCACTAAGGGATCAAAACGCGCCTTGATAACTGTCACTTTATTACGTAAATACCAGTATATTATAATCACGTCCCATAAAAGTGTACTGTTTGTATTATCGAGGACGCGACGATGATTTTGAGAGAGCAGCGAGAGAGAACGAAACGATTTTGACGAACGACCGGCGCCAACTGAATGCAATCGGTGTCGTTGCGTGCGGACCCTACCGGACTTTTCCACGATCTCTCTGCTGGAATCCTGTCCGCAGCATCCACTCTCCGGCAAGATGCTGATAGCTTAAAAAATTATAAATCGGATCGAGAAATTTGATTTTTTTTGTTTTATATGAATATAATGATGATTTTAATTGGTATTTTGATATCAAAGCACGAGTGATTTAATAGAGATAACGATGCATTTTTATTTATTTATTAATATTCTAATTAATTCTAATTAAATGTCGCAAATATGAAAGAAACTTAAGTCAACTTAAGTATATTTTGTGTAAAATAAATCTTTTACACTTTAAAAATTAATTACTGTTATTATATCTTTATTTTATCACATTTCTTATCGCAGCTTAATTATTTATTGATTTATCGGTTTGATTAATTTTCAAAAAGGAGATGATTTTTATTTTTTGAATGCACAAATAATCCTCTTGAGATGTTAGTCTATCAAAATAGAAGGAAGGGGAAACTCTTATTCTTATCTACATTTTATATTTTATGTTATATAAATAAAAATTATATTCTTATTTTTCAAATTGCTTGAACTACTAATATTAAATACTATTTAATTATTTTCATTAGGCTTGACACGTGTTTTCAGATTTGAACCGTCACTTCTATTTTTGCTAGAGATTCAATGTTATGTTGCTAACAACTTTACTTCTGAGTATCGATTCTTGAAAATTTTATCTGCTCGCTTGTGACCAGAGACGGGTTTAATATCTTCCACAATCTTGGTGTCGTAATCGAGAGAGCTTAAATAGTATCAGTCTTTTATTGACACACCCCAGCGCAGTTAAAACCTAATATAAAACGAATATAGAACTCTTTATCTTTCTGCCAGAAAGCCAGAGTGTCGGCCAAGTAGCTAGATAATTTCCTTGGCATCCTATTCTTCCTCTCGCTATTCGTTTTCCCGTCCGAGATTATGTTACGTGTCCTGATGTTTGTAAGAAATAAAAATGATCGCGCATCATAAATTGACGTGACACGAAGCAATTTATTTACTGGCAGAGACCTTAAAGCTGTTTTTGTCGCGCATAACGATCGCCGTAACGCAGAGAGCGATTCTAATTCCGTACGTCAAGTCAGAACGTACCTATCATGTGGAACGCACACACGGATATGCGATATCTTTATGAGAGATACTTAACGCGTGATATTTTACTATCGACAACGATCTGGAAGTAGCTCCATGGCGCGTAACAATTAATTCGACATAAGGAATTTATTGTGCATATTTTTTTTTCTTGCGAAGAGAATTTTCGTTTCGTTATCAGTGTACGAGTTTTCCGATCTTGCATAAATTTGTATAGATAAATAAACTAGTGGCAATGCGTTCACAGACCGGTTTATTGAACGGAATAATTTTTGTATTTTTTTTTATCATTCTCTAGATTTTTATCTTCTTTGTTCTACATTTTCTGATTTCTAATTGTTATGAATTACGAAATTAATATTATTCACAATTTTTTTTTCCTTTGCAAAAAGGTCATTATTTATCGAATTATTAATTAAATTAAATTTTTATGATCTTTATCATAATTAATTTATATTTAAATTCAGTTTAATTAATTAAATTTGAATTTTAATTTAGATTTAATTTTATTTTATTCCGCGAATCCGTTGATAATGAAATAAAATTTTATCATTTGTATGTTGGTATTATAAAACATTTAACAGCTACAATATAATTTCAAAGCATTATATTTATCATAATATATGCTCACAATTATCATATGTCGTGAATATATACTATGATAAATATTCAAGAGCTGACAATAATAGCGATAGCCTTTTACATTTTTTACAATAGCAGAAACATAAGTTTTATTGTGCAAATGTATCGTTTACTTTTGCAAAATGTGCTTATGTGCGATGATATCAGCTGATCGAATATATAAATTTTAGTGTAAATAATATTAAATAATATTTTATTCAAAAATAAAGAAATAGTAATGTTCAAATAATAATCAAAGAAGACGCAATAATTCACCGTCAAGATTCACTTTGAAATATTTTGTAATCACTCGTGGGTGAGGTGGGAGATCTGATAATCAACGTTGTTTCGAGAAAAGAACAAAGACACACGCGGTCGACGGAGAAACACAGTCCTCCGTGAATATTCGACACGCGAGTTACCGGCTTACTAAAAGATAAAATAAAGGTAATATTTACGTTTTTTTGCACGTTTCGTCAGTTATAATTTGTTCAGGCGTATTTACATTTATCGTTATCTATTTCATTTCGTAACTTCCAGAATTTTATTTGTGTATCGTATAGTTTTATTTCTTTGTATAAGAGCGGCCTTTTCAAGATTATTTGTTTTATACGCGAGACGTTTTGCAATTAATATTTATCACTGTTACGCCATTTGCGTTTTATTAATTTTGTTCTTAATTTTTATATTAGATACTTGGCCGCGATTTCACCTTTTCTACGCAGCGTGATTATTTTTTATCGTTTGGCCTCTCCCTAACAAACTAACTCGTTTCACGTATCTGCTCGCCTTATAATTAGTGGGAGTGGAAGGAACAACGTAGTTGGATGCAAGAGAATTTTTTTTTATCACACAGTAATTATCGCGCGAGTATTCAAATGAGCGAGCTTCTCCTTCTCAGTCGATGAGACATCAGGAAGAAGCTTGCGGAATCTCCGATAGACATGTTACTAGATAGCGATATTTAATCTAGAAAAAGGAAGTGTAATGAAATATCGATATAATTAGAATTAAATATTATATACATATATAAATTTGTTGAAATGAAAAAATTTATTTAAATAAATTATTTGTTGTTTATAAAAATAGACATATATATATATATATATACACTATGCAAAAAAATTAAAGGGGCACTTTCTTTCATACAAAAAAAGTCAATTTTCAAGTAGTTTCAATTTCCTTAAAAATAAATAAAATAAGATCAATAAAAAAAATGTTTCAAAGCTTGAAGATTCTAGTTTTAGAATCTTTAAATGAATTTCAATTCTTTCTATTTGTTACAAAATTACATTGTAAGAAAGCGACGTTCGGCGATGGAACAAATTTTTCAAAAGTTTGTCCAAGAATTAAATATTAATACATATAACAAAAAAATATAATAAAAATATAAATATAATAAAAAAAAATCTTAGCACGATTTCATTGATTGGATGTTAAAGAGCAGAGTTTTAGCTTTAATTTCTAAAGCTCAAATGTTCTATAATTTTTTTATCGCCGAGATATTCATTTTTAAAACAAAATCGAGCTATTGATTTTGAACGCTTATAACTAGTAAAAAAATAATCGTACAATAATCATTAAAAAAGCAATTTAAAGAGAAAAGTTAGCACTTTAAAATGCTCCTATCGTTTTTTCAATCATTATTCATTTTAAATCATAATTGTTACTTAAAATCAAATAAAAATTGCACTTTTATCTTGTTTTTTTTTAAACCAATGAAAGTTAACGAAAAAACGCTAAATTTTCATGCAACAACATTTACAAGTAAAAAGCATTCCAGTTACTCGTACAAAAGGCCAAAGTGTTACATTTTTTTTCTGTACATTTAAAAAATTTAAATTAATAATTATTGTACGATCGTTTTTTCACTATTTATAAGCATCCAAAGTCAATAGCTCGATTTTGCATTAATAATGAACATCTCGGCAAAAAAACAATTATAAAACATTTGTTAAAAAAAGAAATTAAAGTTGAAACTTTGCTCTTTAGCGCACTCAATTAATAAAATCGTGCTAGAATTTTTTGTTAATTTGGTATTCTTAGACAAACTTGTGAATAATTTGTTCAATCGACGGACGTCGCTTTCTTACAATGTAATTTTGTAATAAATAGAAAGAATTGAAATTCATTTAAAGATTCTAAAACTAGAAACTTCAAGCTTTGAAACGCTTTTTTATCGATCTTATTCCGATTATTTTTAAGGAAATTGCAACTACTTGAAAATTGGCCTTTTTTTATATGGAAGAAAGTGGCTCTTTAATTTTTTTGCGTGGTGTGTGTGTGTGTGTCTATTTTTATATTTTATATTTTTAATTTCTTAATTTATTCAATTCCAAAAAATATATATATATATATATACAATATTTTATATATATTATTAAATAATATAATTAAAACAAAATTAGGTCAATCAAGAGTTAACGCGGGTATAGGGCGTGAAATAATTTTCAAACAATAATTTAATTAATTATTTATTCTATATTCTAAAGGTTTTTTTTTGAATCTTCTTCAATGACTTAAAATATAAAACAATCAAAAGAAATAAAAATAAAAATAACGGTAAAGATAATAAAAGAACTGACAATACAATTAATATACATACATTTGCCTCGTTATGAAAGTGTGATCTATCCCAGCTGATCTCCACGAATGTCCAATGTAAGAAGCCTTCTAAGCGGTGCAAAACGCAAGAAGAGATACACTAATAGCCAAAAGCACATATTGCAACCATCGAAAACTAAAGTGAGAATAAATTTAGAATAATGAGCCAGAGCAACTTACTCGGACCGGGAAGAACAGCAGAGACAAGACGAACAAAGGATATACAAGTGATAGAAATTAACGAATAATTCGAAACATTCAATGTAATCGAAATATATAACCACGAAAACAATAGATATCATAATAATGAAAAGATATAAAAAAATTACATATAAAAAAAACAATAACATATTAAATTTTCGATAGGTTGTCAATAATTGTTAAACATAATTTATTTAATTTAAAAGTATCGCTCTGGAGATTTAAGGTTTTTTTGGTGTTTTATATGAATAGTCTCAGATACTAATCTTTTTCCCAAAAACGGTTTCTCATCGAAAATTTCGACGTTATCAAAAATTAAAAACATGATTTAAAGATCTATGATTAGCAATGACTGAAGTATAAATCTTTAATTCTCGTTTTTAATAAACATCCTGTTTGTCCCATATAAGAAGCATCGCAGTTTCATGCAATTAGTTTTATATATCATGTTATTACGTAAATCTTTATGTAAATTGTCTTCTGCTACTTTAATAAATCTGCGTAAATTATTTATTCCGGTTTAAGACAATCTTACATTCCTACAAGTCCTTGACGCAATGTCAAAATCGTTCCGAAATATTTTTAACTAATGGAATGTTAAAATATGAAATTTCTTTTTATCTTCAACATTCAAGTCACTTTATTGACTATCATATTATCTACGTCAATATTTTTTATTCGTGAAAACAACTTTTTGAGACGTTCATTAATAATGTAAAAAAATGAAAGGAAGCAGATATTCGTTTTTAGAAAAATTATATATATTGGAGTTGAATAAATTAATTGATTGCTAAACAGCATACAATATTTATAAAATATATATAAAATATTTATAATAATTAGTTGAATATTTTATAAATATTTATGAAAATATATATTTTTTACAGAAAGTTATATAATTATATATATATATATATATATATATATATATATATATATTATATATGACAATTATATAACTTTTTGTAAACAAAAAAAAAACTTACGTAACTTTAGTTTCTTTCTGTCGTTTCTCCCTTGTATAAATTTATTAAAATCATTATATAATAATTACACACATATACTTAAATATTAAATTATAAATAAATCTCTTTTATTATGGTTATTATTTGTCGTTTTAAAAACTAATATATCACTGCATCAGTCATCTTGCCTGATTATGTAAAATTATGTTTGACTCTTGTGCGTTGCATAATTGCTCATATTATCCAGCTTCTCAATAATTACATATGTATATGCAGAGTTCTTCAAAAACAGTGCAATTATCATTTTCATGTTGAGACAAAGAATTGAATGAGACTGTTCGTGATATGATGTAGCTCGAAAAAGATTTTAGTAACTACAGTCTATTTTTAAGACGTATTTAGAAAAAAATACCACATGGTCTCTTCTTTTCGAAAGCTGTCTTTAAAATACGCTACAAGGAGGCATAAAAAATTATGGTACATCTACTCGTTGCCTCGTTTCAATCTCATCTGTGTCCGATCATACATTCGTGGCAAAACCCGCAATCACCGACTTGATGATATCTTTTCCGACAGGTGCAGAATGTACGCGCTGCCATTGCTCCCGTTGTTGCTGTTGTTCCAAGTCTGTTGCGGATTCACCGGGCGTGGACTCTTTTATCCCGGTAGAACAGACCTCTTCGAACTGTCGATAATTCATTTGAATGATTTTCACGCCAGGTGAATGATCCTCTTTATAATTTTTTATCTCTAATAATGTGTGTCGTTCAGATTAATTTGTTCTTTATATAAATTTATAGTTGAGTAGAGTTGCTAAATTAATTAATTGCCAGACTGATTGACAGCATACAATATAAAATATATATAAAATACTGATAATTATTTGAATATTTTATTAATATTTAAAAATATTTTTGTAATTTTAGATTGAACCGAGCATAAAAATTTTATAATCTTATTTAAACAGATTGTAATAATTTATTATAAATATCCCAACAATGGTTTGAGAAATATTTACAAAATATTACTACAAATATTTATTTTTTTTATTTACCATAAATATTATGTAAAGTATTTCATTTATACTTTGACAAGATGTCAAATACATTTTTTATAATTTTTTTCTTAATGTGTATAAAATGTTTTTTTCTGTCAAACTGTATGATTTATGTTAAATGAGAATAGGTAACAACTTATTTTTACTAATTATTAATGTTTACACAATTTGCGTTTACCCTACTATTGTGTTTATTATTTCATTTTAAAATGTCAAAAATTCTTTTCCATCACAAGATTAACATCGCTGGAAAAATTGAATTTTATCACTGTATAAATTTCGTGTTGATTTTATTTCATCTCTGTAAATGCATTATTAATTCTTTCTATTAATTCGTGACGAGTCGATCCATTTTCATACCACACCGTATTAATATAATAATGAAAATATATTCTCATATATTTAATTTTATTTTTGTTATAATTTTGTTATAACTTTTCAATAGAGCATTTGTAAGCTACTTATATAATATTTTTTCTTATTTCTACTTACAAAACATATTGGTACAGTTTGGTAGGAAATACCCGATATAAAATCTGTATAAAATATTTATATAATATTTAAAACAATAAATATAGCAAATGTATAAATATTTATCATAAATGTCGTGTGCTGTCTGCATGACATTAAGAAACAAGTATTTTGTTTTTGTTAGAAGAAACTTTTAACGTTATGTCATTATGATGTCGATCAGTGCCGCTTTGAAAACTATTATAATATATTCGACTCGAGACGAATTTGTCGACAGTCAAGGATAAAGCAATTGTAATAATGTCACCGTAGCCTTGGTCCCCTTCCGTCGACTTTTGCGGATCTTTTGATCGTTTTGTTATTTGTCGGGGCGTCAAAGCGTGACACTTTAAAGAAAACAGCAGAAATTATATCGACATAGGTTTGAGCAAACGGGCCCGACTTCTGGGACCTGCCGCGAGGGTCACGAGCAGGACTGCGTGGGAGGTATTGCCAGAGTTTACACGGCAGTCAATCAACTGGTTAAGGAACGTCCGAATGCGATTTTTTTGAATGCCGGCGATCATTTTCAGGGAACTCTCTGGTACAATGTCCATCGCTGGAACGTCACCGCTTTATTCATGAATATGTTACCGCACGACGCCATGGTATATGATTTATTACATCCGCGCGCGTTTAATTACGTGTTTCCTTGTAAATTTGTTCTAGAACAGAAATTCATAATGCTGACATAAAGGAAAATAGTGATAAAGAAATAGTTAAGCCATCTAAAGTCAAATTTATAATCAACTAATTCAAAGAAGAAGGAAAAAAATATATTTTTAACGATGATTAAATTGAGTAATCCATTTTTTATCCTTTAGACGATCGGCAACCATGAGTTTGACAATAAAATCGAAGGCGTTGTTCCTTTCCTCAAAAATGTCAAAGCGCCGGTCGTGGTAACGAATATTGATGACAGTGAGGAGCCAACTATACAGGTTTGTAATATCCATTCATTAATTTGCAAAAGACATCGATTAATATACTTATGACGTTTTAGAATTTATACCGAAATAGCACGATCATCGAGAGAAATGGTACCAAGATCGGCGTCATTGGCGTCATCCTGTCGACTACGAATGTGGGTAATCGAATATATTTGTTTCTGTAAAAGTCATTAAAAAGTATATTATTTTATTAAATTTAATATTTTTAATTAATAAGCTATAATTTAATATTTATGATGTATATACAGAACATCAATTTTCTCAAAGTATTCCATTCTTTCAGATAATTGCGTCTACGGGGAAATTAAAGTTTTTGGACGAGGTAAAGGCGGTCAACGACGAAGCCCAGCGATTGAAAGCAAAGGGAGTGGACATTATTATAGTATTAAGCCACTGCGGATTGAATATAGACAGAATTATGGCTGCGAAATGTCCCTTGATCGACGTAATCGTCGGCGGTCACTCGCACACGTTCCTTTATACAGGTGAGAAAACAAAGTTTTAAAAAAACACTCGAAATAAACTTTTTATTGAAAATGTAAAAATATTCGCAAGAACTATAAGTATTTATTATATAAAAACAAATAACGTTATTTTAATTAATTTTTTTTTCCTATTATAATTTTTATTATATATTTTCCTATCATTTTTTATTCTTATTATAATTAATATTTTTTACTTTGAAAATTTTTTCCTATTTTTTCACTTGCGATATAAAGATAAGGAAAATTTTTTATCGATATAACAGTCTTAAATGCGTAGTATTAATTGTTATATAACACATCAGGAGAGCCGCCTTTTGTCGATACACCGGAGGACGAATATCCTGTAGTCGTGACGCAAAATGAGACAGACAGAACGGTTCTCATCGTACAGGCAGCTGCTTATACAAAGTACGCCATTCATCCATGAGAATATGTCAAGAGTACCGTTGAAAAAGGTCAATTTCAATCTGATGTCGCGAGGTCAATCTTGATTAATTTATTTAACGAATAGATTTACTTTTAATATATACTATCAAAGAGAGGAGAAAAACTTGTGTTTAACATTCCACATCTCATATACGCGCGATAATTTCATTCATTTTTATTTTATCCATTTTCTTTTTAAAGATACTTGGGTAATCTGACAGTATGGTTCAATGAACAAGGCGAGGTCATTGACTGGGATGGAAACCCACTTCTTTTGGACCAGTCTATCGAACAAGGTAAACCATTGATACTTGAAATAATATCTAAAATAATTACATATACATGTATTTTTCTAGATCCAGAAATCCTGGAAGCTCTGAAGCCATGGAAGAAGGAAGTGGACAAGGAAGGATCGAGAAAGATTGGCAGGACGAGAGTCTTGCTCAATCACAGCTGTTATTCTGAGGAATGCAACATGGGAAACCTTCTGACTGATGCCATGGTAAACGCGGTGCGTATAAAATATATTTTTCAAATCAAAATTATTACACTTTAATTAAATTATATAAATTGCGTATACAAATTTCAGTATGTCGATAATGTCAAGAATGAAACTCATTGGACGTATGCAGCGGTGGCCTGCTTGAATCCAGGAGCAATTCGCACTTCTATCGAGGAGTCTGAAATTACTTACGGTGATTTGATGATAGTCCAGCCCTTCGAAAACACTTGGGACATTCTGGAACTAACTGGAGAATCCATTAAAAAGGTCATAAATTAAATTTCTTGCTAAAATATAATTTTCGGTGTCTGATAAAAATATTGATAAATTTATCGAGATGTAATCTAAGTATTTCATTTAAGATCAATTGTAGAAAGAAAAAAACTGCAATTTTGCGTCGCGTAAAATAACAGTAACGTCGTACAAACACGTAAATGTAAACGTGCATTAACGGTGGCCTATTTTTGGGGATGTGAAGATTGAATAATGACCAGAGTGAATTAAATTTTATACTTTTTCTCGTAGATCCTGGAAACCGGAGGTCTCTTAATTTGGTCCGGGTTAAAAATTACTTACAAAGAGGTCGATAAAAAACGAACTGTGGTCGACGTTAAAATCAGGTAAAATTTCTTATTGACAGAATATTTCATTGATTTTGCAAAGAAAGTTGAAGCATAAGTTGAATCTGATATTCTTACATTTTACATTATATATCGATTTTATTTTGAAAATTAATAGCGATTTTAACTTTGTTTTACGTACTGACAGGTGTCAGGCTTGCGAATATCCGGTATTCGAGGATTTGGTGTACGATCAATGGTACAGATTGGTTGTGCCAAGTTTCTTGATATCCGGCGGAGACGGCTATCCTATTTTCAAGAATAATAGTCGTAATCACGAAATCGGCGAGCGCGATGTAGATTATCTTATAAATTACGTGAAGAAAATGAGCCCTATATTGACGGGAACCGAGAGGCGTATAACTTTTGTACAGTCTTAAAACTCGGCAGATTATATTTCGCGATAGTAAAGTTGCATTTGAAGAGATTGCATTTATTAACAAAATATTACGTTTAGAAAAGACTTTGATTACAGAAATAAAATTTCATAAAATTAATATTTTATACACTAAGATATATTTAATAGATTATATACATTATATCTATAAATATATTGAGTATTAATAATAGATTGTAAAATATATAATAATATATAAAAATTGTAATAAATAGATTGTAAAATATATAATAATATATAAAAATTGTAATAAATAGATTGTAAAATATATAATAATATATAAAAATTGTAATAAATAGATTGTATATTAATATTTAATAATAGATCGAAAAAAAATTTTAATTATTTACCAAAGAATTAAAAAAAAATTATTTTTATACACTTTGAAATAAAATATAATAAAAGCATGTGCGCATTGCACTATTATATATATTTTCTTGATATAAGGAGTCTCTCTTAAAATTCTTGTTGAACAATTTTTAAAAAGTTTAACAAACAAATCTCGTACACATAAAAAACTTGGTGCAGCTCGCGTGATAGTTGTAAGAAAGCAGGAAACGTCGGTTGCTTATCTTGCGGTATCTCGGGAGATCGGGGCAGATGAAGCATTTAAATAATGTATCGAACAGGTGAAATAGCAGCTGTTCGTGTTCCTCCCCTCGACCAGAACGCGCGAATCGCTTTGTAGCACCGGCAAGAAACGCTGCTTTTTAGCGGCGAAAGAAAGAAAAAAAGCACTCTGCAACAGACCGATTAAAATAAACTCGGACATATGCATCTTCACCAATTTATATATTTAATTATATCCCTACTATTCATCACGTTCTTCCAATATTTTATCCTTTACTGTGCAATGTATATATATATATATATATATATATATATATATATATATATATGAATATATATATATATATATATGTATGTAGCATATAATTATCATGTTAATTTCTCTTCAGAAATTTATTTTTTAAGGTAATATTTTAAAGAAGCATTTTTTTTAATCCATATCCATTTATAGAAAATTTTTTGTTCAGAATTAAGTTTCTTATCAGATCAGAAAATCTGGCAGGAACGTTTGGTACCACGTATATGTACATATATATACGAGTATATATCCTATATATGTATATATATATATATATATATATATATATATATATATATTTAAAATAGTTTAATTATTTTTTAAGAAAAGTATAAATTTGCAATAAGCACATGTAAATATATATATATATGTGTATGTATATATTATAACTGCTCATTGAAAATTCATACTTTTTTTTAAAAAATAATGAAACTGTATTTTCTTTATACTAATTAATTTTTCTTATTATTTTATACATAAAAATTTTGAAATAATTGAAAATAAACTTTTACTTATTTATTTATTTTATGAAATAGCTTATGTAAAATATTATATCGAATAACATCTTGTAAACTAATCAATTTTTGGTTAGTCTAGCCTTATAATTTTTTACATCAAATATTGCGAATAATCAATTTATATAACAAAATTAGATGGTTTTATTTGAAAAAGAAATAAATTGATCCTTTTACATGATCTTCAAAAATAATCTTGTTAGATTAAAATTCACAATTATTAATTCTTTTTTCCTTCAAAATCCTATAAATTTGGTCTAAAACATCTTTGACGTTTTTATGACGTTAAAGTTTGTTTATACATTTTGTAACACTTTAAATGCCCTACTTTATATATACATATAATACGTTGTATGTATCGTAATTTTTTTGCCATAACAAGAACGTAATGCATGTATGTACACGATGTGCGATTTGCCGGATGTCTTACAAGCGCGATAGCGTCGCGACGACAATGAGGAGGCCGCGACGGCGCGACGTCTGGCGAGCAAGTCCAGGAGGCGGAGGCAGCTGCGCTGTCAAGTCGCGCGATCAGCGAGACTCAGTTTTGGTGGAGGGAACAGAAGGAGAAGGAGGGACAAAGCATGAACGGAGATGAACGGAGTGCGTGAATGGAAGTTGAACGGAGAACGCTGAGATATCACCAGTGCCGTCACGTAGTGACAGAGCACCAATCTCCTCTAGTCGACGAAATTAACTTCGCCAAGGTTTTTCGACTCGTTTCATCGTACTCGTGTAATTTATTTGTATACAGTCGCGAAATAAATCGATTATTATATGTAGATTGAAATTTTGACATTTTGACATTTTGAAGTTTCTTCATTTTGACATTTTCTTTATTTTGATATTTCTTTTTCATTTTTACATATCTTCATTTTGACATTTTGCGAAATAAATCGATTATTATATATAGAATGAAATTTTGACATTTTGACATTTCTTCATTTTGACATTTTGAGGTTTCTTCATTTTGACATTTTGACATTTTCTTTATTTTGTTTTTTTTTTCATTTTGACATATCTTCAGTTTGATATTTCTTCATTTTGACATTTTCTCTTCAAAAAAGAGAGGAGAAAAAACCCATCGATGTTCGACCCTGCGCATCGGCCGAGAGTAAGAAAGACAAGGAAGAGAAAGAGAGAGAGAGAGAGAGAGAGAGAGAGAGAGAGAGAGAGAGAAAGAGAGAGAGTGAGAGAGGGACAGAGACGGAGAAAGACGAGCGCGCGCCGACGACGGCTGTCATGGTGGCAGATCTGCCTTCTGGCAGGAGGGTCTCGACCTGCCAGCACTCGGCGTTACCTGCCAGCGCGCGCGCGCGTCCGTTTAGTGTCTCCGAAGTCGCGCACTACGATGGATCGCGGAGCCGGTAGCGCGTGGTGAACGCTCCAGGAGGTGCCGAAACACCTCTCGAAGGAAGAAGCGTCGCGCGAATATATCGCGCACGATATCGCGGTGGGATCGCGCGAAATATTATATATCTCGCGTCCATCCGTATATAATTTCGCCGAGAATTCTGCGACGAGGTAAAGAGGAGGCGCGAGCAGTCCCCAGGAGAGGCGATACGATCGATCCGTCAAAAGCAGCCGTAGTAGCAGCAGTAGAAGTCTCGACATTCGCGAAATCGCCCGCCCGCTGGCGATGGCAGAGATGTATTGCTCGTGACGTCACGGAATTCCTCTTCGGTGCTGGAGCGAGCGGCCCGCGAGCACTTGTCATCGTGCCTTCTCGTTGTCGCATAGCTGACAACGAAGCGAGTAAAGAGAGAAGAAGAGTGAAGAAGAGAGAAGAAGAGTGCGAGAGGAAGATAAAGAGAGAGAGAGAGAGAGAGAGAAGGAAAGAGACGGAAGAGTCTCTCGCGAAGAAGAGAGATAGGAAGAACGTGGGCGTTGAGTGATTGTTGTCGGTGCTAGTTTCCATCGGGAGTCATGAGGGACACAAGCGATATGATGGAGGACGCCCTGTCGGAGGTACGTAATCATCGATATCAATCGGCCCACATTCTCGATTCGCGCGATCTTTCAGCTTGAGTTGGAAAACGAACTCGAGCTTTAAACTGCCAGAACGTGAGGTGTTGCCGCAACGCATTTTTAAATCATGAAAAAGTGTTGTCAGCGATGCTCATGGAGTAGCGAATGTCTCTTTTATTTATTATACACATTCTTTAGTCAAATCGTCTCTTCTTCTCGAGAAATATACGTTGAAATAATTATAGCTCTTGGACAAATAATTGGAAATAAATTTTACATGTGGACTTTAATAGAATTTTAAATTAAGATTTGATATAGATTGAAGAGAGATGCCACAGAAATAATAATTCTCCTTATTTTTGCAAGCAAAAGTTATTTTTAAAAAACGATTAAAGGAGATGTAAGGGAATATTTTGTGAGTTTGAGATACGCAATATAAATAGCTTTTAAGATATTAAAATTGTGAGTATATTCGTTACTTAATTTGTGTAAATATTCTGCATAGTTACTCTTATCATTAATAAAGAAAAACAATAAATATGCAATAATGATAATGTAACAATAAAACAACGCCGCAAATGATAAGGATGATAAGGAGGACCTGATGGACAAATAGAAAAATCTCGTAACATTTTCGCTCCGTACCAACTTAATCGCTCTGAATTACTGCGATGTTGATACAGATTGTTTTCACTGATTACTCACTCGATAAGCACATAAATAGCACTTGTATGTTATTTGTGTTACTGACATCTTAATCATCAATTTTTCGTGGAAAGAGAGAGTTTGAGATTCGTATATATCTCTTCTATAATAATTCTCTCTGTTGGATATTCTCGGAAAAATTTGACCGATAATCACCTATATTTACGATCGCATCCCTGCCAAAACCCTCTTTGCACCTGCCCGAAATCGATTGCAAATTGGCCTTTTTTTATTCCTTTCCTACCTTGCACACTCGTTCGTTTTCGGTGCGATTGCGCGAAACAAATTCTTCTTTTCTTTTTTTTTTTGTTTCGCGAAAATCAATGGATTCGGATAATAACCGCTTGTCATTTCTATTGACTTTTCATATATTAAAAAGCGATATTATTACATAAAAAAAGTTTTGTATACTTACAGGAAGACAAATCTGCAAACTTTTCTCTCATTCTCCTTCTACGATGATTTATAAGGGCCTACTTTAACAATATAAAAAATTGATAATTTTTCGGAATGCTTTTTAAAGAATAAAAATTAAAAATTGATGGTTAAATAGTATGTCAATATTTTTGAATCTTGGATATTTAGTCTTTTTTTTTCATTTAATTCAAAAATGTATAATTGATATGCTGCTCGTGTAATTATCTAAAATGAATAAATTCGATCTAGTTTTATTCCGTAGAATATTTATGAGATATTGAATTTAACTTTAATAAAAAAAAATGAAAAATAATAGGGCAAGGTTATTTTAAAATTAACTATTTCAATTTTGCTGAAATTTATTTATTTTTTGAATACGAGAAAATCATTAATTATTAAAACAAGTAAAAAATTAATCGTTAATTATTAATTTTTTAGATTCTATTAAGGTTCAGGTCAAAAAGAAGTTCTCCGGTCCATTAGGTTTCAAGATATCCGTCAACACCAACATTGAAAATAGTATCTTGAGAAAAACGCGTTTAAAGTTAGCTCTGTCAATTTCGCAACTTCTCAGTAAAATTTGAAAGAGATATTTTTCGCACTTTGAAAAAAATGTACAAAAGAAGGACAATTTTTTTGATTCCCTAAAGCAAACTGTGCCCTTAAATCTCTTTTATAGAGCGAAGAGCTCGCGTATCTACCCTCGGCGATAATAATTCTGATTTTATCCACGCGATGTGCGCGATTTATGCGACGCGGGGGTGGATTATAGAGGCAACCCTTTTTCTCTTATCCGCTCGGTGTTTTCCGACCTCGGCCGAGTGTTATTAACAGTAAAAAGGGGCGCGTATATCGATTTAAGCGTCCGTTATTACCCTCTTTTCACCCGACACTATGGAATTACATCGATCGTTGCCTGACAAAATTGTCATCTTTATTACAATGTTTTCTTTTCCCTCCCTCTCTCTCTCTCTCTCTCTCTCTCTCTCTCTCTCTCTCTCTCTTTCTCTTCTCCTCTCTTTACGCCCTTTTATCATCGCGTGATAACTGTAATTTCCTGTTTACGAATCTTAGATCTGCTTTTTGAATTCTAAGTCCTCTTTTCTCTCGTTTCCTCGACGTCTACTTAGTTATTTATCTCTCGACTTCGATCTTCGCGCGTTGCGAGTCATCTCTCGCCGCACGAGAGTTTTCTCGTTTAAAATTCTATCGGAACGACGGCTGGGGGTGAATTAGAATTTCAAATTGAATCCCATTGCGCCCTTTTCTGCAGTTAACTGCATTCCCGATGTTCATGCGCTTCCTCGGAACTTTCCAGGGAAAGAAATATCTTTCGAGAAATGCAATCTTGCATAAAATGTAGAGGTTGGTCGCTCGATGCTCCTCGTCCTCCTCTTTCTTTTTTCGCAGTTTCGATATTTGTATTTATTGCAACGAGCGGAATAAGTCTCTCGAGTTTGCCTCAATAATTCACCGAAACTTTGATCATCTCTCTTCCAAGTTCTTCACTTTACGATTTTTCTTTCTTCTTTCGCGCTATCTCTCGAGTTGAAACACGTTCGAATTTAATTTAGAATTCCTTTCGGTTTTCTTGAAAATGAGAATAACAAAATAAATCAGATCTTGCGCTCTTACAAAGATAAAAAAATAGTTTGCATTATATATTTTGCTATTCATTTGTATACACAGAGTGTCTTACAAGGAAATGTATGGAAGTGCCTCCTCCGATTTTAATGCGCTTTGAATATGTTGTAGTTTAAGTCAAAATAGAAGACACGTATATTTTATACGTGCTTTTTCGGCCGTGAAAGGAGGTGAAACACTTTTGAGAAAAATCGGTTTTTATACTTTTGAACAATCAAACGTCGAAACGATAAGAGATATAAACAAAGTTTTGAATAAAAGTTTTATGATATTTAACCCTTTGAGTAACAGCGGGTTACCCAGAGACCCACCTTTTTTTTCGTAGTTTTTTATTGTTTCAACTACTTTTTTATCAACAAATACCGGATTTTTTGTTTCTACAGAGTCTCTAGAACATCAATAAGTGTAAAAAAATATGAACAGTCATTAATTGTTAATTGCAAAAATACCATATATAAACAAACAGTCAAAATTAGTACTTTTTTTTACGAAAAAATGCATTTTCTACTAATCTATTATGACAATAAATACGGCAATTTTTTTATAATCTTAGTACACTCTAAAGTATTTTTCAGAATTTTTTTAGAATTTTCCACCGTGTGGTTTTTGTTAAATCCTCCTTTTTTTGATAAAAAATATTTAAAAAACAATATTTTCTGTTCTAAATTAAAAATAACAGTCGTATTCTTTTTTAAATTTTTTTTCTGAAGGTTTTTTTAGATCGCAGAATCTGAATTTAAAGGAAAAAAAATTTTATTTCCAAAATTTAATATAGGGATCCAATGTGGCGGAAGTAAAATTTCGTCTACCATTGGATCCGCCATCTTGAATTTTGAAAATCTGACAACGGATTCAAAATGAGCGACCCCAAAAACCCTTATATACCAAATTTTATAAAATACTAACAATTAGAAAAATTCGTGACTCAAAGGGTTAATGTACTTTAAAATTGCATAATTAAATTTTTCAAAAATTGAAGGGAGGAGGGGTCATGTTTTCGAAAAATATGACATTTTCCTCATTTTGATATCTCTTCATTTTGACATTTCTTCATTTTGACATTTCTTCATTTTGACATTTCTTCATTTTGACATTTCTTCATTTTGACATTTCTTCATTTTGACATTTCTTCATTTTGGCATTTTCTTCATTTTGATATTTCCTTCATTTTGCTATTTTCTCTTCAAGAAAGGGAAGAGAAAAGGGGGGAAAAACCCATCGATGTTTGACCCTATAGTTTAAAACTGCATAATCAAATTTTTCGAAATCTTTTGCCATCAAGCATTAAAAATAAAAATAATAATTTTACGAAGATATTTTTCTCTCGACACAAATAGAAACACACTATCTATAGTGTAATTGATATCGTAAAATATAATTTTGTATTTAAATGTAATACCAAGATATACTGGAGGACTCACAAACTCAACTCGAATGCGACTCGTGTGTCGTTTACAAAATATAAGCGATTCATTCATTCATTCAGTCTCCGCTTAAATCTCGAGATACATACTCGACTCTGTCGAGTTTTCTTCGAAATTCCGTGTACTCTTTTAGGACCACCCATTTCAAGTCGCGCGGCGCTCTTTGAATTCGGAATTCGTCTCCTCGGCACCTCTTACATCCGTTCGCCTGGCAACCAACGTGGAGATGACTGTGCACCGAAGTGGTCAAACGTGTCCCTTTACTAGCGTACGTGCTGTAGTTACTCTGCCTTCTCGTTCTATTTATATCCCCCGTGTCTCGATAAAGACTGAAGAGAAATACTCTCGTCGTCTAAGGACGAGAAGGCCTCCGAATATATCCGAACAAAATCAAAAACGGACCGTCCCCGAGAACATCTGTCACTCTATTCAAAGTCGGTCCGATCTCCAAGATTCCGTGATTCTCAATCATTTTCCGTCTTCGCGACTTTCAACTGACTTTGTGAGATTTAATTAATTTCGTTTTTCTTTCAAACGCTTAATTTTCACAATTATCGATATTCATTTCGAAAAATTAATTTCGGATTTTTGTGACGTGATGGAATCGCGACTCGGTTTGCGAATTAATTAAGCGAATTGGTAATCTGCTCGAGACAAAGTGTAAGAATTATTGTTGTTTCGTGATTTTGATTGGCTGGCATTTTCGAGGGACAAAATTACTTTTACATGAAACAGCGACGTTGAAACTAGTAAAATCTCCATCTATCAATTTGCCTAATTGAATCGCGTTTATGTTTATTATTTCGTTCGAATGCTGATTGACATCTGCTACGGCACGAATCGATCATCCGAATCGCGGTTTTCATTGGTTCAAAATAGATGGATTCATTTTCAATATGTTTTCAATATTTTTCGATAATAATTAAAAATACAATATTAAATCATTTTTATTAATACTTATTTATTTATTATGTTATTATTTATTTATTTATTTTTATTTATTTATTATTTATTATTATTATTACCTATTTATTATTACCTATTTATTTATTATTTATTAACTTATTTATGATTTATTTTTATTAGTTAAGAATTAAATAACTACATATTACGAAAGATTTTAATAAAAAAAAGAACGTAGAAAAATTGTATAATTAATTAATTTGTATATATGTATAAATTAATATAAAATTTAAATTCTGAGTGCTAGAGAGATGTAAGATAACGTTTTTGAATTCATATATTTCTCAAATTTTACAACCTAACGGTGCATATGAAATATTTTTTTTCCGTAATACAATCGCGACGAATCACTGTAGTGGATTATTCTCTCTAGTTGGCCGGAGATAACCGGGCGTGTCTGCGACCCGTTAACTAAACACTCGCGTTTTACTCGCGATCGATGGCCCGAATATCCGAATGGCCGTCACGAAGGGGCGACGTCCGTAGTTTGTTGCGCGTATTTTCGTTTCCGCGTATCAATTGCGCAAGCTCAAAAGCATTAAAAACCACACACATTCGTGTTCCTTGTCACGAGAAAAAAAAAAGGGTAAATAAATTTTTCTGCCAACCGTCCAAAATTTGCATACATCGGCCAAACACGATTCCATTACCGGCAATAATCTGCATCACAGCTTGGTTCCATTCACCTCCCTGTGAGACTTGGAAACTGTAAAAAAAAAAAAAAAAAAAAAAAAAAAGAGAGAGAAAGAGAAAAATGGATTCCCAGATTTATTTATGCTCCTCGATTTCACGATTAGAATGTATTCTGGCATTTGGATTTTATGCGGAATAAATACGATAAGGCAATTCGACGCAACGAATTCGAATTTGCATGCGTTTATCGCGCGTGTCGATTTAATCGAAGAGACTTAAGAATGACTATCAAACGACAAAAGACGTTATCGGAGCTTTCGCGCTCGCCATATTTTAGCCTTCCCCTCGTTCGATTATCCTCTCGACGATCCGGCGAAAGCCTTAAAATTTATACACACAATACAAAATCTTGTCTCTCACCTCTCGTTTGCATATATCGATTATATCGCGATCGGACGTGCATGTTATTCCTTGGATTCGAAGCGAAGACAGAGATGACTCGAATATCCGAGCTCGTTCTCTCTCTCAATGTATTTCCATATCGATGTAATTAGCGGCGAAAAGCCGCGAATGTATCGATTCGAACGTATCGAGTTATGGCCGTAATTTTCATCATTAAAGTTATTTTCCGTAATGACGATAATTAGCACGCGACGAAGTCGGTCGAAGTGCTTTTCGATATTTTTAGTACGCTATTTTCGCATCGTAATCGACGTCAGAATGACTCGGGCATGGAATCTCCCGTAATGCATATTAATTTACACACAAGAACCAGTATGTGTGTGTGTGTGTGTTAAATACATTGTTGCGAGCCAGGGCTATAATTTCATCCTATTATCGCGGAAACATCGTGCAACATCGCGTCCGTATGTATTTAGGTCGAGAATATTAATTACGCGATGAATATTTAATCGCAATCGCATATATCCTACTTTACTATTTCATAAAACTCGGTTTAGAAATTATTTTGATCGTTCGTATGTTTTTTTTTTTTTTTTTTTAATTTCTGTCGAATGATCGACGCAATCGTTTTAATTTCCATTCCGCAAACTTTCACGAGTGCACGCGTTCTCGCTTTCACCCGTCCCTGAGGAAATTGGCCGGCGTGTTGGCAAGAGTTGGTGTGCCTTCAGAGAAAAACCCTTTTCAATTTTCTTCCTTCCCTTCCAAAAAGACACCACTTGTGAGTAACCTTGAGCTTTGCACAGGAATCGATTTTTGTGCTTCCTGTAATACAAATCGACACGCTTCCTTCCAAATTTCTGCGATACAATACAATTATTTGTTCCGTTTATTGTCTTGGCCACTGGGTTACTGGGTACGCAATTGTCTGTTTGTATCTCGTCAACTCGGGAAGATAAATTTTGGATATTTTATAAAGAGTCAAGGTCGATCGTAAACCCCCCTGTCTTTCTTGGCTGGCCGAATCGTTAAAAAGAGACACATATATATTGTCGCTATAAGAGAATTTCTATTATGCTTACCTGCCGCGTAAAAGTGCCGAGTGAAAGTGTTGGCAATTTTTTTTACTGCTAATCCGTTTATGGTTATTGCTGGGAATGTACCATGTGTAGAATTATACGAGCGCGTTGAAGAATCCTGGTTAATAGTTGAAAGCTTGATGCAACACAGATTATAACTGTGTGTTGTATAACTGCTGCTTATTTATGAGAGAGAATATTTATGAGAGATAGAGGTATAAGTAGTAAAAAATGATAATAAATATATAAATATATAATAAATCTTCGATAGATAATAATACGTTATTTATATACACTAGGAAAAAAAATTGAAGGACCACTTTCTTCCACATAAAAAAAGGCTAATTTTCAAATAGTTGCAACTTCCTTAAAAATAATCGGAATAAGATCGATAAAAAAGCGTTTCAAAGCTTGAAGGTTCTAGTTTTAGAATCTTTAAATGAATTTCAATTCTTTCTATTTGTTACAAAATTACATTACAAACGACGCTCGGCAATGGGACAAATTTTTCAAAAGTTTGTCCAAGAATATCGAATTAACAAAAAATCCTAGCACGATTTTATTAATTGAGTGCTAAAGAGCAAAGTTTCAACTTTAATTTCTTTTTTTAACAAATGTTTTATAATTGTTTTTTTGCCGAGATGTTCATTATTAATGCAAAATCGAGCTATTGACTTTGGATGCTTATAAATAATGAAAAAATGATCGTGCAATAATTATTAATTTAAATTTTTTAAATGTACAGAAAAAATGTAACACTTTGGCCTTTTGTACGAGTAACTGGAATGCTTTTTACTTGTAAATGTTGTTGCATGAAAATTTAGCGTTTTTTCGTTAACTTTCATTGGTTTAAAAAAAAAACAAGATAAAAGTGCAATTTTTATTTGATTTTAAGTAACAATTACGATTTAAAATGAATAATGATTAAAAAAACGATAGGAGCATTTTAAAGTGCTAACTTTTCTCTTTAAATTGCTTTTTTAATGATTATTGTACGATTATTTTTTCACTAGTTATAAGCGTTCAAAGTCAATAGCTCGATTTTGTTTTAAAAATGAATATCTCGGCGATAAAAAAATTATAGAACATTTGAGCTTTAGAAATTAAAGCTAAAACTCTGCTCTTTAACATCCAATCAATGAAATCGTGCTAAGATTTTTTTTTATTATATTTATATTTTTATTATATTTTTTTGTTATATGTATTAATATTTAATTCAGCATTCTTGGACAAAGTTTTGAAAAATTTGTTCCATCGCCGAACGTCGCTTTCTTACAATGTAATTTTGTAACAAATAGAAAAAATTGAAATTCATTTAAAGATTCTAAAACTAGAACCTTCAAGCTTTGAAACACTTTTTTATTGATCTTATTCTATTTATTTTTAAGGAAATTGAACCTACTTGAAAATTGACCTTTTTTTGTATGAAAGAAAGTGTCCCTTTAATTTTTTTGCATAGTGTGTATATATATATATATATATATATATATATATATATATATATGTCTATTTTTATAAACAACAAATAATTTATTTAAATAAATTTTTTCAAAGAAAAAAGAAAAAAGGTTTTTTTTATTTTTACGTATTTTGAAATTTAACGTGTAGTTGTTTGAGATCAAAGGGCTCGATTATCGATGATGAGAGAAATCGTCGCAATTCTTACATGCGATCGCGAACAATAATTATTTCGGGGAAAGCCTTTCTCGATCGAACGGACTAATAGCGTTTCCTGGCGAATTATTAAGTTTCGCGGCAAATTGATGGTTTAGAGGCAAACTATATCGTTAATGCGTGCAATATTACACGAAAGTTATATAAATGACGGCATTAATAACGCCGTAGTTACCGGTTTGCAATAATTTGCGACACCGTTGAATAGCACATCACAAGTCTCGCGAAATTGACGATTACGTCGAAATTTGAAAGCATTTTGTTAACAAAATTCTGACCGCGTTTTACGATTAATTATTATACTTATCATCGCGTTGTATTTTTCTATCACGATTATTTATTTTACAATTAATATAATACATTTTATCCTGCAAGATAATTTTGTTTGAGCAATTTAATTAAATTCCAAGTGCGTTCGCAATTTAATTGTGATGTAGATAGAGGAATCGCGAATAGAGAGGCACGTTTCAGTGATCAATGACTCTGGAAATAATTTATAGATAATTTCTTTTTCCACCGACAATTTCGCTTCAGACAATACGATTGCAATCAAATCAAAGCGATGATAAACGTATAGATTTTTCATCCATTTGTTTTATCAATTTTTGAACTTGCCTTTTGTAATACGCTTTATATGAAATAGATTTCTCTTTTTGTCTATATCCTTTTGCGCAGGACACGATGATGGATTGCGGAGGAGATGGTGGAGGATTGGAGGATTTCGTCGATCTGGCTACCGACATTACGGATAATTCGCCTACAATACGAGGTAATTCATTTATCATTTTTTAAAAATACGAATCATTTAAATGCGTACATCAATAATTTAATACATTATATTTTTAACAATCATTGCATATAATTGTTAATTATTATATTATTAAATTTAAATAAATTATTTAAAGTATTAATTAAATTATTTAAAAATTATTATTGTTATTTAAAATAAATTATTAAGTAAATTATTTAAAAATTATTATTGTTATTTAAAATAAATTATTAAATTAAGGTAAAAACTTTTTTGCAATTTCAAAATAATAATCTAAAGGCTTGAAGCACAGAAAAGTCAGTTAATGAGCTATCATGATTGACAGCGCGCGTGTGTATTTATTAATTATATTATAATATTATATTATTAAATCCAAATTTTAATCTCCAATATATGGGATTCTTAGAAGAGAAAAACACAATGGGAATTAAAAATTATTATAAATTCAAATTAGAAATATAAAACAAGCGAGAAAGTCATTAACCATAATTCAAATATATAAAACTATTTTATTTTTATTTTAATTAAAGAATTAAAAATCTCAGAAACATTTGCGTTCTCTTCTTATTTTCCGACTGTGTGTGATTTGTGCTGGGGAATGAAATAATAATACAGGCTTTAATAGGCGAAGCACGCATAAAATGCGAACAAGATAATTACGTTTACGCATTGCATCAGCTCTTCCCTTGTCGTTCCTAATTACATTGTTGTTCAGTTATGTAATAAAGCACATGTATATCTCTGTTATGTGTCACTGTCCTCTTTGCGAAATTCCATCGTAATACGGAACGAATTGAAATCACCCATGAATGCGGGAAATTTTGCTCCTCTGGTCTCGAATACAAAGTAGAAATATTTTACGACACCGTAAGGGAGCATACATGCTCTTCTTGTGTCCCAGAAAATCTTTGCTCACGCCCCATTATAAGAAAAAAAAAAGAAAGAAAAAACCATCTCACCGGTGTTTCTTATGACAACATTGGATGCTGTCATTTTCCCTCAGCGGTCTTTTCGAGCGTGAGAACAGCCATATTAATTTTTATTTTTTATAATTATAAATTTTTTTTAATTTTTCCTTGTTAGAAAAGTGTCGTAATTCTGTGGAAAAATTGCACAATTAGTTGTTTAATAGCTAAAAGTTTATTAATTAAATTTGTTCTTACATAAAATCTTGTTGCATATTTTTATAATATATAGTGATTTTTATTAAAATTTTACTTCTCTCTTTCTTTTTTTTTTTTTTTTTTTTTGTAGAGAGAAATTTGCTTCTATTTGTATGAGAGCCAATCCAATTAACTCGCCGAGTTGGGAGATTTTCATAGCGATAAAATGATTCGTCAGAAAGCGCGACGGGAATGCAATCTTTTGAGTCTCTCTCGCCTCGATTAAAAACTTTTAATAAGACACAAATGACGTAGATATCGCTTCGGTATGATAGCGTATACAACCGTGCAACTTTGTATCCGTATTTACTCGCGAAACACGAGTGAAGCATTAAAATTTATTAGGTCGATGTCATTAATCACGGAATATAAGTCGGCTACTGCTCGGTGGAATAACTTTGCGTCTCTCGCGCCGATCTTCTTCTGAAATATATGAATTTTCTATGCTAATGTCGTGGCTTTCTGTATACGCGCAGCTACAGGAATTTCTATTCACCGACGAGAATTATGGCCCTCTCTCTCGACGGAGCAATTTCAAGCGATATCGTTGAACAATATAAATCGTAATGTCGCTCGTAAATATATTTACGATCGTCACGATGAGACATCAATTGATCGGCCGCGATAAGAGTCGATCCACCACATAGTTTTAACGCCGATATATTGCGTCATTATTGACGACCGAGAATAATAATTTTTTATGGCTGTAAGTAAAACTTTTGTTTTCTAATAAAAAACGTTAAAAAATGTGTTTTATTAAAAAAAAGTTTTTTTTTATTATTTTTCTTTAATATAATATTTTTCTTTATATTTATTGTTAGTATAATAACATTTATTATATTAAAATAGTTAATGAAATAATTATGATATTAAAATTTACTATATATTTTATTTTTTGTTAATGTAAGAGAAAAACTAAAACTTTTTTGTTTTTAACTTTTCCGAAAGTATTAATCAATGAGATTTTTGCAGCAAATTATGTGGCAAAACACGACATGATTGAAATAATTTTCAATTGCGTAACAAAATTTTTAGTATGCATCTAACTGAAAATTATCTAAATTAAATGTTGTGTTTGGTATCATTTTAATCGTAAAAATCTCGTTATTGCATTCAATTTGTTATCAAAGAGTAAAAGGGTTATTTTTTTTAGTTTATAAGATATACTTACATTCGTGATTGATAGAGAAAGTCGCTTATAAGAGTACATCTTTATGTACTCTTTAACGATGATAAAAATGTTTAAAAAGATATATATATGTATATAAAAAAATTTTTGAAAAAAGAAACCAAACTTGTTGTTTTGTATATACGTTTTATATTTTATGTAAATCATTGAATAGAATATGTATACCTATTCTTTTCTTATACAACACGTAATATTCAAAGTTGTTGGAATAATTGGTGCATGATATCCATGGCACAATAACATAGTGGTTTACTATTTCCTATGGGCCACACGTAATTTTTTTGACTAGAAACAAACGGTTCGTTCGTTAGGCGCCTTTCAGTCCCTTTAAATCGTCGCCTAACCTAACCTAATCCAGTCTAACCTCGCTACATGTCCCGTAGACTATAGGAGAACGAGGCATTTAAATGCGGGTATCCCTGTGGGAACGTCCGGCAAAGAGAGTCGCATTGGCGTCTTTTGAGGAGGGAGAGAGAGAGAGAGGGAGAGAGGGAGAGAGGGAGAAAGATGACTGAAAAAAAGAAGAATCAACGAACTCGCTCTCGCGACTGGTCCAGACTTTTCATCGAGAAAAAAGAACGAGTACTGTACGCAACTGTATACGCTTGACTGTTTGAAAAACGTTGATAGAACACATTCGCAGTGTTGAGAAAAAAATATGGGAATAATCTGACGTATATAAGCACGTACATTCTCCTGATTTTAATCGTCCTATTGTTAAAAGTAACACACTTGATTTTTACATGTTAAGTTTGTTGTTGAGCATTAAAACTGAATTATTATTTTTAAAATAAAATATTTGCACAATCTTTTTAATTGTCTCAAAATTTTAATTGTCTATAAAAGAGCATTTATATTTATTTATTATTTATATTTAAATTTATTAAATCAATTTATATTTAATAAATATTATTTTTGAATTTAATTTTAATAGGAAACACAGAAATTATAATCAAAAGGTTACATCTACTAATAGTATGAAAAATTGATAATTTTTATAAAATTTAATCGTTTTATACATGTTTAAATAGTACGTTATTAGTTCAAGTCATGAATATTTAATTTTTTCAGCAACATGGTATTTATATTTAAATTTATTAAATCATATCGCGTTAAATATTTTAAGGCTTGATTACCCCCTAAAATATAATTGTTTTGCATTTTTTCCTCTCCTTATTTTTAATTACTTTGAATAAACGATCTTTGTAATTATAATTTAATTGCCTCTTTAATATATTATATTTTTTTTTATTGGAACCCAAAGGTACAATTTAATCGATCGCCACCTTCCGATCGAAATCGCTCCCGTTCCCAGGAACAGGTATCTTCAACTTACCCTCGCCGGACGACCTTTCCATTCTCGAGACGGTGTGTGAACGGCGTGTTAGACACATATATACGATGTCGATGCGGCGCATCGCATTATTATAACACACACACACACACACACACACACACACACACACACACACACACACACACACACACACACACACGTACACATCGTCCAAACGAGGGAGATGAGAAAAAGGAGAGAGAGAGAGAGAGACTCGTGCGAAATTTGGACGATTCGCAAGGGCGGCGGATATTGCGCGGGGTGTGGATTTCGGACGACAGGTAGTTCTCCGTGGGACGTTTATGGGGCAGGATTCCCACAGGACCGCAAAACCGGGCCGTCGACCTCGCGAATCGATCTCGCGCGGTCCGGTTGTTACAATAATAATAATACGGCGCTTCTTCCAGTCATTGTCATTGTCGAGTCAACGTCAAGCGCGATGAATCCGCGACATCTTGGTCTCCTTTGAAAGAGAATCTCGATTCCGCCATCCCCGTAGCATTTCTCTCTCTCTCTCTCTCTCTCTTTCATGCGCCAGAGATGAATCTTCTTATCATTAACTATAGACTGCCTTCACTATCTGCTCTAAAAGGTATTCTTTAAGTTTACTTTAGAGAGTCAAAAGAATCGATTTTTTTTAATATTGAAATTATATTGCAACAATGTTACAATATTACAAATTGCAATGAAACATTACAAAAACATTGCAGGGATATAAAACTACAAAATAGCAGCACAGTTTTTGCAACAAACATAAATATTTCGGAAAAATTTCAAAATCAAAATTCTATAATTATATTCTTTTAGGGTAAAACGTATAGGTAATATATAAAATATGAAAAAGTTGAACTTAAATGTTTGCAATAATACTTATCTAAGAAATATTATATTATAAATTTACATACATTAAATTATATATATATATATATATATATATATATATATATATATATATTTTATGTAAATTTATAATATATTTTTTTAGATAAAAAAAATAATAATTTTTGTTTGTAATACAAACATTTAAGTTCAACTTTTTTGTATTTTATGTGTTCATATGTTTCTGATATTTATCTATCAGAAACAAAAATATTCTTATATGCAACATTATTCGACAATTGATTGGAGTAACAATGCATTATTGCAAATTCATAACATTGTCATATTGCTATAATATTTTGTTGTAATTTTTCTAAAGGCGGACATTTCAACGTTGCTGCAATCCCACAGCAATGGTGCAGCAACATTTCGCAGTGAATTTGCAATATTGCAAATTCTGAAGAATATGTCTTTCAAATTTTATTGAAAAAGTTGCAAAATTGATGCAGTAAGATTTTAAAAATTGAAAAGCCCACGGATCTTAAATAAGCCTGTAAAATTTTAAAACTGTTTCTCAAAATAATGTTTTCAAAGTTGGTGACGGATATCTTGAAAATTATTAGACTGAATAATTTCAATTTTTTTAAATAAAGGAAAACACTTTTTTGGGGATGTTAAACCTAAATGGAATTTAAAATAATTAATATTTTTCTGACCTTCAAGAAGTTAATAAATTATAGCAAAATTAAAATATTTACTTTTAAAATGTGTGACATTATTTTGTTATTTTTCAATTTTTTCTAATAAAATTCGGTTCAATATTTCATAAATATCTTATACATTAAAACTAGAACAATTTTTTTTACTTCAGATAGTTACACAAGAGACACACTATCGAATTATGCATTGTTGACTGCGCGCAGAAGCTTGTAAAAAAATTAACTATTTATGATTTAAAATTTAAAATATTGACATACTAATACTTTAAACACCAATAAAAACATCTATAAAACACCACAACGATTAAATTCTAATATTCTTAAAAAAAAAATTCTTAAAAATTATCAATTTTTCATTATTAGAGATTAAATTGGACTCTTAATGTAATCTTTTGATTTTAATTTTTTTGTTTCTTGATAAATATATTACAGTTTAATCTTTTAATAACTTTGCATAACTTTAGAGATCTGCAAATTGTATCTTGAAATTTATTCCATCAATTCTCTTATCTATTTGATTTTTGCAGACTTTTCGTCATCGAAAAAGTTTTCATCTTGATTTTAATTTTCTCGCATTAAGAGATAACTAGGTCGTTTGCAATTTGTGTAGATGCTGCCGAGCGGTTACTGACATTGTTAGGAATGGACGAAGACGACGACGAGGATCTCCTGTCGTCATCAGAAGACGAGGGCGTCGAAGTGGACATCGACGAGCTCGAAGATGATGACGAACAGACGGAAAATACCAAGCTACTTCATCAGCTCGCCGCCTCGTTGGCCCAGGAACTCAAGTATTCTCAGAAACAGTCCTCGGTCTCCAACAATAGGGCTGCTCATTCAGATCCGACTCACGGGAGCGTGGAAATGATACTGCAGAACACGAGTTATCTCGGCCGCGGTTGCCTTCAGGACCATCATCAAAACGTGGACCATCCGAAAACGTCCGACATCGATTTCGATCGCGATCGTTTTCTCGACAATCTCGACGAGCAAAACGCAAACCTTACAAAGTTCAGAAACTTCGGAAACCTCCGTCAAGATCGTCAGGGATCACACAGTCGAGCCTTCGTCGATTCTACCAGCCTGGACTGTCATCGGTGGACGGACGATCCGGGAGCTACGCAGGCGACGAGGTCTTTTGGTATCCAACAGGAGCAGGACCCCGGCTCCTGGGCGGCCGGTTGGGACGCTTGTGCCACCGAGACCCTACGATATCTCGTCGAGGACGAAGGGCTACCGCCTCATCATCCCACGGTCGTTGCCATGAAGAATCACCTGGATCTGCAAAGGGAGAGGGCGTTCGCTCATTACACCGGGTATACGGAGGCCAAGTCGCAAGACATGAATCTGGTTCTGGATTGATGGAGGTTTCAGGATTAAGGCGGTGAGCGATTAAAGTTATTTCTCTTGCAGCGCGTCTCGTTGGAGAGAACTTTCGAGAGCGAGAAATCTGAGGGAGAAATTAATCTTGTTATTTAAATAAAGAGCGCGAGTACACAAAGACGGTGTGCTGCGTTGATCGTTTGTGCGAGTCTCTTTGCTTTCTTACTTTCTTCTTTGAAGAAGAAGAAGAATTGTAGGTTTTTTTCGAGTCACGATTTTTATTTAATATCATAATTAAATAATTCGATATTGTTATTATCTCTTTCTCTCTCTCTCTCTCTCTCTCTCTCTCTCTTTCTTTATTTTCCTCTCAATTTTGTTATTTTCTTACTCTGCTGAGGTACAATCGAATGGATATCGCTCAATATATTCATTACTCTTGTCGAAACATTGCACTGATTATTAAATATATTATACATCTTGAAGGAAGCTCTGAATTTAATGTCAATGTAACCGGACATTGATCTTATTTTTATAGTTTTGAGTGAACGCGTTCATACGCTGGATCGATATGAGCGCGTTTGTTTTTCATTAAGAACAAGTTCGAAAATGAATGTCTTAATCAAGAATTAAGAGAGATATCTCTCCTTCTTTTTCAAACAAGCAGTTAATTGCTCGTGATACTCTCCGGGAACATCGGGAAATGGCTTCGGGCGCCATTAAGAGAAAAAATTTCTAGCAATTAGAATCATTGTAAACTGTAGGAAAACGTCTGGTGAATCAGAACCAGGACTATTCTTTAGAACAAATTCCTAGGTTAGTCTACTCTAAGTAAAAAGAGCGAGAGATCGAGAAATACGATGGGATACGGGGCAGGATAACACAAAAACAGAGGAAAATATTTAAACTCGATATGCGAAAGATATGAGATAAGCGTCAATGATTTCTGAATATTGTAATAAAATATTTTCAATTATGCAAATTAATTTTTAGATAAAAAAATTTATAAAAATAACAGAAACTTTCTACAATCTTATTATAAATTATATCTGTGCAAGTAATTTTTTTTTAATAATTCAGGGAAACGAAATTTTTTATTAGTCAGTAATTATACGCAAAACAATTGTTAGACTGATCGTATACGAAAATATTGATTGCAATGTCGACAATAGAAAAGAGAGAAAAACATTTTAACCCTGAAAACATGTTGTACATATATATAATCCGAATTTTAAGCGAGAGACGACGAGAGCTCAGAAATTAGATAGGAACTTATTCGGTCGTAGATCAGCGAATCATTACTAGAGCGTGGAGGTTTGCGAAATTTCACGTTGAGCCATCCTTGATAATGTTTCTTCTTCGATCAATTAAATTAACCCAATAATATATATAAAATAGAACGAAATTTCTGTGCGAATTAAATGCGAAGGCTCATGTGAAATTGCACGAATTTCCATATTTTGATCGTTATTTGGCCGTACAGTACGATATATTGATGGGATATTGCGGAAATGTTGTTTTGCAAGATTGGAATATTGCATGCAATATTCCTGAAAGCTTATCACAATATAGATATCTCCGCTCCCAAACTATATTGTGCAATATTTTTGTAATAATGCTAATATATTTCTGCAATGAATACAATATTTAAAAGAAATTGCAAAATATTTCTGCATAATATCCATGCAGCACAGAAAGATTGTATACAAATTGCAACAATCTTTCACCGCAATATTGCAATATTGCAAATTTACTGCAAACGTTGCTGCATTGGGATTGCAGCAACGTTAAAATGTCCGCCTTTAGGAAGGTTGCAACGAAATATTATAGCAAAATTGCAATGTCAAGAATTTTCAATAATGCATTGTTACTGCAATTTTCGACTAATGTTGCATATAAGACTTTTTGTTTCTGATACATAATCACACATGATAAAATATTAGAAGCATATGGACACATGAAATACAAAAAAGTTGAACTTAAATGTGCGTAATAATTTTTTTATCTAAAAAATATATTATAAATTTACATAAAATTATATATATATATGTATATATATAATTTAATGTATGTAAATTTATAATATAATATTTTTTAGATAAGTATTATTGCAAACATTTAAGTTCAACTTTTTCATATTTTATAAATTACCTATACGTTTTATCCTAAAAGAATATAATTATAAAATTTTGATTTTGAAATTTTTCCGAAATATATGTTGCAACGACTGTGCTGATATTTTATAGATTTATATCTCTGTAATGTTTTTGTAATGTTTTATTGCAATATTGCAACGTTGCTGCAATGTAATTGCAATGATCTGTGCTGTATGGGTACTTATTTGTTCGCGATTTTTATACAATTAGTTCAATATCTGAACTGTCTGTGTTAAGATAGTATCGGAAATTAAACTGATAGAAAAATATATTTAATGTTATTAATTGTGTTTTTTGCTTTAGATACTCTCATGAAAAAAACTTGAATACGAAATAGATAACGCATAGTGCGTCACATAGTGGTAAGCAAATGAACTAACGAAATATTGCATTATAATATAACAATAATATTTCGCAATATCTCCAATAAAATATTAAATTTATAATATTTACACAATATTGCTGCAATATTTGTAATATGTCGCAATATTTAAATATTCCTGCAATATTTTAGCAATATTTCGTGCTGTATGAAGGATCGAACGATCAGATCACGGAATCGATCAATTTGTTAATGTTGCACTGGCATTAAGAAAAGAAATGAGAAAAGAGCAAAAACTAGGACAAATGAAACGAGATAAATATTACTGATCTTTCCGAGTGACTCAGGATCAACGATCGACCTCGATCATGCGTCACTTGTCGTAGAGACTTTATATCGTAATCGATCGCACGGAATGGCTCGAGATATGTATGACCATGAAGCGGAGAATTTTTTAAGAGTCCTTTTTCTTGTCACGATTATTCTTTTCTTTTACGAGAAATAGTCGACGTTCCTCTCACGCGATTGATCGTATCGAGCGATAATCTGTAAATATGTATGATATCGTTTTAACTTATACACGACTATTGTTACTTTTACAATAAATCATTGTAGATAACACTGACCAGTAAATAAACGACCGCTAAATTAATTAAGCCCGTCGTCTCGTCTTCCCAAGTCCTATAAACATGTCCGAAACATGTTCGTTCCGAGCGTACTTGATGTACTGGAGGCTCGTATCTTTAAGTAAATTTAACGAATTTAATTATTTTCTTTATCGGATCTTGATTATAATTAAGGGCACAAATCATGAAACATTTAAAAGCTCTTCTGAATCATTTCAAAATGCTGTTATACGGACGTACATATGCACATTTTGCGTTCACGTGATGAAATATAAATGTAACACTTTTACAATAAAATGGAAAGTTTTGAATAACGCAATCAACGAGCTGTGATAAATCTATATACATATATATTTGACTCTATATTTTTCTTACTATTGGATAGAAAGAAGCTGCTAATTTCTGCTCTTATTTTGTCGCAAATATCATATATGACACATGTGACATATTTGACACATGTGACACACATGACATATATGGCACGTGTTTTATAATACATATTTGAGAACATTAATAGGTACTATGTATATGTAATAGAGAGCAAGAGAACTTTAAAGACGATTATGTGGTAAAGTGTTAAAAAATTGGACGGCCGTACGACATTCTCATAGCAACGGCTCGCAAAAGGGCGTTGGGGCCTGGAGAAAGGGCCCCATATGTACCCGTGGATATGGCACGCGACTAACTTGAAAGGAATCGCGCGAGCCGTACCTACACCTTTATCGGGGTCGTCCGGAGGGAGATCTCTCTACGCCAATGGGGCATCTGGTGTCGGTTCGTAGCACATGCCATGCATCTGCTCCGTCGAGGTACTTTTGTTGTCTTCGACGTTCGCGTCCAGCGAAAAATAAGCCGGGGGCAAGCAGAGCCGACTGCTGTTACCAAGAGGGAATCTATGTGCTTTCTTTCCTACCGTCTCGCGAGCCTCGAAATCGATCCGTTCGCCGACCTCCTTCTGATGGCCGCCCGCGATCGCCAGAGTCAAGGGAGAGAGACTTGGTACTTTTGAAGGGGGTTGATCCCCAAAGCAAAATATATGAACGTCCTCTGTCGTAGAATATGTCTGTTGTTGAATAATTTAATTATCTAACTAGATATATAAAACGTCATCCTGTTTGTTGACAATTTTATAAACGCTTGTTTTCAATTGTAATAAGTAAATATTAGATGTAAGGTTGCGGAAAAAACTGATGATAAAATTAATCGATCATCGTACATCGTCAACGATTGCGACTCCCCTTTCGTCTTCATCATCCTGAACATTCTGCTGTTCGGCAGGACGAAGCCTGCTGTTTTTTGACCTTTTTTTCACCACATGAAATCGTCTCGGTTTTTTGGACGCACATGGGCCAGCGCGAGGGACAACGGAGGAGGGAGGATGGTGCACGCGGGCCCCGCGAAGGGGAGAGAACAGCTGTCCCGGGTGGTAACCGTCAGGTGGTATCCCGTCAGCTCGTCAGCTGCGGGGGTGAGAATATGAAAAAAGGGTTGAGAGAGGACATTACGCCCGGACCTGGGTCGACGTTGTATTTTGCAAATCACATTGATCAATGTGTCGATACCCTGAAACATAATGTTGAGAGGCGATAAATGTGAGAAGTGAATTTTTTCACGAAAAAAAAATTGATGTATCAAAGTTTGATGAAACTGCGTTCATGTTAAAATTGTTTTATTTATTTATTTTTTTTTTTTTTTAGATTAAATTATGACTCTACGTAATTGTTGAGTGTGAATAAAAGGTCAAAAACTCTGTCAATTATACAGAATATCTATTTTCTAGAGAAACGAAGACCTGACATTTTCAATTTTGTTTGTACCCGGAAAAATCAAAGAGTTTTCGTGGAATTTTATTGAGATTCAGGGAATTTTTAAAAAATTTTTTCTTTAATAATTTTGAAAATTTATTTTGGAAAGTTGCGCCAAAAAATCTTTACAATATTTTTTTTATCTAAAAGAGCAAGGAATTTTTAGGAAATTTTTTACAAGATAGACATTTTATTATATTTCAATATTTTAATAATTATAATTGTAATAATATCTAAATAATTATAATTATCATTTTAATATTTTAATAATTATAATTTATTTATTTTTAATTTTATAACGCGCTTGCCTGTACTACATATTCAGAGATAAAGATAACATAATCTTTTTCCAGGCTATTAATAATCATTTCCTTCTTCTCTTCGTCTTTTTGGCCGTACTATCTTGCTAGCGGCAACTGAATTTGATAAAGCGTGAATAATCGCGTGAAAGCGTAAAAGCGCGAGAATTATTTATTATTTTTATTATCAGTCTATAAGATGTCTTCTTTATCAAAAACACGCATCTGGAAGTCTCGTTTATAGCGACAGGTTGAGAGATGAATTATGCATGCAAATGCAAAAGATAACGGCATTTTTAAAATGTGCCACACGCATGTCGTACGCACGCACGCACGCACGCACTTATTGTTGCGATTTTTCGGTCCGTGAAACTTGATTGCTGTTTTAATAACGCTCGTAACAAGATTATATATTTCAGCTGTAAATGACAGAGATAATTCCAAGAAGGGCAGATGGGTGTCGTTCTTCCTTTATAAATAATTTACACACCTTAAGATCTAAATCATGTCTAAATTGAATATTAATCATTTGTCAACAAAATCATTATCCTGTTTATCTAGAATTGCATAGCAGTATGAATCTAATCCAATTGAAATCTGTGTACGTTATAATATGTATATATAATAATGAATAATATATGTACATAATAATAAATATATAATAAATATACATATATATTATAATATTAATATATATAATATATAATAAGTATATAATAATGATAATAAAACATTTTTTCGAGCAATTAATAGCCTGAAAGCAATACACATCAATTCTTACGTCAGTTTTTTTTTTACATGAATCATTGATGTTAATACAATATTTGATTTGTTTCAAGTTTTTATAATAATTTTTTGGTTTTTCTCGAGACTATAGTGATTAATCTCCACGAATTTTTACATCTAACGACGAATCTTGATCAGGACGAGGCTCCTCGAGACGAAAGGTGTTCAGCACGAGCCGCGATCGTTTCTTCCGGACAGCTGCCGCTACTTTTCGAAAATAAAGGTGGGCCCCCGCCACGTGCAAAAAGGTCCCTACGTTTCTTTCCAATTTTAATCAACCATTCCGATTATTTGTCTCGACAGACCAGAGAGAAAGACGCGGCTCATTAGCACGAATCTCTTCTTCTTTCGCGATTGTGTAAAATTATGAAGTAAACCTAACCTCTCCCCCTCCGATGTGGCTCGATCTCCTCCACACGTTTAATAGATTCCGCGTTAGCAGATGTATACTTCCGGCAGCTGTAAAAGCGATGTCGCGTTTACGGGTGCACGCGCCCTCGGCGCGAGACAATGCGTGCCGATTGGCTATTAGGTCCCCGCATCTGGCGGGGATTTCGGAGGATCAATTTTCCACGCCGAGGTATCAATTCGACGTTCGATTTAATCATCGGGCAAAGGGAGATTCGAGTTTTTATATAAATCTTTTTTTTTTTTTTTTTTTTGAAACTCAAAGAGAAGGCAGCACAGATTATTGCAATTACATTGCAGCAACGTTTCAATATTGCAAGCTGCAATGAAACATTACAAAGACATTGCAGAGATATAAATCCACAAAATACAGTTGTTGTAACATAATGTAAATATGATAGAAAAATGTCAAAATCAAAATTCTATAATTATATTTTTTAGGGTAAATAACCGTATGGGAAACATAAAATACGAAAAAGTTGGACTTAAAATAAATGTTTGCAATATTTATTCAACAAGTATTACATTATAAATTTACATATAATAAATTACATATATAATTGTATGTAAATTTATAATATAATAATTTTTAGATAAAAAATTATTACAAACGTTTGTTTAAGTTCAACTTTTTCGTATTTTATGTGTCCATATGCTTCTAATATTTTATCATGTATAATTATGTATCAGAAACAAAAAGTCTTATATGTAAAGTCTTATTAGTCGACGATTGCAGTAACAATACATTATTGCAAATTTATAACATTTCAATATTGCTATAATATTTCGTTGCAATCTTCCTAAAGGCGGACATTTTAATGTTGCTGCAATCCCACAGCAATAATGCAGCAACATTTCGCGGTGAATTTGCAATATTGCAATATTGCGGTGAAAGATTGTTGCAATGTGTACACAATCTTTCTGTGCTGTATGGGAAGTAACAATATATTATTGCAAATTCATAACATAGCAATATTATTACAATATTTCGTTACAATTTTCCTAAAGGCGGACGTTTTAATGTTGCTGCGATCCCACAGCGATGGTGCAGCAACATTTCGCAGTGAATTTGCAATATTGAAATATTGCGGTGAAAGAATGTTGCAATGTATATACAATCTTTTTGTGCTGTATTTTTGAATTTTCGAGCTTTTATCACCATTTCACACAGTCTTATCAGATAGTTTTTATTTATAAAATTTGAAATATATTCTCATGGATTGCATTAGTCTCGATATCGCTCTCTCTCACTCTCTTTCCTTCGCTAGCAGATGGATGCGCAAAACAACGGTCGTTTATTATATACTCAAGAAACTTTTTTTTAATATCTTTTGTTTTCTCGATTCACGACATACTGCAACCAGCTGTGGCGCATAAACCCTTTTCCGTTGCTTTAGCTATTGAGACAATTTTTTGCACTGGCCAAACTCTCCGAGTTGTTCTATTAATAAATTTTATCGCGTGCATCTCTCATTAAATTGTAACGTTGGCTGAAATGTGTGCAATTGATTTCGTTTTCCTGTATTTCAAATCCTTGGATTATTAAGATACAAATATTATATAAATATATATCGCAAAATTAATTATATATATATGTATATATGTATATATAATTAATTAATTATTATTCTTGCCAACAGATATTGACATATTTAAATGTATCGCAGTATAAGTTTTTATATTTAAAAATTTTTAAATTTTCGAAAATTTGAAGAAGAGAAGGTGACTTGAAGATTGGACATTTATCTGTACATTATAATAATCTACACCTACGCATTAACAATGTATGTTTAACATGTTATCTATGTCAATAATAAGTAATCTATGAAATATGGCTTACTGAAGATGTTTCATGTATATTGAACATAATCTAACGATACAATTTTATTATTTTATGGTGCCATGAAAAATTAACAAAAGATTAAACTAACTGACTTCTTACTGATAAAAAAAATATTAATATTATATATAAATATTATATTATATTCATTAACCCTTTGAGTCACGAATTTTTCTAATTGTCAGTATTTTATAAAATTTGGTATATAAAAGTTTTTGGGGTCGCTGATTACGAATCCGTTGTCAGATTTTCAAAATTCAAGATGGCGGATCCAATATGACAGACGAAATTTTACTTCCGCCATATTGGATCCCTATATTAAATTTTGGAAATTAAATTTTTTTTCCTTTAGATTCAGATTCTGCGATCTAAAAAAACCTTCAGAAAAAAAATTTAAAAAAGAATACGACTATTACTTTCAATTTAGAACAGAAAATATTGGTTTTTATATATTTTTTATCAAAAAAAGGAGGATTTAACAAAAACAACAGGGTGGAAAATTCTAAAAAAATTCTGAAAAATACTTTAGAGTGTACTAAGATTATAAAAAAATTGCCGTATTTATTGTCATAATAGATTAGTAGAAAATGCATTTTTTCGTAAAAAAGTACTAATTTTGACTGTTTGTTTATATATGGTATTTTTGCAATTAACAATTAATGACTGTTCATATTTTTTTTACACTTATTGATGTTCTAGAGACTCTGTAGAAACAAAAAATCCGGTATTTCTTGATAAAAAAGTAGTTAAAACAATAAAAAAAGGTCTCTGGGTGACCCGCTGTGACTCAAAGGGTTAATATTATAATAATATAATAAATAATATAATAAATTAAATGTCATACTGCAAGAAAAAAAAATAATAATGGTATAAAAAAAAATAAAAACAAGTATAATTATAAAATTTTTTATAACATTACTATTATTTTTTCTTGCAGTCTGACATTTAATTTATAATAATTTACATGTTTACATAAAAAAGTCCATATAAACAATTACGTATAATAGTAAACAATTCAATTTATAACAGTTTACATGTTTGCACGAAAGAAAGTCCATGTAAACATGATATAAATAATTGATCTAAGCGCAAGAAATCTAAGACCCTTGGTTTCGTTCCTGCGGGTTACGCAATGCGGGATCTATCGCGCATCTGCATCTGTCAGTCGCCGTTGGTCGGTTCACGGACGGGCCAATTTAGCCAATTTACTCGATTCCCCCAGTGTTGCCTACAACGGACGATGTACCGGAGTTTTTCGTCTTCGACGAGAATTGGAAATGCAGACGCCTCGAACGCGTCACTTAAGGCATATTACTTTGCCCGCCCGCGCGTATTATTGTCACAACTCGTTCATAAGAAGCATCCCCCTCCCCCTCCCTCCCTCGTATACATGAGGAATATTGAAGCGTTGTCCCCTGTTTGTCTTTGAAATCGCCCGTATCCTAGTGAGCGATCAAGAGAAATTAATTCCACTCGATGGAGAATAAAAGTATCTCACCCGACTATGCAATAAGGTTTATCTATTTATATAGTATTATATTATGGGCGTTCTCTGCAATCTTGATGCAATTTTTCCTCTATTTTTGTGTGCGCGATATAAAAAAAATTAGGAATATTCTTTGAAGTTGTACGTTAATTCTGAATTGTATCATCTACAACATATTATATAAACTTTGAGAAAATAGAATGATATAAAAAAAGTTATTCTCTTTTTTTATATAAAAATAAAGTGTTATATTAATATAAAAATAATATTGAAATTTTTATTATCGATATTGAGATCGACTGATGCAACTCATCTATACGTTACGAGCGTAGAAAATCAAAATTACAACAATCATAAGTAATAAAGAAAAGAGAATTAATTTCTCCAGCAACATATTTGCAATTCAGAGAGACCGTTCGTGACGTTATGTTGAAATAAACGGTTACACAATTGAGCTTGATTATATATCTCTTCGCTGAAACATGACTGTACGACACGGCTATAATAATACTATAAATGCGTATAAACGGCTCGTAAATTGCATCGATCGAAAGCAGTTCCAACGACGATGAGCTCACTATCGGAATCTTGAACAAAATTCAGACCAACAAAACCGGAAGTCGAAAACGGACCCCCGCGAATCGTCTGTGGTCGCACGAACAAAAGAGGCGAGAGAATGAAAGAGGTGGATACCCCTCGGTTGTCACACATACACATACACCCTCCGCCGTCCCCCCACCCCCTTTCCAAACGGAGGTTAGCCACATGTAGGTTCTGGGCACGAAAGACCAGAGAGGGGAAAAGTCATCGCGGGGATCCAGCTGATGGTCGACGCGTTGGTCGGGCTTCCTCAGTTACTGTTGGACCACGCGCTGGCCCGGATTGCGCCGACCAGTCTCGCTGGCCAAATCCGGCCTGACATTTCGAAGGAATTTTGCAAAGAGGTCCCGGACAAGGCGCGGCGACTTCTTCGACCTGACGAAACCGAAGCGAGCAAAGGTGAGATATGATTACGAAAGGAATGTTTTACCGTCCGTTAATCAATTAACGGAACGGTAATTGGATAACAGTTGTTTGAAGATGGATAATAGATTTTTTCCTCCTTCTCAAGATGTAGAATTAGATTCACAGTTCTCTAGTGAAATGCAATCTTACTCGCGTAAAAGTTATTACGAATTTTACAAGCAATTTTATTGGATTTTACCTTTATCGATAAATCATTATTTTTTTAGTTGATTAGTATTTATTAATCATATTTATTTATTTTAGAAAAATAAATATTACACAAATATGTCACATTATCAATTATATCCGTGTAATTATTGCTATTGTAATGGATTGTGTAATTAATCCTTGTAAGCTAATAAGCAGTTGATAACACAATTAAATAGATAATAATAAGTACAATAAAATGGGAAATGACCGAATTTGCGATGTCGCGTTGGATTGGGTCGTGTTGGATCGTTGAACTCCGCGTTGATTAAAGTGACGCAGGGGTGACGCAAAATCTGGCGATGGGGATGGGCATCCTTAGTAACAGTGTAATGCCGTTCGAGTATTGATTTCAGACACAAGGTTTAGGGTAGCGTTACATGTGTCTACAACACGTCCTGCAAACATCGGTCATACTCGGTATATAAACCCCCTCTGGGATTTACTTCCGCACGATTGCAACCCAATCGTGATATAATTAAGACACATGCTATTGAAGACGGCAAAGTAAAATAATTCTTTGCTAATAAGTTTTATGTTTTTTTTTTTTGCTCAACAGTCATTTTTGTTCTAATTAATTTTTTAAAATAAATTTTAAATTATCAAAAATTAATTATTTAATATTTTTTTGTTAAAAAAATGAATTTAAAAAATCAAGCAACTCCCCTGGGATTTCTCGAAATTGTAACAAAACGCACGCGTAATTGCTCGCGATCACGGAGAGTCATCCCAATATCGGGGTAATAAAATCGAATCACTCGATCACTCGGACTTTGCAGATGATACCGGATACAGAGGCGGTGTGCCAGACTTCCGAGGCTGCGGTCAGCGACAGCGGCAGCGATATGTACGACAAGATCAAGGACCAGCCGGAAAAGGAAGTGGCATCGGTCACCGCCTGGAAGCGATATCAGCGGCTGGTGGCCGCGGTGGAATCCCGAGACGGCGAATTCAACCGAAAGTCCCTGATCGAGGCGATCTTCCGCGGCAGCGATCTCGTCTACGCCAGTCATTGATCGGCGGGATCAATCGAATCCCTCGTGCAATCCTGTCATCGATTGACAACCAATGTGCCAGTATCGTGTCGCAGTGACGTAGAAAACTCGCGTGGTCACAAAGATCGAGAAGAAACGTAGCAAGACCCTTTGGGTCTTCTCATACGTAGATAATATTTACATTGATCCTTTATAGGACAAAATGTAATTATGGATTACAAGAAATTATTTTATGGATCTCTATGAAGGAGATTAATAATTGCTTTAAATTACAAGATTGCGATTATTTATGCAATCAACTGTCGCTCAAAGATTATTAATATTAAGGGCTCGATTTACTTTAGCAGTATAAAAAATTGATGATTTTTGAGAATTTTTTAAAGAATATTAGAAATTGATTATTTTTGCCATTATACTTTTTATTGATGTTTAAACAGTGCGTCAGTATTTTTAAATTATGGACATTTAGCCAATTGTTTGAAATGAAAAAACTCAGTCCAGTTTTATCATGTAGGATATTTTAACTTAATTTTATTTAAAAAATTAGAAAATAACAAACTAGTGTCATTTTAAAATTAGATATTTTGTTGAAATTTATGTATTTCTTGAAGAAAAATATTAATTAATTTTTAACATTCTATATAGATTTAGTATTCATAAAAAAGTGTTGTTTTTTTATTTAAAAAAAATCAAAAAATTATTCGTAATTTTATTAGTTTTTAAAATATTCGTCACTTTTGAAAACAATGTTTTGAGAAAAACGCGGTTAAAGATTTGCATTATTTCAAGGTCTGTACGTTATTTTATACAAAGTTTAATAACTTTATCAGTTTTTATCAAATTTTATTAAATAATAAAATTTGAAAAACATTCTCCATTATACTCTTCAGAAAATGTATAAAGAAACTATCAATTTTTTTACTGTAAAATATATTGGATCCTTAATTAAATTTTTATCCGTACGTGGACTATACATATTCTTATTTTTTGACATAATGAAAATCGTTATTTTGTTGATGAGTAGGATGTAGTTTAACGCGGGTAAAACGTGGCTGTGTGTATCATAGTTCGATGTCACGAACACACTATTTTTAGATTTTTAGTACGAGGAGAATTTACTGGCTCTGGCAGGCGAATGTTTACATGACAAACAAATATCATTACATATATGGGTGTCCTTGGAGAAGACAAACGAAGCCAAGTCTTCGTAAAACATGTATATTAATGTCTATCCAAATTTAATTTATGTCAACAAAAATCAAACAAATTATTCTGATTTGATATATTTTCGAGTAGAATAAATTACTCAGACAGCACACAATATTTATGATAAATATTTATAAATATTTATGAAAATATATTTTTTTGAAATATTATATAAATATTTTATACATATTTTATAAAAATCTTTATTCGACGTATTTTTAAAATATAGATGAAATATTTTATACAATATTTATGATATGTAAAAAATAAATATTTATTAGTAATTATTTTGTAAATACTTCTCAAATATTTGCTAGAATATTTATGGTAAATATTTATAATCTATTCAATCTAAATTCTTAAAAATATTTATAAAATATGCAGGTAAATATTATAAAATATTTAAATAATTATTATAAATATTTTGTAAATATTTTATAAGTATTTTGTGCTGTCTGGATACTATATGTATATACATGCATATACATAAATATAGCAAAGAAGACAACGTGATGTGAATCTTTTAAAATCACTTTTTATAAATCATTAGAGATCTTTGCGATTGTTTACTTTCCAGAAAAAAAAATTTGCGAATGTGAGCGAACCCACTGCGTCTCTACGCCACTGGTTAACGCAATCTTTAGATAGAGATACGATCAACAATGCCAAACTGTGTATTACTAGTCAATGTGTGCATAATAAATCGCAGATAGGATAGATAGTTTAATTAGGCAATTATGGCAACGGCGTCTCTATCACGTGACAGATGACGGTGGGCGTGCCTGTAATCTACTATATGAGCTCATGCTTGGCTATGCTCGTTCTTGCCAGTAACACTCGTCATGTGTGATAAAAAAAACGAGATATGCAAGAGAGAAAGAGAGAGAGAGAGAGACCAAAGTTAATTAATTATGTAAACCTAAAATGATTACGTTGTCGTTAATTAAGGCGAGAGATTAAGACGTAATTGAACGAAATGTAGAAAAAATGTGTGCAGTATTTTAAAGTTTACGAATACAAATGGATTGAATAAACTTAATAGCATAACAGAATAAAAATTATATATCCCGAATTTTTTTCAACGGTGTATCCTGTTATCGATAAGCTTGATGTTTTTTTGAAGAAGATATTACATAAATATATTTTGATTAATGTTTTTAAATCCGTAGAATTTATATAAGCAGTATATTTTTATTCTGTACAATATTTTTTTATATTTAGTTTAATTTTATTAAAAAAAATTAAAAATAATAAAGTAAGTGTCATTTTAAAATTAGATATTTCAATTTTAATAAAATTTCTTCATTTCTTAAAAGTCAAGAAAATATTAAATGTTAATAAATTGTAAAATTCTATATATTTAGGTTTCGAATCTTCAGAAAAGTGTTCTCTTTCATTTAAAAAGAAATTGAAGTTTCGGCCCATTAATTTTCAAAATATCTGTTATCAACGTTAAAAAATGTTTCAAAAATTAGATTTCGAAGGTGAGACAAGAAACTTGAGGTATAAAGTTTTTTTTTTTAAATTCTTTTTTAAGCCTTGCCACGTCAAATGAAATGAAAAGAACTGACACTTTTCTTATTTACGCATAAACCCAGAAGTAAAATATATTTGCAATTAATTTATACAATCCGATCGCCGTTTTTCCGCGACGCGGAAATATAATTGTATACACATATAATCGCTACATTAAATATTACGATACAAATATACAAAATATGTACAAGTAACGTTTCATATAATCGACTTCATTCGAAACAAACAAATCCACTACGTATTTTACAGCAGCCTTTATACAAAAATGTCAGCACGTGACGCTGTGTGCGTGCGAACGTCTACGGTAATTACATTTACATACATTCGTCCGTAAATCATCATCGATAGCTTGGAATGAATAAGTCGCGACGTCACGAGGCAGGAAATGCGACGCGTTTAAAAATACATGTATAAAATTTCAATTTGATATTACAAACAAGATACAAAAACAAGAGGAACACAATTCCTGAAAACTTGCGCTGGCTATTTCATTATATCTAATCAATCATTTTTTCTATTATATTAAGAGCTCAGTCTATTCTAGCAGTATGAAAAATTAATAATTTTAGAAATTTTTTTTAAGAATATTAAATTTTAAAGAATATTATCTTTTTGACATTTTACATAAATATGTTTTGATTAATGTTTTTAAATCCGTAGAATTTACATAAGCAGTATATTTTTATTCTGTACAATATTTTTTTATATTTAGTTTAATTTTATTAAAAAAAATTAAAAATAATAAAGTAAGTGTCATTTTAAAATTAGATATTTCAATTTTAATAAAATTTCTTCATTTCTTAAAAGTCAAGAAAATATTAAATGTTAATAAATTGTAAAATTCTATATATTTAGATTTCGAATCTTCAGAAAAGTGTTCTCTTTCATTTAAAAAGAAATTGAAGTTTCGGTCCATTAATTTTCAAAATATCTGTTAGCAACTTTAAAAAATGTTTCAAAAATTTTGCAGACTTGAAGCTTATTCTATTTATATTCTCACAAACTATCAATTTTTTTGTAAATTTTTCAATAAAATTTTAGACGTCATTTTAAAAAAAAAATGTAAAAAAAATTGACTTTTTGACTTTTTAAAGTAGGCTGGTTCTTGATGTTTATATCAATTATTCACTTTATTGCATTAACCCTTTCAGGCATATATTTTTTCTTACATTCAAAAAATGTTTGCAAATTTATTTTCTCAGGATTTTTTTGGTTGCTGAATCCTAATCTTAAATCAAAATTTTCAATCTCAAAAATTCCAAGATGGTAAATCAAAATACAAAAAAATGTCCGCTATCTTGAATTTTGAAATCTGTAATTTTTTTTACCTCAGATTCGAATTCAGTGATACAAATAATTTTCAAATGAGATTCAAAACAATAAAATTTTATAGAAATTTTTGAAATTTTACTTCCGTTATTGGATCCACCATATTGAATTTTCAAAATTTGCAATTTTTCCTTTAGATTCGAATTCTGCGATCCAAAAAAACTCTCAGAGAAAAAGTTCTTAGAAAATGCAATTATTAGTTTGAATTTAGAACAGAAAATATTGTATTTTATATATTTTTTCTAAAAAAAAGAATTAATAATAAAAACATAGCGAAAAACTCTGAAAAATACTTTAGATTATACTAAGAAATAATATCATAAAAAATTGCCTTTTGATTTTCATAATAGATTAGGAAAATGCAATTTCTCCATGAAGAAGTATTAATTTTGACTATTTGTTTATACATGATATTTTTGCAATTAATGACTGTTCATATTTTTTTATCGATGTTCAAGGGATTTTGTAACAAAAAACTTGATATTTATTGTTAAAAAAGTAATTGAAAAAATGAAAAACTGAGAAAAAAAGGTAGGCGACTCATCATGACGCAAAGGGTTAGTGCAAAATTATTGTATAAATCTAAGTCTTTTCATTCAATCCTTTAGAATTCTACTATATTATGACACCTTTCAAATCGCACGTACACACACGCACAATGAGAGTACTCTCTACTCTGGATAAGGCCGGGTCTACAATAGCTATAAGTCGGATGCCGGAAGGGTTAACCAATCCCAGTTGACTTTAGAGAAGACTAAAGACCAATCGATTAGTCTTCTCTAAAGTCAACTGTGATTGGTCAACTCTCACGACAGCTATTGTAGAACCGGCCTAAGGATGATAACACTCACTGATCTCAGCGAAGGAAATTTCGATAAATATGCCGCTGTGCTATATCACAAAGACACAAATGATACAGTCTTTCTAAAGATATCTATTACTATAGATCTCATATGAATTCGGTGACGAAGATCTTCTTGAAGTCAGGGGCCGATCCGCCGATGTCGTGCTTGCATATGTCCCCGTTGTCGAGGTAGCTCACGCCCGAGTTCTTCAGGATGCTCTTCAGGCTCTCCATCGACAAATTCGGCAGCTTCTTGGCGGCGGTCAATTTGTCCAGGTCGTTCATCGAGTAGCCGGGCCCGATCCTCTTAGTCTTCAGATGATAGGACTGTATGCTGGGTTTCGTGTCGGTTAGTTTGACGTTGCTGCCGCGCTTCTTGCCCTCCTCCCGATCCTCCGTCTCGATGATACGCGGCGTGAAAGATCGCATGTTGACCTTTACCTCCCCGCCGGCGCGCTTCGAGGGCAGTAGCTCCACCTGCAAACCAGGACGTTCTCACGATTCTTGCGAGATTACGTAAGTAACGCGCGCCTTTATCGTCGCGAAACGCCTTTATGTCAGCGATGAGCATTTTTCTCCATCTCGTCGATTTTCTCGCGTCGTGAAAGTGCCTCCGGCTCACTTTGTATCCTCTCGCATTTAACATTATAGAACCAACTGGTTATTTCGAGCCTCGTTATTGGCGAATCTTTGTTTTTCTCTTATAGAAATTAAGGGAATACCGAAGTACCGACCGAGTGCAACACAACATTTGTTTTTAAAGGAATACTTTTTTTCTAAGCTTCTAAGCTCATTTCTAAAAGTTTACAAATATTCTTTTATGTAATTCTGAGAGGGGAGAACCTATTTTATTTTATGTATATAAATTGCAACTTTTATATTAAGTAAATATATTGTTTTGTTAGGTTAGAACTCGGTCGGTACTTCGGTATCCCCTTAAGACGATATAAAAACAGACAAGTCGAATAAAAAATAATACTTAATTCAAAACTGCTAAATTACCTTGGTTCCCTTACGTTGAAAATATTCGAAATCATCGTTGGCGACGGTGGTGACGGAGCAACAGCTTCTACTCCTGCTTCTGCAGGAGCTCATGGTGTCAAAGTCACCGTTCTCCAGATCACAACTTTCGTCGTCGGAGCTGTCGTATCCGTCGCAAAGTCCCTGACTATCTCGTCTCTGGAGGAGATTCTGATGAAAATTCTGTTGAAGACTCTCACTCGCGTCCTTTTTTAAATTGTAGGTCCTCGTGTCGAGCATAGGTCGATATCTAAAAAGGTGTCATAAGATTTTAAATTAATAATTTAAACTCTACTTTAAAGAGTAAAAACAATCTAGTTTTAGTATTTGAAATTAAACATGCTAGATACTCATATTGCAAAAAAGCTGAACACATCAAAAAGATCAATTTCCAATCTTCTTAAAAAAAAAAAATTCCTAAAAGTCATCAATTTGTGGGATGCAATTTTTTTTAATTATTGAGTTGGCAAGAAAGTCATTGTCAGTTTTATTAATAGATGGAGTCAAGTAATGTTGAATAAGGTTAACTTTATACATATTTATGTAGCTAATAAATTTCTAAAATATATTAGAAATTATAAGATATTAATTAATGTGTGTTGTAAATATCAATTGAAATTTTATATCAACGAATATATCTTTTCGTTCATTAGAATTGATGAAAGAAAGGCCGCTTGACTCAAATGTAGGACACGCTGTATGTATGATACACGTCGAAGCGCGGGAAACATTTTGAATAATTTATAAGAAACTTCGCTTCTCACTTTCCACTCTCTGTGCTCCTGCATACATCGTACACCGTGATGACGGTTTAATGGTACCGGTAAAAGTGAAGGTAAACACGAAAAGGTAGGTACACGCTCTGCCAGAGAGCACAGCCGATCAGTTCGAAAGTTAGGAATTAGGATACCTGGCGTGGTCGAAGCTTTGATTTCTGCGCAGAAGGTTTCTAGGATAATGCTGTTGCTGCAGGTTTCCATTTTCCAACCCGATCAGACTCTCCAGGCCTAGGACGCTCTTCGCGTGCCGTCTGAACGACTCCTCGCGAAGCTCGTCTTTGGTGATCTGGTGCTTCCAGTTGCTCATGGGAGGGTCTTCCAGCTGCACCAGGTTCTCCATGTTCTGCCCGAAAACGTCGGTGCTGCCAATCTTCCTGCGATTACCGGTGATCTCGTGCAGGTTTTCGTTTGGTCTCGGTCGTCTGTTATGCTGTTGCTGCTGCTCCGTCGGGTTTCTCTTCGACTCGGGAATCTTATCCTGACGCGGCTCGAAGGTTGAGCTCGTGAAGGATGACAGTTCTGCTGGCAGGGACGCGTAGTTGCCATCCTCGTTGACGGGTTGGGTCCTGGGATAGTGCTGCTGAATTCCCATGTTGATCGTGCCGGTTTTCCCTGAGAAAATCAAACCGAATCTTTTCATCGAGAGACTTACCTGACTTGTCAAAATGAATGGAAATAAGGAAACTGTTACGATCCTCGTGAAAGCGCCGCTTTCGGGAATATATCGAAATATTTTCACGTTTACAGTAATGATCCGATAATGTCCGATATACTCGACATGGTGGTGGATTAGACACGCTGTTACGAGCGTGAGAGATGGTTTTGCTTCGGACTTTCTAACATGTCGAGGCGCTCTCAGCGAATTTAACGAAGCAGCGCGAAACATCGCAATTAACAATATAAACGAGGAGGGAAAACTATCGGTCGATCGAACCGTTTTAAGCGTCGTTAAATCCCGCTGACATCCGCTGACGTTCGCTCACCTCTGTTCTGATGGCTGTGCAACCGTCCGTAGAGGCTTCCGTTGGTCAGGGGGAACTTCAGCCCGTGATTCAGGTTCAATTGTAGCTTATACTCGGTGTCCTGCTCAAAATGTCGAAATTTACCGTCTACGCCGCCTGGAATAGAAGTTCCAGGGAAATTTCGTTACATGGCAAAATTTTAATAAATGACAAAAAAAAAAAAATATATATATATATATATATATATATATATATATATATATATATGATTTCCTCAAAAACAGCTTGAAATTGTTTCGCTAGATTTTACTTTTCAATATCGCATTAATTTAGACTGGAAAATCAGAAAGTGTTGCGAGAAACGTTGCAAACTCATGTTGATCCGATAAAGAAAAATTGTGGATTACACGTGAAATCGTGTAAATCGCTGTAAGCAAAACGAAAATATACGACTGAGCGAATCGCTCGAACGCGCGTGGTTAACGAGAAAAATTGCCGGGCAGGAACCACGAGTATTAATACACGGTGGGCGTCTTACTTTCCTATAAGCAGGCCAGTGTGTTTTTACTTAAACGAAACAATGGAAATCGTAGTGTCCTCCTGCGTGTTACGAAACGCGACAGAGTTTGCGCGAGACCTCTGCTTCCGCGATAGAGAAAAAAAAAGAAAGAAACAAACCAGACAGCAGGCAATATTTACAACAGGTTTTGGAATATTTAAAAATATTTATCAACATATTTCATAAATATTTTTGTAATCTTAGAGTGTGAACAGATGATAATAATTTAATAAAAATCCCTACAAATATTTGAGAAATATGTACAAAATATATTATTATAATTATTATATTTTTTACTTATCTAAATATTATATAAAATATTTATATAAATAATATAAATAAATATTAACATAATTTAAAATTTAATAAAATAATTTAAATATTAATACGTAAATATTATAAAACATTATTTAAAATTAGAATATATAATATATATTATATAAATTATAAAATATAATATAATAATATTTATATAATATTGTAAAATATTATATAAAATATTTAATTTATATTTTAATAATCTGTCGAGTATAGTTTTCATGATTTTTTCTCTTAATGTATATAAAATATGTATAAAATATTCATAAACATTTATCATAAATATAATAGTGTACTACCTAAAACGTACCATGCGATAGTCTTCTTACATGATCCTGCTTTGTGTACACCTTGGCCACGTATCGGCAGAACATCTTGTCGAAGAGAGCCAGAAAAACCGGAAGCAAGGTGTCCTTCATCAATGGTAGCCACGTGGCCAGATTCTGGGGCGTGCAAAAGTTCCTCAGTAGACTCGGTCTGATGGAGATAATCTAGGAAATCGTATCGTCTAATTAATTTCTCATATCCCTTCAATTAATTTCATATGGAGATAATTCTCTGGATCAAATTGATATACACTCATCAATTTTATAATATAACGTAATAATACGTATATTATATATAAACATTATAGAGCGTAGTGTAATACCCTTTGATCATCGATTACGTTCGAAACGTTTAATAACGTTCATCGAGCGCGATAATCATTAATCGAATGTTACCATTATAATACGATTAAGTGTATAATATACATATATATAAATATATATAATAGAAAACGGTTCCGGGCAATATATAATATTTGTTGCGAGCCGTTTAATGCAACGTAATGCAACGCCTGAGTATTTCAGATCGGCGGGCTTTTTCTCGCGCTAATAAATTTCACCAACAGAAATCGTGTCAAGAGAAGATACAGTCTATTCAGAAATCAGGTCCAGCTTTCGCCACGGAAGAATCCTAATCGCGTATACGTCAAATGTACAAATTAGGTCAATTACACGCGACTAATTATTTGATGCGCGCGTGGAAAAGAAAATTGCAAGATAGGTCGTGTCGGACTCCTCTTCACAAGCTCCCTTTTATTTTTTTTCTCCCCTTAGCAAAAGCTGAGGGGGGGGGGAAATAAACAAAAGAAATAAACTTTCGATTTTAATCGCGAATTCACGCGGTGAAAACACCCACGCGGTCGCGCTTTCAAAAGTACGTGCGCGATACGCAATTTTAACTGTACACACATTAATTTTTTTTTTTTAATGAAAAAGAACACTTTCTTGAGGATACTAAACATAAATAGAATTTAAAAAATTAATAATTAATATTTTTCTGACCTTCAAGAAATGAATAAATTTTAGCAAAATTGAAATATATGTATAATTTTAAATCTAATATTAATCTAGATCTCTTTGTATCTGATATTAAATAAAAACTACTTTGATATTTTTCAATTTTTTTTCTAACAAAATTAGATTCAATATCTCATAAATATTCTACAGAATAAAGATTCGAAGCTTATTTATTTTAGACAATTACATGACAAGTAGCATGTTACATGGTCGAAGTATGCATTTTCAAACATGTTATGTGTACTGAACAAAAAAAGCGAAATGTCCAAGGTTTAAAAATACTGATGTATTGTTTAAGCATCAATAAAAACATATGTAAAACGTCAGAAAGATCAATTTCTAATAATCTACAAAAAAAATTTCTAAAATTATCTATTCTTCAAAAAATTCTTCTAAAAATTATCAATTTTACTGCTAGAGTATAAATTGGGCCCCTTTAAATTTATACACGCTTTTCAATTTTATAATATATAACGTAGTATATTTTAATACATAAATTTTATTTATAAATTATATTACACTTATAAATTTTTGAAACGTACAAGTGATTGCACGCAAGGAGATTAGTCTATTTGTCTACAAGATTGGAAAGCGTTTCGCTTTCAAGGTAATCTATTCGCGTAAATAATTACACGCGTTTTTACCAAAGCTATTTCGGGCAAATTTTTAAATCGAGATAATCAAATTATAGATTAATTATCAAATAGCAAGGTTTTCGTTTCAGGCCTTCTTGTCGCGCTTTTGCCTCACAGTAGATTTTTTTCTCGTCGAATGGTGTAACGTGCAGTTGTATGTGTCTGGTTACGTGAATAACGGCCAGTCTGATTCGTGATATGAAATCGAAACTACTTGTATATACCTTAATCAAAGAATAGAGCGGCACTCTCTAGATAATACGCACGTATATCGTACGTATATGTGTAAAGTACACACGCACTCACGTCTCTCTCTCTCTCTCTCTCTCTCTCTCTCTCTCTCTCTCTCTCTCTCTCTCTCTTTCTCTCTCTCTCTCTCTCTCTCGAACATATTTTGCTTCGGTTGGCGCGCTTTGGTTGCCACAACCATAAATTTTCTGTTATATTTCACTTTTTTTTAAAACATTAACTCCTTTGATTCTTATCAATATGTATGCGGGTGAAATTTTTTTTTTTCGCAAAAAAACTTATGTCTTACTCATACTTATTATATATTATACAATGGGTGTAATATATATATACATATTGTTATATCTTAAAGTATCAGGAGAGGGTGATGTAAAAAAATTAAAAATTATGCATTTTATATGATCGCATAATCGAATTGATGCAATAGTACTTTTTTATTAATTATCTTCTTATTAAATATATATCACTTTTTCTAATACATTAAAACTTATTTGTCACATAATTATTATTTATATATTGTTACACCTTAATCAGGAAGTGGTGTAAAAAAATTAAAAATTATCCATTTTATATGATCGCATAATCGAATTGATGTACTTTATTAAATCTTTTTTATTTATCTTCTTATTAAATATATATAATTTGGTTATATATTTTAATTTTTTAATATAATTTCATTTTGCATAAAGTCAATTTATTTTCATCTGAAAAATATTGCTTTGAATGAACGTCCTATCTTTTTTTTTCACATACGGTTCTCTCACTCCATTTTAACAATTTTTGTTTTCCGTTTTACCGATCCACGAGTTTCTCCAGCGCTGATCCCAGTCGTGCTAACTCGCGCTGAAATCGCGAACAAGCGTTTTACTTTAATTGCTGCGAGAAAACGCGAGCGTAAAATCGGACACGCTCCTGCTCGCGTCTGCTTAAAAGTGCGATCGGCGCCGATTTGGATCGATTTGGAGTCTCGATAATATAATTACCTAATATGCGAGAAATCAAGGCTCGGAGATTTCTCAACGACCGCGAATTCCGGATCGAACGGTAGATGAGATCGATATATTTAAAATGTGATATTTTATCTGTAAAAAAGATGTCGAAAGAAACTTCATCAATCTCGGCGATCTTAATCTCGCGCTCGTCAAAATATATTTTTTTGCACGATCCTGCAATTAAAATCTGTGTATATCGGCGATTTTAATTTAATTGTTAGACGAAAGCACAAACGAGTGTAACGGCCGTCACGCTGTTTGCACGCACGGAGAACGGTGTTTATTTCGACGAACGGTGCTCTCTGATGATTATTTCTCGACGAGCCGAGCTACGCGAGCGCGAGCTTGTGTGGCGAATCGTTTTATTGCATAACGCGATGACTCATAAAATACTTAATATGAGATATTTATTCTATTGACGAATTGGAACAAATAATGCATCGAGCCTGTTTCGATCTTAAGAGCTCAGTCTATTTTAATAGAAAAATTAACGGATTTTCTGAAAAATATTAGAAATTGACATATGATTTTATTGATCAGATTTATGTTTAGCACCTACAATCGGAGCAAAAAGTAGTCGAAATTGACGAATATATACTTTTCTCATATATTTTAGTATATGATTATTATAAAGATTGTATAAAATCTTATTATTTATTCATAGCTAGAGTATAGAAATGTATTTTCAAACTTTTGTTGCTTTTTTTCGGAGAATTTTCGTGTTTCTTAAATTATAATGAGAAACTTTTATTATTGACGGTACCTCGATTTCAACATTACATCATAAAATTTGAATTATAAAAATAAAAGAATTTACTCGTACAGAATAATTTAAAATGTCAGAATAAAAATTATGATAGTGAATAATGACAAAATATAGAAGATTTTTAACTATTTCTTTGATAAATTTAATAATTTGTCATTTCTCCGAGAAGAAAGAAATGTGACAACATGGTAATTTTTCATAAGTTGGTCAAATTGCAAATTGACATATGGCCTAGTCGCTTCTCGCTTCCACGTTTGTATAGAGGTTTCTTCAGATGAAAAGATAGGTTATTTAAAATGTCAAAAGAAGGTTCAGCTGAATGCTATGTTGCCACGTTTTCACAATAAATAATATGTCATCTCGGATAATAGGACGAAATTGAGAAAATTATATTCAATATCTTTTGAATTAGTCAGTACTTGACCAAAATTATGTGATCAAATATTTCCTCTATATTTAAACTATACTTTTGCAAATTTTGAATAAATTCCTATTATTATTTTTATCTATTTTAGCTCTTAAATCAACACAATCACAGGTTTTTTATAAGATAGAAAATCTGTAATCGTATCAATTTAAGAGCTAAAAAGGACAGAAATAATTATATTTATATTTATTTATATAAATAATTATATTTATAATTACATAAATACTTTTACTTATAATTAGATCCACAAAATAATTATATTTATAATAATATCGACGAGTAAATTCATTGCAAATTAAAATCCTTATAACTTTTGATTGCTTCAGTGAATCAACTCCAGATTTTTTTATAAGTTTCTGAACAAGTATCAAAACAATTTGTGCAAATTTTATTAAATTCCTATATTTTTAAAAATAGGTACTACATCATTAAACAGTGTGTTAGTATTTTTAAATCATGGATACATTAATATGGATATACATTAATACAATTTGAAATAAAAAAAAATCGGTCTAGTTTTATAATATTTGTGGAATATAAAATCTAATTAGAAAAAATGAAAAATAACAAAGTTATTTCATTTTAAAATTAGATATTTCAATTTTACTGAAAGTCATTTATTTCTTAAAGATTAATTTCTTAAAGATCAAAAATATTAATTATTAATTTTTAAATCTTATTTAGGTGTAATATCTCTTAAAATCTTTCCTTTTGTTTAAAAATCGAAGTTATACTCGCTTTATTAATCTCTTGCAAAAGTCCATTTCAAGGTCTAATTTAATTCTGCGAACTTTTCAATAAAATTTGAAGGCATATTTTTCACACATTATATTCAAAATATTAAAAAAATTTATTTTTTACTCTCTACAGACTCTTAATATTTATCGTAATTTTTCTTTACGTGAAATCGCGTACGTCCACTCGATAGTAATCTAATTGATTGTTTCTGCGCACGATGTAAACAGTATGCATCGTGCGTGTAATAGCCGTGATCATTAATATTAATGAGAGAGGTCATGGGAGTTTCTCTCCCCGACTTTTGTGGAATGGCCGATTCTTAATTCGGCGCGCCGAATTAAGGTCATCGTCCGAATTCAAATCGCGCTTTCGAATTTTATTTTATGTCGCGAATCAACCCTTTTTTTTATTCAACTCCGAATCGAAAGAACGAGAAGCTTACTTTCTCGAGCAACGGAATTTACGAGAGCGAAGGGCCTCTTTTCTCGCTTCCGGATAGTGCTCCAATGAACTCGCATCCGGTTCGCGCTCACTCGAGCACGAGAATCTTCTCGGCTATGATGTAATTGTATTAATGTAATTGCTGTGACGAGGCGACCCCGGACAATATTCGCTCGAGTACGGCGTCGAATTCGATGAAACTTTCGGGAACAATTCGTCCCATAGAAAGTGAGAAGAAAGATAATCGCAAAGCTTTTAGAAAGAGATACTTTTATATAAAATATAAGATGTAAGATATTTCTATTTTATTTTAATTTCTTTCAATATTTTATTTTATTTTATTTTATTTTTAATATTTACTTTTAATTAAATCAAAATGTATTACTTAATTAAATTATTTTAAAATATTTTATTTCCATTTTAATTAATAATAATGTTTTTATTTTTATTTTAAGATATAATGTTTTAATACTGTTTCTATCGATCCATGTGTTTATAAAGAAAAATGCATTTCTCGAAATTATGCTTCGGGCGTATATAACGGTGATTAATTTAATTCTAAAACTTAATATTAAAATATTAAAAACTGATGTGACGAACCCGTCTGAAAATAGCTTACAGAATATCTTGTTTTTTTTTTTGTCACATTGAGAAGTATAATTGAGGACGGCACAACAAATTGGGTATCTCGGTCACTTTTAACTATGTAACATTGTTACGGCTGGTTTGACGCACATAATTTCAAGAATGTTGCGAAATATCTTCTTTAGACCGAGACGCTCGTGCAAAAAAGAAAAATTTGAGGTCGAAAAAACAGAGTTCGGTCTAGTCACGATTGCGGAACGTTTAATAAATCTCGCGTTTTTTCAGACCCCTTCGACAAGTCTCAACCGCCGAGTCGACTATTACCGTCGTCGTCGCCGATTTATTGGGGCCCGCGATTTGAAAGTAATAATAATAATTAAAACCAATCGCGCGAACCGGTCTTGACAGTGTTGAACGATTTATGAGATTTTTCATGTAAACTAGAAACCAATTTCTCAGATCAGACCTTCGACTTGGATCGTAATGTAATTATGCTAATGATCGAATCGATTTTCCGCAAACATGTTTCTCGCTTCGTAGCATTAAATTATACAATGAAAGCAAAAAGCTGTCAAAATTAAAAAAAAAACATTTTTTACTGTTTTGGAAAGTCAAATAAATAGATCTGGATAATAAAAAGAATTAAAGTGTCAAAAAATAAAATTAATGTAAAAATTAAAAAATAAATTAAATTTATTTAAATTTCATTCTTAAATTAAAGTTATTTAGTATACAGTATCAAAAATGTTTGATGCTAACTGCTTTCTGAAATCAATTGCAAGAAACGAAAAAATAAAAAACGTACATATATTATGTAACATGTACATAAAATAATAAACAGCAATAATCATATTTTGCTACAATTTTGAAGAAATAATTTTTAAACGAGTAAGTGCATTTAAATCAAGTTTTGCATAAATGTTTATTAGAGTTTTGTTAATACATGTGAAAATTTTTATTTTGCTAGCAATATTTTTTCCTTGTCAAGTTTGTCAATAAGTGGTAAAAAATACATTTTCCATTAAAATCAGTAACTTTAAACTTGAATAATTTCCATTTTTTGACATATGTCCAATACATCCTTAACATTCACAGGAAAAACAAGATATTTGCTGTTTATATATAGGATGTCTCAAGTTTAATTCTGACAAATTTATAATAAAGTTTTCCTTTATGCGATACATATATATAATATGCACTGATATAATCTCGAAATTTTATAAGTTATATTATTTAAGGGTTTGTTAAAAAGGTTTATTGTAAAAAAAAAGAAAAAACAAAAAAGCTGGAGCACTTTATATAATAATAAAATTTTTCACTTTTCTTAAAAAGAGTAGAGTCGATTAATAGCGTGCACAAATATGAGCGTATTGTGTTAATAGCGTGCAATCATTTTAATTTATCGCTGATTCAGTAGCGCAGAAACTAATTTTACGCGCTACTGATGTGACATAACGATGCGCTATCGAATTCATTGAAAGAATTCGCAGAGAAAATAAAGAAAAAAAAAATAGTAGTAATAAATCGAGACAATTGACAAAATAATTACCAAGATGGGTAGGTGCTCGAAGACGTAGCAGACGAAGAGTATGCTGTAGACGGTGGACCTGCCGCTCGCCTCGTCCACCTGCATCTTCTTTTTTCTCAAGCATGCCCTGCTGTTGGTCGAGCCGCTGGTGCACGAGCCGCTCGAGGGATCCCAGTGCTGAGGATGACAGTCGAACGCGCCCGAAGAGTTCTTCGAACTCGCCTCGGACAGGTCCGAAACAGACTTGAGCAGTTCGGAGGTCGGCGACCGGCAAACGTTCCTGAAGAGCGCGACCAGGACGGCGACGAAGGACGCGAGTGCTAGCAGACTCCTTAGCGAGTTGACGAAGATCCCGTATTTATGGGAAATCTCGTGGGCCAGGAAGACGCAGACTTCCGGCTCGAAGTTGAGGACGCCGGTGACGCCGATGCAGGCGCTGATGACGCTCAGGCTGACGAGGTGATATTTGAGATGATTCTTGGTGAGATTGATGGCGTCGTGTTCGCGGCTGCTGATCGCCGCGAACACGGCGATCGACGTCAGGGTCAGCTCCTGGAGGATGCTCGACGAGTTCAGCACCCATACCAACGTCGAGCATAGTTCTGCGACAATAAGACGAAGAATGTTGTTTAATTGAATTAATTTTAGTGCCACACAGTCATGATGTTATTTTGTGAGATTAATAAACAGGGTTTGTACTCCCTGGAAAAACATGAAAAACCTGGAAATCTCATTTTTTTCTTACTTGGAAAAATCAAAGAATTCTCATGGAGTTTTATTGATACTGGGATTTTTTAAAATTTAAGAAAATTTTTTTTATTGATTTTACTCTCTATTATAAATAATCGGCCAGCTAAGTGAATTAAATATGTGTTTAAAATATATTATATAAGTATACCCATACAGCACAGATCATTGCAATTACATTGCAGCAACGTTGCAATATTGCAAATTGCAATAAAACATTACAAAAACATTACAGAGATATAAATCTATAAAATATCAGAACAAGTCAAAATTTTATAATTATATTTTTTAGAGTAAAACGTATAAGAAACATATAAAATATGAAAATGTTGAACTTAAATAAATGTTTGCAATAATATTTATCTAAGAAATATTATATTATAAATTTATACATATAATAAATTATACATGTATATAAATTATATAGATATATAATTTTATGTAAATTTATAATATATTTTTTAGATAAAAAAATTATTACGCACATTTAAGTTCAACTTTTTTGTATTTTATGTGTCCATATGCTTCTGATATTTTATCATGTAGGATTATGTATCAGAAACAAAAAGTCTTATATGCAACATTAGTCGACGATTGCAGTAACAATGTATTATTGAAAATTCTTGACATTGCAATATTGCTATAATATTTCGTTGCAATCTTCCTAAAGGTGGACATTTTAATGTTGCTGCAATCCCACAGTAATGGTGCAGCAACATTTTGCAGTAAATTTGCAATATTGCAATATTGCGGTGAAAGATTGTTGCAATGTGTATACAATCTTTCTGTGCTGTATGGGTACATATATATATCCCTACAGCATGATATATTAATGGAATATTGCGGGAACCTTGTCTTGAAAAATTGGAATATTGCATGCAATATTCCTGAAAACTTGCCACAATATAGATATGTCCGCTCCCAAACTATATTTTGCAATATTTTGTATAATGATGCTGATATATGTCAAATCGCATTACATATATATTTCTGTAACGCAAATACAATATTTACAAGATATTGCAGAACATTTCTTATTTGCATAATACTTATTTGTCCAATGTTTAAACAATTAATTCAATATTTGAATTTCCTGTGTTGGGATTGTATCAGAAGATAAGCTGATAGAAAAATATATTTAATGTTACTAGTTGTGTTTGCACATTTTGGATATTCTGATGAAAAAAGCTTGAATACAGAATAAATAACGCATAGTAATAAACGAACGAACTAGTGAAAAAGATATGATTGCATTGTAATATAGCAGTAATATTTTGCACTATATCTCCAATAAAATATACTATTTGCACAATATTGCTTCAATATTTGTAACATGTCACAATATTAAAATATTCATGCAATATTTTAGCAATATTTTGTGCTGCAGGGGTATCTTTATATACATATATGTACATATTTTTGTAATTTTATTGATAAAAAAAAAATGAAAATTTTATGCAACTAAAAAATATTTGTCTTATAAAAATTATTATTTAATTTTAAATGTCGCACTTGAAATTTAAGAGCTCTGTACTTTTTTCTTCGTATGAATGAAAAACATTAGAAAATGCATACAATAAAAAAAAAACTTATTTTAGAAAATTGCATCCAAAATTTTTTACCTGGAATTTTGCACAAATAATCTGAGAATTTTCAGGGAATTTTTTTACAAAATTTTTGAATAGGTCTCTTGGTAAAATAAAATATAATTATAGTTACCTCCAAAGTGATTCGCTGGACGAATTAAGGTAAGAATCGCGTATAACAGCAATCCTAATTGATGCGCGAGACTTTGCGAAAGAATCGCAACTGTCAGCACGTCGATTCTTCTTTTCGCGGATGATGATTGATTCTGGTAGATCAATAGGGACCATGACAACAGCAGAATGCATATCGGTGAACCTACGCACGTGGCTAGCCATTCGCCCACTTCGCTTCGCATCTCTGCGGGGGAAGAACAAAAGCCACAGTTATTCAATCAGTGATTAATTACGTAGTAATTATGTCTTGCACAATTTCGTGATAGTCATTAAAACATTTATTGCTCAGACAGCCCACTTTCGATTTATAAAAATATATGAAATATTTATAATAATTGTTTGAAATTTTACAAATATTACCAAAATATTTCATAAACATTTTTATAATATTCAATTAAACAATCGTAAAGATTTATTATAAATATCTCAGCTATTTAGCTTTGAGAAATATTTACGAAATATTATTACAAATATTTAATTTTTTACTTGCCGTAAGTATTATATAAAATATTTATTCTATTCTAATTACATGCTGAATATAGTTTTTATGATTTTTTTTATGTATATAAAATATTTACATATTTAAAAAAAATAAATAGTACAAATATTTATGAATATTTATCATAAATATCATGTCTAGATTGTAAATAATAAAAATGATAAATAGCCTATACAGCACAGATTATTGTAATTACATTACAGCAATGTTGCAATATTGCAAATGAAACATTGCAGAAACATTGCAGAGATATAAATTCACAAAATACAGCACAGTTGTTGCAACATAATATAAATATTTTGGAAAAATTTCAAAATCAAAATTCTATAATTACATTTTTTAGGGGAAAACGTATGGGAAACATAAAATATAAAAATTTGAACTTAAAATAAATGTAATAATATTTAGTATATTATAAATTTACATATAATAAATTATATATATATTTATATATATATACATATATATGTATATAAAATTATATATATATATATATAATTATATGTAAATTTATAATATTTTTCAAATAAAAAATTATTACAAATATTTATTTAAGTTCAACTTTTTCGTATTTTATGCTTCTGATATTTATCTATATATTTATCAGGAACAAAAATATTCTTATACGCAACATCATTCAACAAAGTTGCAATAAAAATACATTATTGAAAATTTATAACATCGCAATATTGCAATAATATTTCGGTGCAATCTTCATAAAGGCGGACATTTTAATTGCAATCCCGCAGCAACATTTCGCAATAAATTTTCAATATTGCAATGTTGCGGTGAAAGATTCAATGTTGCAACGTGTATACAATCTTTCTGTGCTGTATGGGAGCTTAGTTGTATGAATTCTTCTTATGAATTGATTTAGAGTAAATTTGACTAACAAAAAAAAATAGAATGCCTCATTTTCATCAAAATACTGTATTGCTAATATTTTTCATGTTCAAGTTGGGAGACTTTCTTCTCCTTATAAGCCAGCATGTTCAGATATGTATTGTGACCGATGAGGACAATTCTGCGGGAGAGATTCCATGCAAAGAATTGTCCTCCACCATCGGAATGAGACAGGACGTGTTCCCAGTGAGAGTGGTGTGCGATGTCTATATCCTAATCTCGATGAAAGCCCGACGTTGTGGCAATTAACGCGCCGTGTCGAATTAAATATATCCGCGCGTCAAGAGACAAGCAAATTATTGTTAATCAACGGCAGTGGCAGTTAAGTCATTAACCGCGAAGAAGGAAACACAGGCACGATATGTACAAATGTAATCACAGGAGGACGGTGGGGAATATGACGTTTTCACACGACATATCTCCTTTCCCCATCCTCATTCCTTTACGGCTCTCTCTTTTTCGCTATTGGAGTTTACTTTAAGCAGAACTGAGATCTTGAAGAGATTACACAAAAATGCCAGTAAGTAGTAGTCAACAGAGAATTGCTGAACTGATTACTAATTTTCTACACAATCATGTTTTCTTTCGAAAAAAAGAAAATTTTTATATAAATTTACTATTTATATTTGTTTAAAATTTTTAATATTTATTTAAAATTTCTTATAAATTCAATATTTATTTAAAATGTTTTATAAATTAAATATTCTTTAGTATTTTTTGTGTAGATCAAGTCATCAATTAATAACCTACATTAATTTTTATGTTACAATATTACACTCTCAAGAGACCAAGATTTTTACAAAAAAATCTGTAAATGATCTGAGACGTAAAACTTTTTTTTTAATAGAAAAGAAATATTGAAGAAAATACTTAAGTTTATTAAAAGAAAAAAAAGTTTTTTTCATTATTTTTTTATATATTATTTTTCTTTATAGTTTTTGTTAATATAAAAAAACTAAAGTTCCTATGTTTTTAATTTATCTTTTCTCAAAGGTAATTTTAATAAATAAATGAGACTTTTATGTGGGAAATTGTAATATATTATATAATGTAAACATTTTATAAGCTATATTAATATTTTATATATACTAATATTTTTATTTTACCTTCTTTAATAAATAATTTTAATAGATTAATGAGATTTTTGTTATTAAAATGATATCAATTATAATTTAAATAATTTTCAGTTCGATACATAATAAAAATTTTGATTATGCATCTAAATAAAAATTATTTGAATCATGTCGTGTTTGGCATTATTTTAAATAAAAATCTCATTAATCCATTAAAATTGTTTTCAAAAAGGTAAAATAAAAAATAAAATAATTAGTTTATAAAATGTTTACATTCATGAATTACAAATGAATGGAATGATAGGAAAGATGTTAAAAATATATATAAAAAAAAACAAATTTTGAAAAAAACGAGGTTTGCTGTTTTTTTCACTAAAAAAACGTATTTTGTGAAATTAAAAAAAACATTTAATTTTTTTCTATTTACATCTCTAGCTTGATTATTTTTTAAATCCCAAAAATAAAAGATGGATTTTTTTCTCTATTTTATTTTTGTGTAAGATTTGGGCGCGTTATCCATCTCTATCTCTCTCTTTCTCTCTCTTTACCCGATGCTTCTCATATTGTACAACATCGGGGCAACTTTCTATTCCGTGCAGCGTCGACGTCGCGGTCTAATTTATCGTTCGAGTCAATTCGTGCCTGCGTACAACGAATTTCCCTTCCGTCTGAATCGCGAAGGAAATGGTCCCCCTCATCGACATCGGACCCTTACCAGAGTTTCGCGTTAGATGCGGATGCAGGAAGAGGAAGACGCATCTTTGATCGCGTAACGATACGTGGCGTTAAATGGCCGTATGGTTTTTTTTTTCGCACACAAATAAAATTGCGCGTTTCATTTAATATAATATCGCGATAAAAAAATTAATTATATTGCAATTGTACATGATATAAATAAGTAATAAATACTAGGTAATGTAAATAATAATCAATAGATAATATAATCAATAAATAATAAGCAATAAATAATAAAAAAATAAGTAATATTTATAAATGTTATGATGGAAGTTGATTTTATTGTTTATGGCCGTATTTTACTTGATTATCGAGATAAAAATTGTTTACTGTAATTTTACATCCATAAAAGAAAATAAGAGAAACATATAGCAGTTTCCTGAAAAAAAAAGAACCTTCGCGGCGAGTTATTGTACTTTCACGCAGACGCTTATCGAAAACATATCGAATTTTATGTGTTCGAGAGGAATGGTAAATATAATAAATATGTATCTCTTTATCTTCCTATATGCGTATACCTATACATTTCCGGATGCCTGCGGGTCGCGTGCCTTCTTTTCTTTCTTTCTAACGGCGCTCGCACTTTCACGTCCGCACAAAATCTACGCATTCCATTCTCGGTCGGCGCGTAAATTTTTTTACTCTTCGTCCCATAATCCTGTGTGTTTTCTCTGGCACAAATTGAATAATCAGCAATATAATGCTAAACGCGCTAGATAAAAATAATCTAGAATGTCAAGGATGTGAAAAATATATTCCAGTATTCAAATTTTAACCGCAGCAAGTAGGTTTAAAATCCGCAGACAGTAATAATTATTATGCAATTCGCTTCGTTGATCTCGTTTAAATATGATATGCATGTTTCCGTTCTAATTTTTCAAAAATTATTGTAGAACTACAGATTTTGTTTATAAATTTTTTTCTAAAAATCTCTTTTTTTCTTAAAAAAAAGTGTAATTATAATGTAAAAACCGACTATAGATTGATTGAAGACTTTATATAGAAAGCAAGAAAATATTAAAATTTTTCTCTTTTTTTTGAAAAAAAACGTGATTAGATAGAAATTATTGATTTATGCTTGATTAAAGAAAAATGTAATTTTTTCCAGACTCTTGTAAATTAAAAACAAATATTAAAGTGTCTCTATAAAAATCGACTATAGATTGATTGAAGACTTAATATAAAAAGCAAGAAAATATTAGATAATATTAAAATTGTTCTCCTTTTTTGGAAAAAAATATAGTAATTATATAGAATTTATTAATTTAATCTTTCTTAATTAAGGCTTGATTAAAGAAAAAATGTAATTTTCCCAGTCGCTTGTAAACAGTTAAAAACAAGTATTAAAGTGTCTCTGGAGATTTTATTGCGGAAAATTATGATTCTAAACAACGGGTTAATTAAAAACGACCTGACTAGCCAAAATTATTCAATTTATTTACACGACGTTTCGACCATATGGTTGTGGTCCTTTTCAAGTGTAAACGTAAATTAAGAAAGAGAAGAAAGAATCCAATGGGACATGTTTAAAGGTAGAACTTAATGATGTAATAATTAAATATGTCACTTAGTTAAAAACAATGGTTATTAATTTTGAGATGAACACAAACAAGGAGACACGTCATGTCAGCATGAGTTTTTAAACGAAACTGCTTTTTCGAGTTTAAATGAAACTGCTTTTTCGAGTTTCGTTTAAAAACTCATGCTGACATGACGTGTCTCCTTGTTTGTGTTCATCTCAAAATTAATAACCATTGTTTTTAACTAAGTGACATATTTAATTATTACATCATTAAGTTCTACCTTTAAACATGTCCCATTGGATTCTTTCTTCTCTTTCTTAATTTACGTTAACACTTGAAAAGGACCACAACCATATGGTCGAAACGTCGTGTAAATAAATTGAATAATTTTGGCTAGTCAGGTCGTTTTTAATTAACCCGTTGTTTAGAATTAAATACTAGCGACTTTAATAACTTATAATTTTATTATGATTCTACTTTTCGATTAAATAATATATCTCGTTAAGATTCCAAGACACTCGCGTATATCATTATTCAACATTATCGTCGCAGCGAAATCATTTTTTATTATTTATGCTAAACCCTCGTTACGCGAGCAAAAGAAACCGGGTTAATTTTGCCGCGAGTATAATAACAATGTCCCTAGGAAACTAGTCCGACGATTCCGCATCGCCATTATATTCGCGATGATTCGTGTAATCGACCAGTCGTCAGTTTGTTTCCGGATCTGGGTTATTCCGGGAGAGAAAAGTCCGCGGGCGAGGGAAGAGGAGGAGGCGTTGGTGAATCTCTCTCGTGTGTGTGTGTGTTTTACGAGACGTCGCTATAAAAGTCAAAACCGATCAGGCCTTGCTCTTTAAACATACAAATGTAAAATTAGAAACACCAAGTTTACGCGATTTATCCATCTCCATCGACCGTTACTCCTCGGCGGGTTGAAATGCCTCCGCGAACGATGCCAAACATGTCCGGTGCATTAGTAGAAAGCCCGATCTTTTGTTCAGCAGCTCGAACAAAAGCGGACGACGATTCAATTCCGGATGATACATAAAGAGCATACGTCTCATTTAAATTTACATTATTATGTAAAAAGTGAAATTATATAGAAAAATTCATCATAGAAAATACAGCATGCAACAAAGATAAAAAGTTATAGAAATAATTACATAAAATAAAATAATTAAAAATATATAAATTTATGTACAATATAATTTTATATATAAATATAAAAATATATAAAAAACATTTAAAAATATATAAATATATAATTATGTCAAATATAAACATATAAGAATATGCAATACATATAAACATAAATATAATTATAAAATAATAATAACTGTCGAAATTCAAGATTTTTGTACACACCTGAGTATAATTTTTCATATAATTTGCATATTTTTATAAGCGTTATACTCGTGACAGTTATACATATAATATATATAAGATGTCAAAAATTTATTTTATATATAAAATGTTAAAAATGTTTTCAAATTTTCCATGTGCTTTTGTTCTACGCGATAGACGTTAAACGCAAAACGACCGGAGTAAGTTTGCTTTATAGTTTCGCATAAAGTGTTTTGCTCGGCTCGGGGTTAAAGGTGGATATGCGCATTAAGGTGCGTGTATCGGGATGCATTCCACGCATTAGAGATCGACAAGGTCTCTAACTTTTCAGCGGGAGGCGTGTCTTCGATTAGAATGGAATGTCGAGAGGTGTTAGTGATCGGAGACCAGAAAAACGGCTGGTGGAGGTGAACCTGAATCGTCAAGGGGGATGCTGCTCGTCCTGTTTGGACCGGTGCCCGACCTTGTTTCGGTGGAACCAGACCAGTTTTGCCGATAACATCGCCGCAGAGAAGAATGGTCCCGGCGCAGAATCCTGCGTGGTCCAGGATACTGCTGTTACAAGCGCGGTTCAAAACGGCGTACAACTATTGATCTGCATTTTCTCCACACATTCAATTTCGCGAACTCGATATGTTCAGATTCTCCATTCTTATATATTTACATAATTATATATTTATATTTTTAAATACTTCTTTTATATATTTATATATAAAATTATATATTTAAAATCATTGGATAAATTTATATGTATGTAATAATTATATATGTAGATACATGAATTATAAAATTATGTTGTATGTAAATTTATATATTTATGTAAAATATTTTTAGTTATTTTGTTTTATATAATTATATTATATTAGTATTATTTATTTTATGTATTTCAAAATTATTTCTATAATTTTTTATCTTGACTTTATACAATCAGGGTATCTACTCAAACCTTGTGAAAAAAATTTTCTGACGCTTCCCTTGTTTGTTTATTCAAAATTCCAGAATAAAATAATTTTTTTAGATTTTTTGATGCATTTTTTTAAATAAGTTTTTCTATTGTACATTTTTATTTTTCATTTTTTACTTATACAAAGGAAAATTATTAGTTATACTACTTAAGTTTCAAGTGTTAGATTTGAAAATAAACTAAAAAAAACTGAACAGTTTTTGTAAAATTTTTCATGTATAACATTTTTATTTTTTTATTACTAAAAATTACAATAAAAAATATATACTATTTATGTTCCATATTTTGTTAAAACATTGAATATATAAATAGAGATATATATATTTTATGTATATTTAGAGATATATATATTTTAAACGAATATAATACACAATTTGGCCAATTGGTGAATTATTTACAATATAAAAACAAAAAATATAAAAAATAATATCATATACAATTTTCAAAAAATTCCCTAAATTTCGATAAAATTCTGTGAAAATTCTCTAATTTTTCTAATATAAAAAATCTTTAAAAATTCCTGGTTTTCATGTTTTTCTAGACAGTAGACATCCTGATGTTACAATTAAATGTTAATATCGGAATTCTGTTATTTATTTATAATTTTATAGATTTTTATTATTTTTATTTTTTTTTTACATTGTTACGATGTGAGTTTTCCTTAGAATTTATTAGACTATTAAGTATTATTTGAATAATATATAAACATATCAATAAGAAATGTGCTTGAAATATTCTAAAAGAAAAGGTATCATCTAGCATCTGCAGTAGATGTGGGACACCGTGTTACGAATGAACTAGCTACTTATATCGATGTCGATAAGTTGGGAATGAAATCCGACGAGAGTCCAGCAAGTTTAGAAACTAAGTTAAGTAGTCGAAACATGTAGACAAATAAGAGATAGCTTTCCGTTTAATAGATATCACTGATGCATGTCTCAAGTAGCTTGATTAAAGTATTGTGTATAAACAATAATATGTATCTTCCAAGTATTTATATCGCGTATCTTTATTCGCTATCCTGTACTCTAATTTAACTCGTCGGCTCAATTATCTTCTATGACGTTTATAATTAATCAGCTTGTATATTCTTTAAAGTGTAATTTCCTCCGAAAATCTACTGTAAAAAACTAATAATTTTAAGTGTTCTAGAATTTTAGAAATTTTCGAGTTTTAAGAATTCAGACACATTTTTGTAGGCACTCAACAGTTACGAATAGACGTGGATCTGTGTACTCATTACGCGTAAAAGAAGGCACCAAGTTATCTGAAAGAAATATGGTAGACACTCAGATTCCACGACTTTAGAGCCTCTATATCTTTTTACTCTTTGATTTTATGCGGTTGACATTTGTTGTGACATTTGTCCAGGATGAAAAATTACGACATATTTCAAAATGAAGCAATTTGACCACTCTTGCGTAAAAATCGTGTGGGGTTTTTTCAGACAGTTATTTCTTACAGTGTATGCATTTTTTAAACAGTTTAAAATTGCGAAAAGTTGATTTATATTCATCAAAGGATATCCATCAAGATATTTGAAGCTCGCAAACGAATGAGCGCCGTCGTGACTTGAATGCCCGCAACAGCGGGAACGCGCAGGAATGGCGATGACGATCACCGCGTTACAACGGGTTGTACTCACAACGCGAATACAGACGGAATTACGCTCATCATGATTATGACCTTCGTTCAATTAGCGCGACGACGAGCTGGTACCGAGAGACGCGACGTGTTAGAGGGGGAGGGGGCGCCCACGTGAAAATGATCCATCGTGTCACAACTATTGTCCTCGGTCGATTCTAGGCTCTAACTCGGTCATGTGAAACTTTTACACAATGATAATGAACCTCCGCCTACTATCCGCGCCTCCTCCTTTCTCTGGCTCGTTCCTCTCTCGCTTGATCTCTTTGTTTCTCTCTCTCTCTCTTTTTTTTTTCGTCCCCCACTCTCTCCAGGAATGTGAAAGAATGCTGACGACCTCCACCTTGAGACTACATTTCGGTTGTGCCGGGACCACCCGGCATCCGAGCATGGTAGGCCATTGACAGGAGGAAACCCTTCTGTCAAATTCCTGATTTCGGAGATTACGGAATTCTTGACGTGGAACTTTTTCTTCTACGGCTTCTTAACCTTTGTTTTGAAAGCTCGAAAATCTTCATCGCAGGAAATATTTGAAATTTATTGGTCACATTCAGATCAATGTTTGATATCTCGCAGAGATTCAAAAGAAATTTTATGAATTTCTTCAAAAAGTCTCTCTAAAGATATTTGTCGTAGAAAATAAAGTTCTGTGACCGAGGCGAATTAGATCTTTCTAATTCGAGTCTTGGCACGGACACCGTGCCGTTTGCACCCGGTTACTGCATCGCCGTTCCAAGTAGGTTACGAATACGAGCGTGCTTTGAGAAAGTAACAGACATCGTCCAACTGTCGTTCCGCTCGCCACGATTAGGCGCGTACATTCGCTGCGAGATGTGATAAAGTTCTTTTTTTAAACACACAAGTATACAGTGTGTCTGATTCAAGTGAGTGTACTCACTGTTACTTATTTTTTTTTTTTTAATATTAGAGTATTATAAAAAAATTTTTTCGAATATAAAATTTATTTTGTTTATTAAGATTGATATAATAATTTAAATAAAAATAAAAATTTTTTTAAATATTGTCCGACAGTTTTATTTTTTAAAATGGAATAAATACGTCTATTTTACAATTTTCTAAGGTATTTATGACAAACTCGATAATGTATAATAAAGTGAGATTTTCAGTAGTCAATCATAATATTATCACTTTATTTTTAAATACGATGTAAAAACAAAATAACTCTATTATTATTATTTAAACAAATTCTCTTTTATTTAAAAAAATAACTGAGTGTATACTTAAACCCACTATATAACTATACCTAAACTATATCTTTTGCGACGGAAGATTAAATATATTTCTTGTAAAATATAAATTAGAAAAATGTCGACACTGTTATACTTTTCCTGAAGAAAAATCGATTTCAAACTCGGCAAATGTTGGAAAAATCTGCAACGATCAATTTCGTTTTTACACTATTTGTTAAACTGTCATCCCTCTGTTTCTTTTCCTTTGGTGGCGAAACAAGTGTTTCTAACACTCTGCGCGTGCCAAATTCCTAGAGTCGGTCGAGTCGTCTTTCGCGCGATTTTGAGGCCAGAGAAGAACGGGTTTTACGCGGATCGTAAAGATTCCTCGATCGCTCGATTTACGATGTGAGAAAGAAGGGAATGATGCAAATGATAACTCCTATTCTAATAATTATGTTCGCTATCGACGCACGCCTATATAATGACACGTGCGATTAAAAACTGACAAGAGATCGCACGTGTTGTGCAACAAGAACAAGTCAGTCCGCGCGATGGATTCCGATGCAAATTTCCACACACTCGAGATTACGCGCTCGCGAAATTACACGTCTACCGCGATCGCGTAGAAATAATACACACACACACACACACACACACACACACACACACACACACACACACACACACACACACACACACGGCTCACGTGCAATATATACATACGCGATTGTGGATATATAATAATATATTCTCCCGCGGAGGTGGAGCGGATATTACCGTGAAATTGCGGTACTTGAGCGATCTTGGACGGCGTGTATCTGATTGAGGGCTGCATTTACATTGTTATGCTCATTGAGCGAATTAATGCGCCGTCCATAATACGACGCAAGGACGCGAGGAAGACACGTCCTTGACGTTGCGCCGTGCCCGAGAGTCGGAAATTAGAAAAAAAAAGAGATTAAAGGCATAGAGATGTATAAATCGCGTGCGCGTTTTTTTTTTCTCACTGTCAGACGTCAAAGTGTGATTCGGCTGGAAATATGAAAATTCGAAATCTCAGAGATACCCTGGGAACAGTCCATAAAATTTGCATTCGCACAAGATTATATCTAATTTTATATTTGCATCTCGTATGTTATACTCATTGCTTCCCAGACAGCACGCAATATTTATAAAATATATAAGAATAAATATTTTTGTAATCTTTTCAATTAAACAGATCATATTTATCAAAAATATTCCAGTAAATATTTACAAAATATTATTATAAATATTTATTTTTTTATTTTTGCCGCATTACATAAAATATTTAATCAATATTATTTTAATAATTAATATATCAAATATATAGGTTTTATGATTTTTTCTCTTATAATATATATAAAATATGTATTTATATTAATTTACATAATATATACAAAATATATAAAATGTATATAATTTATACAATATATGTCTATAAAATATATAATATTTCCCCAAAAAATAAATATTGAAAATATATGAATTTATGAATATTTATAAATATAATGTGCTATCTGGGTTACTTTGTTTTCTGTTTACTCACTGTCGATTGTCAACGATTATACGGGACCAGCATGGAATGTCGCATCGCTAAAATGAGCCTGATGAAATGAGGGTGTCTTGGTCCTCCCGGTGTCCTCTCGCTTCGGTATCCGGTCCTCTTACATCATGTACGAAACGCCACTCCTCCGTTTTCATCCGCGACGTATTTTCAGATCGACTTTGACGAGCGGCAGCTGTAGCGACCGTAAACCCAAAGTGTCTTCACAAACAAGAGCACCGTTTTAGTCACGCACGGCACATCGGTCACGAGAAAGAATTTGTTTCTCTGGTCCCAGATTTAAATTCAATTTCAAAACCGCGGAATTAAATTGATAACACTGACCTTTCGAAATATAATCACCAAGTATACTTCAAATCGGAAGAGAGAAAAAAGTAACGAGAGAATAAAATATTGCTACAATATTTATGAAAGGTTTTTAAACACTCGTGCGTTCCCGTCTCGTGTAAAGAAAAAAAAAAAAGGAATATTGACAGATGACGAGCTCGAACGTGAACGGAGAACGCGGCCAATACTGCCGCGAGGAAGCCCGGAGCGGGACTGACTGGCGGCCAGGATCCATTTGGGTCAGCGGTACAACGTAGTATACCAAAAGACTGGCTTCTCGACTATACTATCTGTTACAACCACAGAGTGAAGGTGCTATGCTACGTGCGTTATAACGGAGCTGTATCTTTGCCGTTTGGTTTTTCTTCCGGTTTTGCATCTCGTTCGAGATCTCTTCCTTGGATTATTCGTGCGCGGGGAAAGGCGTCCAAAAAATGCAAATTATCTCCTATCGAGATTTCAAAGCTTCGGGCTTGCAAATAAAAATATACAAATAAAAATACAATCTCGTTTTTTTTTTTTTTTATGTACAATCTCTTTCGCATATACATATTTTTATAATTTCTTTATTAAAATTACAATAACGTTTATGTGGTCATTAAATACGCGATTGAATAATAATGGGTGATTTTAGTGGAAGATAGCGGAGAATTATTGTCCAATGTGCGTGTCGTGAAATATTATTAATTAATAGATAAAAAACTTATTTGTGTAGTGATTAATATTTGAATATAAATATATATATATAGTAGTTGATGTTGGCACAGATATATCTTGTAATTAATTTTTATAGCAGAATAAATGAACACAAAGCGCGATTGAAATATAATACTTATACATTCGGAATTAAAAATGGCGCGCGCAGATGATATAAATGCACGATAATATATTTTTTATATAATAATTAAGTATAGGAAAATTATCACAAGTACGTGCATCACGTCGTGTGAAATGAAGCATCATATTCTTTTGTACATATCGTTACTACCTCGTTTTCATTATTGTGAAATTTAACAAATAACATTTGCGTGTGTGTATATATTTTGCGATGCTCTCAACCTGCATCTTAAAAGATCAATAAATCGTTTTTGAATCAAATAAAAAATGGTCTATTCCATAATACTAGGAACACATTGTACGTCTCTTAAAATATTTCAATGCCTCTTCAAATTACACACGTAATCAAACCTCAGACTCGATAGGCATTTGAAAGTTCCAGTGTCAACATTTAATTTATACACGCGCGAATCTCTCTATATCATATATATAAAAATATATATATATTTTTTTTTATACAGATAATAGTGTCTTGTTTTAAGAAAAATAGGCTTTCATAGTCTCATGAGGTATCCCATATTTATCGAGAGCTCTTTACTTATTTGGAAACGTATAGAAATTGCGAAATCTAGATTTGATAATGCAATGGTACGGAAGTCTTTGGTTTAAATTCCACATAATGCGAGTAGTCCAATTGCAGCACGACGTAGTTACTGTTGACGAACGCCCTCCTGAACGGATACGCGTTTCCTTTGAACAGAAGAGGACACAGAGGCGGCCTGTTCGCGGCTTTCGCCGTTCCATTGTCAACCATGTCCCATAAATCGATCATTTGACATCCTCGTGGTCTAAAAAAAAATATTAAGATTCAACATTGTTGTTGCATGATATATAGTTTTTCTCATATATTTACTCACAAGTTTGCAAATCCAAGGCACAGAGGTTCCTCTAATACAATGTAACTGACTTTCATGTTCCTTAGAGAAGTATATACAGAAGTGGCGTCTTTCCGACTGAAAATCTCGTAAACCTTCAGAGTTCTATCTCTATAATAACGTATAAATATAAATTTTTATTAATTTTTATTAATAATAAATTTAAATAAATATAAATATTATTAATAAACTAAATCAATATAAATTTTAAGCACACATGTGTGATTTTAATTTCTATGCCTCACCTCATTTCTTTACTTTCGTAATAAGGATTATTAACGATTGGTCTTTTAGTAGACAGCATTAGGTTCGCCATCAATGACATCTTTCCCGCGAATACGGCATTCTTTGGCGTATTACTTTTTATCCACTCAAATAGCTCTTCCTGCTCAATATTGCTGTATTCGCCTGTGTATAAAATAAAAAGATGCAATTGTGTAACATCTTACGCATAAAAATCGATTTAGTTTGACAAGATGATTACCTATAAATCCGCGTTCCTGTTGAAATCTGTCAACGCCGTGGTATGACATACCGCCCAAGAGAAGAATAAAAATGGCGAGTCGTATGAGCTCGCCTTTCAAACCGACTTTTTCCAGATATCGTTTGCTACACACCGCGCCGGCCACTATACAAAGATGCGGCGTCATGAATAGTTTCAGTCTCATGATAAAAACGGCCATGATGATAAAAGCGCCGGTTTGCAGACCGTTATACGCCACATCAGCCTCTATGCAAAGCGGATAGTCGCTCGTTTTAAAATTCCTATACCAATAATAAAGCGCGAGCATTCCAACGAGTATCGCTGTTGGCAGCAATAGAGTCCTGATGATCGCATCGTAAGTTTTGTATTGCAAAAAATCGAATTCCGGCGAGCATGTATAGAGCATAGTGTGAAAGTCTCTGTAGTTGGTTAATTTAGACTTTAATATATTGAATACGTGAGCGTCATCTTGAGAATATAAAACGTAAGACTTTATCCACTTTGTGAGTATAATCATTATTGCGATCTCGAGAATAATTTCTCGTTTGACGTTCTGGAAGCGAGATAACTTCACCAGAAAACTGGCCACGTTGCTGCTGATTATGATGCATGTGTAGAACGAGTAAATTATAAGAGTCCCGTTTGTTATTTTGGTTGCTGCTGCGATAGCTAAAGCATGAGCCGTACAAAAGTTTTTGTAAAAATCGTACGGGACGATTCTCAGCCACTTTAGTATAAGAATTGCCACAATTTGGGTGGTAAAAACAAAATGTGAAAACTGCCAGGTGCACAAGCTGCAAATTATCGAGCCAAATATATCCTGAAAAGACAGATTGACTTGACTGTAGTAAAGAAATAATCTTATAAATAATTTTATATATATATATATATATATATAATAAATGATTATCTCTTTTGTATATGTTACCATAAATAATCCTTGTCTAGTCCTGTTTCTCAAGGAAGCTGGCTCTTTGTCCGCGTCGTGTTTTGTGTATTTTCTGACAGCCATTGTAACACTGTACATTTGAAAGAGTAACATAGGATACGCAAAGGTTTCTCGCAACGGCGGTGTCCATTGAACGCGGGTGCATTCGTTGTGATTAAAGAAGAAGAAGAGAATCGTTAGAAGTCCTCCGTAAATGGAATTACTCAAGTATGTTGCATAGTAAAAAAGTATCGCCGCTGTGAAAATTGTGGAAGACCAAACTATCTCTAAATAGAAGTACACAGGTACGCCCAGGCCTTCACAGCTGGTTACGGGCGTCAACCCGTCTCCTCTTTCTATCTAAATACGATTGAATTTTGTGATTATTCTACAAATTTTATTCGCTTCTTAAAGGGATTTTAGAAAAGTCTTACCTGCCAACATTGTTCCTGGGATATAACACCAAGACTCTTTGCAATATGATACAGGAAGCCTGCTACAATCTGTAAAGTAAATAAAAAGTTGTGACATTTCTCTTACATAAAAATCTTGTTTTAAAATCAATGAGACAAACTTTAGAGAGTGATAGGTTTCACCAAAAGAATTCATTTTTCTCAAGTAACTCGTGATATGTCCTTAGGAAACTATACAAAATATAATAAATATAATAAAAAAATTCCAAAGTTTGTCTTATGGATCCTAAAATACTTTGTATTTAAATCACAAATAATTGAAGTTAAACTTATAATTACTTCGGGTAAAAGACTATATTTTCTGCTAGCATCAATAACATTGCCATATTCTGATAGATTGTCGTGACTGAGCTTGTCCATTCCATCAAAAAAGTCTTTTGACTCAGCGATAGTCTTGTAATAGGAGTAATACATTCCCTACAAAAAAAGATACAAATATTAAAATGCTTAAATCTGTCATTGTTGGTACTATATTTTTTACATACGTATAACTATGTGAAAGCAGTTTTAAAATACACAAGTTTTAAAAATATAATTAGTTGCATTATCTGAGCATAATGTAATCATATATAAAATTAATAAAAATATATATATTATATTATATTAAAATATATTAAAATATGTATGTGATATTAAAAAGTATTTTTCTCTCTAACAATAATATATCGATTTAGTGATACACTTTCCTGAATACATATTTTTTTCCTAAATAATGAATTTTATATTCTCTGCAATGTGATAATTAAAAAATTCAACTTTTATTTATAATTAAATTAGAAGTATTTTACATAATTAATATTTTCATATAATTTAATCTCTTTTTATTGATATTGCCAAAATAATTTAATTACTTTTCTTGTTTCGAGTAGCATCAGCAATTTGACAGCTCAATTTGACAGAAGACAAAAGTTTGATCGATAAAAAAATTTTCCAATTATATATATATATATATATATATATATATCTTTCTACGATATTGCATAAAATATCACCTACTATCGTACCATCTCGGTCCTGAAGGACATTTCTCGCTCGATCTCCGAAAGGTGAGAGAAGTGTCGGTCATTTTCAAAGAGCGTGGATACATGCCACCGATGCAAATAACCGAAACCGAGACCTGTTGTTGGAGCAAAGGTTGTTTCACCATTAAACGATGCTTCCGCTCGCGGATCACGCCGGCTGCCCGATCTCTTTACGCACGATAAAGCGAGTGTTATTACCCAAAAGATTTACGGCCCAGTGATAAAAAACGGTGCTCTCGTGGGCCGGTTTCTCGGCCGCTCTACGCTTCCTGTCACCTTTCGTCGCCATCTTTAGGTCCCTTCTTCATAATAACTGCTTCACGTCACACTTTCTGCACTTAAAATGAAATAGGTGTGCGAAGTAAGCTACTGGAGAGAAGAAGAGAAAAAGTATGGAAGGTGCAGATGATGTTAGACTCATAGCACGTGTAGGGATGTGCTCGAAAATTCTACGCATAAGCTGAAGTACGACCAATCAAAACAAAGCTATTCCCTCTTACGGATAGAATTTCCGAACACACCCTAGGACGTAACGGGTCACGTGGTCGCTGTCACATGAGTCACAGAGAGGCGCGAAATTTCGAATCTACTCTTTTTTAGATGCATAAAAATTTCGTGAAAAAATGTTTTCTTATTAATATTGTTCTAATATGTGCGTAAAATTTGCCATCTGTAAAAGTGTGTGTATGTTCGAATTAATTACAAATTAAGTCTACCCTGAAACCCGTTAACGAGTCAAAAATATATATTCTTCTTCTCCTATACTATAGAGAGATCCTCCATTAGATCTTTCGATATAATTATCATTATCCTCGTTTGTGCGATTATTATTAATGAGCACGCGAGCTTCTGAAAAGAAGGGCGACTCGTTTTACGCTCCTGGAAATGCGCACGTAAAGCGAAGCGTGCATCGACATCGACACTCCCGTTATCGATCAGTCTCGTGGTAGCGGTGGTGGCCCGTCGTGTCATGGAGGATCTCCTGCTGCAGATCGTCAGGGAGTCGAATAATGCGAAGTTACAAAATTTACGCAAATCGGCGCAGGAAGCGCACGGTGAGAGCTTATCACGCCACTTTTTTTCGCATGACGTTTTTATTCATAATTTTTTGTCAAATATTTTTCCGCGAAAAAACCTACCCTTCTCGCTGCGGAAGTTTTTCTTTCACTTGACAAAAACGTCGAGTAAGTCGCAACCCCTGCGACAAATTTAATCGCATCCATAAATTTATAATAGCATATGTCTCTCATTTAATTTGATTATTTCTAAAAATTTTTGCCAGCTAAAGTTTTATATTTTAAATTGCGTTGATTTTCGGTTAACATAAATTGATAGTTTACCGTATGACATATACGTCCTAATGAGATTAGTCACAGATATTAGTCAGCGAGAAAATAAATGTTTTTTTTTTGAAAGATATTCTGATTTATTTCTTGTGATGAAAAGTTAAATCCTGTTCTCTGGCAGATTTTCTGGAGAAGCAGCAAGGCCTGCTACGAGATCCTCCTCACGAACTGCGCACAAAATGCTTACATACGTTTCAGCTAGCACTGGAGAGCAACAGGAGCAAGTTTATTGCCTTCGGTCTTGCGGGATTACACGTAAGCGAAATGATCAAAATTTTCCCTTGTAAAGTAATTTTTTTTTACGTCAAGAAATACTTTGCTTTATAAATGTCAAAAAATATAAGTGTAAAATATCGCGCTTGAAGTCTTATCTTCTCCTCTATTCTTCCTCCTACGTGTGTTGGTGGTTGGCATTGATGTAACCGCATAGGGAGAAATGTATTATGTTCCGGAACTGTGCGATAAAGTGAGAGATAGCGACGAGCAGCTGCGACAGTTTAAGCGCGTCACTATGACAGAATTTTTAATTAGCTTTTGTTCAGACACGTTACTTTCATGATTTTTATATAGATTCTCTAAGAAAAGAAATTAAATACCTTGATTAAAAAATAGATAAATTATTTATCTATTTTAATAATTTTAATTAATTAATAATATATTCAGTTGAATCTGACTCATAAATTATATATTGATAATTTTCTTGTTGACGATTAATCGAATTAAAAGTTAATGTAATCAAACCGAATAAAATTCGTAGAAAATGTTGAGAGATGACAGATTCCAATCGCCTTATGAGCCGGAAGACGATTCGTTATGGTTGCCTGCGCAAATGTTGCATGCCATGAGCTCCATCGTCTCGCAGTCCGATGACACGCAGACGGATATGCTCAAAGTGAGTAAAAAACATTTCAGAGCGAGTGCTTTGAAAGCAAAAGCCAAATGTCAAAGAAATAATAATAAAAATAAAATATCTTTTCACAATGTTTGCTTTAAAATTATCGCTCAAGGCCGGCTGATATCTCGTCGTTTTTTCCTTTCAGGTTTTACTGCAAGTTGCCTGCTCCCCTTATTGGACCATGAACGGGCGTCTGATTATCGCCATATTGACTACTTGCTGTGAAGCTTTCGAAAATGGAAATCAAGCTGTACGTACAGCAGCCCAGGCGGCGACCAGTCAAACATTGCGGTCGTTTTGTCTGTTTTTAGGTAAAAAATCGAGACTGAGAACAAAGTTAGATACTGCCGACGATGCGTATCGGTTTTGCGCAGTGATTAAAGGTATAGTTCGCAAAAGGATGTTTGATCGATAAATTGCAAGATAGCGTGTAGGCGGAAAATACGAGTCAAAGAATGCCGTCGGTGAAGCGTTCCAATAATTGGCTGTGTATATATATATATATATATATATATACTGTTGACAATAGCGAATGCATCGCCGGCCGTGATATTCCGGTGTTTATTATGCTACAAATAAAAATTCTCCCCATTTATCCACAGACGAAGAATGTCAGGAAATGGACGAGAATGCCAAGCGGAACAAGAATGTCCGCGAGCGAGGCGTCTCGTGCTTTAACGAGGCGCTGCCGATTTTGCAGTACATCTGCAGCAAGCTGGACGAGGCTCAGAAGTAAGAACATACCTTGAGAAATCAGTGACGAGAGAAAAGCCGTGACTTATATAATATCCCATAAGTAATGTTTAGGAAATCCTGTTTCAGCAACGGCAGGAATGGCAACACTGTGGTCTTCCTACTGGAATGCTTGCACACGCTCATATCGTCGCTACCGCAAAAGATTCACACCAACGCGCATTTCACGACCTTCCTGTGGCAAAAGTTCTGTCCCGCCTTGATAGCCTTCCTGGGCACGCCTCGAGTGGATAAGACCTTCACCTCCAGGGAGGGGAAGGAGAATGAGATTGGCAGAGGTTCCGGATACTTGGCCACGTCGTTGAGCTTTGACAGTCATCAGGCCAAGACTGTTTACAGGTAAGAGAGAGCCATAATAACAGAATTTAAAAATATTTAATATATATTTTTTATAAGAATTTAAATATGTACGTGACATATATATTAGAAATAATTGACATTTGCTATTTTTTTTTCTTCAGCATCGGTACGGAATTGGTAAGATTAGTAGGATGCGTTGGCCCGTTGCGACCAGTTTTGGAATCAGTGTTTCACAGAATGCTGCTCTATCCACCACCACAACAACGTCTAGAACCGTTGAAAGCGTTGAAGGAACTGCTACGTAGTCCTAGTCGCATGGTGGATTTCGCTGGACCATTACTGGTGGAAGAAGACCGATCGAGCCACATACAAAGTGATATGGCACTGATGAGACTGTAAGTGTTGTTGCAAACTTTTGGTGTCTAATAAAATTTCTAATTTGAACAATTAAATAATTTGATGGAAGTTTTGTGCACTATATATACATAAACATAAATTTCTCTCAGGGCTATGGACTCTATCGAGGAATCAACAACGGGTGGACTGACTATATTGCATGCGAGTGTCTCCTGCGTCGTAGCCATGTTGTCGGCGCTTCAGGAACTTTGCGAGGGCAAGGCTATTAATCACAATTACACGTGCACGATCAATAGTTTGTACGAGGATTTGGAATCATGCGATTATCGCGGACCTTTGACCTATCAGAGCATGGCACGATTGCCAAAAACTTATAGGTGAGCGTAAATGTCTCAAGAATAAATGTTAATTATTTTCAAACATAATTAAGGATGTTTAGCACCCACAATCGGAGTAAAAAGTAGTCGAAATTGACGAATATATACTTTTCTCATATATCATCACAGGTTTTTTATAAGATAGAAAATCTGTAATCGTATCAATTTAAGGGCTAAAAAGGACAGAAATAATTATATTTATATTTATTTATATAAATAATTATATTTATAATTACATAAATACTTTTACTTATAATTAGATCCACAAAATAATTATATTTATAATAATATCGACGAGTAAATTCATTGCAAATTAAAATCCTTATAACTTTTGATTGCTTCAGTGAATCAACTCCAGGTTTTTTTATAAGTCTCTGAACATGTACCAGAACAATCTGTGCAAATTTTATTAAATTCCTATATTTTTAAAAATAGATACTAAACATCCTTAAAGAGATAAGTTATCAATTTCAATTTGAATATAAATATAAAATATTGAAAATTTGATATTTATAAACAATTGTTTTGTAAAAAATGAGATTTCATGTTAATCAATTTTTCAGGGAACAATTGGAATTAATGAAGAAAGGTATGGGTTCGGATTCCGACTCATCTGGACATGGACCATCGGAGGATGGCGATTCAACCGATACGGAAGGTCCGCAAAACGAGTCGGACGAGGTACAGGACGAGAATAGCCTCGACGATAATGATTGCGCGACGGAGAACGAGTGCGAGAAGCTGCGATTAAAAAAATTACCCAAGTGTCTTCACGTGGGCCGACAGGTAGCTGACGAATGCAACGTGGACGTTGAGAGGCACAATGCCAGGCGATTCGTAAAAACACTCAGATCCGATCTCATACCGATGGTACTTACATTGAGGAGTAACATCGAGGTGGATGAGGCCTTGCAGAATTTTGCTTCTGAGTACTGTCAAGGTAAGCTGTTATATTCCAAAAGAATAAAGTTTAAAAATTATTTGATAAAAAAATAACATTTTTATAAATGTAAAATATTGTTTGTTTTTTTTTTAATGATATTTTAGGAGTATTTGTAGCTCAGCAGAAAATGCAGGAACAAAGTGATGTCAGTACAGATTCATGTGCGTTAATCACAATCATGAACGCCGATGGAATTTATTTGGCGACATATGCGGCGTTGCTTCTCAATCTGAAATTGATTCGAATAAATTACTATCATGAGGAGGCTCGACAAATACCAGTCAGCGAGGTACGTCTAATAATTATCTACTCTCTTCTGTTGAATTTATCCCCTTCTTCGAATTTTGCTTTTAAGGAGCAATTTGTGGAAGAGGTGCATGGGTCAGGTGTGCTAGTTTATCTCTCGGCCACGTGGCTTTCCGAACTGTATCAACAAGTGCTCGCGTGCAATTTACTCGAGAAATGCGGTTATAACCCCAGCTCTACGGAAAATAATGCGTTAGTCAATGTTCTCACGGGTATGCAAATTATATAATATTTTTTAATAAAAAATAGATATTACTAAAAAATTGTTTTTCTCGTGAAATCTAAAGAAACTGTAGTCTTACTAAATTAAATTGATAAGATTTCTATTTTTTATACAATTTACAGACGTGGACGGTATACCCGGTAGTCACCGAGGCGGGCAGTTGCTCTCCGATTACATAAGACTGGAACGGGCCCAACTTTCTCGAAGCGAGCCGACTCCGGAAGCGGAGGCCGGCGCGAAACTCTCCCGGAGAGTGCTGACTTGTTGCTGGGGTAGCATGATGACGGTTCTTACGACGGGACTGAATCCCCCCAAGGAGGAAACCAATAAAAGCATCCTCAACAGAGACGGTGGCAGAAGAGGGGTCAGGGACACGGTCGTTTTGGCGCTCGAGGGCCTTCACAAGGCTGCCACATTGAGCAACGTACTCGGTACTTGTGTATTCACTTCTTCCTTTTTCATGATATCTTCATTCAGAGTATTATTTATATGTCTATTTTTGTTTCGTTTAGGTTTGCAGAATCGTTGCGGCTCCATTTTTGCCCTTCTCGCCAAAGCTGCTTGCACGGAACAATCCATTTCAAGAATCACTCGCAAAAAGGATGTTCTCCGACTTAAATTACAGAACAGAGCGACCAATATTCACACGTCTCACGCGCTCAGTATGGACGTGCTCTTAGGGCGAGGCCTGGAACTCGGTAGCCACGGTAGCGATTGTTGGCCGCACGTTTTCACGTAAGTGACGCTAGAAGACACTGTGCTCTTTCGTTAAAAAAAAATCATTTTCTTTTTCTTAAAATAAATAGAACAGTGTTCCATCTTTACTACTTTTGAGCCTCTTGAAGTGTCGACATTTCTTTATGGTGTTTTCCAGATAGTCATCTATTGTTAAGTTATTTTACAATTTTCTTTAATTGTTGTAAGTACTTATTGCCTAGCTATTTTGAAGACTAACTCCTCATATTGTTCTTTTGTGTTTTCATCTCTAAAAAAAAAAATCATACGTTTGACAAAAGGTGTTGCCTGTACGTGAGCAAGCTCGAACATGACTTCTTTGGAAGGAATCAAAATCCGTCACTGCCCAAAGCTCATCAGAAGAAGGAAAAGAAGGATACTGCGAATGGAGATGCTAAGAATAGTCAAGATAGGCTGCGACTAAATTTCAACATCGTTGATGATGAGGAATCTTGGTAATAATTTATCTTTCTGTTTTATAAAATTTTAATCATTCGACATTTGTACTCTAAGACATTTTCTGTATTTTTAATTCGCCTCATTATTTCTTTCGCAGTGTGGACGTTTACAGTTTCCTTTCGAGCCCTTACACGCAAAATCCCAGCTCAGACACGATCCCGGAGATCATCCAAGAATCGAACGCCGACAGCCAGTTCAATGGCATTTTACCAGCTGATTACGCCGCCAAGATTATTTGCGTATTGTCACAACAAGTTGACAGACTCTTCGAGGACGCGGCGCTTAAACTAAATCTCAGGGCACTCTGCTCGTTCCTTACAGCTCTCTGTAAAGCCAGTAAAGCACAACTCTTTAAAACCACTGACGGATGCAAGGATAATAAGAGATTTTGGTGGAGACGGAATAAACCGAGGGAAAACGAGATGAACGTGTTGCTTCTAGCTCGTTTGGGAGAAGTTATGCTCAAGTGCGTGAAAAGCGGCAGACCCTTGATTCATATAATGGGGGTAAGAGTTCATTTTCTTTCATAGTATTCATGAATAATGTAATTTTTACAACGTAAAGATTATTAATATAAAGATCAATTAATACAAATATAAATATCAGTGCGATTCTGGCTCAGTGAGTTGTGCGTCTGCTCTCTGTGCCCAAGATCTCGGGTTCAAATCCGACCAGAAATTTCGAATTTTCTTCGATTTTATTTAATCGCCACCTCTCGGATGGCAATAGCAACCCACCGAAAAGTATCTTGCCACAAAAACTTCCTCTATCTAGGCCGTTCGGAACCGGCATTAAACAGTAGGTCCCATTGACTGCAAATAAGACGCAACTCTACAGTTTATGCTAGAGGAATAGCCAACTCCGACAGGAGAAGGTGTTGTAGGAAAGGGTATAGGAGGTGTAAAGGAGGAAAGGAGATTGTAAGAGGTTTGAATCACACGACAAACTCTTAGGGGAGTCCGGAATAAACCAAATTAAGATAAATATCAAAGAATAATATAAAGATTATCTGTTATCAAAGGTATGGAGTATTCTGGGGCCACACTTTATGGAAGCAGCTTGCCACGAGGACCGTGGCATCTCGAAGAAAGCCGTTCAATGTATTCACGATTCCATGGCGGCTCTGTTGAACGAGCAGATTGAACTTCCGCACTTTCACTTCAACGAGGCGCTCTTCAAGCCTTTTGAAAATCTGTTATGTCTCGAGCTTTGTGACAGCGATGTGCAGGATCAGGTGCGTAGCCGCTTACGGTCGCGTAAAGTGGTTTAGCTTACAAACCGCTATTTTTTTCCCCAGATCGTTAGCTGCATCTGTGAGTTCGTCGAAACGAATCGTACGGAGATTCGCTCGGGCTGGCGGCCGCTTTTTGGCGCCCTCCGAGTGGCATCGGTCGGCAATTCGGATTCCGTCGAGTCAGCCCCCTTGTTGGAAGTCTTCAGGGTGTTCCTCTCGACGGACAACACGTTGGTCTTCGCCAACGCCGCGCTGGACTGCATCCTCTGCTTGCTGAAACACGTGCGGGGAATCGGCGACAATGAGGCCCAATCCGAGGAGACGGAGAACATCGACGGCGCGGAATCGAGAAGGATGAGACTTTGCGTGGAGAGTCTCAAGTATCTGCTGAGCTGCAGCGACATTCTGTCGTCCATGTATCGGATGCCGGCCTGTCCGATCTTCCATTCTGCCCAGAGAATTCAAGTGTCGACGTTACCGCAATACGTGGACCCGATTATTCCGAATCTCGAGCTGACCAGATTCGACAAGCACATCGAGTCGATGCAAGATATCATCCCGGAAAGATCATACGATGTGCTGACCCCTCTGATCGACAAGAACGCTCATTCCATGACGACGCTACAGAGCATGGATAAGCCCAGCGGTATTCTTCGCGTCTGGTACATTCTTATCGAAGGTCTGGCGAGCGCAACCATGATTTGTCCGAGACGTTATCAACCACATACTTTGGAGACCCTGTTTCATCTCTTGCGCGACATCTTGAATGTACCCGGGCCGGCTTTCGGACTCTACTGCGTTAATCATCTGCTGCTGCCTATGGTGCAAAATTGGCTGAGGAAAACGTCCAAGATCTTCCGTGGTTGGGATAATTTTGCGCCCAACTTTAAACAGTGCTGCGGTCTCACGACCGATCTGGTGGTTGATTACTTGACGCATCTGCAAGGTAAATACATAAGATAAGGCGAAAAAAATATGCCATAGATTAGCAAAACGTTAATCTGTTCGTGTGACCAACTCTTCAGGGCCAGAAGTCGTCAGGAACGATACCTATTTGCCGGCCACAACGTTGATGTTGAAACAACTTTTATTAGTGATGGCGGAATGCGTGGTGCAGTCTACGGAGAGCATAGCTCGTCTCGGTTGCGCTTGCATCAGGTAAGTCAAAAGCGGAGGACGTTTCCAGCTCGCGAGACACAAGAAGCCATTCCGAAACAAGTCCGAGTAATTTGCCTGTCCACTCGTTAGCCGTTTTACTGCGATTCTCGCGACCTTCGTTAATATTTACGCGGTTTAGCACGCGACTTTATGCATGGAAAATCGATGGCATTAATGACAAAACAAGCTTGCAATAAAGAAGGAGAGAACCGGAATGCGACGTAATGGGCACCAAATGTGGTGGTACTTTAACGGCTGATTGAAACGACATGTTGTTGCCGGTGATTTCGCAATTGGGAAACTTGATTAGGAAACCTGCAGGGGACGAGTGTGGCTGCGAACGTTGCGTCGTCGACTACGAACCGACGGAACGCGGGTTCGAGTCCGCTGAGGAACCATGTGCCGCTATGAGGCTTTTTTTCGTAGAAATTAAGTAGAAGTGGATTATAGGAAACCTACATCAGTATAACCGACTTGGAGGATGAAGCGTTTTTTCTTAGACAATGTTATCCGCGCGAATCACTCTATCGTCTTGTTCAATATCACGTCCATTTCCAGATTTCAGTGACGAATTAATCAAGTTTGATGGAATGTGTAGAGCGACGGACGGTTAAGTTGGGTATATCGTTGTTACGGAGAGTGTGTGTAAGACGATAACGAAGCTTGACAGGCTGTCCGATGGGATAAAGTAGCCACCGACACTCGACACTTTCGAGAGGGCGTCATGCCAACGAGTTATCCCCCTTCCCCCGCCCCCCCGCCCGCCCCGCGCGCGTTTGTCCATCTAGAGAATCATCGACGCATTTTCTTCGTATTAATGTTATACAACCAACCGGGTCCGAGTACCGGTAACATGATCCCGCGAATCGATGTCAATCGCGAGGTATCGATGTACACGTGTTGCATCGATATTGAAAAAAATGAAGGAGGTACGCGAATGCGCGAATACGGTATCCTGATCTGAAATCCTAGAGTCGTCCGGTATAGGTGGACAACCCGTTTCGACAACGTGATCCAGCTCTAGATCGGATGATTCTCGCTTGATCGGCGTGATAATAAAAAGAGTGATTGCTCGAGAGACGAAATGCTTATACGAGAAATTATATTGGTTATCAATTTGTCAATGAACGGATGGTAGCGATAGATGATATAGACGCATATACAGAAAGAAAAATCCCTTTTTATATTATCTCATTCAGAAGTCACACGAATGGCATTTGACAGGCACGTCCTAGTGAGCAGCGGGCCACTCCTCACCTCGGAACAATGGGAGGTCTGCGGTGTCGCCTGTTACCGCGCCTGCTCCAACTCGTTGCAGGAGCTGCACCAGTTGACCATGGCTTTCTCGCCGAGATCGGAATCCTTTTACGGGGACGTCGCCCAAGTGAAGGTCGCGGCGCGACGAGACGCGACACCGGAAGAAACGGAACGGCTGCGACGGCTCGCCAGCCAGGTAAGTAATCCGAGAGATTAATTTAATTTCGCGAGGTGAAGCGGAGAATCGACACAGCGATTCCGCGTTTAGTTCCCAATTGTTGTTCGATGTGCTTGATCGATGTGCTCCTTCTAGATATCTCGATAGACGGAATCTTAGTCTGAGCGAACATAGATTCTGCCCCCCGATTAGAGAAAGCCTCCTTCTACGTTCTTTATCGTTCACACGTCACAATGTCAAGATTATTTCTCGTTCGCATCTCGTGCTAAAAAGTGCGTCTACTTGATTTTCACAAACCGAGAGACAACATATTGTCTTAATCTTCACTTAAACGAGCATTTAAATCAAAGCCGGACGTTGAGTATGAGATGCGAAAGTCTCGTTTTTCTTTCGTTCCAAATTCACAATCATCACTTTAATTTAATTGTTATCAGCTGCTATATATCCGTTTGATAGATGACTTTTCTTCGCATAGACATCTCCTTGTCATTTGATAAACTTCCAAGCGCGTTGTTCGTAGCAATGAAGTAACAAGTGCTTGAGTGTGCGAAAAAAAAATGAGAGAGAGAGAGAGAGAGAAAGAGAGAGGAGAGAGAGAAAGTGTGTATGTGTGTGAAAGGAAAGAAAGATAGAAATATAGGGACACACGTGGTGCCCTCCTGACCTGACTTGCTCTCAGGTGAGCCAGCTGCGTGAAGTATTGACTGCCATCAAGAGGCAGAGCGCGGCGTCACTGCCGACGACGCCTTTCCAGGATACGATGACCATTGAGACGACATTGATCGACCAGCACACTACCTCCTACCCCGTCGGTTGTAGGCAGCACACGACACCCCTCGATTACACTAACACTACGACGAACACAGGCCCCCAATGGCTCTAGCCGTCCACGGTAACTCACGTCATGGATTTTAAGACAGTCAGACAAGAAAAAAGAAACGAACTCTACTATATCGCATCGTGAGATATTCACACCATTCCGGCAGAAAAAGCGAGTAACGTGGATAGACTGTGTCCTCGATATATCCACGCCGAGTGTGATTCACAGAATCGTCAGGCATATGTCGTCGTCGACAGGCAAGGCTTCAAAATGCTTGCATCGTGATCGCGATTTTTAATGTCGCTCCCAGCCTAAAGAATATTTTTGCATACCAAATATATGTATACTTTGTCTGTATATACAGGATATCTCAAGAAAATTAACGAATGTTCTTTTGATAGCAGAGTCACTGGCCAATTTGGAGATTTTTTTCCTAGCGAAAATATTGAGACATTAATAGAGCTTTCAAATGACAAGCGATTGAGAAAGAACCCAAGTAGCACATATTCGTTTCAAAAACTTTTCACAAATGTTTCTGCGAAACGTTTTAGAACCGGCTTTTGAAAACGTTTTTGATTGGTTAAAATGTCCACTTAAAAAACATTAAGGGAAACGTCATTTTCTAACAAAAAAAAAAAACGTTTAAGAAACTGTCAAAATACGGTTTTTTTCCTTTATTTGTGAAAAATTTATTTATTCACAGATTCAATAAAATAATGCATATATGGATATAATCCATCTATTTTCATCATGTTCTGAATCTCTTGTCGAGATTACGTCAGAAGTCAAACTGACAAAAAAGATATAATTTAAATTATACTTTTAGTACCTGTTCTTTTAGGCTTTATATACATGTTATGAAAACTTGAATACGAGTTATTTAAGTCTGAACACGTAACATAGCAGCAAACAAAGGAACACGTATATTATAAAATAGATCTTTTTTGTCTTGTCGAAAAGATGATGAAAAAGACATCTTTTCGTCGATTAAATTTAATTATGACTTTTAGAAGACATCTTTTAAAAAATTACTTTTTTTTTGTAGGTAGAAAGATATTCTTTTAGACATCTTTTAGCCTTGTCAGAAAGATAACTTAAAAAAGACATTTTTCGTCACCTTTTAATTTTCTGTGCTATCTGGAGATCGTCTTAATAAGTACAGTCTTAATAATGTGTATATATATATAATTTTGAATTAAAAAATTAATTTTTGTTCTATTTATAGAAACGTAAAAAATACGTTTCTTAAACCATGATTTTAAAAATGTTTCTGTTAAAACGCTTCTTATTGGTGCTTGACGGTTAAAAAATATTGGATACGTTTAGAAAACGTTTATAAAACGAACATGTGCTACCTGGGAATGCTTTTCGCAAACTATATATTTTGTTCTTGAAAGATTATATTCTTCAGTTAATATATATTTCAGGTAGAGTGTGGTTTTATGTAGAATTTTAATTTGAGGTTTAGTTATAATAAAAAGATATATGTATGACAAAAAAAATTAAAACTATATTTTTTCAAAAATTGAGTTTCAATTGGTCAAGAAAATTATTATTAAGAGAACATCCAGAAATTTCAAGACACTCTATACACATTCACATACACACACACACACACATATATATATATATATATATATACACACACACAGACGCACGTATCTTGTATGTACGCTGACACACATACGGCGCAAGCATCATGATCGGCCGATCGCTTTCGATGTATTCCAAGTGCTTGTTCAATGTGGCTAATATCGGCGACGTGACAGGTTTCCAAAATGTTTATGTATTTTTGTACCGCCAAATAATTGTTTTCAAATATAGAGCTTCTATCATCAGCTTGATTGACTGTTCACTTGCCACCCTCCACCTTGAACGATAAAGGAATACGCCTGTCGACGAGGAAGCGCCGTTCGATTCGGATCGCCATATTTTTTCTTTTTTTTTTTTTGCACACGCTGGTAGAAGGCACGGGTTAGGCAAAGACGCTTTGACGAGGTTCTTTTCAAAAAAAAAAAAAAAAAATACACAAATTGTACATAGAACTTCAATTTTTGAAAATAATAATTTTATAGATACAGATAGTGTAATATTATCTTTTTTTTTTCGTCAAATCTTTTATTGTCTTAAAAGAAAGTTTTTTTTTCATTTTGTTGTTAAAATTTGTTAGCTCTAAGAATAATCGTTGAATTACTTCGACTCTGAAATATCTTTTCTTTTTGATCGTTTTAGCTTGTTATTTGTACAGAGAAGGACCTCGTCGCGCTGATTGAAATGTCATTTCAATTTTACTTCTTGGCACGGTCTTGCGAATCACCATTAAAATCCATGGCTTGGGTCCATGGCTAGAATTTCACTGTCACGATAAAGTGTACGTAACGATATATAACGACACCATATTATAGAAGCTGCAGCTTTCGTAGTGTGCACACATTATATTGCGACTTGAAAAATTTACGGACAGTCGCGTTAGATTAAGTGCATACTGTTATTATACTATTGTAATTAAGATTATCTTCACGATCAGTTATGTAACGATCGTCGCGATATCTAAGTCATATATGACAATTGATTGCTCGAGATATTTATTTTTGCGCGCACACAAGCTCTGACTGTGTCATCGGAAGAACTGATAATGACAGATATAATCTTACTTGCAATCAGAATATTACGGAGATTCAACAATTGCTTCTAAAAATAGAGATCTGCAAGATATAGAAAATTTTCATCGAGTTTACGAAAATTTTGACAGAAGCTACACACATCATACTACATACATTCAACATGCTGCTTGAAACACAAGTTTGGACTTGACAATTCACGATTGTGTCCTCAGGTGTTCCTTCTGGAGGAACAGACACGCGTCGAGGATGCCACGCGGTCGCCTGACGAAAGATCGTACGTGTTCCTTTTGTATCCTCCTGCCGTAGGCACTACTCTCAATCCCGATCTCTACATCATTAGAGTTCAGTTGCGCGCGTTAGTCGTCGGACTTTTGGTACACCAGATGCTGCTTCATTGCATCGCGAGTGTCCTCCTACAGGGTGCCGGCACCTCAATTTCAAGGTTTGCACATCATTATTTCAACGTCTCTTTAGCAATAAAAATTAATGAATAATATAATGTAGTGTATAAAATTTATATCAAAGTTGATCGACGGATTAAGGATGTTTAGTACCTATTTTTAAAAATATAGGAATTTAATAAAATTTGCACATATTGTTCTGATACATGTTCAGAAACTTATAAAAAAACCTAGAGTTGATTCACTGAAGCAATCAACAGTAAGGATTTTAATTTGCAATGAATTTACTCGTCGATATTATTATAAATATAATTATTTTGTAGAGTTAATTATAAGTAAAAGTATTAATATAATTATAAATATAATTATTTATATAAATAAGTATAAATATAATTATTTCTGTCCTTTTTAGCCCTTAAATTGTTACGATTACAGATTTTCTATCTTATAAAAAACCTGTGATCGTGTTGATCTAAGAGCTATAATAGATAGAAATAATAATAGGAATTTATTCAAAATTTGCAAAAGTATAGTTTAATATAGAGGAAATATTTGATCACATAATTTTGGTCAAGTACTGACTAGTTCAAAAGATATTGAATATAATTTTCTCAATTTTGTCCTATTATCCGAGATGACATATTATTTATTGTGAAAACGTGGCAACATAACATTCAGCTGAGCCTTCTTTTGACATTTTAAATAATCTATCTTTTCATGTGAAGAAGCTTCTATATACAAACATGTAAGCGAGAAGCGACTAGGCCTCATATGTCAATTTGCAATTTGAGCAACTTATCAAAAATTACCATGTTGTCACATTTCTTTCTTCTCGGAGAAATGACAAATTATTAAATTTATCAAAGAAATAGTTATAAATCTTCTATATTTTGTCATTATTCACTATTATAATTTTTATTCTGACATTTTAAATTACTCTGTACGAGTAAATTCTTTTATTTTTATAATTCAAATTTTGTGCTGTAATGTTGAAATCGAGGTACCGTCAATGATAAAAGTTTCTCGTTATAATTTAAGAAACACGAAAATTCTCCGAAAAAAAGCAACAGAAGTTGAAAAATACATTTCTACACTCTAGCTATAAATAAATAATAAGATTTTATGCAATCTTTATAATAATCATATACTAAAATATATGAGAAAAGTATATATTCGTCAAATTCGTCGACTACTTTTTACTCCGATTGTAGGTGCTAAACATCCTTAATTTAATTAGTTTAAAATTTGGTAAAGAAATATGTGTAGAATAACATGAATAACAATCATGAAGGACATGTTTTCGTAGCTTGTCCCACGTGATTCCGCATTCGACGCCGTGCAGCTCGCCTAATCCAAACGTCAAACGCGGTTACCTGTCTCACCTGAATTCGTATCACGTGGAGATCTTTCTTTCCATCTTGGATCTCTCTTACGTCGCTGCGTTGAAATTTGATTGTCGACCCGGCCTCAAGTTTCTGGTGCAGAAGGTGGCGAATCTCGAGCAGCCGGCGAATCTATATCGTCAGGCGGCCGCTGCCTGGACCATCAAGATCGTCACGTTATTCGAGCTGTGCTTACGTGAGATAGAGGAACTAAACGCGACTCTGGAACTGGTCAAGACCATTCTAGGCACCGGGCTAAACGATAGGGAGTGCGTCTACGATATAAAGCATCGGAAACTCACCAAGTATCTTCGACAACTACGTACGATCTTTGACGAGCTGTGCGAGACTTACGTTGAGGTGGTTCTCGACGAGGACGGTAAATACACCAAGGTCGATAGTTTCGCGGAGAGAAAGATATTCCTATTGGTGGCTCAGCCCGATGATCATCCCGAGATCACCAGAAAGGAGCCTATCGACGATCGACTTATTACCAATACGCCAGCGGCCGTCGGCTCGCTAGAGGAAGAGAATCCCGACGTCCAACCAAACGATCAAGAAGATGACCAGGATGATCCGGACGATGCCGACGTGTATAATCCGAATTTGGACGACGAGAGTGGCTTGGAAGAGCTTGGAGCTGAATGTGAGAACGACCCGAGACCGTTCAGGTTGTCGGACTTGGCCGCAGAGTACTCGACCGATTCTGGTCCGCAATCCGAGCCGGAGACCGACGACTCGAGACCAATGTCCAGGCTCGGCTCGGTCACGGAGAAGGTCGTCTACCTCGATCGCTCCGGCGGTACCTCCAGCGAGGATTATATCGACGCCAAGTACGACGCCGTGACACCAGCGCCTCCCAATATGATGTACGAAAGTGATAATCTTCGCTGTAATTTAGAGTCGTTCTGGGGAACAGAATCGACCGACGCGTCTTCCATGAGAACCATGGCGAACGTGAAAATGCTCGATCGCAACTCGTTCTCCGACGAGACCTTTTTATACCAGAAATCATATTATTCAGAAAGACGCGGTAGCGACGTGTGTCCGTTATCTAGGCGGAAATCCTTAACATTCATTACTACGGCGGACCTCGAGGACGTGGATAAGTCGTCGCTGGTCGTAGAATCCGCGAATCTCCGGCCGAGATCGGTAATGGAACTTCGTGAAACGTCACGTCCCACCTGGACGACATCCTATGAGCCTCACGAGCCAGAAACAGGTACCGAAGAAGAGGACAAAAGTAATAGCAAATCTTCGCAGATCCTTGACAATATAGACGAGCTGCTGCGCGATTACGAACGTAGTAAGCGTGGCTTTAGGACGAATCCCTTTTTGCGGGACGAAGGCGATAAGGACACCACTGTAGCCGAGAGCCAACCGGTCGCCAATCAGGAGATGGAGTTCCAGCGGAGAAACGTTAATAAAGACAGCGAAGCCCACAGGAAAGCATGGGCGGATACTTTGAGCACCGCGTTGGAATGGGCCTTAGCTTTGCCAGTGAGTTATACAACTTTTTCACATTGATATTGTAAGAGATTCCAATATTAATCGTTAAATTATAGATAAGCTCTCTTGTCCAAAGTGCATACTTATTAATACTTTCATCTCTTAACCCTTTGAGTCACGAATTTTTCTAATTGTCAGTATTTTATAAAATTTGATATATAAGGGTTTTTGAGATCGCTTACGAATCCGTTGTCAGACTTTCAAAATTCAAAATGACGGATCCAATATGGCAGACGAAATTTTACTTCCGCCATATTGGATCCCTATATTAAATTTTGGAAATTAAAATTTTTTTTCCTTTAGATTTAGATTCTGCGATCTAAAAAAACTTTGAGAGAAAAAATTTAAAAAAGAATACGACTGTTACTTTTAATTTAGAACAGAAAATATTGTTTTTTATATATTTTTATCAAAAAAAGGAGAATTTAACAAAAACAACACGGTGGAAAGTTCTAAAAAAATTCTGAAAAATACTTTAAAGTGTACTAAGATTATAAAAAAATTGCCGTATTTATTGTCATAATAGATTAGTAGAAAATGCATTTTTTCGTAAACAAGTATTAATTTTGACTGTTTGTTTATATATGGTATTTTTACAATTAACAATTAATGACTGTTCATATTTTTTTTACACTTGTTGATGTTCTAGAGACTCTGTAGAAACAAAAAATCCGGTATTTGTTGATAAAAAAGTAGTTAAAATAATAAAAAAAACTACGAAAAAAAGATGGGTCTCTGGGTGACCGGCTATGACTCAAAGGGTTAAATAAGAATTTACGAGTAATTGTACAAGTCTGTAAATCATTTACATTATTATTTTCACATTCTATATATTTTATCATTCTATATATTTCTCTCACCAGACGCGTGTCTTGGACACTTGTTTTGCAGGATGAACGATTGGCACCGTTACTTCCGGTTTTCGTAGGCGGCGTGCGAACACTGACCAGACACGCCATAGATCAAAGTCTGAAGCAGCGTCTCTCGGCTCTCTTCCATCGTATCGCCGTGCTTTATGGATTGACAAATAATTAATAGCGTTCGCGTCTTATATGCGCGCTCGCAGCCTTAGGTTGTACGGCTCTTGAAGAAGCCGAAGGGAAGAAACAATTTGATATGTCAACGTGATATAATAATTTATTCTTTTCATATTCCTCATTGTTATGTTACTGTGATGAAGCAGCTATTGCTTGCAGAGTCCAAGAAAGAGAGACGCAAAGGGAAAAAGTAGGGAATCAATCGTCTTATTAAATTGAAAGGAGATCATAGAAGATCGATCGATGAATTGTGAATCTCGGGTTTGAAAAAACGCGTTCCCGTTTCCGCACGCGGATCTCCATCTCTCTCTCCCGCGTCGACACGTCGGAGACAAGGATTTTATTTACGATCCATTCCGCACGCACATCCCTCGATTCTCATTTTATGCTCTTTGCGCTTAACTGTAGTTTGCGGTTCGGTCGTAGTGCCGGGTGTAGCGCCCGGATTTTTGCTTCCAACACGTAGAGCTTGAGAACGCGGCCGAATAGCCGATGGTATTGGCACTCCTCTGTTCCAACTTGCCAAAACGATATCTACCAGGAGTGAAACGTACCGTCATGTGTTTTTTTTTTTTTTTTTTTTTTTTTTTTTACATTTCAGCTTCGGTGTAGATACTCGCGACTATTTTCATTTTTTCATAAAAGAATAGAATAAAAAAGATCTCGAGACGTTGGCAATGAATTATATTAGAAAGCGACTATATTTTATTGTATACAAGGTAATTGAGAGACACGTTGCTGGCGTAAATCTAATTAAGATTATAGCGTAATGTATAATAATTTTCACCCTGTGTTCCGTGAAGGTTGGGATATTATTTGTTGATTAATTTGTATTTCTCCTTTTGTGCAATTGACACGTAGAAATAATATAATTGAACGTTGTGTGATGTATATATTATATGAAATATTATCCCCGATGTTTCTCTATGTACGGTATATCCATAAACGTTGTAAATGTTGTTGAGCATCAGATGGTTTAAAAAATGGAGGGATTAATAATTGATAATAAAACGTGTGCCTATATGTACCATATCCCCTGTTTTTTCCCCTTCCCGAGAATAAATCTAAATGTGCGAGAAGTAGAAAAGAGAGAAATCAATTATGAATCAATATACAGCTAAAGCGCGTCCACGAGGTACGTGTAAGACAGTTTGCAAGTAAAATGTACCTCACAAAGATGTGTACGAACGTTAAATAAATAAAATTCAATATCTGAGACCTAAATAATTTTAAATTATCGTTGCGTATTTGAAGATAATTCGATATAATACATAATAATTTAGTTATTAAGAATGCGTGATTTTCTTTCGCAAAAATAACATTTCGCACATTCTCTAGGATGTTTGAAGAGACTATTTCTTTTTTTTTATCCAGGTCGCGGGTATCGCGCGATTTATTTCCATCGGCCATGCTCGGCTGGTACCAAAGATGTCGACCATTTCCTGCGAGACGAAACGTATTTCAGTTCGTCTTAACGGGCGCAGAAAAGGGCGGGAGACACTCTCGTCTGCGGTCGACTGCGAGTCGAGTCATCCTCGTAAAGAGAGAAGCTTACGAGCGACGACCGCCTCGGCTTATTCCGTGGTTTTATTCGTTGCGTCCCATTCGCAGGACGCGTCGGGGCTGTAAACATCGCAGCAAGAGAGAGAGAGAGAGAGAGAGAGAAGTGGAAAGAGATCTCTCTTCCAAGTGCGAAGTCGTCCAAGTAGGAGAAACTTTTCGTCCGGCTTTGTCCGCTGTCATTATCAGCTGTGATTCCGATCGTGACGTCATTGCCCGTTTAATCTACTTTCGCGGAAGAAGAGAAGAAAATGTACAATACACGCTTCATTCATGCGAATTCTTCAAACGATATTTTGATTTTTCAGTGAACGTTTTTACATGAAATATGTAAAAAGTTGCAGGTTCTATGATTATTTCTAATTAGAATACGATAATATTTTTTCTTGCTTCTGGTACTCCTTTTTTCATAGTAATTTACAGAAACAAATAATACGATTACTAGAGAAAAGAAAGAAAAAGAGAGAAAGAGAGTTACTTACTGAGAAATGGACGTTCAACTTGTTATTATACCTTTGATTCCAGTTACGAAGATTACTTCGTCGTCGTATATATATTGTCAAACGGCAAAATCGTCGAGAAGACGCTTATTAAGTTCTTAGCCACGTAATAATTTAACATCAACGTACGTTTAGGAGAGACAATCTTCTATTATTTTCCATTATTTCCTGTGTCGAATGGACAGTACATTTTTACGTCTCGGGATTTCTAATTTAAAATTCCTGCATATTATCCAAGTTTAATAAACTAAAAGATTGATTCATTACGAGATAAATTGAGAAATAAATATTAAAATTATGCGAAAATATAGTTTATCCAATCCTTTCACTTTTCATTAACATGTGAATAATTTTAGAAAATAAATTAAAATTAAAATCAATTTTTTTGCTTTGTTTGAATTGTGAATTTAATTAAATTAATTTAGCTGCTTTATTTTTTTCCGTAAAGTAAATAATTTCGCAGAAAGCAATGGGGTTAATTTAGGCGAAACAGGTTTAAAGATTTTGCTGACACGAAGCAGCGCAGGGTGACTCGCTAATAAAGGGAGGCAGGAACGACGAACCGACGATGTCGCGACCAGACAGACCGCAACTATCCATCCGTTCGTCATTTCCAGCGTGCTTTAAATATTAAATAGAGCTCGCTGCGCTCGTAAAAAGGGTTATCCGTTCCCCCGCGATGGGAGAAACGACGACGTTGCTCTCCCTTCCCACATTCGTCCTTATGATGCGAACGAAAGGTTTTTCTACTCGGAAAGACAATCAGAATGTATGTATTATTCTAGCCACACTATTCCTCAAATTAATTCCTACAAAAATGTTTGAAAAATTTATTTACGTACGAATAAACGTGGGGAGGGAGCGGGGCGGGGGGAGGGGGGAATAATTTCTAGTTATTTTCATATCGACACGTGAGAAAGTTCTTTTCATAAAACGTTAAGTGAAAGGATTTAGGAACCTGTCGGGCAAGACTTTATTTCATTTCTGAAAATATTTGTGTATTTACAACGTTACAGCGTTCGACTAACGTCAAGAATCAAACGTCACTGATTAGTTCCACAGTTCAACCAATGAGATCTATCCCGATCTGCTCGTTGAGCTTTCATAAAGTGTGCATTTCTTTTTTTAAACCAAAGTCTCTCTCTCTACTTTAAGTCTCTCACATATTCGACGCGTGAATGAGTCAATAATTTTCACTTTCATACGTGATCACTGTTACGAAACACCGGGCATCGCTCACGCGAACTGAATTCACACAGTTAACTCGCACGGATGGCTGCCAATGTTCCAAGAGTTGGCTGTCTCACGCACGTTTTCCTCTCAAAAAGTATATTCTGCTGTCAATATATTTATATGCCGTCACTGCACTAACCAGAGATTACATTGCCACAATGATCAGAAACTCGTGTATTAAAACTTCACGCACGATAAGGTCGCTGATGATTTTACATAATCATATCGGTAGATACCTCTTCTTCTCTTAATATGGTCTCCATACGTCGTTCCTCTGTTCGCTCTCCTCTCCGAGCACGCCGATCTCTCGGATGCTGCTGATGGTGAGGTTGCCACCAGCTATGGTGACCTGTTCGTCGCTCAGGTCGCCGTGCAGGTGTAAGTGAATCTGATTCTGATTGACGGTGCTGTAGAGCTGAGGATAAAGGACCATGGGTGCCGGACCTGTGATGTAATTCTGACTCGGGTTGTTGTAGTAACCTTGGTAATTGGGATTGTAATTGTGGGAGGCCACCGGGACCGGAGTCGCCGGGCCAGGTGTCCAGGAACCGTAGTGGTAACCCGGACTGCCCGCGTTGCCGGTACCACCGCCGGCGAAGATGTCAGGGTCGCTAGGCCTGGTCGGGACCAGCGGCAGGGAGGTGGTCGGCGAAGTGCCGTGTCCCGAGTACATGGACACGCAGTTGGGCGTGTAGGTATCCTGTTGATTCTCCGAGGAAAGCACTGTAAGCGAAAAATAAAATTGCTCTTCGATTTCCCAAACTCTTCATTTGACAAGCTAATTTAATTGCAAGGTCCCAATAAAAAAAAAAATTTTCTAATAAACAAATGTAACGATTGCCAACTATTAATAACATTTCCGTTTTCTCGTGACAGCTGTTTGCCAATATTTTTAGCTGTCATAACACGCGACCTGTAAAACGTGTTTTATCCATTTCGAGCTTTAGTGTGATTTCTACCTTCATAAATTATTAGCAGGATGACTTTACGAGTTTCCATATCTGGAGAGAATCGACTGTAATATAGTTTCTAAAATAGATACAAATGAAACACCTTTGAGATTGCACGTTACGGGCAGAAATTGCATGTCACAGAGTTTTTCCTGGAACGAGTTATGCGTCAGAATATAATTAAATCGTCGTAGGTGTTTCTTAATTAACACCGCGTTCGGTGAATTGCATTATCGGTATTATCAGCAGTGTAATTAGTTCAATTTTTTTGTATTGCATATTAATCGATCATACCGGTTGGCAACGGTACTGGCTCCGTCGTCGGATGATGCGACAATGATTCTCCTGGATACGAAAACGCACCGCCTGGTAAAGGAGAATAGGACCCGCTGCTGCTGACTGGAGGAGCCGGATAAGACGGCGCAGTGGATGGATAAGTCCATTCCGTGGTACTTACACCTGTATCTGTGACAGAAGAAATTAATTATTTTTCCTCAGAGTCGACTAACCGTACAGATAAAACGCGCGACATAAGTATTTTTTACGAGACAATACTTTCTATTTTCGTCAAATCCTAATTTAACATCATCCACATGTATATTAAAAATTAAGAAAGTATATTCAACAATGAATTTATTAAAATAAATAAATTAAGAAAAGATATTGAATAATAAATTTATCAAATATTGAATTAAACATTGAAATTTTTAATACAAATTTAATATTTATAAATTCATTATTCAATATCTTTTCTTAATTTTTTAATAATTTTAATATTTAACAAATTCAATATATGTATACACATATATATTTTTTTTAATTTTTAATAAAATTCAATATTTAAAAATTAATCTATAAAAAACTAAATTGCCGAGACATGTGCCGTGAAACGCTTCTTAAAATGCGCAGCAAATCCTATGAGTCGCTAACGGAGTTTCGAGTGAGTAACAACCGGCCGATTAATTGACATGAGTCACGAATCGAAGAAGTCGCGACGGAAGTTTCAAGCGTTCTAAGACTAAACGTAGCGTACGTATGTGTGTGCGTGTGTGTGTGTGTGTGTATCTTATGAGATGCACGCGTCGCGACGAGATTAAGATCGTTAACAAATAAAACGATGTACGATTGCGTAAGTATCTCGAGATGATAAAAATAAAATCTCAATCGTTCGCGATTGAGATCGAATAGTCCGTGACTTTCGTTTCTTTCTCTTCTTGCATCTTATACAAATGATTTCTTTGTTGCATACGTCAAGTATATGATATATACATATATTTTTTGCGTACTTTAATCGAGACAAAAATCATTTTATTGTATCAAATATTTCATAATTACCGTCTTTTCTCTTTCTTTTTCGAGAAATCTCACTTCTGGGAAATAAACTCGAATTACGATTCCTCGCATCGGTCGATTCTATTTGCAAGAAGTATTAGTAATATTATTTTATTCTGCGTATCTCTCACATTAGAAATTGCATAATAAATTATCGGAATTTTCGAAACGCTTCTCAAGCGATAGAAATTTCTTCATCGATTTATTATTTGTGTGTGTGTGTGTGTGTGTGTGTGTTTTTTTTTCTCGCAGAGAGCTTTCTTACATAAAATCTGACAACCTTCAAGTTTCCGGGGAAGAAAAAAATAAGAGATTTCGAAAGAAGAATTAATAAAAAATTTCTTGGGAAACTTTACAGTTCAGGTTTATGCCGTGAAAAATTGCCAACTCATCTCAGCTGTCTTTTCGCAAAGAGATATATTATATCTCTGAAAGAGATTTCGAAACTGCTTGTGTGCTCTGCGTGACTGTTGATAGAACCTCTATTAACACAACACGTGTTTAATGATAATTATACCTCGCAGTTATGCTAAATATTTCGTTCGCACATAGCTTCGGAGAAAATTAACACGAAACTCATCGGAATTACCTCTTTTGCGTGCAAGCAGTGGGGAAATACCTCTACCTTTATATTATGAAAACTATTTATATGTAAAATATCCTCCTCTCGCCAATTCATTTACAATCTTCTCTACACGTATAAAGTCACATAAGTCTCTTCCTATTTAATGACACTATCAGCTGTTGCGTTATGATACTATGTCAATTTATAAATTAATCATTATTCTAGCTTTTAGATGGACAGTCGTTGACACGCACGCGACGAGTAATATAATTTCAGATATTGTTCGAATTGGCTGGGCTCGATCTACCACGAGGCTAGATGGGACAAAACTGTCGTTACGCCTACCGAGAGCGGAAGGTCGAGGTCGTTTCGGAATTCTCAAAGGGGACCGCCGCGCCGCGGCGAAGGAGGAGCCCGAGGGACTGATTACCGAAAATGGCAGCGTATTTGCCGCAATTACCGGAACAACGGTAACAAAACAAAGGCACAACACAGCACTCTAGTCGGATCATCGGTGTCGGCACAGGACCATCTGTTGGATAATAGTCCGTTTCCCCCGATCCGGTTCTCGCTCTAAGAGCGAGAAAAGGAGAGACGTTCGATTCCATTCAAGATAGCTTTCTCTGTCTTCTTCCTCCTCTTCTTTTCCTTAGAGATGTTTCATTAGCACGGCGACCATACGTTCCGAATTGTTTTTTTTTTTTTCAGACAATTAATCGTAGATTCTAATTAAGAGGATGCTGGATTACCGACCGAGTTCTAACCTAACAAAACAATAATATATTTGCTTAATATAAAAGTTGCAATTTATATACATAAAATAAAATAAGTTCTTTGGGGTCAGAATTGCATGGAAGAATATTTGTGAACTTTTAAAAATGACCTTAGAAGCCTAGATAAAACAAATTTCGTTACAGAAAATGTTTTTTACGGCAACAACATTTTCTGTAACGAAATTTGTTTTATCTAGGCTTCTAAGGTCATTTTTAAAAGTTCACAAATATTCTTCCATGCAATTCTGAGAGGGGAGAACCTATTTTATTTTATGTATATAAATTGCAACTTTTATATTAAGTAAATATATTGTTTTGTTAGGTTAGAACTCGGTCGGTACTTCGGTATCCCCTTAACTACTCCGGTGACGATACTATAATTAATCATATTCGTGTTGCGAGAAAAGTGATTTCACAAACAAGCTGAAAATGGTCTCTCGATTATTATTTATTTAATAATCTGGATAACGATCGACGTCACGCTTCTCTATTTCATCAGTTTGACATTTGGCGTCGAACAGCTGATCGTCACGCGTCGTCGCCGATTGTCAGGAGACGGACTACTTCTTCTTCTTCTTGCTCTTTAAGGATCGCAGAGTTGTATCTCCTGATCGTTGTCGATCCTGACCGAAAGAAAGCACGAGTCCTGACCAAAGAAACTCCGAGCTGTTTACTGCAGCCTCATCTTTTTCTCTCTCTCTCTCTCTCTCTCTCTCTCTCTCTCTCTCGCACACACACTCCCGCGGGTGTGAAACCACAGTGAGGTGGTTTTGGTGCTTAGTCCTCCGACCAGCCATCTACTTAACGAACCGTCCATCGACCGCCGTCATTTCGTCGTTTCTCGGTTTCCCTCCCATCTAGCCGCCACCCCCGCTCCCCCTCGCCCCTCCCTTTACGAGGAAAAGAGACGGAAGAGTCTCTTCTTTCCAAGGTGCTACTGCTATTTGGCGGTTCGATCGACCTCATCTTCTCGCTACCGATATAATGGCTTAAAATCGCTCAGAGATCTCTTCTCTTGCGCTCTGAGAAAGGAAAGTGGGTTCTAATCGTGATTGACGATCGACCTTGATACTCGTGAACAAGTTGTACATTTTTCCGTCAGCGTAACATGAAACCATATGAAAATCTCTCCTTTCCTCAGGATAGATATTGCATTCTAATTAAATGGTCGGAGCTAATTGGAATTATTAGTCCCCCCGTCTCCCTCAATAATAAAGTTATTTTTTCCTCCTTCTTTGGATATGAATGTTATCCTGTAACCGGATGAAATTTTTCCTCAAAGTCACTCGAGAAAGAGAGAGTCAGTTCCACCTCGTCGACCTCGTCCTTCAGCGAGAGAGTCCCTTTGTAAAATCCCGAGCGAGCCGAGAGATCACAGCCGTTAAGAAGAAGAACTCAAGAAGTTCCGAAGTGGGGCTTCTCATGGGGGTTCCCACCGAGATAGATACTCGTTGTTCGTGTAATGTAAATCGATATTGCCAGGGTCTATATATATATATATATACGCGATCGATATATCGGACAATATACATCAGGCCGGCCTCTTAAACCGGCCTTCGCATCGAACGAGAACGCGAGAGAAGTCTTACTCGCAGGAAACTCGCGCGTATCGTTTACCATCCATACGATTTCTTCTTATACCAAGTATCCTGTCTCGAGGATAGTGTTTCTTCTTCGGGGACGTCGACAATCTCGGCAGAGATCCCGCTCTGTCCGCCGTCGCTTCGATCTCTTGGCAACTCTCGTCGAAAGAAAATATGCAAAGAGCGGAGGTCCAACATTGTGAAAAATTTATAATACATTTTCAAATATTTTAAGATGACACACTTAAAATACAGTTATTTTAATACTATATCTTCTGGTGTAGTTTTTCTATAAAATAAATATCTAAATATTTCGCAATAAAATTATAATGCAAATTTTGCTTAACGATTTAAGCCTAAATTTTAGAGGATAAAAAAAACAATTTTTTTTAATTTTCTGAAAGTATGAGGAATATGTATGTCAATGTTTTATTTAATAATTAGCGAAAGAATTATAAGATGAAGAGAGGATAGTGCGCGGATCTTGAAATAAACTTAATTAGTTTTTCAACACTTGGTGTGACAGATATTTTGAAAACTAATTGAATAACATTTTAATTTTTTTAAAATTAAAAAAAAATTTTTTTTCAATATTGAACCTAATTATAGCATTTAAAAAAATAAAATTTAATATTTTTCGATCTTCAAGAAATGAAAAAATTTCTGTAAAGTTGAAATATCTAATTTTAAAATGTGTGTTCAAGAATTAAAAATACTGATGTATTGTATCATCAATAAAAACATATGTTAAACGTCAAAGAGATCAATTTTTAACATTCTTCAAAAAAAAATTTCGCAAAAGTCATTAATTTTTTATACTGTTAGAAAAATTGAAATATCTAATTTTAAAATGTGTGTGACTATTTTGCTATTTTTCAATTTTTTTAGTGAAATTATTTATCTGAAAAATATTTTATGAAATAAAACTAGATCGAATTTCTTCATTTCAGATAATTACATGCATTTTATGCGCAGAGGTTCTTATTAAACAAAAAAAATTAAATATTCAAGATTTAAAAATACTGACATATTGCGTCATCAATAAAAACATATGTTAAACGTCAAAGAGATCAATTTTTAACATTCTTCAAAAAAAAATTTCGCAAAAGTCATTAATTTTTTATACTGTTAGAAAAATTGAAATACCTAATTTTAAAATGTGTGTGACTATTTTGCTATTTTTCAATTTTTTTAGTGAAATTATTTATCTGAAAAATATTTTATGAAATAAAACTAGACCAAATTTCTTCATTTCAGATAATTACATGCATTTTTAAGCTATGCGCAGAGGTTCTTATTAAACAAAAAAAATTAAATATTCAAGATTTAAAAATACTGACGTATTGCGTCATCAATAAAAACATATGTTAAACGTCAAAGATATGAATTTCCCATATTCTTTAAAGAAAAATTTCCCAAAAGTCATTAATTTTTTATATTGCTAGAATAAACTGGGCTCTTAATTAAATCGAATCGGTAAAAAAAAAGTGCGAAGAGATTCTTTCCCATCTCGCGGTAATTCGATTACGCGCGTCGCTCCCTTACATCGATACTCTCCTCTCTCCTGCGGGAGTCAGTAACCCGGAGAGGCGTTCAATCCGGCAAAACCGAGATCGACAATGCCGCTCTGCTCGACTTCAATGACCATCGCCGGTAATAATTTCGTTCGCTCGGTTTGCACTCTCGCGCCTCTCCAGCCTCTCCCTCCCTTCCGCCTCTCACCCCTCGTCTTCTCCCCGCAAGCCCGCTGCTCTTCATTCACGTTGCCATTCATTCCCTGCGCGCGTTCCTTTATCTCGCCGCATCCCATGGGTGCTTCCATTCAATTCGCGGGCGAGTTGGAGAATTTGCAGGAGGAGGAAATCTGTTTAGCGTAACGTAAGCCAGCCGCAGAGTCTCTGTATCTTTCACACGCACGCATATGCACGCACGCACGCACGCATCGTGCCGTAATTTGCTCCCGGCCGGGATTTACAATAGGGCCCCGGATTTAGGTGCTGAAATAACAAAAAAAAGCCGACAAATTTGACTCTCTCTGCTCTCTCTCTTTCTCTCCGCTCTTCTATCTTCTTCCGATAGTGTTTGTGTTTTCTCTTGATATGATCTTTCTCTCTCTCTCTCTCTCTCTCAGACCAGCAGGATTAGCGCTCTCTTTTTCTCTCGTATGTCTTCCTCCTTCTCCTTGCACGTTCGCGCGCAATTTTCAGGGTGAATGAAGAACGTAGCATGAATGGCGAGCCCCGATGATGCGCCCGGAAATGCTGAGGTCTTACATCGAGACCGGAGTATCGTAATAATTGCTCTCGTCAAGACGATACAAAGGCCCCAATCGCGGTTAACGAAAGATGTGTATGAATAAAAAGGATCATTAAATCAATCGATAAGAAAAATTACGACTGGCAGATGTTTCTGTACACGTCATAACATAAAAATTGTATTTGCATTTTATTGTTAATATTTATCAAATTTGTAAACTTTTGTTAAAATATAATAATTATTAATGTATAATTTATTAATAATCATTGATCATCCGTTGTTAATACATAATTTTGTCAATTCGTATATTTGTGGATAAATATATAAATGACCCTCTTATTCGCACGAACATGTTGTCCTCTATTGTTAAAGTGTGAGATTTCATGAACGAGTTTCCGGAGTTTTACTCGTAATTTTGTACGTTAAACGTTTTCACAGGAACGCCTCAAAAGTGGGCGCTGAAAGGAAGCGACTTTCAGTTACGTCTTTTCGACTCTTGAAAAGACGCTTACTTATTGTGTCTTTGAAAAGCGACGGAAAGGATAATTGAGGTAACAGTATGTCTCGCAAATATATATATATGTGTGTATTCATTGCCCTTTCTTCACGTAATTTTGAGATCGTTTTCATTCCTTTGAGACGCTACGATGGCGATCATTTGTCACTCCGTATATTTTTCAATTTGAATGATAACATATCAAGGTCGTATTATAAAGACATATAAGGACTATAGGAATTAATTGTAATTAATATAATGTTTGATTAGTGTTTCCTTAAAGTGTTTATCAAAACCCCTACAGCAAGATATATTGATGGAATATTGCGGAAATACTGTTTTGCAAGATTGGAATATTGCATGCAATATTCTTGAATACTTACCACAATATAAATATGTCCGCTCCCAAACTATATCGTGCAATATTTCTATAATGATGCTGATATATTTCAAATCGTATTGCATATATATTTCTGCAACGTGAATACAATATTTACAAATGTTGCAAAATAATTGTTATTTACATAATATTTATTTGTTCAATTTTTAAACAATTAGTTCAATATCTGAGTTTCCTATTTTAGGATCGTATCAGAAATTTTAATAAGCTGATAGAAAATATATTTAATTGCTAGTTGTGTTTGCAGGTTTTAGATGAAGCATACATTACATAGCGGTGATCCATACAGCACAGATCATTGCAATTATATCGCAGCAACGTTGCAATACTACAATAAAACATTATAAAGACATTGCAAAAATATAAATCCACAAAATACCAGCACAGTTGTTGCAACATAACATAAATATTTCGGAAAAATTTCAAAATCTAAATTCTATAAATATATTTTTTAGGGTAAAAGGTATGGGAAACATAAAGTACCATAAATTTGAACTTAAAATAAATGCAATAATATTTATTTAAGTATTATATTATAAATTTACATATAATAAATTATATATATATATATATATATATATATATACATATATATCTATATAAAATTATATACAAATATAATTGTATGTAAATTTACAATATTTTTTAGATAACAAAAAATTATTACAAATATTTGTTTAAGTTCAACTTTTTCGTATTTTATGCTTCTGATATATTTATCTATCAGAAACAAAAATATTCGTATCTGCAACATTATTTTTATGATTGCAGTAACAATACATTATTGTAAATTCATAACATTGCAATATTGCTATAATATTTTGTCGCAATTTTCTTAAAGGCAGACATTCTAACGTTGCTGCAATCTCACAGCAATGGTGCAGCAACATTTTGCAGTGAATTTGCAATATTGCAATATTGCGGTGAAAGATTGTTGCAATGTGTATACAAGCTTTCTGTGCTGCATGGGAAACGAACGAACTGGCGAAAGATATGTGATTGCATTACAATAGTAGTAATATGTTGCAATATCTCCAATAAAATATTAAATTTATAATATTTTTATATTTCAATATCACTGCAATATTTGTAATATGTCGCAATATTGAAATATTTATGCAATATTTTAGCAACATTTCGCTGTAGGGGATATGTCGCTTTCTAAAATACAGCGAAAGGAGAAGTATCTGGTAAACACCGTAAACTATAATCAAGTTTACAAATAAATAGTTTGATTGTTAAATGATTGAAGCAGGCAAAAAAATAGACGATGCAGGAAAAAAGGCAGAAGAACCGGATATAAATCGAAGAGCCTTTCATTAAATGACACTGCTACTTCCAGGAATAGGGTTCCTCTCGAGACTACAATCTTGCAGAGCTCGACTTCGTTTAAACCAGTCAACTCAAATTCCTTGTATCGAAGTACGGTAGGGTCACGAAAGGCCTTTCATTAGGATCTAGGCCGACGGAACTATCGTGTAGGTGGCCTTGCCTTGCTTCTAGACACAGATTTTCCTTTCTGTTTTCAGACTTTTCTAGTATCCATACTATTCTTTCAATATATAACATTACTTTTACATCTCTGTAAAATTTAATATTTATACAATAAAATGAAAAAAAATGATATTTATATAAAAAATAAAAACATGTGATATTTTTATACAAAAAATATGATATTCATACAAAAAATAGAAACATGATATTTATATAAAAAAATAAAAACACGATATTATTGATGAATTATTGCGATTGATTTGTCATATATATCGACGCAGAATTTGGGAAAATATCGTTTGCTTGCCGATGATAAGTCTATGGTGGAGTGTAGCGGTAGCAGTTTGTTAATCAATTGACTACGCTCAAGTCGCGCCGTTGATTGGCTATCAATTAATCCAAGGTAGAAAAGAAGACGCGAGATGGAAGAGGGTCTGGGGAAGAATTCTTGCCAGTCGAGTGCGCCGGATCGGGTCGGCCTTTCGGATGGACCGTTGGCGATTGTGATCGTTGGTGCCGTTATTGTTTATCGGCATCGACACTTTTTCCCTGACGGACCGTAACCGCTTTTTTCGCGAGCCATCACGCACGTACGAATCCGTTTTCGAGTCATCTAATGGCATTCTCGTACGGCAAGTCTGAGTACCGAGTCTGTTAAGCAAAATCTAGGCGTATATTCTCTACTTTTACAAAATAAATAATAAAAATTACACATCTTTTCTCTCGCTCTCTCAAGCTTACGCGTCATTAATCCTTTGAGTCACGAATTTTTCTAATTGTCAGTATTTTATAAAATTTGGTATATAAGGGTTTTTGGGGTCGCTGATTACGAATGTAATCCGTTGTCAGGTTTTCAAAATTCAAGATGGCGGATCCAATATGGCAGACGAAATTTTACTTCCGCCATATTGAATCCCTATATTAAATTTTGGAAATTAAATTTTTTTTTCTTTAGATTCAGATTCTGCGATCTAAAAAACCTTGAGAGGAAAAATTTAAAAAAGAATACGACTGTTACTTTTAATTTAGAACAGAAAATATTGTTTTTTATCAAAAAAAGGAGAATTTAACAAAAACAACAGGGTGGAAAATTCTAAAAAAATTCTGAAAAATACTTTAAAGTGTACTAAGATTATAAAAAAATTGCCGTATTTATTGTCATAATAGATTAGCAGAAAATGCATTTTTTCGTAAAAAAGTACTAATTTTGACTGTTTGTTTATATATGGTATTTTTGCAATTAACAATTAATGACTGTTCATATTTTTTTTACGCTTATTGATGTTCTAGAGACTCTGTATAAACAAAAAATCTGATATTTGTTGATAAAAAAGTAGTTAAAACAATAAACAACTACGAAAAAAAGATGGGTCTCTGGGTGACCCGCTGTGACTCAAAGGGTTAACAGGGTCTTCATTCGAATCTTGTAAAAAAATTCCTTAAAAATTCCCCCTGATGTCCGAGATATTTTTACTAAAAATTTCAGATAACAGAATATTTTAAAACGATTTTTTATACAACTTTCTCTAAAATAAAATTATTTATTGCATGTGTTACATAACCGTTTGAATTTCAAGAGAGTGCTAGATTTTTAAATAAACATTTTTCACTTATATAATACTTTCATTTTTTAATCCCTAAAAATTACAATAAAACATATGTCCTGTATATTTTGCTAAAATATTAGATATATAAATAGAGAGAAATACGTATTTATTTTTTTCAATACACACTTGGCTTATCAGCAGATTGCTTACAATGTAGGAGCAAAATGACGAGAAAGAGCGTTTCAAAAAATTTCATAATTTTTCCAGAGTTTCCCAAATAATAGACACCCTGTGTAAACGATACTAAAACAATTAAAGCCCGACGGATACCGGGAGGATTTTTCACCGGCATGTTTCGCGGATATTAAAAAATAAAGAGCGACAGGTGAGGAGGCATTGTGAGGCAAAATGGAACGATCGAAAGGAAGCATCCGTGCCTTCTCGAGCGTGGATCACGTAACTACTACCCTCCTCCTCTTCCACCCTCTCTTGTCTTGCCTTCTCCGCGAGATGTACCGTCTTCTTCTTTCGTCGCGCATCCTCTCTATTCTTTCTCTCTCTCTCTCTCTCTCTCTCTTTCTCCCGCTCCCTCTCGCTTTCCTCTCCTTTCTTCCGTCGACACGATCGAGTCAGTGTACCGGCGAGATGTTACGAGTACAAGAATTTCGTATAGGGAAAAAAAAGGCCGACAGCATCGGGCTTCCTCCCGATCCTAATTCGTCTACCTCGCCTCGGTACTTCCGTTCACCCGCGTTTTAGCGTGCTCCTTGTTCCCCGCAAAAATAAAAAGAAAAGAGAGCGTGTTTCTTTTCAATTATACAGGTAGATACCTCGTCTCATGAAATTTGCCGACGATACACGACAGCGACGGATGTATATCGCATATATTTTTCAGTTACAAGAGAAAGAGAGAGAGAGAGAGAGAGATCCTTCACCGAGTTATGTACATATCGGGCTGGAGATAAATCGATGGGATCGAGTGTGACGACATTGGGATTCGTGGAATTTCCGGCGTCGACGCGAAATGATGGAAGAACGGATCGACACCATTCTGGCATGCGTGGAATCTGCGTACTGATCATCGAGATTGAACGCCGAATTTACACGCCGTGTGCGGCATCCGTGACGAGTATATTAAAGCGCGAGGAGGTAAAGGAGAGGATCACGGGTTAACACACATTCGAGGATGACTCAATGCGCTGAGCTGTCCGTACGTATTTTAATATATTATGTATCTTCAATGTGATTCACGAAATTCAGAAATTCTGCCGCTGAATCGGTGAAGAAATAAGTTTCCTGTAGTAGCGGCGTTTGTGAGTAAAAGTATGCTAATTCGTAAGCGAATATTTTCTGCGAATGGCAGCGATTACGAGGAACGTGGCGGAAACTTTAAATCCGCCGGCAAAGGTCGGGATTATTTACGACCTGGTGGACGTAAACTGCGCGCGGACGAAACGCGGCGTGAATCGCGAATGACGTTAGAAAGTTCTTTTATTATCATAAATAAGGAGAAACCGAAAAATCACATTCTTTATACATATAGCTGCGCAAAAAAATTAAAGGGCAACTTTCCATATAAAAAGGCTAATTTTCAAGTAGTTTAAGTTTCTAGTTTTAAAATCTTTAAATGAATTTCAATTTTATCACTCTGGGATCCATTTATTAATTTTTAATTTCTCAAAAATTTTCAGTTTTTGTAAAAAAATTACAATTATACTGACAATGAGATTGAATAATTATATACGTGCACTATCAAAATCATGCGTCAGTCGATAAATATTTTGAGCTTCTCTTATATTTTATAATAATAAAAAATATTTTTCCAAAGTTTTATACATTACGCAAAAAATTTTAAGGGCTACTTTCTATATAAAAAAGGCTAATTTTCAAGTAGTTTAACTTCCTTAAAAATAATCGGAATAAGATCAACAAAAAAGCTTGAAGTTTCTAGTTTTAGAATCTTTAAATGAAGTTCAATTTCATCACTCTGGCATTCCTTTATTAATTTTTACTTTCTCAAAAATTTTCAAAGTTTCTGTAAAAAAATTACAATTATATTGAGATTGAATAATCATATACGTGCACTATCAAAATCATGCGTCAGTCGATAAATATTTTAAGCTTCTCTTATATTTTATAATAATAAAAAATATTTTTCCAAAGTTTTATACATTACGCAAAAAAATTTAAGAGCCACTTTCCATATAAAAAAGGCTAATTTTCAAGTAGTTTAACTTCCTTAAAAATAATCGGAATAAGATCAACAAAAAAGCTTGAGGTTTCTAGTTTTAGAATCTTTAAATGAAGTTCAATTTCATCACTCTGGCATTCCTTTATTAATTTTTACTTTTTCAAAAATTTTCAAAGTTTCTGTAAAAAAATTACAATTATATTGAGATTGAATAATCATATACGTGCACTATCAAAATCATGCGTCAGTCGATAAATATTTTGAGCTTCTCTTATATTTTATAATAATAAAAAATATTTTTCCCAAGTTTTATACATTACGCAAAAAAATTTAAGTGCCACTTTCCATATAAAAAAAGGCTAATTTTCAAGTAGTTTAACTTCCTTACAAATAATCGGAATAAGATCAACAAAAAAGCATTTCAAAGCTTAAAGTTGCTAGTTTTAGAATCTTTAAGTGAATTTCAATTCGTTCTACTCGTTACAAAATTACATTGTAAGAAAGCGACAGCCGTCGATTGAATAAATTTTTCAAAAGTTTAACCAACAATATCAAATTAAAAAAAAATCTTAGCACGATTTTATTAATTGGATGTTAAAGAGCAGAGTTTTGGCTTTAATTTCTTTTTTTAATGAATGTTTTATGATTTTTTTTTGTCGAGATATTCATCATTAAAGCAAAATCGAGCTATTGATTTTGAACGCTTATAACTAGTGAAAAAAATCATCGTACAATAATCATTAATTTAAATTTTTAAAATGTACAGAAAAAAATGTAACACTTCGGCCTTTTGTACGAGTAACTGAAATGCTTTTTACTTGTAAATGTTGTAGAGTTCATGAAAATTTTAGCGTTTTTTTGTTAACTTTCATTGATTAAAATAAAAAAAGATAAAAGTGCAATTTTTACTTGATTTTTAGGTAACAATTACGCTTTAAAAATGAATAATGATTGAAAAAACGACAGGAGCATTTTAAAGTGCTAACTTTTCTCTTTAAATTACTTTTTTAATGATTATTGTACAATCATTTTTTTTACTAGTTATGAGCGTTCAAAGTCAATAGCTCGATTTTGCTTTAATAATGAAAATCTTGGCGATAAAAAATCATGGAACATTTGAGCTTTAGAAATTAAAACTAAATCTCTGCTCTTTAACATCCAATTAATGAAATCGTGCTAGGAATTTTTAAATTATATTTATATTTTTATTTTAATTTTTTGTTATATTAATATTTAATTCAGTATTCTTGGACAAACTTTTGAAAAATTTGTTCCGTCACCAGACGTCGCTTTCTTACAATGTAATTTTGTAACAAATAGAAAGAATTGAAATTCATTTAAAGATTCTAAAACTAGAACCTTCAAGCTTTAAAACGCTTTTTTATTGATCTTATTCTGTTTATTTTTAAGGAAGTTAAAACTATTTGAAAATTGACCTTTTTTTATATGGAAAAAAGTGGCCCTTTAATTTTTTTGCGTAGGGTATAAAACTTTGGAAAAATATTTTTTATTGTTATAAAATATAAGAGAAGCTCAAAATATTTATCGACTGACGGATGATTCCGATAGTGCACGTATATAATTATTCAATCCCAATATAATTGTAATTTTTTTTACAGATATTTTGAAAATTTTTGAGAAAGTAAAAATTAATAAAGTGATGCTAGAGTGATGAAAAAGTGAGTGATTTCAAAATATTTTTGTTTCTGTTACGCGTATGAATGTTTCGGTGAAATAATTTCCAATTCGCGAATCGCTTTCTCGCTTTGCTCGTACATGATTCTTTCTACGATTTCAGTCGGCAAATCAACCTTGGATCGATTTGCCCGAGATCGTTTCTCGATCAGTTCAAATCGATTTGAAGCAGTATCCTTGATTGAGGGACGTCTTGATTTTCGGCATCAAACGCTCATCCTTGCACAATCCACGCTAATAAAAAATATGATATGTACATTTTTCTATTTTATCTATAGAAATTTGAACAACATTATTGAGAAATCATTCTAATAATTCATATGTAATTATTTAATCCCAATATAATTGTAATTATATCTTTTTACTGAAAATTTTTTAAAAAAGTAAAAATTATTATAATAAAAGGATATCATAATAAAAAAATTAAAACATGCCGCTTAGGAGCTCACTTTAATGACAAATCGGCGTTAATTGAGAAATCTTTGGATTCAAATATCACAGTTAAATTGACAGGAAAGGCGACGACGAGAGAAGAGCATGGGTAGAGGAAACAGTCCATCTCCAGTGGCCTGGAACTCGCATTCGATCGTCGCGTGGGAAAAAGCTGAGTGCGTCGAAGCAAAGGGTTTGTGATTCGATCTCGAGCTCGCCCTTTCTACAGGACAAAACGTTTTACAGAAATCTCTTATGCAAATTTTTACACCGTCGATGGTACGTTTCTCATACTTGAAAAAAAAAAAAAGAAAAAAATACGCCTTTCAAGTAAAAATGTAATTCTTCAAGATAAAATTAATCACAAAGGGAGCCTACAAAATCGACGCGAAAATTTTCGAAAAATTTAACAGTGTGACAAAAAAAACTAAAAACATAAAAATATGAATATTTTAGGATTAACGAGAAAGGACCACCTCTTCGCGTTCGACCTTTCACCACAGGTGGGCGAGAATGTGTTACGTCACGCGGCCGCCGGATCAAAGATGAATAACCAAACTAGTAGAATTAATTAGGAGAGAGGAGAGGGGGGGGTCTCTCATAATCGGACACGCTCGTTGGCTTATCTCTGCCGTCGGGAAATAACGAGGATCCGACTTAAAGGCGGCGAGGAAAGGAGTCGCCCATCTGTTTCCGCTTATCTGCGGCTTAGACTTTCGCGCTCCTCTGGTTCTCCGTCGTGTGTGTAACACGAAGAATACGTGGAAACGGAACGGCACGGCTGCCCTGTTTATTATCGCGGTCTGGGCTAAGCGGTCGCCACGGGTTTCCTTAAGCCGTCCGCCGAGTGTGCGCCTGATTGGACGGACACGAAGGATGTTGTACCACCAGGATACGCGATAAACCGGGCAGGCGATAAAGTTCCGCATCGGTCACTGCCGCAGAGGGGGTGGGGGAGGAGAATTTCTGAAATTCCGTCTTGCGGAAGACGTCTCAGATAGGATTTCTCCGTAGATTCGAGAACGCCCGGAATCTTCGACCATCAGCGCGAACACTTTAGATTACGAGAGGAGAAATATATCTCTTACTTAAATTTTTTGACAAAAAAAAAAAACAGATAACGAGACTATGTGTTCCGTTGTTCAAATGTCAAGTCAATTTCGCTTTAAAAGTCCAGTTTATTTTAGAAGGTCAAAAAAATAAATTTTTTTTATACTTTCTGAAAGTATAATGTCTGAATGTGTCTTCCAATTTTATTAAAAAATTCGCAAAATTGGCAAAGTTATAGAAATGAAATATTGAAAATTGTTTTCAAAATTGGTGTGAGAAAAATGGAATCTTAAAAAACCTAATGGTCTAAATAACTTCAAGTTGTTTCGTAAGAACACTTTTTTGAAGATACTGAACCTAAATAGAATTAAAAAAAATTAATAATTAATATTTTTCTGATTTTCAAGAAATAAATAAATTTCAACAAAATTGAAATATAATTTTAAAATAACACTACTTTGTTGTTTTCTAATTTTCTCTAATAAAATTAAATTAGATTTAGTATCTCATAAATATTCTGCATAATAAAACCAAACTGAGTTTATTCATTTCAATTACACGAGGAGCAGCATTTATTGCTTACGCGTCAATAAAACGTAAATTAAACGTCAAAAAGATAAATTTCTAAATTTTTTCAAAAAAATTCTTAAAAATTATAAAATATACAATAAATATAAATATAAATATTCTGTAGAATAAAATCAAACCGAATTTATTTATTTCACTTACACGAGAAGCATGTATTGCTTAAACGTCAATAAAACATATGTTAAACGTCAAAAAGATAGATTTCTAAATTTCTTTTAAAAAAATTCCTAAAAGTTATCAATTTTTCATACTGCTGGAGTGGACTCTTAATAGAATTTTAAGTTGAGATTTTTCTCAAATTATACAGATGTCAAATATTTTGCATAAGAAAAATCAGTTGCAATTTGATCTCGTATAATCTAGGAAATGTATAAATATAAGTATAAATATTCTGTAGAATAAAACCAAACCGAATTTATTTATTTCACTTACACGAGAAGCATGTATTGCTTAAACGTCAATAAAACATATGTTAAACGTCAAAAAGATAGATTTCTAAATTTCTTTTAAAAAAATTCCTAAAAGTTATCAATTTTTCATACTGCTGGAGTGGACTCTTAATAGAATTTTAAGTTGAGATTTTTCTCAAATTATACAGATGTCAAATATTTTGCAAAAGAAAAATCAGTTGCAATTTGATCTCGTATAATCTAGGAAATGTATAAATATAAGTATAAATATTCTGTAGAATAAAACCAAACCGAATTTATTTATTTCACTTACACGAGAAGCATGTATTGCTTAAACGTCAATAAAACATATGTTAAACGTCAAAAAGATAGATTTCTAAATTTCTTTTAAAAAAATTCCTAAAAGTTATCAATTTTTCATACTGCTGGAGTGGACTCTTAATAGAATTTTAAGTTGAGATTTTTCTCAAATTATACAAATGTCAAATATTTTGCAAAAGAAAAATCAGTTTCAATTTGTATAAGAAGCCTTACATATATATGTATATAAAAAAATCTTTTTCAACTGCGCAGTTCGCTTTTAACCATGTCATTATCAGATCATTATGCAGCCCTATTAGCATTAAATTTTTTTAATGCAAAATGGAAGTGCAGGTATCTGTCATGGACGCGCCTCGTGCATAGTATGCATGATGCATTCGACGTTTCTGATTGGCCGCGACGCCGTTTATAGCGTGTACTCCGATGTAAATAAGTACTAGGAGACGCAACAACGGTCGTGGAAGTCGACGACGGTGCCGACGGATTTACGAGTTTAATTAAGTTCTGCGGTCGCGTTTGTCATTTTAGCAGGCATCGAAGACTCGTTGGCCACGCTTCGAACTTCGCCTTCCTTGCGGGAAGTACGAATTGCAAAGAAGAAAAGTTTACGTCGCCGTTCGTTTCTCAAGCTGCGACGATCCGCTTTTTTTCTCCACACGAATGTCGTCTTCTCTCACGCAAATGTCCGATGGCTCCGCGTCTCGCGTTTTGTGACGTAAAATGCATAAATTATATCGAAAATACATCTCGAGAGAGAAGAGCAAGAAAATAATAAACCCGCCGCTTCTTAATGCGTCATAGATCCTTTCACATCATCTGCTACATAGACGATTTAACGCGTACGTTAATAACCTCGTGATAGAGCATGATAGGGGTCGCCATGTTGCGAGGGTGAGTGTGTCGCGATAGGAGTGTGTGTGACACTTTGCTAATTGCCTCGCAACTTCCTACCCTTTCCTCTGTTTAAGAAAAGCACAACCCTTATCCGCCTGTTTCTCGCGGGGAACTTTCCAACGACACAACTGGACGTAAACTTCTGCTTCCTATCGCGCGTGTTCCGGAAGACACAATATCTTTACAAAATTAAAGTCTTTGTGTAAAAGAGAAAAAGAATAACAAAAATATAAATTTTTCTAATATATATAAAATTCAGCGATATAAATGCAAAAAAAAAAGAAAGCAAATTATTTTCGGTGAGATAAAAAATCGCGACTGTGTGTCCACCGAATTGACGGCAGTCGAATGTCGGTTAAAATGAGACATCGAGGAGGAATTGGACTCGCTACATAATGCGTACACGGATAAAATCGTTGCTGTTCTCAAGAACATCGAAAGAACGTTTAAGTAAGAGTGCCAGCTGCAGCGAGTAGTAGCGGCAAGGAGGCGTAATAATCTCGTACAAGCACGCACTAGGCCTCCATTAAACCGCGTCGGCAGCATTCTAAGTACCGACGGGTAAAGTGCAGGCCGCGCAGGAGGTGAGGGATATGCCGAGAGGGATCCACGGTAGGACAATCAGTAGGTGGAAAAAATCCTTCTGGCAGCAGCCAGAAAGGTAGCCGCATTCTTGGTAACCTGCCGAGGCACGTGGGAATCGCGAGATCGGGGTCCCCAAGTAGTCCTTCTGCTCTCCCAACTCGTCGTCTTTTTGGGTGTACCATCTAGCTAAAGTACGAGCACATCTTCTCCTGGTAAATAGGTAAAGAGTCGAGATGCGCCGGCCTCTTTGTCTCTTTCTCGCCGGCGAGTAATATGCCCTCAAAGGGGGAAGATGACGAGAGAAAGAGAGAGAGAGAGAGAGAGAGAGAGATGATTCCCTTCTTGCTAACTCGCGACAAGCTGCTTCTGGATTCTTTGCGCGCACCTCCGTGGACGAAGCTCATCGCAACTCGTGGAGCGAATTACACGCTTCTTAACCTTAACCATCCGGTAACTGGTATCCGCGCGCGGTAAAAATCGCCAGATGCGTTTACGCGGCCGAAAAATGCGTTTACGCGAGTCGCGATCGCGAACTGTCTCTCTTATCGGTGCACTTTTTCCCCGCATTTTCCCTCAGCGTCTCGTGTCTTTTTTTTTTTCCTTTCTACTCGTCATTTCTGAATTCTTCAAGATGAAAGGTCAACCGGTGAGTTTCTCATCCATTCTTCCCGTCCGGCGGATTTTTCAGCCCGACCGTTCGTTTATCTTAGCCGGATAAATAACTTCCTCCTCGTAAACCACCATGACGTGCCTTTAGAAACGCAGTTTTCGTCTCTTTCTCCGACAGTGAACCTGTTAGAAGGCGCACTGGATAATCTCTTTTTCTCTCTCTCTCTCTCTCTCTCTCTCTCTCTCTCTCTCTCTCTCTCTCTCACACTCTTTCTCTTTGGATAGTCTCGTCGGAGGAGAAGAATGGCTACAACGATGACGACGACGACGACAAGAATGAAGAAGAAGGACGCGAAGATGAGGAAACGAGAGCCCGCCACTTGGTTCCAGCCTATACGAGTAGACGTAAAGGCAGACAGAAGGAGTCAGCGCAGAATATACAATCAGCATGATTGTTTGACACCCCATAATCAGCGTCCTTACCCCTACCACGCCAGCAGCATCGTGGCTTCTCCGTTCGTTTTACCTCGCCCCCGCCCTCACCTGTCTCCTCCTCTTCCTGATGCCAGGCCGGCCAGGCAGACCTGCACTCTTCTCTCCGTTCCTTTCACGTTGATACCATCTGAGATCTCCTCTCTTCTCTCTCTCTCTCTCTCTCTCTCTCTCTCTTTCTCTCTCTCTCTCTCTCGCATCACCTCTTCGGGTACCTACTCTCGGTCCGCTGCCACTGCGCGCGGGGCCTCATTACCCCGATCACGACTCGAAATGAGACTCGGCGGGGCAAGGAAGACGAGAGAAACGGACACGGTTATATTATAGGAGACAGAAATAATGCTCGCGCGCTTCCCTTTTTTCTTCACCCGGGGGGCCCCCTCCCGATCGACGTAGCGTTTAGCCTTTCGGTAAAGACAACGTGCGCGAGGAAATGTTATGTTACCTCGTAAAGGTATATATATATATATATATATATATATATATATATATATATATATATATATATATACGAGATTACGATACGTGCAAACAGTTATGGACTTCATTTATAATATTCGTGAAAAATTGCAGAAAAACTTTCTTTATTCTATTTCTTATTTTTCCAAGCTAACGAAGCGTAAAGTCTATCACTTTTACATTGTTTTGCTTTTAATAATTTTTATTCATATATTATATAAAATAAGAGGATTTTTCACGATTTCACTTTTTCTTGTAGCACTTTCCGGCACGTACGCGAGATTTAGAAAGCAATCACGGGAATACAAAGTCACGGGCAGTAGAAGGTGAAGAGAAGGCGGAGATAGATGAGAAGGAGGTGGATAAGTTCGACTCAGTAACGTCGCAAGCGAAGCGAACAGAAGATAAAAGGAAGAGTCGCGCGAGCGAAGGGCAAAAACAACATGGATCCAGCTTCAGATCGATCGAGAGGCAACCGATCGATCCCTGGTATTACGCAGACGTGCACGTGAGTCGTACGTGAGTGCACGGGCATGTCGGGAGTACCGTCGGGGCCATCAGAGAGAGATCTGAATTGGGTGAAAAGAATTATCCGAAGGTAGAGAGAAGAAGGATAACTCTTTTTCTCCCTCTCCCTCTCTCTCTCTCTCTCTCTATCTATCTATCTCTTCTCCTTCGAGTCCGACGGGAAGAAGAAAATTGCATCCACCAACGCACTCGGTCATTTTGCACTATACGGCTGGAGAAGAGAGTCCGACGCTCATCGGAACTGCTCATTAGAGACGCGAAGGAGTCGAAAAAAAGTGTCGAATGAATGAGCGGTAAATGGAATATCCGCCGAGATTGCGGATCCATTCACATGCGAAGGTGGTGGAGGAGCGAAATAATCCATTCTGATATCCGGCTCCGGTTTGTCGGGTCTTTTTTTCGAAAGCGACTATACTAACAAGTCGGCTTCTTTCGCGGGGAGAGCAAAAGCTCCGCAAAAGCGCGGATAAACAAGCTAATTACGATGCACGTCGATCCCCGGAGGTGTCTCGGGTGACGAGAAACGAGAAGTCTCGGTCCGGAAGGTGACGCGCGAGGACCTGATCGCGCGATGGGCGAGGAGAGGCGAGAGGGGAGAGGTGGGGGTGGGGGTGGGGGTGGGGATGGGGGCAGGGGGGTGGCTGCGGAGGAGGAGATTAGGGCAAAGAGAAACCGCAACGTAGCTTCAAAGAGGTCTCGCCAGTCAGGGGGCGCGTCTACTTAACTTTGATCAGGTCGAGACCGCTGATGCGAGACGAGCCGCGCAGAAATAAAGTGCCTCGCCTCGACCTTCCCCGCCTTTTTGCATCCTAAATTATCTCGATAGTTCGAAATATCCAAGCTCTTTCTCTCTCTCTTTCTCTCTCTCTCTCTCTCTCTCTCTTTACTCCGACGGCACGTGTTTTTGTCAGCTGGACGAATTTTTACCGTTTAGTCGAACGATAAATTTAACGGCCAGCTGAGGCGATACTTCGAGAAACGGATGACGCCTCTTCATTTTTTTTTCTTCTTATCGCGGGGGGGAAAAAAAAGTTTTCCCGGAGGAAAATTTACGGCGACGACGGCCGAGCCTCTGGTTCGCGACCGATGACGTTTCTCCGACGAGGAGGAGGACACTTTTTCCTTGCGTTACGGTGCATCGAGAGGGCTCGGCGAGAGGGGAGATGGAAACGGCAGGTTGAATGTCGTTATTACGTTGAATTAGAGGGTGCAGAGCCGGAACGAGGTATGAAACTATTACCTCGCGAAACGGCAGAGTTCTCCTCTCCTTCTCTCCCTCCCTTCCCGGAGTCCCCCCTCCGCGATCCCTCCCCCTTTACCCTTTCGCGATGAAGGGTTGGGTGGGGTTAGCAGTTTCGAGTCGTTCTCCCACAAGGATGCTGAGCTCGAGGAGAGTACGAGATGATGATAGCCGCGATTTCATGAATATCTCATCGCGAACCAAAGAAGCAAATAGATCGGTAGATGTTGTTTCTACTTGGCACTTGGTAATCGACCACGTAAATCTTTGCTACGGTACCAACGAGTGCGTAAAAACATCTTTATAAAAAATATACATGAATTATTATTATTATTTTTTTTTAGTTTACACATCTGATCAACAGATAATTAAAAGTATTTTAAAAACTCGCTGTCAATTAATTTGGAATTTTTTTCTCAGCTTGAACTGAATCAATTTTACTGTACAACTATTAACATGGTACGATTATGACCATGTCCACTAAAAATGATCAACAACGTAGAATCAGAACTCACCGCCGTGTTGAGGACTGCGTTTGTAGCAATCCTGATGAGCAGAAGAGCCGCCGGTAGCCCCGAGGTGTGTACTGGAAGCCGGTGATGCGGTCGGGTCGGTGTTGTTGGGGTTGGTGCAGGCACCGCTAACCGAATTCGCGGTGACATTGTTGCCGGTCTGCTGGTCGTGTAAGTGACTGCCACTGTGATGATGGTGATGCTTATTCCTCCCGAAAGATTCGAGTTCTCGCAGGTGAGACCTGAACGAGGTTGGCGCGTCGAGGAAAGGTCTTTGTCCTAGGCCGAGCGCACGGAATTGCTGATGCTGTTGCCCTGAAGAAGAGAAAAATTCTGCATAACACCACGTAAATTGCACTATCTCCAGTTGCTTAAATTCAGAATTGACAAAATCCCACATTTTTTTGGATAAAATCCGTGCCAATAAAGATTGATTTTCCGGAAAGGTTGATCTTTTCTATTGAAAATGTTAAAATAAATAGCAAATTTTTTTATCGATATTTGTCAAAAGAGAGAGTACTTGCAAATTGAAGCTTTGGCCAAGATAAAATCCATAAAAGATTAGGAGTTAACATACAAGTAAGGTTTTTTTTATTAATCTCTTTTATTAGAAAATATTGAAAAGTAAAACACGAATCGTAAAAATTTTAAATCCCGTTATTTAAAAAAATAAAAGTTTTTAATTCTGTTATTTTTCTTATTAAACTAAAAATTAACATTTAGTAACACTTATATCTTTAAACTGTTGTCAACTGAGAGAGTACTTGCAAATTGAAGCTTTGGCCAAGATAAAATCCATAAAAGATTAGGAGTTAACATAACAAGTAAGGTTTTTTTTATTAATCTCTTTTATTAGAAAATATTGAAAAGTAAAACACGAATCGTAAAAATTTTAAATCCCGTTATTTAAAAAAATAAAAATTTTTAATTCTGTTATTTTTCGTATTAAACTTATAAAAATTAATATTTAGTAACACTTATATATCTTTAAACTGTCTGTTTTAAAAATTTCATATATTAGTGTTGGAGAAAGTGCGTTAATTTTCACTTATTTATATTTCAGCTTCTAACAAACAAAGCGTTCTATTATAAAGACGAAGGTTATCATTCTTCGTAGTTTTTCGATATTTTCAAGACACAGCAAAACAGTCCAAATCAAGACAAATAATGTGGTGTTGATTCGTGAGTAGCTGTCAAAATCAACATGAACAACAGACCCGTGTTATGTGGGTCATTAAGACACTTGTGCGTTTGTCGATTTATTCGGGCGTTGAATTAAATTCTAATAAACTGATTTAAATTGAGACGATATATATATATATATTGTTTCGGTTTCTCTCACCCGACCAATCAAATAAATAACGATTAATGTAACCATGTAAATCGAAGGCGAGATTACAATTTGAATTAAAAAATAAATTTATTATATATTAGAATTAAATTTGAATTTAAAAAAATTTTATTATATCTAGATAATTTCATTTTTTTAACTAAATGATTAGTACGATTTATTAATTAAAACAAAAATATCTTTTTGCGTAAAATTATATAAATATATTTTAGTGTTAAACATATTATTTTAGATAATAATAACTACTATGAAATAACATAGTCATTTTAAATTTATAATTTATTACATTGTCGGAATTTATAATATATTTTTCCTCACTGCACTTCCCTGACCAACTCTGTTTAAATTTACCTACTTATTATCTCGACTAAAATTCTAATCTAGTTTTCTTCCATTCAAATTATTCCATGAAATAGCTATAAATTCTGAAAAACACATCTCGGACTTTCTTAAACGGACTTTTTGTTCAATTTTCATGTGGCTTTTGAGCTTTGACACGTGGATTCTCCAAATCAGGGAGATTGACTACCGCGCGCGTCTACGTCATTAGACCAATAGAGCGAGATAATGAAGAAACTCGACCTCTCTTCCCTTGATAGACTTCAATAGCATTCCTCGCATATCCGGAGCCCTGATGGATAGACAGAATCTCGAGCCAAGTATCGTGGCGTACACATAACGTGGGTACTCCGATTCCCTATTATGTCGGATCCTGATACACACTATATATGTGTGTGTATATATATATATATATATATATATATATATATATATATATATATATTGTTACACGCATGCACACATGATTTGGCATGTGCCCGGGCTTACTCGGACGCTTACGTACATAATCATGGGACATCGCGTAGGTGACATACATTCGTAAGACAATCTGACGTTTGAATAAAAATTAATTTAACAATCACGTCAAATCTCGCATTCTCTCGAAAGGTTTCGTGGAAAGCCGATTCTCGCAATTATATTCCGTATACTTTCGATATTTACATACTGGCATCTCGAGTGAAAGAACGACACAACAGGAATTCTGGATTCCATCTATTACCGGTAGGCAGCAAAAGTGGCACATTTGCCCTCCCCCCTTTCCCCTCTCTCTCTTTCTCTCTTTCGACGGATGCTGACATCGAGGAGAAGCCTAAAGAATGAGAGTCTAGGCGCAAATTGTTATTCCTCCGGAGAGTAGAAGGAAAAGAAAAGGAAGAAAGACGGAGAGCGAGGGGAGAAGGACGGCCAGAGAGAAAGAGAGAGAGAGAGAGAGAGAGAGAGAGAGAGAAAGAACGGGATGAAGAAAGAAGGAGAGACACCTCCGGCCACGAGGGCGAACGACAAATAAAGTTCGACCGCAAACTGCACGAAATTGTCGGCGAGCCCAGATGGTCAGCTCCAGTGCTCTGACCGATGCCTACAAGATTATTCCCTGCTACCGACTACCACCGATCGGCCCGCGCCGGGAGAGATACGCTACAACCGAAGGGGCCCGTGTAAAAGGGGCTCGCGCGAATCCCACGACTTCTCACGTACCCGATAATGCCCCAAATATTACGCAGAAGTGGCTTCGTTTTTCTTTTTTTTTTTTTTTTTTTTTTCTGAAACGTCAAACGCGAAAATCCTTCCTGTCAAATTATCTTTCGAAAAAATCTCACAAATGTCGACACGTGAAATGTTTTACATTTAATTACGATAAAGAGGAATGCAGTGAGATATAAAATACTTTCATCAATTGCCTTTCTGGCTTCTGTAAAGTACAGAGAGAGAGAGAGAGAGAGAGAGAGAGAGAGAAGGCGAGATGCAGAGAGCAATAATTCCAATCTCTCTCTGCGGCACGAGTAGCGGGCTTATCTAATCAAAATGTGGCGGCCCCCGAGAGAACGGAAACAGCGCGGCTTTTTCCTCCTCTCTAATAGCGGGGGCCCCTCCCCCCGCTCCCGTCTTACGTCCTCCTTGACGCCAGCTCGGCGTTTCGTACATTTTGTTTCTCATCTGCTCCTTTTTTTTTTTTTTTTTTTCTTTTCCTTTCCTCTTCCATTCCTCGAAGTTAACGTAATTTCGCAGTACCCATTCTGCTCTCCCCTCCCTTTTGCACATCCGCTTGCGATTTCAGATCGTCGCGGCGATAACCGCGAGTAATTTTTTTTTTTTTTTTTTTTTTTACCAGCGAGTATTATATGCCATTCTGACGAGCGTATCCTCGGAAGCCGGAAGCTCCGGCGAGATCTGCGACTTCTCGGACGTCGCTTTATCAGGAGGTGGTTCTTTAATCGGACTTTTCGGTCGCCGATAGAGCCTTCCTCTGACCGGTGTCGGGATCAAGAGTCGGGAATCCAATCCAGCGAAGTAGCCTGGTTCAATTTTAACATTTTGATTGACACACGGCCACCGACCGTCGAAATTGCTTCGTATGGTTCCTTTCGTCGCTATCGGTTTTCTCGAAAACTGCATTTAAGAGAGATGCGATGTCGAATTGCGACGGACGAGAGAGAGAGAGAGAGAGAGAGCTCGATTTTGCCGAGAGAGACGAACGGAAAAACACACACTCGCGGTTGACATCTACGGCTCGGAAGAAAATTCGGAGAGAAATCGTGTCACGCCGTCGTTTATCATTAAGCGAAAAAATACGGGGGGGGGGGGCGGGAGGGAAAAAAAATTAATCTATCGCTGGCGAGAAACAACGGGACGACACGCTTCGTATTTTGCTCGTATTAAAATGGAAAATGATTTCGCGAATATATCTATGACATGACTATACTACTAATAGATGACATTCCAAATACGGAGCAATTACGGAACGAAGCAAATTCAATTTCGACCTTTGACTGACAGCACCCATCCATCGATATCGTTCCGCTCGCTTGCATTTCGATGATTTTGGGGCCACGGTGACGGGCGAGCCGGCCACTTTGTTTCACGAGAGCGCGCGTCTCTCTTTCTCCGTTTATCCGTTACCGCGCGCTCGATTCATTCTGCGTTACGCGAATCTCTGCTGGCATTTCCGTTATTGGCAACCCGGCAAATTACTCAGGCACACTGCTTTGTCGTGACCGATCCGTCTAACGGAAAAGGTCAAAGTTGTCACCTTGCGTTTCGGCTTTCTTCCTCGAAATGATTTAACGAGCGTTATATTATGAGAAAAATCCCGAAATTTTATTACATTTTTATTTTTCCAGGGTCTCTACTCTCAAATCCTATGTTTTTAGGCAAAATTCCGGGTAAAGAGAATATTTTCAAGATTTTTTCGTGCAACTCTAAAAGTTTCTTTTATTTTTCTCGTATCTTATATGAATTTTCATTTTTATTATTAAAAATTGCAATAAAGAACATATTATACAGTATATTTCTAATATTTGGTAAAGATACTCTGAATATATAAATAGAAAGATGGATATATGTATATCATATATTTTAAATACATATTTTACACAATTTAGCTACAAGAACAAAGATATCAAAGAGAGATTTTTCAAATTTCGTAAATTCCAATAAAATTCCACAAGAATTCCCTCATTTTTCCAGATATAAAAAAATCCCCGAAAATTTCATGTTTCTTCAGGAAATACACACCTTGTATAAAAAAAATATTTTGAAGATTTTTTAGTACAACTTTCTAAAATAAGTTTTTTTATTCTTCTCTCATATAAATTTTCATCTTTTTATCATTAAACATTACAAAGAACATGTACCGGATATCTTTAATATTTTGTTAAGGCACTCTGAATATATAAACAGGAAGATAGATATATACATATAATATATTTTAAAGACATAATTTATTTAGCTTATTGGTGGTTGCCAATAAACTGTTTACGATAAAAGAGCAAAGATATCAAAGAAAGATTTTGTTTTTAAATCCTTTGAGAAATAAAATTTCACAAAAATTCCTTCATTTTTCCAGATATAAAAAAATCCCCGAAAATTTCACATTCCTTCAGGAAGTAGACACCTTGTATAAAGAGAAAATTTTAAAGTTGTTTTTAGTACAATTTTATAAAATAAATTTTTTGTTGTTGTTGACTTATCTCATTTGAATTTTCATTTTTATTATTAAAAATTGCAATAAAGAACATATTATACTGTATATTTCTAATATTTGGTAAAGATACTCTGAATATATAAATAGAAAGATGGATATATATCATATATTTTAAATACATAATTCACACAATTTAGCTACAAGAGCAAAGATATCAAAGAGAGATTTTTTTTTAATTTCGTAAATTCCAATAAAATTCTACAAGAATTCCTTGACAGATACAAAAAAAATCCCCGAAAATTTGATATTCCTTCAGGAAATAGATATCTTGTATAAAGAGAATATTTTGAAGATTTTTTTAGTACCTGCAACTTTCTAAAATAAGTTTTTTTATTCTTCTCTTCTCTCATATAAATTTTCATCTTTTTATCATTAAACATTACAAAGAACATGTACCGGATATTTTTAATATTTTGTTAAGACACTCTGAATATATAAACAGGAAGATAGATATATACATGTAATATATTTTAGAGACATAATTTATTTAGCTTATTGGTGGTTGCCAATAAACTGTTTACGATAAAAGAGCAAAGATATCAAAGAAAGATTTTGTTTTTAAATCCTTTGAGAAATAAAATTCCCTCATTTTTCCAGATATAAAAAAATCCCCGAAAATTTCACATTCCTCCAGAAAGTAGACACCTTGTATAAAGAGAATATTTTAAAGTTGTTTTTAGTACAATTTTATAAAATAAATGTTTTGTTGTTGTTCCCTTCCCTCATATGAATTTTCATATTTTTATCATTAAAAATTACACTAAAACACATGTAGATATATTTTCAATATTTCGTTAAGACACTCTGAATATATATAAACAGAAAAATAGACGTATATAATATATTTTAAACACATAATTCACTTAGCTTAGGTGGATTGTCAAACTGCTTGCAATAAAAGAGCAAAGATATCAAAGAGAGATTTTTCCCTAATTTTTCCACGTCAAAAGAAATCCCTGAAAATTCCATATTTCTCCAGGGAGTGGACACCTTGTATAAAATTCATATACTGGATTGGTTGCCCTCCTTCGAGAAAACGGAAAGGCTCGCTATCCTAAACCCTTTTCGCGCGCGGGTCGACGATATAGCAAATTACGGAAATTGCCCGATTACGGGCCATGGCATGTACACACACACACACATATATATATATATGTATACATACGGTGGAGCGCGGAGGGATGATTTCCGATAACAAAAAGCTCGCGATTATGCACGCAATAATGAGAGCCGGCAGGTGTCTACGGGGCGTCGCGCATTGTTGGCAGGACAATGAAAGCGCTGCCGGTTGTTTTGCTCGAACGAAAGCCGTGCCGGTTGTGCTGCATAGATTGTCTCCCCGGATGCCGTGTCGGCCAATGATGAGACACGCCATCGGCGAGAGCCCGAAAACCCGTGTATGCAATATGTCGTCCATGCGTGTTTCTATTCCGCGATCCGTGCCGTGCCACGTGACACGCGTGCGTTCGCGTGTCTTCGTGTCGTCTCTTTCGATTCGGGAAAGGGCCAGTAGGTCGGCGACCGGATGACGTCCGGTTGCCTATTCTAACCGACGCGACGTCTTAAATGACAGGCCTCGGTCTCTTGTCGATTACGGATTATAAGTCTAGGTAATCTATCTTGTACGATATTCATTTTTCTGAGTTGCTGTGTATTCCGTCAATTCATATAAATATCGTTCATTAACATTCATTTTATCAGAGAGATTATAATTATTACATGATATTTTCTTAAAAATAAGCGAATGAATTTGGAGCCTTTCAATTGTCAAACATTAATTTTTCGAAAACTGCATATATAAGAGAGATTATTTTCGCAAAATTATCAATTTGCGATATGAGCTAATCGATAAAATTGCTCGAATCGAAATCGAGCATCTTTATCGGAGGAGAATATTAAAAAAAAAAAAAAAAAAAAAAAGCCGCAAAGATATAGCGGCCGATGTGAAAATGCGACTTGAAACTTTAACCCCGCCGTTAAGTGCACTTTATGCCAGCTGGAAAATTGACGAGATTCACGCGTTTTTGCACCTGGTCCCGCGCGCGCGCCCCCCCCCCCTCCCCCTTCCCGCCCCACGGCCTGGACACGCGGGGCCACGCGAATCGTCAAGCAGGAAAAAACATCAGTAAAATCAATCACGCTTGGCTATCGTGAAAAAAAATAGCGGGACCGGCGGGTGTATACACTGCTCCCCATCAATACTTTATACAACAAATGCGAAACGCCCGCAAAAAACTGCCGTTTTCGCGGTTAACTCCGCAACGGCTATTAATCTGATATTGAAATAACGACTATTTTTTTTTTTTTTTTTTTTTTTTTGTTTTTTCGCTCGCCGCGAATGCATCCGAAAATAGGTGTCGGGCCGAATAGTCGGGCGCTATCTCCTTTCGGTCCGACGCGAGGGGCGGGGGGCGGGCGGAAGGGGGTGAGGGGGCACGCAGTCACCGAGTTACAATAGCGGAGGGGGGGGGGAAGGGACGGAGCCACCGTTCGATCGACTTTAGCTGCGTTTCGCGTGATCCTATCAATTTTGGCCGACCGATAATGAGTTCGCCAACAGAATGTTTTAGCAATTTTTTTCCGGGGGTTTTCGCGGCGAATTATATGGTAAGTGAGTTACCGTATTCGGAACGCGCGCCTCGTAAAAGCATTGTCTCCCCCGCACCGCACGCGCGCGCGTGTGCGTGTGTACGTGCGTGTGAGCGCGCGAATAGCCCGACCCGAAACACGCATCCGAGCCGCGCGATACGCACATTGACCACTGCATCATCGCGCACCATCTGCTCGGTAATGACTGCCCATTACCGCTTACACGGGGACTTTCGTTGAATTATCGGTACATTTTCGGAGGGAATTCCCCGGAACGGGGGGGAGCGAGGGGAGAGCGAGGGGGGGGGGGCGCGGGAAATCGGGCGTTTCGGGGGATAGATCTCGCATAGATCGAAAGTGTCGCATGATTCACTTACTCGTTTTCGATCGCGGCTCCCGCGGTCCATCGACGGTTACTTTAATCGCCCTCGTGTAGGTCGCCACTTGGGGCGGCGTTGTCGACACGGTAATGGTGATGCTGAAACTCTTTCCTGCGACAGAGAACAATGAATTATAAACACATGCGAACCGCGCGAATTAAATGTGCGCAAATATGTAAATCTTTTATGCAAGATATATTCATTTTTTTTTCTTTTTTTTTTCCGATAAAATGTAGAGACGCATTTTTACATTTTTGAAATAATTCCTTTTTTTTTCGCGCAAAATGACGCGATCCATTAAAAAATATTCTTTCTATCCTTGACTTGCTTGTCACCAGAGAAACCACCCATTAAATTACAAAGATTTAATGTATATATATATATATATATATATATATATATTTATATTCTTTGATTAAGTACAACTTAAGAGGGGTGTTCGATTTATAATTTGCGACTTAAGCAATTACGGCCGTGTCTATTAGATCCTAACGGAGCCTCGGTATTCTTAAGCACGTTAAAAGATAATAGAAGAGGAGTGGATGCTCGGGGGTGGAGCGGTCGTGTACATATATCATCGGCGAAGGTCTGCAAGTTGAAGGTCCGGTATATTAATTCCCTCTCCATAAACGTCCGTCGGAGAGATTGACTACGCGCTCTTAAACGGCCCATCGCGCGCTAATATGCATTCGGTAATTCGCCGCTCTTTCGCGGCTCTCTTCCGCTTGAGAGAAGCGTAGGCCAAGAGTTGTCTCTTTCGACCAATTGTCCCCCTCTCGGGCCGAGAGAGAGGGGGCTCTTCTATCGCGCGGCCAAGAATTTACCACCGAACCTTTAGTCTCTCTCTCTCTCTCTCTCCCCCCTCTTTCTCCCGTTATTTACGTTCTTCGTGATTGGAAACAGAGAGAAGTCCGGTTTCAACTCCGGAGACCGTAGAGACCAGAGACCGGCCGTCAGACCGTATAGGCGATAACTTGACTGGGAAACGATTCGTACGACGTGCCATCATCCCCCACCAGAGCGGGGGGGAGGGGGATTTCGCGGGGACCGAAACTCTCACTCGGGTGTCAGCTTGTCCGACATGACGAAGCGAAACGAAACACTCGGAGCAAGACCTGCCTGTTTACGCCCCCAAAAGAGACGATACACCTAACACGCGCCGCGGTGGACATGCAATCGTTTGTGTTGGCGTAAATGTCAACGATTTGTAATTGTCTCCCCTTGGTGCATTCAGTTCCACCTCGCTCGCTGTGTCTGTCAACATGATAACCGGCATCAAACACCGCCGACCCCGATCCTCCCCCCTCCCGCCACCCGCCCGCGCCGGCCACCCCCTCGGGGAGACTGCAACTGACTGCAGAGCTACATGGCGTTATATCCCAGTTATATCGCGGCCGCTCTCCGCTCTTCACCCCGTGATAGAGCCGTCGTCGCCGTTGCCGCTACCCCCGTCGCACCCCATTTCCCAGGATATTCCTTTCGCGGCCGTCATTGCCATCGTCATCATCAACATCATCATCATCATCACGTTCATCTGTCGCGCGCATCGGTCGCGTCGTTTCGGCGTTTTGCGAGGAAAAAGAAGATTCCAAAGGTCGCGACTCCTCTCCAAATTCGTGGTCAGATGTCGCGCGCGCGCGAATATGACAGGTATAGTATAATAAGCTGTAAGTTTGAATGAAGAAAAAAAACAATTTAACTTTCCGAAAGAAATAATTGGCGAGATTGAACCTTAATCGAAGGGATAAAGACGTATGAAGGTATTTTTTTTTCAAATATTTATATAAGACGATGATGTGTCCGCGAGCGGAAAAACCTAGAGGGGTGGGCTTCGCCAAAGTAGGAAAGGGATCGGGAGAAGGTGGCGGCCCCGATCGGCGGAAGGGTCGCGCGCTATTCTTCCCTCCCCCCCCTCCCTTCGCCCCCCTTCCCGCCGTACCACCCCCTGATGGCAGAGTCCATCGCATTTGGGGCTAATAATGCCGCACAGCCGACTCCCCCCTCTCCGGCACCCGGACCTGCGGTTAATACTCGATGATGGGAACGGTCATCTGCAGAGACAGGACCCGGCTTGTGCATTCGCGAACGATGGACGGTCGGTCGGTCGGACGGACGGGCGGACGGACGGGCGGACGAACAGACGGACGAACGGACGGACGGACGGACGGACGGACAGACAAAACCGGGCCACGCGTATGTGGCACCTATATAACGTGCAGCATCACAACTCGACTACTCACGATTCTCCCGTGTCTCTCTCTCTCTCTCTCTCTCTCTTTCTCTCTCTCGCTCTCTCTCTCTCTCTCTCTCTCTCTCTCTCTCTCTCTCTCTCTCTCTCTCTCTCTCTCTCTCCCCATGATACGTGTGTGTGTGTGTCGATGCGTTGGCAACACCGACGATGAGATGAGCGCGCCAGCCCAAACCGCCCACACACAACCGCCTGAAACCACTCGAAACCGTCCGTTAATACTCGTGGCGATGAGGAGCGAAGGGGGGGGGGGGCCGCGTAGGGCTAAGCGAGCAGCGGCAACGTACACGGGGTGGAAAGGCTAAGGAGGGGCGGGGGAGGGGGAGGGTACAGAGGCGAGCGGACGCGCGATGGTGGTAGGGACGGAGCGGAGGTCCCCGAGTCTCCCAACAGGATGTCTCTGCGATTGTCAAATAATTACTATCGGTGGTAATTTCAGCCGTGTCGATATAGACTGCGGTATATTACTAATTATTAGGCACGGGCCGACCCCGGCGATGATGATGGAAACGGTCGTTGCCGTCGTCGTCGGCGTCGTTTCACCCTCCCGACCCTCTTTCATTCGGCGCTACTATATTGCGTTTCTTTTCCATTCAGGCGATAATTGCTGATGTTGGAAAAGGAATCTTGAGATCTGGGATTCTTTTCAGAAACAATGGTCAATGTGCCGAGCGATGAAATAATAATAGTAGGTTTGTATAAAAAGAAAAACGCTCGCGTTTACCGGTTTTGCGGTTATTTCCTTCTTAGCGTAAAGTGACTTTAATAGCCGGCTGATTAGAGGTAATAAACCGCGAGGTGTTGTGTGATCGGAGTCGTAATCTTTGCGCGAACAACGCAAGACAACACGTGTAAAAAGCAATTTCAATCAAAATATGCGCACGTCGCAGGCGGAGAAAATTGTGAAGGTGAGAAAAATCACGGGAGGGAAATATGAAAGCTTTTCGCGAAAGTCGGCGAAAAATAATCTCTCGCCGCGTCGATATACATCACGAGCCCGCGCTGATCGCTCTTTTTATTAATCGAGGAGGTAGCGGCCTCGGAATTTTTCGTGGCCTCGCCCGTTTTAAAATCCTCTGCTGCAATTTCTTGAATCAGTTTCGCAATCGGCCGATGCGATGCAATTCAATCAAATTAATAAGTCGCGGAAACAAAACCTCGATGATATAGCGGAGGAGGGCCGGCCGGTTCCACCCGATGGTGGTGGCCGGCATCAACACACCGAGGGCGGTTTGGTCAATCGCCGAAATTGAGTATTATGGATTATCGGGGAGAGATTGAAACGACAAAAACACGAGAAAAAAAAGAGAGAAAAAGGAAAAAAATATGCAACAACGCGGGAGCGAGAGGCCGAAAAATGGACAAAGGGACCGAAGGATTTTGGGTGCGAGGGAAGTGTCTCTTTCGCTAATTGACTTCGGGGACCTGATGCACCTGTGCGTCAGGAGAATGAAAATCGTTGACCCTGCACTTCATGATGAAATCAAATGAAACATAGATGACGGCGCTACGGGACGAACATCCCGCCGTGCACGAGCAGTCCGGACCCGTTAATTCATAAACGCGCCCTCCGGATCATGGGGGTGCAAAATGCATTTGTAGGCTTTGACAAAGCCGCCTACTGATCCGTGAATAATTATTATTGGCCGGGAGATCGATGTTTCGAGGACGCAAACAGATCGAAGGAATTGCAAATAGATCAAGATTTCATATTAAGAAGAATAAAGATTCGAGCCTCCTTTTTTGTTACCCTTCCTTATCAACATAATATGTATATTTAATTTCTATTATGTTAATTAATTATCAGAATATTTCGCGTTAGCATTATTCGTCATTGCGGTTTAATCTCTCTCAATGTGTTGTTTCGCGAGAGATATTTTTGTCAATAGATACACGCGCGAAAGAGCCGCAGGGGTTGACGGAAAATTAGGGTCGAAAATTAAACAAGTCAAGAGCATTGATCGAAAGCGTTGGTTGATTTTGGCAAGTCATCCTCTCCGTTCATATCCGTCCATATCCGTCGGATGATTTCTGATTAACGGCCAGTTGTTTCGAATGCTCGGTTGGGGCTTGTGGCAGACATCGAGTAATGACTCTGGGGAGAGAGGGGGTGGCAGGAGAGAGCGGCAACTCTCGCGAACGGGGATGGATGAGGGTGGCACGATGATGATGATGATGATGATGATGATTACAATAACCGTGATTTTAGAGGGCTGGAAATCGCGGCACGCGCTTTCGTTCGTCCTGATACACAACAGCTGCTACAAAGATTCTCTCTCTGAACTTTGATAGGATCAAAAGATACGCAATTGCGTTGTCGGAGAATATAATTAAAACTTTAACTGCCCTTCTCTTTCATAAATATACCCTCTTTCTTCTTTTCTTCGCGTAAAGCATCTTTTCCTTTCGAAAATTCAAGGAGTAAGAAATAAAGGGAAAAAAGGAAAGCTCACCTCTACCGCTTCTACCGACGAACCTAAGGTCGTTGAACTTGGCGACTTGGTTCTTCATCAGTGCGGTGGAGTTTCGTAGTTCCGCACAACAGTTCTCGTCGTTACCCGCACGGACTGTCACCAGAGTCCCGTCGCCAACTTCGCCAAGAGCAACTACTTTGAACGCCACTGGCAGCGTCTTGTTGGACCGCCAATGCGTTGGCAATTGACTGCACAAAAAGTACGGCGAGCCTGAAACAAAGTTGTACAAGTTTCAAATAATCGTTCAAATTCAAGTGCTAACAATTTTAATAAAAGAGTGATCCGACATCTGCTCGATTTAATTATGAAAAGATTATTAATATATATGTATATGTATATATATATATATTTTTTTTTTTTTTAATAAATCTTCCTTTTCCTTTTCTGATGAAAATATACCAACCTGTCCTGACCAGTTCTCCAGGATGCTCGGCCTGCGCTTCGCCGACGAGCCTTTCGGTCCACCATAGTTCGCCGACGGCGGCACTCTCGCTCATCTCGCCGCCTCCACCTCCGACGTCGGCGTCGTCTACCTGGTGGTACCTGCTGTTTACACCTTGCAGCGGCGCCAGGGAGGGACCGCACGGGCCGGCGCCTTCGTGGGATCCAACGGTGCCGTAATTCTCCCCGCAGCCCACGGAACCCACCGGTAGATGCATCCCATCGGCCAGTAGCCGCCCTACGTCGCCTAAGCTCGTACTTCCCGGCCGGGACGTCGTGATTTCACTTACCGATTATTCGCCCACAAAGGCGACTTTGCGACTTCCTGTCTCGCTACCAACAGTATCCTCGGCGCGTTACACGCCGTACGTAACTAATCAGTCGTTCCTCTTTTTCGACTATTGTATCGATTCTCATCGTCGATCCCGAGATTGTCATAGTTACGGACGGGAGTCTCGATACCGGCGGAATCACCGGTTCCGCTTTTGTCTCATGATCCGACGCGCCAGCTGTTTTCTCAGCAATGTACCGTTGCACTTTCTTACGCGACGCGTGACCGTAGAGAGTCCGGCGATTTAAAGTACATCTGTCATTGTCTATCAGTAGTTTATTCAACGACGATCGGTGGTTGACAGTCCTTACCTCTCTTGCCCGAGACACTGAAAATCGTCACTGTCTATATCATATTATGAGCGATTCCGACAGGTTGTCGCCAACGGAACGACAGTCCGAAGAACCCGGTCTCGATTCCACGAATCCGTGCAACGTGTCACGCGGCGTTACACTCGGCCAAACGGCGCACTTTTCCTACATAACACCCACTGACGTTTCCTTCGACGAAAGGCCGCGTCATGACAATCAACGCGCGGTCGACGATCAACGGTGGAGGCGGGCGAGGAGATCGACTCCCGCATCAAACGTCAGTCGCGGTCGGCGGTGCGCGACGTAATGCCGCGCGCGGACCGCGTGTTCCGCGCGTAAGCGGTCCCGGGACCCGGCCTAAGCCCCGATGATTCTGGACCCCCGCCTCCGCTCACGCCGCCGAACTGACGCCCCTCGACGGCAGAAACGGGCTACGCGCGCTCTCTCTCTCCGCCGCTCTCTCCCCCACCACGCGCTCACCACGCCGCCGCCTCCTCCCCCCCGTTCCACTTTTCGAGCCCGCGTGAACCGAAGGTGGTGTGATGGTGCATCTGGCCGTCGTCGTCGACGTCGTCGACGACGGCATTCTTTCCCCGGGTCTGGTCGACCCCGTTACACTGCGGGAAAGACGTGATATGCATAAGAATAAAATTCATTCGTGGGATTTCCCATGCGTCAGTATGTGAACATTCAGATTTTCCTATATATAATGACTGGCGTATTAATTTATTCGAGAGCGGCTAGTTTTGAAACACCGGTCTCAAGGTGCATCGGTTGAAAATTAGTTGGTTGAAAAAAAAACGGCGCCATTCAGACCACCTCTCGCAACGATAAGAAAATACCGACGAAATTCTTGGCGTTTTATCACGTGATTTTCCACAACAACCCAGCCTCCTGATAGCCGCGATATGATGGTCCAGCCTTCGGGCGATTCTTCCCCTCCTTTCTTTGTCGAGTGGAAATGCGCGATGTGGGGGGGTAGAAAACGCGTCATGCGATTGCGATATAGTCTAATAATAAATCTCCCGTTACACACGTATCCACAATGTAATTTAGCAACATTTGCAAATGTAATTATCTTTTCTATACTCGTACGGTATCTATTAAAAAATACTATTTAATGATAATAATAGTATTTTTATTGGCAGTGCACTTTATAGTATTAATAGTATTGTGAAAATAATTTAATAGTATTTATATTACAATACTATATATATTAATACTATAATATATTAAATAGTGTACACATTTTTTAATAATATTAATAATAACATTAAATTTGTAATAATATTATATAAATTATATAGTTTAACAATATTTATTAGATTACTACTTTTATCAGTATTTAATATAATATAATATTTATATTACTATTTAATAATATTTATGTTATTAAATATAGGATTTTTTAATTAACATTGTATTAAACAATAAATATATATATATATATATAGAGAAATATATATATATATATATATATATATAGAGAGAGAGAGAGAGAGAGAGAGAGAGAGAATATTAAAATCCTATTTTTGAACTAAGAGTGTTGGGAACTAATTAAGAAGACTCGCATTAAGACTATAAGAGTATAGTTAATGAATGAAGAAAAATTTTGCGGCGAATATATGTTCGGTAATATATAAATGCTTTGGCATGTGTCAACTGGCATGTTTCCTTTGGTTTCCGCAAAATCTCAGCGGCACAGCATCCCATGCTCACAAGCAACGGCAAGGCGTAACAAGTGTCCGTGTGACGTCACCCGGCTTTCTGGAGGCGGAGCTTCTCGTTGGGGAAGCAGATGGAGGGGTCCGACTCTCCCGCATCATGCATCGCTCGCCCCACCCATGCGATTTTGTTCCTTCGCACCTCTACTCGCGCTTTCCATCTCTTCTTCCTTCCCTTCTCGACCCCTTTTCCTTTCCCCGTGGAAGCTTGGATCTCGATGCTTCTTGTCGGAGCACACACGCTGGGCCAAGTGAATGGTACGCTTTAACAAAAAAAAAAGAAAAAAAGATTGGTCATGGTTGTATAAATTAAACATTATAATGATCTTTGAAGGATCCTCCTAATGGGATCTCTTGTTCTTTCTCTCCTATCGAAATTTGGCTTCTGTGGATTACATTATAGTACAGCTGTCTAAACAAAATGGCGAAAATTGTATAAAATATTCATACAAGCTTTGTTTTCCTTCATATTCTCTTCATAGTCTGTTTTTGTATTTAAGATTGTCAGATTTTACAGAAAATCTGAAATAAGTTTGAAAATATTATACAGCCATTTCATTGGCTAAATGGAATCTTAAGACACCTCAAACCATACTTAAGATGATTCTAAATATAAGAACGGACTATAAATAGCGATCGCAGATTGTTGATAAATTTATCTATCATGTGTGTTACAGTTGATAGACGGACAAGAGAAAAAAATCTAGAAAACGTTGTAATTTTTACACAACCATCTGCTTAGGACAGTCTCGTACTCCAAGCTCTGCCAAAAATTCTGGATCGCGGTCACATGATGCTACTGTTTATTGCACTGTGGTTTACTGAAGCGTAATCGAGAAGGTAAATGCGGTTTGCCGCGTTCGCAAGAGATATAGGTGATTAACTTCTTGGGAGTGCTCCTTGCATGGGGGTGAATTTACTGATCGTTCGTTCCTATCCGCATCGCGAAAACATTCGGAATCGCCGCAAAAATCGGCACTACGATCAATCGCGAAACCGCAACCGCTATGACCGCATTATTTGTATGTTACACAAGTACCAACAAGTATACGGGACCAGGAATTAAGACATTAAGAGTCTCTTAAACTTTTTTCTCATCAGGCATAATTCCACGATAAGGCGTCGATTTTAATCATATATATGTATATGTGTATTTACAAATACTTTTGACATTTTCGGCATAGAATATATTATGAAAAACCGCCTCTGTACTATTTAATATAATCTTGAATTATTTTTTCCCCCATAATTGATCCTTTACGTCAGTTTCGCCGACATTTGGTCCAACAAAAATATCACAGAAACATATCAAGAAAGACATTAATCAACTGCGCCTAGATTACGTCTGACCATTGCATTAGGCACTACGAGATAATTATAACGCAGCGGACGACCAAACTGAATAGACGGATATTTTGACACTTTTTTTTATCAACGCGACGGTATCGCTCTGAGCCACTTCCAGCGCCACCGGAAAAGCTCATAAGACCGCCGTATCTTTCTTAAAAAAAAAAAAAGTATCAATTTACACAAAGTATATTAGATAGATATTTTTATATATATCGTTTAATAATCATACGAAATTCTCTCTTTTTGCTAAATAAAAGAAATTGTTCTCGTGGAAAGATTCAAATTTCGATTGTCAAAATGAAAGAATTTCATCGATAATTAAATCTTTCGTCACACAATTTTTGTTACTTTATAAAAAAAACTATTCGTTTAAATTTTTAATGTAATATTGATAGCTATAAATTATCATAATACTAATAATCGTACAATCATACAATTTTGTACCACGTTTTTCGCTGTAAGACTTTTTTAATGATAAAAGAGAAGTTTTCGTTTTCTCTGGACAAAGGCAGAGCGTCGCTAGACGTAAGTTAATTTGCTTTCTACGCGAAAGCCGAGCTAATGAACTATAAATAAGGGAGGAATACTTGTGCCAAGTGGACAGCCGCACTTACTGACCCTTCGTAATTAAAATCCCGTCCTAAATCAGGACTAGGGATGCGATTAGACGAGGATCGCTCCTGTTCCGTCAGCTTACGAGCAAATCCACCACGGCCCTTACGTACTTGAGCTCTCATCTCCCTTGGTTCTTACGTGCATATGTATATTAACAACGGTCAACTTTATTACAAACATAAAGGCTTTGAAAATCTGTTTAAACAGAAGTACAGAAAGAATTGGAAATAGAAGTTTGTGAGTGCAGTTGTACAAGTCATATTAAAATAATTTTAAATATCATAATGCCATCAAGACATTACGTTAATAAAAATATAATATCGTAAAGACTTAAGAATAATATATATATAATAATAATAATAATACAATAATATATAAAATAATAAATATACATATATGTATGCTATTAGCGAGAGTATTATTATTGAGGACAAAAAGAAAATAAGAATGTGGTCTATTCGTGATTGTATTGGAGTAATTTCCCCCCATTTCCGTTTCCGTCGATATATTTCGTCTTTCGTTAATTTAGCTACGAAGCGTGCAGTTAATAATTCTTTTGTGGAGAACACGCGATAAAACAAGGACGGGACAAAAAGTAAAAAAAAAAAATATCTAAAATGATGCGGGAAATTGAAAAAACAACTTGAACTTAATACATTCAATATCGATCGTTAGAAAAAATACATATTATTTCTTTGTAATAATTTTCATATCAAAATACAACGTTGTCGCGTGACATATATAATATTGTACAAGCTTTTAAAAATACAATAATTAATTCTTCAATTATAAGGGGAAATTAATCGGAAGGGAAAATCGCGTTTGACAAGATCAATAACATAAAGAAATGCGATTTCATAGTAAAACATTAAATGCTTAATTAAAATTGTCCGCGGAAATGCTTCTCTTTCATTTAATTCTACCGCCTCGTTTGAAGGATAACTGGCAGAGGCGGTAAAAATGGAAAGAGAGACACATGATGATATTAGATACGACAAATAGAGGTCCCGAATGCACCGCGATTAAACGAGTTGAAATACAGAACTCTCTAGCCACCATTACCTTCCATCCTCACGTCCCTTTCGGCAGCTATACTTTCCCCGACCACCAACGTAGATACGTCCACCCTTGTATGTTCCGTTAATAAGCTTAATAAAGCCCCGCTGCGACTGTCTCCCTGTATTGTCCAGTACACTCCAGATTCCAACGATACAGGGATGGCACTTGAGTTTCACGTAATTTTGGCAAGCGGCATTTGAGACTATCTATTATGTCATTAATTACTTTAATTATTGTTTTGAATATTTTTCAAAAACTTGTGCAGGAATTATCAAAAACATATAACTTATTATTTGTACAAGATTAATAAATGAATGATAAATGTTATCAAATGTATTTAATACTTTGATACACTTTATTATTATATAATTTAAAGCTTCTCGAAAGATGCGAATAAAGTAAATCAGATATTTTATAATACAAATACAATTTTAGATATTATTTTTTATTTATTACTTTTAATTATATATATACATAAAAATAATTTTCCTTTGCTAATATTTTTTTTTTTTTGCAAAAATTTCACATGTTTTACTCAAAACAAAATTTGTCTTTTGCAAACTGTTTGCATGGTAATTTTTTGGCATAATTTTATAGAAAAGAAAGATCTTATAATTTCGTAATATAAATATTAAAAAAAAATATATATATAATGATGTACTTTGAAAAATGATAACAATCCACGGTGTGTCTGTTTAGTTGTCGAAATTTACAGCTTCTACCTCCCTGTGCTTACAACAGTGAGGAATGTAAGCTTGACAAGGTCCGGCTTTGAGATGGACATCAAAAGGACGATAATACACAGACGTGAGATTTGCTCTCTCTCGCGCTCAGAATTTCATCCTATTTGGTCGCTCGAGCTTTAAAGTACAAGCCTGGTCGCTTGTTTAGCTTGGGCGCTGCAGCATATAAAACCCAAGTATTAAGTGGAAGCGTTTAAATGAAAACTAGCCTATAAAAATATTGCAATTTATAAATTGGAATTAACAACAGCGAAATCAGATTTAATAAAAGGGCGTGTAATAAATTTAATTATTATTTTGAAAAATCGATCTCGTTACGATATACTATATACTCTTTTGTCTTTATCTGCGTATATTAAGTTCGTGGAAGCCGGAAATGATACGCGAAAGGGATTAAGAATTTCCGGAAAGACCGCGATAAGTCGCGACTCGTATCCCGTCATCAATCACACTTCTATCGATACGATATACTGAGATATTTACTCACAATATGATACCCGATAATTTTTTCGGCACTCTTTTTGATATTTTACACGCTTATCTGTAAGTGATATTTATTATCGGTGACTTAATTTTTCGCTAATTTTATTAATAACTTTTGACACAATATAACTATTGCACGAGGCTCACCAGACGAAACTGTTATACGTTTGCACTACTGATACGATTTAAAATTTTAATTCACACATATGATGAGACTATCGTACCATAATATAATGATGACCACAGCAGTCACCGCATTAATCATAGCGATCAGCTGATCCATTCCATTGATGTTTTTGTTCTTTCGATGCTCTTAAATTGCTTCTTCATTAATATAATATTATTACAATTAATAATAATAATAATAATAATAATAATATATTATTATTATAAATATATATATATTATTATTATTAATATATATATATATTATTATTAATTAAACAGCTGTCAAATTAATGCCATCCGTGAATAGTTCGAGTGTCAAATTTCGATTAACGTGACATTGACACGTATACGTATATGTCTGATTTTGCAATGATTGGTATTAAACGAAAAATGTGGAAGTGAGTAAGAAATAAAGATTAAGGAAAACAGAAATCGAAAAGAGAGAGAAAGTTCGAAGGTCGATACAAAATCATCTTCTAATTCGTGCATTAATAATCGCGTTAATGTTACGTTTAATAAAAAGTTAATAACTCTTGCGTTGCGAAGAGAGTGCAAACTTACCCGTTTACATGTGTGTGTAAACATATTGTGAGTGCCAAAAGAACGGATTAATTTATATCATTGTAATCGCCATTATCGTTAGTAGTGCTGATAGATGGGTCATTTTATCATTTCATACAAATTTCTGCGTGTTTTTTAGCGCGGGAATGATTGAACAGAAATTCAGATGATACCTCAGTGAGCAAATATTTTATTTGAAAAAAATATACTCAATAATATATATATATATACATAACTCTTTTTTATTATAAATGTATAAAATTTATTAATTTCAAAAGAAATAAAATATGTATGCTAAATGATGAGGTTATATACTTCGTTTTAATTTTTTAAATGTATATATATATATTAGCATTATTGAGAAGAAGAGTTCTTTAAGAGAACTTTTTGCAGACTGATTCATTAATTTTTGTTGAAAACGATAATAATAAGTTATTTTTTTGTAAGATATTTTTCAGAAGATCTCTTTAAGAGGAATTTTTTAAGATTTCATTAATTTTTCTTAAAAATGATTAGTAAATTATCTTTTCGCAAGATGTTTCTCAAAATACATAACTTTAATATTTTAGATCTTTTTTATCTTGTCGAAAAGATGATCAAAAAGACATCTTTTCGTCGAATAAAATTAATTATGACTTTTAGCAGACATCTTTTAAAAAATGACTTTTTTTGTAGGTAGAAAGATATTCTTTTAGACATCTTTTAGTCTTGTCAGAAAGATAACTTAAAAGAGACATCTTTTTGTCACCTTTTAATTTTCTGTGCTATCTGGGGATCGTCTTAATAAGTACAGTCTTAATAATGTATATATATAATTTTGAATTAAAAAATTAATTTTTGTTCTATTTATAGAAACGTAAAAAATACGTTTCTTAAACCATGATTTTAAAAATATTTCTGTTGAAACGTTTCTTATTGGTGCTTGACGGTTAAAAAATATTGGATACGTTTACAAAACGTTTATAAAACGAACATGTGCTACTTGGGTATCGTGGAGATGCGTCTACTGCGCAGGCTACTGCGCAGGGTAGTTCATATTATTTCGCGTCGCGAGTTATCCGCGGGATTTTTGTGTGTCTCGTGCACGAATACACGTGTCAAAAGTGATCGGGAGGGATCGAAAGTGGGATCGATGATATACAGAGTGTCCTGTAATTGGTGAAAAATCTGCTAATCGTAGATTCTTGAGATCATTTGGAGACGATTTTTTCCTTAGCGAAAATGTCGAGGCACCAATAATTCCCGAGTTATAAGCAATTGAACAAAAGGCGCTTTTCGCAAACTAAGGGCCTTAGCAGAATGGCTGACTTACAATTTTAAGACATGTTTTATGGTTTAAGTCTTTGTGTTGAAGTAACGCACAATACTGTGCTATACTTTTATGTCTCGAGTTTTAAATTGTATACGAAGCAGAGCCTTAGCTAGAGACAAACAGTAGACAGTAATTTAGGGAGATTCTACTATTTAGTAATTTTTAATTGCAGTTTTTTTTTAAATTACAAGACATTTGCTATAAATTTAATAATAAAATAATAAACATAATTAACTTTTAAACATAAATAAATTTACAGCAATAAACATAAATATAATAGCAATAAAAAGTTGCTATTATATATTAAACATTTAATATCAATAATGCATAACTTACAATGCACAAGATTTTGTTATAATGTTAGGCAAATTAACAGTTTAAACAGCTGCAATCGTCGGTTTTTTAGCTTATTAAATTTCTTTAAATGTGTATTTATATTGAGACATTTCGTACGGCTTTTTTCAAATGCAAGCAATATTAAATTGACCATTCGTTGATGATGCATTGAAAGTCTTTGTGAATGATTTATTCTCGTCAAAACAGAGAAAGTAGATTCACATATAGCTGTGTTGCAACCAAAAGCTTTAGTAGTGGCTAGTAAATTATACGTGTCTTTGAAAGCAATTTTTTTTGATGAAACAGTTCATCAAAGATTATCGTATTCGGATTTTTTCCCTTTGCTTATTTTGGAGGAATCTTTTCACAACTGATATTTTCTCTCAAATTAAATGTTCCTATATTTTATTGTAATAATATAACACACGCTATATTTTTTTATTAATTATACATATATATATATATATATATATATATATATATATATATATATATTCTGCATATATGTACACTATGTATGTTCTGCAATAATTTGTAAATTTTTTAAATATTTTATTCAAAGTCAAACGGACACAAGAACATACAGACACTCCTGAGATAAAATTACACCTTTAGTTCTTAGGGGAGGCGCAAATTTTTACAGGAGAGGCTAAGCCTCATTACAATCATACATTTAAAGAAAATAAAAGGTATGTGTAAAAAATACATGAGAATAATCATTTTACGATTAGTAGTAATAATAGATGATTATTTTCATGTGTTTTTTACACATATACCCTCTTTTCTTACTGTCTTTGTATACAGTTTAAAACTCGAGACATAAGATGACAGTATTGTGACAGTATTACTTCAAGACAAAGACTTAAACCATAAAACATGTCTGAAGATTGTAAGTCAAGCATTCTGCTAAGGACCTAAACTTTTTGGAGTTAAAAAATTACCAAAACTACATTCAGTTAATTTCAGACTTTACTGTAATGGAATTTTAATTTAAAGCCTAATTACATAATGATAAAAATTGGGAACTTGCAAAAACTGATGACGTCGATATTTTCGCTGAGGAAAAATCGACTCCAAATGATCTCAAGAATCTGCCATTGGCAGGTTTTTCGATCGATTACAGGACACCCTGTATATCATTGTCCTTGGTGATAATTTATATCGCTCGTTCTCCTGAAATTCCGATCTAATAAAGCTGTACACGCCGAGTGCGCATGCGTGGCCATTGTTATTACGCCGCGCCGTGACGTTCGAAATCAAAGTGAAATTCGGAAGTGAATATTATCGCGGAATTTTGTAGTGATTTTTTTCTCAAATGGATTACACGGTGAGGCGTATTTTTGAGCGAAAGCTGAAGGGATGGAGGATCTTTTTGCTCAGACTTATTAAATAGATCATTAGTAATCGCAGCGGCCGGTGATGAGTAAAATTTTGACATTTTGTCTTTAATCACATCACATAATTTCAGAACATTATATTTTCTTTTTCATCCTTTGTATATTCTTTTATCAGCTTTCCTCCAGTATTGACACTTTCCCTCATTTTATAAAATTCGTAAAGAATAATAATTTTGTTAATAACATTATTTTTCTTTACCCTTGAATTACATTGTAATCGACATTGGATAAACGAGAATATAATGTATCGACAAATTTTTCTACTTTAGCAACTGATGGCTCGATAAACAGATAACGTAGATAACTGCTATTTTATCGGCTGGTGGCCGATGAGTAGGAAATGTAGATAACTACTAAGTTTGTTCAGAATATGAGGGAATATAATATAAATTATTCATTATGTATTTTGTACAACAAATTTGAAATTTTTTTGAATTTAACAAAAAATTGTTATTCTCTATGAATTTTAAATTGCATCAGGATTGATAATAAATAAGCGGAGAATATGAAATATATCAACAAATTTATTATAATGTATTTAATTGCAAAAAGTAAACAAAGACAGATCAAGCTTTTGTTTCTGCAACTTTTGCATATTATTTCTTATTTTAAGCCTATAAGGCTTTTACAGTAAAAAATATAAATTTAAAGAATAAAATTTAATTAATTACTCTGAAAGAGAGAATGTTTAATCGATAGCATTCATTCACACACGCGCACATATATATACATTTTTAATTTTTTCGGTAGTATTATTTCAAATTTAGGTAATAATAATTAGGTTCTTCGATATTATTTTAAACTTCAGTATTGATATAATTAAATATAACTAACAAGATAAATATATACTATCCTAGAAATTTCAGAAAGAAAACTGTTATTATTTAATTGTTATACATCGAGAAATTCTTTTTATCGGCTCGATAATTTTTTTTTCTTATTTGCAGTAGATAGAAAGGTAGTTGATAAAACAGATTTCTGAAATCACACACAATCTCTATTTTCTTTACCTTCTTTGATTTGTTATTGTGATATCATTTCACCTTGGGCGTCGATCTCCCTTCAAGTTAGATTAATATTCTCACTATTTATAATTTTTACAGGTAAGACTCTCTTAACAAATGTCGGTGAAATTAATCGAATTGCTTCTTTTCATATTTATGACACTTGTACAGCCAGTTAAACATTACAAAACCAATATGGGCACCATCAATATTCTTAGCACGACAGGTATAATTAGTTCTGAATTAGTGTGACTTGTTTATTAAGATCGATGATTATCTTGAGTTACGATTTACTTTCGTTTGCTTTTGTGAAATATTGGATGCTGTCGTACATGATTACATTTGTGTTTAAATGTAAACACTTTTTCTTTTTGCTATGAGTTAGAGTTGAGTTGGTTTTACAAACATTTCTGTTTTCACTTTGCTAGTATCTTCAAAGTCTTTGACGTTAATAGAATTTGAACTTCACTTCGTTTCATTTTGGACTCTAATCTCATATTTGCCGCTATTTTTTCATCACATCGGATACAATTAATCTCTTTTTTTCGCATTCCCAGTATATTTTTATCGGGACTTTGCATGTTTTGCAAAAAATCGGTTGTGATATTTTTTATATCCATTTTTTAAGGTATACATTCTGATTTTGTTTTGGGTATTTACACGTTCGAGCCTCATTCTGCGTGCATAAAAAATCTTTTTTCTTACTCTTTTCCTACTTTTTTGTCGGATTTGCGGACTGAAATTCGTGTTAACCGCCGATAATTGGTCTTAACCCAGTCCATAGGAGAAAAATACGCAGTTCGCGACATCATTGCTCGTTATGTGCCTTTTTGCGGGAATCTTTTCAGGGGAGCGCTTGTCAGCGAGTTTTTTTCGGGAGTTTTTCGATCGAAAAGCACGTGTCCGTTATTAAGAGCCTGATTGCGCCCCCCCTCCCTTGCGTCTCGCTCGAAAGTTTTTTTCGTTATTTTTTTCTCGTCTCTTCGGCCGGTGGTGAGCCGCAGGGAATTTACAATTCTCATAAAAATCCCGCAAAGGAAAAATCCTACTTTGTTCGAGGCTTCGACCGAGAATTTTGCTTATAATTTTTATGAGATTTTTAAGTTAAAAAAAAAAAAAAAAAAGACAAGTGTGTGCGCGCACGCGCGGTGTAAATTAAACGTAGAATTTTTTTCTTCGTACCAAGAAGCCATTGTTCCCACCGCGGCGGCTCTTAAAAGTTTTTTTTCTTCCTTTTCTTCGATATTTCCTTTTTTCTCACACCAAAAAAAAAAATCAAACCTCAGCCATAAAAATTCAGTCTTGACAAACAATACATAAAAAGGGATTTTTTTTTGCAGACGTCAATACGTAAAGAAAGATGTAACAAGATGAGCGGTAGGAACAAAGGAACGTTGCAAAAACATCCTCTTTCGGAATCTGTGTTTTTTTTTGTCAACAACCGTAAAAACGAAGCAATCGTCAGTCGGCGCTGCAATTCTGTAAATCGTCGCTCGGTCATATATCATCCAGTTAAAAAATAATATCTGCGCTACATCCGCGTTTTTTTTCTTCCTTTTTCTTTTTTTTTTTTTTTTTTTTTTTGCATCCCGCCGCCACCTCCGCTCGCCATCCTCGTCGACGTCCTTTTTCTCTTCGCACGTGAAAGGCACGAGAGGGTTTCGCGCCGTCGATCCTGCGACGCTTGAAATTCTAATTCGCGCAAATTTACTGTCTAACAGGGCGGAGATATTTCACCGCGTTTGTCCTAATGAAACTCTGCCTCGACGCCGCGCGTTTTTGCGGCGCGTCCGTCGCGACGCTTCGAAGACGGACCTTCGATTGCGCGTAGCTCGCATAAATTAATTTTGGCTCGCGCGATTTTTACAGTAAACATCGAGGAATTTGCCTGAAAACGAACGATCGGAGAAAAGCGATTGCGGCAGATCGCGCGAAAGCGAACGAGAGATAAGGGCGTAAAAAAATGGACCATTCATTCACGGCGCGCGATAAAATCTATCCGCCGCTCTCTGTCGAGAGAACGCGAGATCGTATCGTAAATGTAGTTTTTATGACGACAAATACAGCGGATGTCTAGCTACGTATCGCTCTTTTACCACAAGACTTGCGTATCATTCCCGGATGCTTCTATTCGTGAAAGCCCGCCAAAATACAGTTGGCCGGAAAACAGTCCAATGAATCGGAAAAATCATGGCAAATTGCAGTTTTTATTCTCTGTCCTGGATTTTATCTAATGGAAAATAAACTGGCAAAAATTGTAAAGATAACTAATATGTAACACTAAAAAATAATATATTTATGTAACTTTATGCAAGAAGATATTTTTGCTTTAATTAATAAATTATATTAGTTATTATATAAGTTAGAAGAATGAAATTAATATAATAGTCTTCCTTAATTCAAATTAATATATGAAATTTTTTGAACGAAAAATTTAAAAATATAAATATTACTAAATTTTATAATAATTTTTAGTTTAATAGAAAAATGTAATGGTAACAGAAAATTAAAAATTTTTACCACAATATAGACCTGCTTCGCGTTTAACTTTCAACGTGTAATAAAAAACTAATTTATTTGCTATGTCGATTCTTAATTTAAAAAATTTAGACATATAAATGTTACTAAATTTTATATTAAATTTTAGTTTGATAGAAAAATGTAATGGTAACAGAATTAAAATTTTGTACCACAATATAGACCTGTTTCGCGTTTAGCTTTCAACGTCTAATAAAAAACTAATTTATTTGTTACGTCGATTCTTAATCTACTACGAATTTTATTTTGGATAAAGTTTAAATTAGAAAACACTCTTAATCGACGAATATATCGACAAAAAGTTTTTTTTTTTTTTTTATTTTAATAGGAAATATCAATTTTTATTACTGCCATGGATTTTATCCAAAAAATCATTTTCCTGTTTAATCGTGGGAAAATAATGATTGTAAAAGAATAATAATGTGTTTAATCTTTCGATTATATAGCGAACGATTATTTCAGGCCTTCCCCGGTACTTTCACATACTCTTGTCGTCAGTTTATATACCCGTAACGCGAAAAAATTCACGCAACTGCGTAATTACCCTGCGTAATTGTGGGGTCGCGAGAATTCGGCAGTTTCGCGAGGGTTGCGCGCGCGCGCGCGGTCGCCGAAGAGGAAAAAGAGATCGGTCCATTCATGCGCGTATACGCGATAAAATCTCAGAGCTCGCGCTGAAAGCGCGGCAGATCGTATCGGTCAGTAATGCGATCCCCCAGCAACATAATGGCGCAAAACCCGGCCCATTGTGTTGTCGACCGGGGTGCATTCGGTGCACAGGATGTGCTCGAATTTTCTCGGGTGTCGTATAATGTGGCTTACGCCTAGCGGGGGGATGATAGGAAGGGGATAATGCAGCGAGATCCGGCGATTTAGGATACTGAAAGAGGGAGAACGTTGTAGCGGCCACATCGAGTGCATATGTTCTGCATGGGGTACACTTTTTTTTGCCAAGTTGTAATCTGCGAACGTATCCTCTTACAAGAATCCATTTCTCGTTTTAATTTAGCTTTTCGCTTTATTATTTTGATAATTTGCTAGTTTGATTTCTTGGTACTATTTTTAAAATATTTCGTTATTGGTATAATTCAATTCAGCTAATACGATCAAAATATTTTATCTTACAGGTTCTAATAATGTTCAATTGTAAAAAGTAAAAAGTAAAAAAAGATGAAAGAGGTCGGGCTTTAGTTTCTTAAGGACTAAATTTTGTATATTATTAATCACTTATACGCGGCTTTTGTTATAAAAAATAGTAATTGAATAAAATAAAATATAATAAGATTTTAAAGTTTATTTTTTGGTCAAAAAGAGAAGAGGGGAAGGAGAAAATGTATAAATAATATTCGTTCACACCACATTTTTTTACTTTTAGTTTTTATTAAAAAATTATATATGTCAACCTTATATATATTTTTTTTAAATGTAAATTACAAACAATTTTGAGACGCTTTTTATGTTTATCTGGCATATTATTATTAATTATGTAAATTTTGTGTCACTTTAAATTTGGGTATAGTGTAATTTGCTTGATACATTATTTTAAATTCCGATAATTGGTAATTTAAAATTACCTTATATGACTCACAGTAATGTAAATTTATATAAATATAACAACATTTTATATTTATTATAAAATAAAAATATTTTATAGGACGATCAAATTAATTAAGAGTGTTAGAAAGTTGATCCTAGAAAAGAATAGGATTAAATTAATATGAAAATTTTTTGATTAAATGTGTACAAAAAAATTTGAAAAAATACTGTAATAATTTGAAAATGATTATAATAAATCTATTTAGTAATTTGATATACACTTACAGAAAAAATTTGGATATGCTCTTATAGATGCTACATACATGCATACAATCACGCAAAGACGATTTTATTTTGAAATAAAATACCTATATAATTAAAATTACCTTTCATGACTCAATGTAAATTTATATAAATATAACAACATTTTATATTTATTATAAAACAAAAATATTCTATAAGACAATGAAATTAATTAAGAATGTTAAAAAAATGATAACTAAAGAATAAGATTAAATTAATATGAAAATTTTTCGATTAAATGTGTACAAAAAAATTTGGAAAAAATACTGTAGTAATTTGAAAATGATTTTAATAAATCTGTTTAGTAATTTGATATACATTCACAGAAAAAATTTGCATGTGCTCTTATAGATGCAAAGACGATTTTATTTTGAAATAAAATATATATTTATATATCAGGAAGAGAAAATAAGGCCGCGTTAAATTCCTTCGAATTTTGATTCCCTCAAGACACGCAAGCCAGGATGAAAAGTCCATTCGCGCGATCGGTGTATTCTTCGAGGCTGTCCCGGCTCGTTTGCTCCTTTACCGTGTGTCTGACAAGCATAAATCGATCGGGAGCGGCGTTTCAAGGTAGCGTATAGTTATCCCGTATGCGTGTTCAGAAACGTTACGGAGGAGGAATCGGGTGATCTACTGCTTTTAGGTTGTGTTTACGCGGCGATCACCGCCGCCAATATCCTTTTCTCTCTTTTCCTTTCCCGCGGAGTTTTCCGCGGAGAAAGCACCGAAATGAACGTGCAACAGCTGTTACCGTCACTCCCGATAGAAACTGGCACGCGTGTGTTACCCGCCTATATAACGTTCGCGAGCACGTACGACTTATGCCAGTTACAAACGACGGATATTGATTGTTCTCCGGGGGCTTTTCGGCCAGCTTCGAGTAATTCGTCACGCTCTTTTTCGTACATTTCGGTTATCGGATAATGTCAATGTTCACATCCGAACTGAGAGACTCGCGTCAGATTTTATTCGATATACGTATCACGTGTCTCGTGTCTAATGTCAGGTAGATTGAGTATACAGAGTGTTCCAGAATCTGTGTTCTGTTTACAGTGCCTTCTTTTGATATATTTTTTGAGGAATAAAATTCATCCTTTTAACAGATTTGTTACAATTATTTTTGAATTATTGTAATAACAGCATTTTTTTTAAATCCTTCGCGCACATTTAATTGACAAATTTTCTTATTAATTTAATCTTATTCTTTGGTTATCATTTTTTTAACGATCTCAATTAATCTGAAAGTAAAAATATTTTATAAAACAAGATTGTTAGAATTTGAGATTATTAGAAAAATGATGAGTAAAGAATGAGATTAAATTAATATGAAAATTTTGTTAAATGTAATAATTTAAAAATAATTTTAATAAATTTGTTTACGGGGGAAAATTCTTTTCGACTACCGCAAATGATTTTTTTCCTTATTGAAATAAATTGCGTGGAACCGTTGACAGATCGTGTAGGTTACCTTAAGTGGCCGGCGACATATATCGCTTAAAAGGCCGGATGTTGTCGGCGCGAGATCTTACGTTGACGATTCGCAGACGTTCTCGAGAGTATCCGTGGGGGCCAACTGTTTCGGAGCCGTGACAGTTGCAACAACAGAGGCACGCGCGTGTAACGCGAACCGGAAAAGTCCCCTGCGATCTCTCCGTTTTATCGTCTCTCTCGACTTTAGTCGAAAGGGAGTCTGCTATTTATCTCGACAGCCTAATTATCCGTCCTTCTCGAAAAATAATTATAATATTGGCTTACGATCTCTTTGAGATCGAGATATCTAACGCATGTAAAAAATATCCTATTACAAAATTATTTTTAATTTAAATAATTGTAATTGTTTTCTTTATTATATGATTAAAATTATTTTAATTTCCTACAATTTTTTTACACGATCCAAATTATTGAGATGAAGTTATATCAATTTATTTATGGCCGACTCTGACTTCTGTCGTCGCGCGTCAAATTTATCAGAGAGAGAAGATTCAAGAAGAAGGCTGCCCTTTTTGACATATAACGAGTAACAGAGATAAAATGACGCTTACAGCGTGCGAGCGCCCAAAACGAACGCAGCCGAAGAGAGCCCCCCATTGCTTTCTTCGCGATTCGATTCGATGGTTTTACCATGACTAGCTTCTGTATACATAGGTATCGATAGAATTCCGTATTGTCGTTCTCTTGCGGTATGAGTAGCGATCGAGGGATGCGCCAATGACGATGTTTGCAGACAGGGCCCCGAACGGGCCCCTCGAAGATATCGCGGCTCTTTCTTCTCCCTTCTCGCTCTCACGAATGTGCGCCGGTAGCGCGCCGTTGACACGCGGGGTGACAACATAAATATAATGTCACGCTTCCGCGCTTGCCAATGGCAGTGCCTCACCGACATCTTTCTCTTCTTCGGGGCTCGCTGAAAGGTTTGGGGGCCCTATTCAGGACCGGCCATACATGGACGACGATTTTTATGGGCCGTATGAAAAATGAGGTTAGCCTACTATTTATCGCCCTCCTTCTCGGCGTTCCTTCTCTCGAGCTATGTGAAGATGTTATAATATAAGGCCCCTCAATATTTTGGCACTCCACGGGGTCGTCTTTGAAGTCATTCAGAATTATATCGTTGTACGAGTTCACTCGGAGTTGGTCTGTAAAATTCACATATTTTTACAATTTTGATATAATTAGAATAATTAATAAAAATAATTGATAGAAATTAATAGAAATAATTAATAAAATTTTCCCCAAATTATTTTAATGTTCTTGATATGTTTTTAGAAAGAATTCTATCAATTGAATGTAAAAAATAATGATCCGAAAATGAAATGTCAATTTCGTGTTCTCGTAATAGGAAAATTAATTATAACTTTTTTATTTCAATCAGTACAAATTTAACTTTTATTATTTTTTTACAGAATGATAGAATTATTGTAGCGTCATCTAAAACTTAGAAAACAATTGTTGATCGAAAAATTTTAATATTAGAAATAAAAAAAAAGTCGTCAGAATTTTTTTAATTTTGGTTTTATCAATTCGAATCAAAAGACTAAAAATTAGAATTCTTAAGCAGTTCAAAATTTTGAAAGCGCATTGTTCAATTTTCGAAAAAAAAAATACTTTATTTACGGAAACATTACAAGTTTCCATTTTAGATTATTTTGTTAGAATTTTAAAATAAATAAATATTAATAAATCGTAAAAATTAATTAATATTTTGTTATTATATAAAGTGTCTTTTTCGGATGAAACAATTTATTCAAACAATTTTTAATTATTGAGTTCTTTATAAAATGCACGAATGTGCTCAACATTATAGGAAAAAAATTGTTTTAAAATAGTACTCTTTAAAATTGACCAATGTCTCTATCATGTAAATGCCTTTCATAAGCGCAGTATCATTTTTAAAAAATTTCATGTATTTAATTCGATATATTTAAAATATGAAAACATTTCCTTGTGTTAAAATATGTTTCAAATGTATAATAGGTTCTTTTAAATTGCATTTGAAAGTCTATTCGAAGTGAAGTAAAACATTCGATTTACCAATCGGGACAAAAGAAGTAATTTCTTTGATCTGATTGATTTAACACTCTCTAACTATCCACTAGATTACGTAGTCACGTATCTCGGTCATTCTTAATCGGCGTTTGTCGAACCAGTGTTTATCGCGAGACATTATTCTCTAAACACGTTTCGTGTAATTCATTATAGTCTATGATAAATGTTTTATTCAATATCTAAAGCATTGACATGAGAAAAAGGGACGAATAATAATTATTAAATTTAAAAAAAAATAATGTCTCATATTAAAAAAAAAAATATTACATTATTTTGAAAAATCATTATTGCCGAAAATATTTCTATATACATTTATGATGGAGAATGCAAATACTATAAATTATAAAGATTCAAAACATTTTTATTGCTTGAGAAATATATTTATTTGTTTGATAATGAGACCTTGATCAATTTTAAAAAATTTCTGTTTATTCTAAATCTGCTTATTCGAAAACAGTTCTTATATAATTCTGAACATATTCATGAATTTTCTAGAATCCTAAATATAAACATTATTTCAAAAATGTGTAATTCTTTTGGAGTTTTTATTATTGATATCATTATCCATTTTTATAACATGTTTGACTTATTTCAGATTTTTGCTTCTCTAAGTTTCATATTCATTTATTAGTCCCAATATTCTAGAATTTTTTTCAATAGCATTGATTTTTTTTTTTTGTTGTCTTTGTTAATATACATATTTATTACATTACTTTGATAGAGTTACTATTATTATTATTTCTAGCACACCCATTTCTTGCCAACGTTTTTCTTTTTTTAAGTTTTCTCTTCTATACCAGAGGAAATAATCATCACAGCAAAAATTTCGCCACTGTCTTATCCAGCAGTTTTTTATCCGCATTTGTAGTTTTAATTATGCATATAATTTGACATGGATGGCTCTTTTTTCTCTCTCTCTGCTTCGTCAAATATAGAAGCATGAAAGTGATTCGGTATCAATTTGTTTTTTTACTCGATCCTTCTCGTCATTTAATTTATTTTTATTTATTAAATTATTGTCTTGGTTTCCTTTAACCTTTTACATTTTTGAATGCACGTTTCTGTTATTTTTACTCTCATTGATGTTTCACAAATAGAACTTTATACATCCATTTTTGTACATTTAATTGACAAAGGACTCTATTTATAATTTTATAACTGTATAACTCTTTAAGGAAGAGTCAGAATTCTATTAATTATGTTAAAACTTTTGAAAAATAGATAATGCTAATTTTACAAAATGTCAATTTTTTGCTCTGACTTTTGTGCGTATACTTTGAAGGGAAGGGAACACAACGATTATTAATTACAAACGATTGCTCTCATATTTAAATATTTACAGCGTTTAATAAAAAAAGAAATAACTTTATAAATGTTAATTGTTTATTAACTTGTTTTTATCTTGCATTAAATTTTTACACAACTTGACACAAACTGTAATTAAAATCTCAACTTATATTCGATGTCGAAGAAAAATGGAACATTTTTCGCGCGCAATATGTTGCGACATACATCTTTGTTCGGTTCCATTGATCGCGCGAGCATTCGAGGCATGTTACGGGGTGCAACCTCACGAGAAACACACTTTCAATAGGTCAGAGACCCAATTATGCGTCAGAGCTATTTAGAGCTATGGTTCCTTTTTTTTTTTTTTTGGAAGCTTTGCCGATTCCACGTGGGGTTTCGAAACGATTCTGCCGGCGATACAATATACTTGAGATTGTGACATCATTTATGTTCAACCCCCGCGGTCCGCCACGGGCGAGAATAGGGCCCATGCGACACGGGAGACACCCTGTATACCACGACGAGATATTTTCATTACGATACGGCCACAAGGCCCCTTCCCCACTCACGTTTCAATTCATAACTCTTCTCGTTCAGTAAATCAATTTTTATTTCAACGATTACTTTAGCAAATTATTTTTTTTTTTTAATGAGAAATGGTAACGATTAAAAGATTTGAAGATATTCTTAATATTTGAAGGGTTGACAAAATTCCACATTTTTTGGATAAAATCCATGTCAGTGGTTTTTTCCGGAAAAAAACGCAAAAACTAGTTTTTATTAAAAATGTTAAAATAAATAGGAAATTTGTTTATATCGATATTCAATTGTTTTCTAATTTAAGCTTTATTTAAAATAATATCTATAATTAATTTTCAACGTAACGAATCAATTAATTTACGTCAAAAGATATTGAAAGGAAAATGCGAACCAGATTTAAGTCTAGTAGATAAAAATTTTTAATTTTGTTACTATTACATTTTTCTCATTAAAAACTAAAAATTAATATAAAATTTTAATCTCCACAGCTTTGTTTTGAAACTTCACATATTAATTTGAATTAAAGAAGACTTTATTATTAAATAGATTTTATTTTTTTTTAACTATAATTGTTAAAAATATTTTTTTTGCTTTATTAATAAATATATTTTAGTATTAGATATTAATTATTTTTATTGAATAAAGTAAAATTCAAACAATAAAATCCGTAATTTACCCAAAGTTTTTTCACTCACTGAACTTTTCCGGCCAACTCTGATTTAAAGGCATCATTTTAATTTAAATATGTATTATTGTATTAAGATTTAACCCTTTGAGTCACAAATTTTTCAAATTGTTAGTATTTTTTAAAATTTGGTATATTAGGGTTTTTGGGGTCGCTGATTACTAATCCTTTGTCAGATTTTCAAAATTCAAGATGGCAGATCCAATATGACAGACGAAATTTTACTTCTGCCAAATTGGATCCCTATATTAAGTTTTTTTTTCCTTTAGATTCAGATTCTGCGATCTAAAAAAACCTTCAGAGAAAAAATTTAAAAAAGAATACAACTGTTACTTTCAATTTAGAACAGAAAATATTGTTTTTTATATATGTTTTATAAAAAAGGGGGATTTAACAAAAACAACACGGTGGAAAATTCTAAAAAAATTCTGAAAAATACTTTAGAGTGTACTAAGAGATTATAAAAAAATTGCCATATTTATTGTCATAATAGATTAGTAGAAAATGCATTTTTTCGTAAAAAAGTATTAATTTTGACTGTTTGTTTATATATAGTATTTTTGCAATTAACAATTAATGACTGTTTATATTTTTTTTACATTTATTGATGTTCTAGAAACTCTGTAGAAATAAAACATCCGGTATTTGTTGATAAAAAAGTAGTTAAAATAATACAAAACTAAAAAAGGTGAGTCTCTGGGTGACCCGCTGTGACTTAAAGGGTTAATATCCTTATAAAATTTATTCCAATTTTTCGCACGCGATTAATTGGATCAAATTGAATGATGAAAAAATGTAAAGGAATCTTTTTCTGCATTATCTTAAAAGACATTCAATTTTTTTAAATTGATCTTCTATTTAAGGAGTCTACATTATTTCTTCAGCGTATTCAGAACGCTATAGATGAATCAAGGGTTAAGTGGAAAATAGGAGAGGGTCGCGTAAGGCGATCGGCGTGGAAGATAGAGCTCGCCGAAACGAGCGAGAAAGATATACTGCCAGAGAGAGAGAGAGAGAGAGAGAGAGACACAAAGAATGGTGCGGAGAGGGGGTTAAAGGCGACACAAGGAGAGGGTTCGTGGTGCGGCGCCTTAGTGGCCACGAGTGCGGTACGAGTCCCTCCGTAAACGAGGGCCAGCCTTTATGGCCCGTAAAGATACGTACCGTCCAGTTTACGTTCCCAGTTTCTCTTCCCTTCGCCATGGAACCCCCTTTGCCTCGTTCTCTCTCGTATGGGGTGCCATTGTCTCGGACAACGTGTCTCCGCCATATCGTACATAGGTATAGTTCGCGTATACGCGATGCCGGGCACATTCTGGAGGCAACAACCCCCCCCCCACCCCTTCCCTCCTCCCTGCCGCCTCGCCGCCCCTTCCGAGATGGCGAAATCACCAACGGAGGACTCGATCTAACCTTCTCCCCCCCTCCCCGCGTTTTTTCACTCTTGGACCTCCCCCCCTAGTCGTACAGTGTCGAGGACGGGAAGTCTCCCTCGGGGACAGTTTTATAATACGAGCCGTGATTGCGCGTGATTGCTCGGGCAGTTCCTGCGGAACCGAGGGGTCGCCGATCGCGGCCGGCGGTTCCTTTTGATCCTCTCTTTTAGAGAGGACGATGAAAACGGGAGAAATTGCGGTCTTTTTAAATAAGGCGGTCTCGTAAAAATACCTTTTCAATTGTAACCGAAAGATTCTCAAGAGTACACGTGTCACGTTTTGGGAAAATTAAATTATACGGTATTATATTTATTTTATTATAAGGTGTATATATATATATATATATATATATATATATATATATATATATTTATTATATATATTTAATTATATTTGTATATATTATTATATTATTTCGTTATCGCGTATCGAAATAAATAAAATTGACGTTGTAACAATATATTGATGAGCCATATACAAGATTTTAGCGTATTATTTTCTCATGACTTCTTTTTTCCAAGGTCATCGTATTCACAATTATTTGAAAAAAAAGATGCATCTTTACATGTCTGAAATAAATGAATTTTTTGAATCATTTTTTCAAAAATTATCTTTTGCTCTTGTATTATATAATCTTTCCGAAAAAATGTGTCATTAATCTCGAGATTCTCCAAAAATATATAACATTTTAAATTTGTTTTTTTTTTTTTTTTTTTTTTTTTGTTAGGAACGAATAATTATTTACAAATCCGAGAAGGTGTGTGAAAAAGTGGCCAGACAATTAAATCACTTGCGATATGATCAGCGGGGTACGAAAGCGAGAAGAAAATCTCGTCAACGTGAAGTAATGAAACCGAGCATTAAAGCAAGACGTATTAATCAAAGGAGGATACAGCGTGCTTCTTGTTGCGCAGAAATGCGTCCCTTTTTTTTTACCTCCTCTCTTATGCCCTTTTACATATATATCCTTCGGCGTCAAATACACTCATGTAGTTGTACGCGCACACGCACGTCACGAGCGAAACAATCCACTCCGACACGCACGCAGGCTCTGTCGCGCTCGCGACACACACACGCGCGTATCGTCGCGTGCAAACGCGCACACACGTGGCCACGTACACGGATCCTATCTAGCGGTGGGTGTGTGGGTGACGGCGGTGATCGGGAGGGGGAGGGTCGGCAGGGAGGTATTGAAATTAGCCGACCGGTCGGTCGGTGCTTCACGTGTATGTGCTCCGAGCCCGACTGATAGAGAGGGTAGGGGGTAGAGATTGGTTCGGCGCGGGGCTTGCATATATTCACACCGAATTAAGTCACCAACACACCCTGCACCGGCCTGGCCACACTCTTTGTGCAGCCACGAGCCCTTTCACGCACACCCCATACACTCGTGACAACGCGCGCGCTTCAAGATTGTACGTGTGTATGGAAGCGCGAGCGGGGAGAGAGGAGGGATGTTTGAATTTGGATGGCGGTAGACCTATGATGAGAGAGCGAGAGAGAGAGAGAGAGAGAGAGAGAGAGAGAGAGAGGGAGAGAGAGAGAGAGGAGGTTGGGAAAGAAGTTAACGCGCGTTGCGTGGTGTATTCTAAAGCGTGTGCATTAGGTGCGAGATTTTTCGCAAAACGGAAGCCGAAAATGCCGATGCGAAAAATTCGCGTCCGGCTACTCGATGTGTGTTCTTTTAATTTCATTTAACATTTATGATAGTGAATTGAAATCCGTGTATTCTTTAAAAAGCCTGCATTCTATGGATGAAACGGGAGAGTCAGCTGTAGAAATTTATATATTTTTTTCTCATTATATCGGGGTTGGCAAATATCCACATTTTTTTTTTTTTTTTTTGGATAAAATTCATGCCAATGATGAGAAATCAGCATTTCCTGGAAAAAGCTGATCTTTACTAGTTAAAAATGTAAAAAAAAAAAAAAACTTTTTTATGGATAGCCATTAATCGAAAAAGTGTTTTCTAATTTAAGCTTTATCCAAAACAAAATCCGTAATAGATTAGAAAGCGTAGCAAATAAATTAGTTTTTTTGTTAGAAGATGTGAGAAAGTTAAAAGATAAATGCGAACCAAGATGTATATTAAATTTAAATTTTTAATTGTGTTACTATTACATTCTTATTCTTATTAAATTAAAAATTAAGATAAAATTTAATAATCAAATTATTTATATGCAATTATTTATATTCAAAATTTTTGTCTTAAAGAGAATCATGTATTAATTTTAATTAAAAAGATTTTTATTGATTTTATTTTTTTCAATTATAGTGATTATAGTATGATTTATCAATTACAATAAAAATATCTTTTTACAATTATATAAATGAATTTTAACGTATTATTTTTTATAGTTTTTGCTAATTTATTCTATTGGTTTAAATTTTTAATTCCATTACTGTTACATTTTTCTTATTAAACTATAAATTAAGACAAAATTTAATAAATTATTTATATTCAATTATTTATATCCAAAATTTTTGTCTTAAAAAATCATCTATTAATTTAAATTAAAAAGACTTTATTATTATTATTACATTTTATTTTTTTTTGATTATAGTGCTTGTAGTATGATTTATTAATTAAAACGAAAATATCTTTTTACACACAATAATATAAATGAATTTTAGCGTTACATTATTATTTTGATTATTTTTATGATTTTTATTATTGGTTTTATAGTTTTTCAATTATTGATATCCAAAATTTTTGTCTTAAAAAATCATCTATTAATTTTAATTAAAAAGACTTTATTATTATTATTACATTTTTTTTTTTTTTATTATAGTGCTTGTAGTATGATTTATTAATTAAAACGAAAATATCTTTTTACACACAATAATATAAATGAATTTTAGCGTTACATTATTATTTTTATAGTTTTTGCAAACTTATTCTGTTGGATAAAATCCGGAACAGTAGAAACCAAAATTTACCATGGCTTTTTTCACTCACAGAACTATTCCAGCCCCAATTCTGTATTACATATATAAAATACTTTTACAGCAATATTGTTATTACACACGTACTTACACATGTGTAAGCAAACTTTATTCTTTAAGGTTTAGAAAGAATAAATTTTTCTAATAACATTAACAATGATGTAGGTAAATAAAAATTTGACGTAATCGCATGTTTATGCAATACACACGATCTGCATCTTCGGCCCCTTTCGCATCGTTAGGTCTATTCACGCGTTACGTATGATATCTCCGCTTTAAGTGGGATCGTTAGAGCTGATGTGGCATGTTTGACTTTGGCCGGCGATACGCTGGGGGGCCTGGAGGTTAACGTCGACTACCGACAGCTGCTGGTGCGATGCAGCAACATGCATCACGTCGTGCATCTTAAAATGCGTATTAGAGCAGATTATTTCTCCATTTAAAGTCCCTCTTTCAATCTAGACGATGCGATATATCTGAGACTCGATAAGATAAATCATGACACGAGAAAAGTAATACATTTTCCACTCTCAGGGTGTTTCGAATATCTTTTCCTGATTTCTTTTCTTTTTCTTTTTTTCGGAATATTTTATGAAGTGCTTTGCGAGGACAATGGCCATTAAGTACCCTAGGAAAGCTCTCTTGCCCCGAACAGATAAATTGAAATAATTTATTCCTAAATCAGTTACCGCTAAAATTACTTTGCGTTTCGATTTTTTTTTATTTCTCGCTGTGAAAAATAATGTTACAGAAATGAAACCTCGTCTCACAAAGTGCTGCCTCTCGCTCTGGTTTATTTCTTTATTGCGTGCCGTTAGAAAAAAATGTTTCACAGATTCACAGCAAGGTCAGGCCTAAAAACCTGCACTGTTTTAGTTAAAAATTAACACGGTGTGCTCGCCGAAGGCATAAACGCGTAAAAAGCCTGTGTGCCGCGCGGTCGAAATAGAGAGGCGGGAAAAAAAACGAAGCATCCTATAAAAATATATATATACGATATGGTACCGTTGTTAAAAAAATAGTCCAAGACGAAAGTTTTACTAGAGAATTATGGAAAACGGGGTCCGACTTTTTTTTTTTTTCTTTTTACTATATCGTTTTTTGATACTGTTGTTGCTGTTCACACCGTCCATCCGTAAAAAAGGTCACCATAATATGTTCGACACAGTGTTGACTGAAATTAGGTTATCGTTTTCTTCCAACTATTTTTATGCGAAGAAATGGTTTTGAAAGAAAAAAGGAGTCCATAAAAAATTCGGACCTTTTTACCTGACTAAACAATTGTTTTATATTTTATTTGGGTGTTTCATTTCAAAGATATTATCTCTCCTAAGTGCACCCTTTTTTCCCCAGGTTAATCGACGAATGCTTTCTTTTTAATTGATGTCTGATTAATACAATGCAGAGGTTTCGAATCGTAATATCTTAATTTTATTTCTAATCAGATCGCAATGTACGCGCGTAAACGAGTGACGCAGAAATTTACACTTTTGTGTTTAATCCTTACAAAAGTTAGGATGGGAAACAGTAAAAGATGTTTTTGTCCGTTATATGACCCATATATAATAGAGAAAATGATACCTTTCTCGGTCATTTCTTTGAAAAAAAAAAAATCATAAAAAAATCATAAAATTTTCAGAAAGGGTTAAAGCTCGCCTCGCATATTTTGAATCCTTTGCATCTTTTGAATAACGGAAAATTGGAAGGAAAGGGTTAAGCCTACTTTTTACACGCACCACTATCCTTGCAATAAAGTTAATCTTTCGCCGGAGAAAGCGAAAAAAAAAAACATAATAAAAAGGACGAGACAGTAAATATCGTATGGGGTGACCGATATTGGGGCGTGCTAGTATCGCTGCAATATAACCCTTAAAGTATAAAACCGAGGACACGGATTGCCGCATAGTAAAAAAGTCTCGAGAGAAAGTAACTTCGCATAAATTCATAAAAAGGATCTCGGCTGCGCGCGCGCGAGAGAGAGAGAGAGAGAGAGAACAAGTTGCCGCTCGTAAAATGTACTTCGCCATTTTTACGTTGCCGACGCGTTGCCATGCAAAAAATAATATTTCGGTGTACCAGCGCAAACGGTAAAATTTTATGGAAAAACAGCTCTTGGAAAAAGAGGTCGAGAAGCGAAAAAAAATTAACGGTATCGCGTCTCCGCCGAAAGTCTTTCTTCGCGAGAGAGGCGGTCTTTTTGTTTTTGTTTTTTTTTTTTTTTTTTTTTTCAAGACGACCGTAAATTTTACTCGACATCGAGAAATAGAGAGAGAATCGCGATTTTCGCCCACTGCAAGCAGAATCGTTTGCTGCACTTCTCGCGAATCTATTTTCCGATCAGACCTATGCTTTCGGTTCGGTTCGAAGTGCTTTTGCGTAGCGAGTTTTTCGAACGCGATACTCTGCGTCGAGAAATAATTTTTCACGAGGCTCGCTGGAAAGTGTCTCTGGTTGAAACTAAAAATTGCAGCTTTCGAAAATATTGTCTTTGAAATCGGGGTTTAGAAAAAAACATTCAAATAGTTATTCAATATTTCTTAGTGGACTTTGTCGGCTTTGTTGTTATCGCAGGCGGATATCTAACTGGTTTCAATTCGCAAAAGAAATTTAATTTATGGAGATTGGTTTTTGAAAAAAAAAATTAGGCGCAAGGATCTTTTAAGTCAAGCACTTTTTAATTGCGAAATAATAATTCTAGGGCCATTATTGCGAGCTTTTTCCGCACGCTTTCTCTAATTTTTGGATTTTGCAGAATGATCATAAAATTATGCAACGTCAGCATGGCGTTATTGCGATAAAATCAGGGTTGGCCGAAAAAGTGACTGGAAAAAACCATGGTAAATTCCGGCTTTTGCTGTCCCGGACTTTATCCAATGGAATAAATTGGCAAGAAATATAAAAATAACTAATATGCGACACTAAAATATATTTACATACTTAACTTTATGCAAAAAGATATTTTTGCTTTAATTAATAAATCATACTAATCACTACAGTTAAATGAAATCACACACGCAATCTAATAATAAAGTCTTTTCAAATTCAAATTAATATGAGAAATTTTAATTAAAACTTGGGAGATATAAATGTTACGAAATTTTATATTAATTTTTAATGTTTAATGAGAAAAATGTTTATCAGAATGGACTTATCATTCAATAATTCTTGTTACAAAAAAGTAATTTACTTGCTTGTTCTAATCTATTATAGATTTTATTTTGGATAAAACTTAAATTAAAAAAAAAAACACTTTCTTAATTAATGAATATCGATAAAAATGTTTCCTATTTTAACATTTCTAATAGAAAAGACCAGTTTTTGCCAGTTTGTTTTTTCGGAAAATATCAGTTTTTATCGCTGGCATGGATTTTATCCAGAAAAAAGTGAAATTTCCAATCCTGGATGGAATTCATGTAACGAACGACTATTTTATCGCAATGATTTATTTTATTGGAACTTTTCAGTTATTCAATTATTTTAATAAAAATTGTCACTAATTATTACTAATAGAAAAATAAAATTATATTTATTTTATAAATATAAATTTATATCATTACTAAAAAACTTTTTATGTGTATATTATACAAGTTTTCAAGAAGTTTCTTTTTTTTTCCGATTGTACTGTTATATAAATTACTAAGTAGCATGTTTTGTACCCATTAAGAATAACTTTATTGCAGCCTTTTAATGCATTCTCTTTGGACACTTTCGAGTTCACCAGACAGACATTTATAATTCAACTTGGTTAGAAACTAAACTTTTTTATTTTATTTATTTCTGAATCATCTTTAATTTCTTTTTTAAATACGTATTAAAGCTATCATTTTGCACTTCGCATAACATTTATTTCACAATGTATATCTCGAGTTTAACGTTATTTATGAAAGAATCCTTTAAAAAGAATTTTTTTTTATTTGTGAAAAAATTATTCCGGCAAATTATTAAAATCGATTAATATTAGTGGAACCGAGTGCAAATATTCTCAAGCTAATAAATTATGTCAAGTATCGCATCACACAAAGTCTTCAAATGCCCCGGTCGCAAAATGAGTTTATACTGACATTGCGAAAAATTTTCATCAGATTAGTGGTGGTGTAACTTCGATATTTCGTGAAAGACCCGCGCGATCATCGTTCCTCCGACTACTTCTAAATTGGAGCGGATGTGTCCGAGAGGGTGGGAGGGAGGGAGGGGGAGAGGTTGGTTGCGAATACCCCGGCCCCGATGGTTTTATTTGAAGTCAGGTTAAATTACGAGACCCCGATGGACGACGCAGCCGGAGCGGGCGTGAGTGGGCAAGGTGAAAAGCACGGCTCGAAGGAGATTTAATACGATCACCGCGCGCGAATATCACACCCCGACCGATCCCCCACCACGAGAGGAAGAGAGAGAGAGAGAGAGAAAGAGAGGAGAGCGTCATCCCTCGACTTTATCGGCCAGGTGTTCTCTCGTTGTCATGCACTACTCCCGTGTTACTATATATTGCCGAAGGGGTGAGTGAGAGAGAGAAGAGTGGGGGAGGGGGATGGTGGTTGTCGCAGCTTGCGCGGGCGTTCATTAGCGGCTGCACAGGGTGGTGGATCTCGGAATTCGCGCAGAGCAAGGCTTTTCGCGAAGAGAGGAAGGGGGTTGGGCAGGAGGGGGAGGGGGCGGTGGACGGTTGGATGAAAGCGCGCGAACGAGGAAGGAACGAGAGGGAGAGAGCCCGGAGGACGAAGAGGAAGGAAGGAAGTTAAGCGCACTCCACTCGCCGGAGAGTTAATCCACGTGTGAAATCCGAGTGACCTCTGAACCCTGGACAAAGTGCCTGGCCGCCTCTTTCGTCCCTTCCGCCCACCCTTCCGGCGGTGGCGCGTTTCTCGCATCTCTCGCTCGCGCGTGCACTCGGGGTGCTTCGGCTACCGTGATCCGATCGGAACGAAGGAATGCCAGGTCGGACCGAACGTTCTCGTTTGTCTCGTATTGGTGATGCAGTTGTGCGTCGCGGACATTCCGCGTACGCGATTTTCTCGAAATACTGTGAAGGAAGAAAAAAAAAAAAAGAAAGAAAGAAATGCAATCCCTGTACGATAACTAATTAAGAATTGAATGTCACGTATGTACATCAGCTGTTTGCGTCGATCAAATTAATTGTCACGATGTACAAATTATTATTAAGATGTCCTAACTTGATGTAAACAATACACCTACCCCTTCCTGCCCTTTTCTATGGCAATAGAAATCTGTATAGGTTTTTTTTACACATGTTTTTTTCTTTCTTCTTTCTTTCTGAGGAACCTATTGTGATGACAAAACATTCCTACAAACGCGAGGTTCCTGGTTCCTTTAGTCGTCGACTGCGTCGATTACATCCTTTCGAGGTTTCTTCGTTTAAGACACGCGGACGAGTCTCGGTTTTTTTTTTTTTTTTTTTTTTTTTTTTCGAGAAGTTCCGCGGTCACTCGTGCTGGTCATGATTCATTTATGACCACGGCCGGAAGCCCGTGGCGTGCGCGCGGGAGGCCGGACATCGCCTTGAAACAGCATTGTTGGCCCCATTGTGAGCCCATAAGTAGTTTTCGAAACCATTTCGGAATTGTTAAGTTTCCGAGGAAAGTTAGAAATGGTCCCGAGAAAGAAGAAAAATGATTCGCAATTTGTTTCCCACATTCGCACGCGAGACAGGCCCACATACAGCAATATATCAATGACAAGTGTCATTTCAGCTGGATTTTCTCGATTGTATTTCTTTACCGATCATTCTTCAATTTACTGACCATTTTTCTGTAATCTTGCTTTCTCTCTTTTTATTACATTAGCTAGATATTAGCATTCATACAGGTTTAAACGCGAGCAAATCTCGACAAATCTGATCGTTCCTCTCCCCTTCTCTCCTTTCAACCAGAGTAAGGATCGCAGGATATTCAGAGAGGTTTTGGAAGGAAACCAGGACACGGATACCACGCTCTGGTAGCCGGTGCGCGGAGCAGTCGGTTAGGTTATTGGGAAGCCGATATCTGGCCGCAGGGAGGATAGAGGAGAGAGAGAGAGAGAGAGAGAGAGAGAGAGAGAGAGAGACGGAGAGCAGACTCGTTCGGTAGATTTGAAGGGGCCGGGGAGGTGAGGGTTGGAGTTGGAGTATTGGCTCCCGAAACTGGGGAATACCGGAGGAAACGAGTTGTGTGTCGTATACCGTGAAGCTTTCTCTTCCCGTCTTGCTTTTGCCCTCTGCTTCATCCATTCTTCCTCCCTTTGTCTCTCCCTCTCTCTCTCTTTCTATCTCTCTCTCTCTCTCTCTCTCTCTCTCTCTCTCTCTCTCTCTCTCTCTCTCTCTCTCTCATCGTACGTTCGCGACGGGCGGAGGGTGGTGGTATCCCTGCGTAGGATATGGGGTATTGTATCCGCTTCTCCCTTTCTCTTTTTCTCCGTGGCATCCCCCTACCCGGAGCCATCGCGCCCTGGGCCCCATACCCCCCGATCCATATATTTAAAACAAATGCTATCTGATGCGGCGCCGCTTTGTGGAGGCAAGATGAGACCAAGCTTCATCCCTCCGCTCTTTGCTCCCATCCTCCCGCGACCTGTCTCTCTCTCCGCGCTTCCCTTCCGGCCTCCCTCTTTCTCTCTGTGTGCCTGTTCTTTTTCCCTTTCACTCGCGCACGCTCTCTTGAACGCTTTGCTCGCCGCTCTCTTTTGCCGCTGGCTGCCACGGAAGCAGGGGTGCTTCCACGTCGCTTCGAGAAGCTTCCTGTCCACGTTTTTTCCGATACCGGAGAAACTGGCCTCGGATATGATGTCCGGTGACATTTTCCGCGCGCTTACCGAGATCATAGTCGAGAGATCTTTTATTCAATACTTTAAAAGGCATCCGCGTAATTAATAGCTCAATTTTTTTTAATTATTGCTTGGTATTAAATTTTTTTCTCTGCACCTGAATTAGACCGATATCAAGGTAGAACGAGAGAGAGAGAGAGAGAGAGAGAGAGACGTACTTGTAAGACGTTTAATTCAACAGCACATCTAATTAATTAAATAAAGCAACACGTTTTAAATTCATGACAATTATTTATAATTGAAATGCATACAAATATTTTGAAGGTAACTGGAGTGGCGCGCGGAAAAGTATATTCGGAAAAGTTTGAGGATCGCTGAGGATTCGTGAGAGCGTAGGTGTCGCGGGTCTATCAGCCAATGCGCGGGAGTTCGCCTATCTCCGCCAGTAAATCCGGCCGTAAGTTAAACTATTGGGGAATCGAGGCGGTTCTTCCTAGCGCCTCTCCAGCTATACGTACTCCAGTAGGGTCGCGGAAGATCCTCCAGAATCAGGTTTACGTATATCTCGTTGCCTATCATCTCCATCACCATAGATTGCCCATAAAGAACCCCGGCAATCCGTGGTTATACGCGACGGGGTTATGGCTCGGGCTTCATTCTCTGGTGGATCTTTCGATCGAGAATGAGAGAAAGAGAGAGAGCCCTGCCTTATATTTTTACTTTGCATCGAGCTTGTATCCGTGCTGACTGTAAACGAGAAATTAAATAAAAAGAGTAACAGCAGGGTTGGCAAAATTCTATATTTTTGGAGAAAAATCTATGCCAGTGGTGAAGATTGGTATTTAAAAAAAATTGGATTTTTAATTCAAAATGTTAAAATAAAAAAAAATCTTTTTATCGATATTTATCAATTTAGAGAGTGTTTTCTGATTTGAATTCTATCTGAAATAAAATCTATAATAGATAAGAAATCGTGGTAAATAAATTAGTTTTTTGCACAAGATCTCAATAAATCAGATGTAGATTTAAAAAATTTATAATTCTGTCGCAATTACATTGTTCTTATTAAAAATTAATGTATACAATTTAGTAACTTTAATATCCTTAAAGTTTTTGTTTTAAAAATTTCCCATATTAATTTGAATTAAAAAAGACGTTTTTTTTTTTTTTGGTTTAAACTATAACGATTAGTTCGATTTATTAATTAAAGCAAAAATATCTTTTTGCATACATAAATATAAGTATTTTAGTGTTACATATATTAGTTATTTTTATGGTTTTCGCCAATTTATTCTGTTGGACAAAGTCTGGGACAGTAAAAATCGGAATTTTTCCGGCCAACTTTAGAATTACAGTCGCGAATGAAATAGAAACAATGTAATTATTCAACGGATGTAACAACAAATTTTCAACAAAGTTGTAATTGTTTATCACGGTAGAAGATTAAGTTGATTTTACGCGAAGGAGTCCGTGAAGACAGTCTAGTCACCGGAATAACTTGCGGGGTTAGGTAACTCGACGAGTTAGATAATACGTGCAACGAATGGAGGTTAAATTATCATCATGGTCGGAACGTGGGTGAGCGAGCGCGTGGTAGAGTTCAGCTCTCCTCCGGGGTGGTCTGTGGTGCATAAAACCGACTCTTTAGGGATCATCTTAGCACGTTGAGCGACTCTGTGCCGTTCGCAAGGGTGTGCCGGACGTGTCGTCGTAAGCGCATTACTGCCGGAACGAATCCGTTCTGTTAGCTACGAAATTTACGAAAACTCCCGGTTCACGGGTTATGTAATCTTCTTTTCCGTCCGGTCCTTTTTCGCTCTCATTGTGTCGCACGGACAGAGATAGATGGACGAAATTTGCGGACGACTACAATCAGAAAGAAAAGATGCACAAGTGCCAGAGTGGGATATCAAAATTAAAAAAAAAAGAAAAAGAGAGATATAGATTTATCTTTTATTTTGAAATAATCTTTCTACACTGAGAAAAATTAATATGGTTTGCATTTTTCATAATTTAACTTAATTTATAGTCATTTTTGCAAGCAACAATATTTTTTTCGGAAAAAATTGATGTCAAAGATCGTGACATACCTTGCAGTCATATTCAGCGCTAATATAACTTAACATAAATTTTATAGTGTTTCTTTCTGAGATTCAATCCTGTCGTACTGCAACGACAGCTGCACTTCCGTCAGATGCAGACGATCGAAATAAGAGTCAAAATCCTAAGAGAATACAATTGAGGTTTTGGCCGATAGGTAAGAGGGATCAGAATGGGCGTGCTGTTGGTTCCATAAACACCCGCAAAACCCAACCTACATACCACATCGTGGAATCTCTCTATTGCGGATGACCGATGGTCTAGAATGCACCAGAACGCAAAGGTTGTTGCGAAAGATTATGGCTAAATTGCGTTTAAACTGCAGTAACGTGTATTACAGTACATAACATATTTAATAATCTTTTCATAGTCGCATATCTCGTTGACACACTAATAATTGGAAGAAAACCCAGGCGTAAGATCACGTCTGGTATTAATATTTTTTTTTTACATAAATTGAAAAAATTGTACGACTTTTTATTTGGTGTACTAAATTATTTGATAGACAAAATGTTTGCGGATTTACTTTCATTCGTGCTTGACTTTTATCTATAGGACTATTACGATGAAGAAAAAAAAATAGAATGACTCATATTTAAGCGTTTAGAAGAAGGAACGGGGGAGGGGGTGAGACAGATTCCAGAACGACGCCTTCGTAACTTTCGAGGCCAGTGCAGCGGGGGGTCAGTATCCATAATGAGGCGACGTTCCTCGAGAATGTTTTTCTCTTCGCAATGGATAGTGCCTTTTCTTCTGTATGTGTGTGCGCGCGCGCGCGTGTGTCGCAATGTCTTTCTCTCGCGCGTGACAGTGGAACGATTGCCAGGACTGATGGTACCGGAACCCCCCCGTGGAGACGATAACGCATCTTTCTTTGTTCGCTGAATTTGTATTTTTAAGCGTTTTGGTTCGCCGTTTGGCAACCAAGAGGTTTCGTGGCACGATTTTTGAGGTTTACTGAGAGGCAACCTGACATGAGAACCTTTTTGACTTTTGTTTCGCGGTTTCTGGGGGGTGAGAAAGACATGTTAGATTACATAAAGAGATGATATTATGTTAATCGATTTGTTGCATTCTCAATATTTAGATATTGCTTAAGGGGATAAAACAATATATTTACTTAATATAAAAGTTGCAATTTATATACAATACATAAAATAAAATAGGTTTTGCCCTCTCAGAATTGCATGAAAGAATATTTGTGAACAAATAGGAAAAAATATTTCTTTGTTGTGCAGCACAACATTTGTTTTTAAAGGAATACTTTTTTCTAGGCTTCTAAGCTCATTTCTAAAAGTTCACAAATATTCTTTCATGCAATTCTGAGAGGGGAAAACCTATTTTATTTTATGTATATAAATTGCAACTTTTATATTAAGTAAATATATTGTTTTGTTAGGTTAGAACACAGTTGGTACTTTGGTATATAAGAAATCAAAAATACAATATAAAATAGTATTTTCTAGGATTTACTTCATAAATTTATTATTATTCAATTTTGTTAATATCTCGTGTAATGTGCAAGTATCGTTGTTTATGTCTGTCGCTGATAGAAGCCGGCGTCGATGACGAACGTGGATTACAATTTCGTCTAAAAATATGTGAACCAGAATAGTCCATCACCCTGCGGCTCTGGTATGGCATTCTAGTAGCGAGTAAAGTCAACACGAAAATAGCTTTTGTTGTGATGGTATTAGAAAAATATACCTCGAAATTGCTAAACTATACACATTAGTAAAATATATATTGTAGTAAAATTAATATTAGTAAAATTAATTTATATTTATTTACTTGCATTTGTTATTATCCTTTTTCCTTTTCTTTTCGACAATAATTTTTCTCGTTTACACGTTTTGATTTTTGCGTGAAAAGTGGGTAAGTTTCTATTCATTTCCTATATATTGATCCCTGCTAATACCATAATTTATCTAACAATAGTCGTCAGGTCAACCTCCGGCTGGACGCACTCATTGAGCAAATCTTGGAATAATTTGTTCAGGTTTTTTTCTTTCCCTCTGACAGAAATGTCTCGATCCACTTTTGGAGCATATAATATTTTGGAAGCTGTGCATAGGTAAAGCTATTAAAATAGTTTCTTGCATTTTGTAACACGAATAAAGGCGTAACCTTCTTCCAATTTCGTTGGCGTTCGTCTTCCCAGGCAGTTCCTAGAATAAATAATTACGTCCGTAGATGTTCATCAATCTTGCTGGATCTAAAAATTCATCACGTTTCAAATTGTAATGAATACAATCATTATAATTTGAAACATTTTTTTTTAAATATATTTTGTGAATATTGTTTTATAAATATTCCTTTTTATATATATTATCTTGAATATATGTACAGTGTGTTTTTATAAGTGTATATACTGAGTTTTTTTTAATAACTCACAAACGACAATATCTTATGAACGACAATTGAAAATCACATTTTGCTTAGTATCAAGAATTTGTCGTAAAATATCTTATAAATCTATAATAAAATAGATATATTTCATAAAAAAAAAAAATAAAACTGTCAAATATTTTTTAAAGAATTAAAAATTTTTATTTGTCATTATAAATCTTAAACAAAATGACTTTTATTCCAGACATTTTTTTCACAATTCTATTATTTTGAAAAAAACTTATAATCAATATACATATATACTTAAACTATAAACACACTGTATAAAATATGTATTGTTAATATCATACTCATAATTACGATAAATTTTCTCTACAAGTAAATTTTTTTATCAATTTGATTTTCTTTAGCAGAGGTTTACTCGAAAAAAAATACGAGAAATCGTGAAAAAAATATTTTTAAAAAAATTAAAAATTTTTATTTGTCATTATAAATCTTAAACAAAATGATTTTTATTTCAGACATTTTTTCATAATTCTATTATTTTGGAAAAAACTTACAATCAATATACATATATACTTAAACTATAAACACACTGTATAAAATATGTATTGTTAATATCATAGTCATAATTACGATAAATTTTCTCTACAAGTAAATTTTTTTATCAATTTGATTTCCTTTAGCAGAGGTTTACTCGAAAAAAATACGAGAAATCGTGAAAAAAATGTTATAGCCAAAGGCAGCGAGTATCTAGTGTTGAATGTTTTATACTCTTAGAATGAAAGTACGCGGAATCGCTTAGTTTGCATCGTGAGAGAGAGAGAGAGAGAGAGAGAGAGAGGTGCAGTCCCTCCGGGGGAGCGAGCAACGACAGGGGCGGAGGGAGGATGCGCGGGGATGTCCTCCCCCGGAGGGGGGTGGGGGCGATCCGTGTGCCGGGCAGTGTCCATTTATCTCGCGTTTTGTCGAGTGCCAGAATACGTTCTTTATTTACAGGCGACTCGCGTTTTCCAGGACGTTGCGCATCGAGAGTGCTGACGAGAAACGTGTTTATTATGCGATCCGCCTCGAAGTTACGCGCTCGCTCGGATTGCCATTGTCGATGAAGCCCCCGATATGCGGGGAGGCGGTGCCGCCGCTGTTTGCGCCCGCGAGCATAAAGCAGATTTTCAGTGATTTACCGTCGAGTCACCAAACATCGCCGTGAAAACGCCTTCAGCCGCCGTTTTTCCATTCATCCGCGCGGTTTTCATGCCCGGACCGATTTCATTCATGTCTAGCCAAGGTTGGGGGGAGACGCGTCTCTCGATGAAACTGAGAACATTCGGCCCACGAACGTAGCTTCCCCGACTGCCGAATGTATTTCTGCACGTACGTGTGCGCGTGTGTTGGACTCGATAAACTATTATATTTCAAGTCGGTGAGATTTTTCTACGAATCTGTCAAAACTCTAGATATTTATTAATTTATTTTATCGTATTAATGCATATTTTTGCTAAATAATGCTTATTATTTTCATATATTTGTTTTGACAAGAAAATTATAAAGGTAATTTTGTTTGAATCTTCAAGAAATATATTTATTAATGCAATTTTTCTTGAGTAATTTTTCTCTTGGAATTATTAATCAATTTATTTTATCATAGTAATACATATTTTTACTAAATACGTTTATTATTTTTGTTTGCTTTTTAAAAATATTATAAAAGTTATCAAGTAATAATAAACATAATTTTATTTAAATTGTCAAATATATATTTATTAATACAATTTTCTTGACTAATTTTTCTCTTGGAATTATTAATCAATTTATTTTGTCATATTAATACGTATTTTTTGCTAAATAATGCTTATTATTTTTATTCATTTGCTTTTTTTTTAATTATAAAAGTAATTTTCTCTGAATCTTCAAAAAATATGCTTATTAGTTGCAATTTTCTTGACTAATTTTTCTCTTGAAATTATTATTAAATTTATTTTGTCATATTAATATGTATTTTCTACTAAATAATGCTTATTATTTTCATACGTTTGCTTTTTTAAAAAAATTATAAAATTTTTTCTGCATCTTCAAAAATATATTTATTAATGCAATTTTCTTGGCTAATTTTTCTTCTGCTCCTGGAATTTATTAATCAATTTATTTTGTCATATTAATGCATATTTTGTACTAAACAATGCTTTTATACGTTTGCTTATTTAAAAAAATTTTAAAAGTAATTTTGTCTAGATCTTAAAAAAATATACTTATTAATGCAATTTTTGATTAATTTATTTCTTGGAATTATTAATCAACTTATTTTGTCGTAATAATGCGTATTTAAAAAATTATAAAAATAATTTTGTCTGGATCTTCAAAAAATATATTTATTAATGCAATTTTCTTGACTAAACAAATTTTCTTCTGCTCCTGAAATTATTAATTAATTTATTTTGTCATATTAATGCTTTTATTTATTATTAAATAATTTTCGTACGTTTGCTTTTTTTAGAAACTTATAAAAGTAATTTTGTCTGAATCTTCAAAAATATATTTATTAATGCAATTTTCTTGATTGATTTTTCTGCTGCTTCTGAAAATATGCGAGATAAACTGTCAATCAAGTCGGTGTTTTTTTTCACTAATTCACTTTTTCAGCTATATTTTATATATATATGTGTGTACGTACAGTCTGCTTTTTCACTCTGCTAAAACTGTAGATATTTATTAATCAATTTATTTAGCTATATTAATACATTTTTTTCTATTAAGTGCTTAATGTTTGCTTTTTTTTAATTATAAAAGTAATTAGGTTTGGATCTTTAAAAAATTACTTATTAATGCAATTCTCCGGACTGATTTTTCTTCTGCTCCTGGAAATATGAGCCATGAATCTTTCGGTTAACGGCACCCACGCATCCCCGTGAGATGATCCTACATTTTACTCGTCGATGAATGTCCCGGAAGAGACGTCCTTTCGGGCCGCGCCAGGATACTCGGTATTATATCGTTGAATCGTATTGTCCGCGGGAAGATCGTATAAGATTTCAGATGATTGTACCTTAGCATCTTCGACGACATCTCTCGCTCGGGGATAGAGATGTCTCAATTACCTGATCTCACCTACTTTTACCTGATTCAATTATGTGGGAGATCGTTCGAATCGCGCCGATGGATGGAAATTGTATGCGTCTAAAAATGCGAGCACATTCGTGGTGACAGATCGAATAATCATCCTACAAGATGGCAGAATTTGCTCGAATGCCTGCGATTCTCTCGCAAGTCAAAATCATCCTTGTAAAATTTCGTTGAATTTTAAAATTTTTACACGCAGAAGTAGAGTGCAAAAATGCCCTCCTCTGTTTCCCATTCACTGAAAGAAATGCTTTCGAGAAAAAATGCGAATAAAAGTTCCCTATCTGAGAGAAATAAAGTCTTTCGCACTTCCAGCAGCGTTATAAAGCGTTATATCACCGTATTATGGTCAAGGTCATTCGAGCATTGAAACTTTCACGTGAGACGACCCACTGGTTCTGTGATTTAACGATATTCTTTTGTAAATTATCTTATTCGTGTTGGCACAAAAAAATTTCTCTCTTTCGTTTGTTTCCCCACTATTGACACAGAGCCACGCGCCGTATAATTTTCCGAGTAGAAATAAACGGTTCGCTTGTACCGTAAAAGTTTACAGGAAGCTTCCTAACGGCGCCGAGCGTACGACTCCTAATAAATTTGCTCGCGCAAACTTGAAACACATCGAATTCGAGAAGAGAAGAGAGAAGGATTCGTCACGGTATGCGTGAAACGGATGCAAGTCATTAAGTTTTTTTCAAGAAAAATGTCATTAAGTGCTTCGAAAAAAGAAGTCATTATTTTCAAGAAAAACCAGAGCAGCCACTCTTGTCTTTTGCGTGCTTCTGTCCTTCAGTCTCTGATCTCGCGTTGTTTGCTACCCTCCTTTATGACAGTCAAAGAAACCTCTCTTCCTTTCTCTCTCTCTCTCTCTCTCTCTTTCTTTCGAGTGTGACAATGTTTACGGGAAGCACGGATTGCAATGGAGGTTTACAAATGACCGTTCAAACATATAAATATTCTCCTCATTCGTCACAATGTTATCCCACAGTAGAGACCTACTGACCTAAAGTTCTCGTTTTTGATGAACAGAGGATCTATGCATTTACCTCTTTTCTTTTTTTCTTCTTTCGTTCCCTTTTTTTTACTCGTCGATGTAGGGAGCCCATAAGCGAGGGGAGCGACGCGGATCACGATTCTTTTCGACCACCCTCTTGCTCCCGTCTCGATAGCGTCGCCCGAGGGTTGCCTCAATCTTGCAGAAAGAGAGAAATGCGATTTGGGATTTCCGCACTGGCGGTGGCTAGATTAAAGGGATCTTGTAAGACATCCGCCTGAGTTACTAATAAAGTACCTTGTCTGCAATCTGTTGTCGATTGTTTCGTGACGTTTTATGTTTGTGCGAATTAATATAAAAATTTTCAGGCAAAATATATTCGCCTGAATATATTTTCTAAATTTTGCAATAACATATGCAAAATCAATCTCGCGCAGAAAGTAAATCGTACGTAATTTTTTGTTGAAATATCTGAAATAGTGAATTGCACAAAAAACGCAACGTATTTTACTAATATATTGTATATCTAATCTTTATTATATTAAATAATAAAAATACAAAATAAAATAATGAAAATAATGAAAAATACAATATAATATCCACAAAAATTGGATAGATATATTCAATGAAAATACGTAAGAAAGGAAAAGCATAATTATCGCTTAATAATTAATAATAAATGTGTTTTACTGTATCTTAAAAACAAATTAAAATAATTTTAAACTTTGTATTTTTAACTTCAAATTTAAACTTTATATTTTTAGATATAGTAAAAAGAAACTTATATTAATTATTAAACAATTGTGTTTTTTTTTCTTTCATTTATTTTCATTGAATACATACATATGTCTAATTTTTGTAAGTATTATGTATATTTCATTATTTTCTATATAATAAAGATTAGATATAATGTACTAACAAAATACATTGCATTTAAAAAATTTTTGATTCTTCATTATAAATATTTTAACAAAAAAATTAGGTGCGACTATTTTTTCTGCGCGCACAGAAAAAAAAGAATATTGTTATTTGAAAAATATCTTTAGTTTCAAAATGGAAATCTTCAAGTGAGATTACATCGCGTTAAGCAAAGAAAATTTACCTGAATAAAGACATTCTTAAAAAATAGTTCAACCAAGAAAAAATATATTCTTCTTATTTAAGAATAATTTTCTTGAATGGAGAGAGAAAAACGTTGGATATAAAATAATACAAATGGAAAATTATAATTTTCTTAGAATCAAAATAATTATTGCATTCTTGAAATGACAATTATGGTATTAAAATTACTATAATATTGTTGAACTTTAAGATTTTCAAATTCTTTTAAAAAGATTATAAATTATACATATGAAACAATGGACGCGTTCATGAGTACCTACCTAAATTTTTATTTGACACTTACTTTTTTCCGAGGATGTACATAAAATTATTTAAAATGTATTTTATAAGATTACTACAACATTACAATGTCATAATTTTGTGTTCTTGCGTAAATGTCGGTTGATTGTTCTAGATATTTAGGACCGGAGACCTCTCTCCAATCTATAAAATTCGACGCACGTGGCCGACATTTCTGTTGCAGAACGATTTTTAGTACAAAAGATTTTTTTCGGTCATTTGTTGATAGAAAGACAAACGAACAAACGATTTCAAATTTAACTAAAGTTTAGTTATGGTTATATATATTCAAAGTCTATTGTATTGCACATTTGAAAAATTGTCTAGAGCAAATTTGAAAAAAAAATCTATAAAGGTTGAATAGAAAGAATAATGATATGCATACCGTGTAACACGAAGTAGACTTTTATTAGCCTAACTAATAGGTTCGCGTGCCATATAAATCTAGTTTAAACTCATGCCTAAAAACCGACATCAATTATATTATGGTATTTCAAATTTGATACATGATCTTTCTTTAATTTTCACTTTTTTATTTCAAATTTATATAAAATTAATTAACTCTGGTTTGCGCATCTATCTTTCAACATCTAACAAAAAACTAATTTATTTGCTACGTCCATTTTTAATCTATTAAAGATTTTATTCCGGATAAAACTTAAATTAGAAAACATTCTTTCGATTGACGAAAATATCGATATAAGAAAATTGTTTTATTTATTTTAATATTTTTAATAGAAAAATAGAAAAGGTTTTTGCCGGTTTTTTCCGGAAAATGTCAATTTTTATTGACATGGATTTTATAAAAAAATATGGAATTTTGCCTAGATAAATACGATGCGACGGCGGTATATTTGTGACACTTGTTATTAATCGGTTTGGTTTGTTTTATATAAGAAACAATGTTCAAGTAGATTATTATTATAATAAAGTTTTTTACGTCAAAAAAGATTTCAACTTTTTACAAAAGGAAAACTTTGCAGTTTTGAGACAACCGTGGCAAAATTTTTGGAGAATGGCACGATGCTGGGACACCACATATGGCCGTTGAGGAGTATTAGATAATGGTGTTAGCTCTCCCCAATATATTCAGCCACCCTATTTCTAGTGGTAGCCTCGGTACAAAGAACCCTGGGTAACGCAACATGCACACAAGCAGAACGCGTATATTGTCACTGGTTTCATTGTTGCATGCGTGTCTCATCAATAGCAGGGATTCTATTTACAATGTCAACAATTGTTTACGTTTTTCTTTAAAATTTGTTTTCGATATACATCTATTTTAATGCATATTAAGACATAAACAATTTGTTATTCATAATAACATTATAAATTTTTATATTTTTCATAAAAATTGTTTTGTGTAAAACACACATGCATTATTTTATAATTTATAAAAAATGTTATTGTAATAAAATTATATACAAAATAATAAGATTTCTTATTTTCATGGTTGGCAAAATTTCACCTTTCTTTTGGATAAAGTCCATGTCGGTGGATAAAAACTGTTTTATTATTATTTCTCGGACAAATCAGTAAAAATTGATCTTTTCTATTAAAAATGTTAAAATAAATAGAAAATCTTTTTATCATTCGTCAGTTATTGAGAATGTTTTCTAATTTAAGTTTTTTACCCAAAATAAAATTTATAATATATAGTAGATTAGGAATCGAAAAATAAATTAATTTTTTTGTATAATATAATATTGAATATAATAAATCAGATTTGTTAGTAAAAATAATGTTTAATTGTGTTACATTTTTCTCGTTAAATTAAAATATAATATATAAAATTTGGTAATATTTATTTTCAAAGTTTTTATTTTAACAATGTCACATATTTAATTCACATATTATTAGTTTACATATTATTTCGCATATTAATTTGAACGAAAAAGGACTTTATTATCATATTAATTTCGTTTTTCAAACTATAATAATTATACAGTATAGTTTATATTAATTAAAGTAAAAAATATCTTTTTATATACCATTATTTTCTCTATCAGCGATTATCAGATGTCGCGTGCAATATCGATATCTAAGATACTTTCGAGTAAGAAATCCGACACGACTGGATACCCACGAGATATTAACGTCTATAGAATGGATCAGGAGGTTTCGAAAGGGAGTATAAGACGGAGGTGCAGTTGAAAGGCGAAAGGGGGAGGGGAGTTTGGTTGATTTTGAGGGGTTGCTACGGGGGTTGTCGCGGCGTACCCCTGCGGGCTCCCGCTCTTGGCTCCTAGAGGCCAGGGTGGTTTACCCCCGACGACCGTAATACGCTGTACGAAGGGTGAGAGTGCAGCGAGTGTGCGCGAGCGTGTGTGCGTGCACACGCGTTAGAATGCGGTGTTATGTACATGGGTAGCCGCGTGTTGCGTGTACAGTTGACGACATCAATGGTAGATGCGGGGGAAAAAGGTGAAGAAAGGAATTAAAGAAAAATTAAGAAAAATGAAGAAGCAATTTTATCCTTCTTATTTTAACTGTACAATTTTTAATTAAATAGATTTGTCGAATATATAACGGGCATTAGATTTATTATATTTATCAGGTAATTAATTACGAAATTAATTACGATTAATTATACTTGTTTACTACTTGGATGTTAAAGTTGACAGATCAGCTTTAATAGGGAGTTTGCATTAAAAAAAAAATACATTTTTTTATATATGTAATAAATATATATTATTATAAATTTATTTATAAGAAAATTTTTAATTTCAATCAATAGAAAAGTATTAAAAAATTAAATTAAAATTTAATAAAATTTAAATTGTAAGAAAACGATTTTGATTGGTTGAAGTGCGTGACGTCACAGGGCAATAGTTTTCAAACGTTTGTTTTCTGTATTCTGTATTGCGATATTCGGTCATTCTTGATCTCGAAGTACAAAGAAAAACAATTTGTTTTATTGGGTGTTTTAATTGTTGTACTTTTACATAGAGGTACAAAACAGATTTTGTACGTGTTACTTTTGCCCATTTTCACAACAACTGGATATTTTAATAAATAAAAATAGTGTGTTGTCACTGTATATATTGGTTAGGTTTGAGGAGGCGCTATTTCACGCTATTTAGCGCTATTAGCGTCTCCCCGAATGCAGATATTGCACTGTGACGTCACATCGCATTCGGGAGGACTCGGTCGTTTCCGAATCGTATTTGACAATTCCAAATAATGTAATTTTTATTATTGATTTTCTCGCTTAATTTGCATTAAAAAATTACGAAAAAAATAATTACATTTAAAACTATATATAAATTATAAAATGCAATTGTTTTTCAAAATCATGCAAACTCCCTATTGTTTTACAATAACGTCGCAAATGTTTAGAATGTTTGCCTTCGTAAACCTCACGCACTATACACGTACGCTACCGAATAAGGCACGCCGCTTTCGATGAAAGGGGACCACTGGACCAAGAATAATCGATAAATCTGCTCTGGAAGGGCGAGCTCATCCCTCCCCGTAGTCTGCACTATACGTCCAAGCAATCTTTAGGATCAGTAACGACACGCTTGCTTCTCGAAAAAGTGTGCCGCGGTGTCGCCTTTGAAATATGAACGATGTTCGCAAGCAGGATTTCGCTCCACAATATTTTCAAGATTCTTTTTTTTTTACAAAGGATTATACAACACAGATGCTGCTTATAAAAGATCTGGCACTTGGTTCACGTCAATATCGAATTTATATTTGTTCAAACAGTTTGATTAAAATAATTGAAAGCAAATGATTGAAAGCATTGAGATTATTCAATGATGCCTTGTTGAAATCGTCTTTTATAAGAGAAGAGTTGCGAACAAGCGAGTTTAAAACTGAGAACGAATAGCATTTCCTGTTATCCTGCAGCCAGTGTCACCGAGGAGGGCGAGAAGCTTGTAATCTATGTGAGAACCTCTGCGGGATAAGTCTCACCCTATCCAGTCATGTGTGATGGACCTAAATGGATGAGACGCACCCCTGCAGCGGCTGCTGGCCTATCGGCTGTCCATAATTTTTGCAGCTATTCCAAAGGGTAATATCTGGAGGGTGGGTACACGAGGTTCTCTCTCTTTCCCTCTGCTTCCGAGAGGATAGGTACTAAGTACCTACTTGCTCCGGCATTAAAAATGCCGGGGTGCTTTTGCCATGTACGTCTAGACCCCAATCTAACCCTCTTGTGCATCCTTCATTCTCTTTCCCTTGATAGCCAATATAAGACCGTAAATATATCTTTACCAATACACATATGTCCAACAATTTTGATAAGTTTTTCGCAAAAAAAGATATCAATAATTACTTTTCGTAAAAGTTTATTATCTTCAACTCTGTTTATGTCTATCAAAAATATTTTGACAAATTAGATATATATTAATAAATCCTTGAAAATCGATTTTTCTTTAACCAAAATGTGCGAGAAAATTATTGGGTAATTTTTTAAATATTTTCATATTGAATACTGATTTCTCAGCTACACGATTTTATGCAACTGTTAGAAACTTCGAGATGCAGTTTTGCATTCAAACGTCACAATGCATTTGACCCTCGATGATTTTCACATTGCAACGAAGCTTCTGGGTTATGTAAAGGAGCGCGTGTGAGAAAGAGAGAGAGAGAGATAGAGGGAGTAGCCAACTGGAGATATTACGTAGGTTCATTTCGACGTGAATCGATTTGGCAAATTGGTCAATCGCTGAGGGGTCAGAATTTCAGTAGCGGCTGCGATGACGAGGTAGAAACGAGGCTGCCGGTTCAAGAGGGGGTGGTGTCGGGTGGTGCGAGGACCGTGTAAGGAAATTGTTCCGACGTGTCCACTTCCTCCCGGACTGATGAGTTCCGTTCTGTCGTTGGATGGAAGCTGGGTGGAGTCTCGCAAAAAGAAACCGGGGGTCCGGCCCAAACGCTTCGAACTTAGCTAGGAGCTTGATCGGCAAACCGGGATTTTCGGGTCAACGTGGTTAAATCGTGAGATTCATATTCGAGTCGCATAACTTGCACAAAAAGGTCACGACAAATTGTAAATCGGAGAAAATCACGTGCGCTTGTTGCGGAAGAAAATTTAAAAGGATCGACGTGTCTTGATCTTGAAACTTTTATTTTAATTAATTTTCTATCGTTCGAATTGTATTTTTATCAACGTCGGTTTGCGCGCGAAAAACGATTGATTTTTGGCTCACACGTGTGTTTTTCCGAATTTTTTTAAATCATATATATTTTTTTCAAACAATCCAAAGGCTATAAATTTCATTCTGAAATAAAGATTTTTCATTTGAGGGAAAATCGAATTGTTCTCATAAAATATTACGACTTTAAAGTTTCGACCATTCATTACATTTTTTTTTTCTTCTCTGTAAATAATCTTTCACCTTACCCTATTTCTCTTGCCAACAAAGCTATTTTAGTTGAGTGTTTTATGACCATAACGGTACAATTTGTGGCCTGCCAAGTATAATACTGTGTAAACATGTTAAATACTGACAATGATATATGCTTTCTATGCAAAATCGTTTGAGAAATGTACTGTTCGACAAAGTTGTGTTGTCTTTGATGGCGCGTCTGTAAGTTCGATCTAAGGTTTTTTTTCCCTCTGTACCGTATACTTTCGAGAAAGTATTGTTAATGAAAAAAAAGGTAGCGGAATAAAAAAGAAACGCGCGTAGGTGGTCGAAGCGAGCGAACAAAAAAAAATAAAATAAAATAAAATAAAAATTACCAACACGCAAAGGAACAAAAGAGCGAGGTCGGGTCGACCCCCTTTCTCCTTCCGCCCCCCCTCCGCTCCCCCCCCTCGTTTCACGAGCGAAAAACAAGTTTCCTCTCGGAAACAAATGCGGAAAAGATCGATCCGACGGCGCGGCCGTCGATTTAGCTTGCGTGTGGAACGCGGCCTGAAAAATCGGCGGTTTCCGCCGAAAACGATTTCGCCTTTTCAACGACTCTTGTGTGCCCGCCAATCGACACGGGGTCAAAAACGACCGAGCTTCGGAGAGGAGGGGAGGGGGGGGAGGGGAAACAAACGCGCGTGAACGCGCTGTACGGTGACGCGGCGTACACGTGACTGCTCTGACAGTCGGGTTACGCTCTTTAATCCCGCGACGGCGGCCGCGAATGGGTCGGGTCGATAACCGATAACGAGGTCGAGGCATTGCGATGTAAAACAGCTTGTTAAGCGTGTTTTTTTTTTTTTTTTTTTTTTTTTCTTCTAAGGTCGCGGCCGTCTTTGCCCTCTGTCCCTCTCCCCGAACAGTCGCGAGTAAAAGACGTTTAAATGCGTTGTCTCGCTGAGGGAGGGAATGGGAATCGTCTTGGTTGCCGTCGCCTCTCGAAAAGAGGCTTATTATTTCCGCGGTCCTCCCTCTCGTCTCCTTTCGGATTCCTGCGAGACGCCGCCGTGTAATCCTCGACACGTTTCATCGTAAGAACAATTAGTGTACCTCTCCGTCTGTGGGGGACGATTCTTTTATAGATTAGCTTGCGAAGGAGTCGCAGGGACGATTAAGAGCCTTTGAGTGGCGCGCTGCGGGCGCTTCTTTTGTTGATTTCTTTGGTTTTATTATACCAAAGTAGAAAACCAACCACTGTGTACAAAAAAAAAAAAAAAAATTGACAGACTTAGGAGTCTATTCTAGTAGTATGAAAAATTAATAATTTTTAGAAATTGTTTTAAAGAGTATGAAAAATTGATCTTTTTGACGTTTTACATATCTGTTTACTGATGTTTAAATAGTACGTCAATATTTTTAAATCTTGAACATTTCGCTTTTTTTCTGGTTAATATGAGCCCCTGCGCGTAGCGTGTTTGAAAATGCATAGTTTGACGGTGTGACATGCTGATCCTCGTGTAATTGCTTGAAATGAGTAAACTCGATCTGGTTTCATTCCGTGGGATATTTATGGGATATTGAACTCAATTTTATTAGGAAAAATTGAAAATGATGAAATAGTGTCATTTTAAAATATATATTATAACATTATATTGTATTTTGCTGAAATTTATTTATCTGCTCAAGGTCTCGCGCGCACAGAAAAATTATTAATTATCAATTTGTTAAATTTTGTTTAGGTTTAATAATATTCTAAAAAAAAGTTCTCTTTTATTTAAAAAAACATTCAAGTTATTCGATTCGTTACTTTTAAAAATGTCCGTCACGTTAATTTTGAAAACATTTTTTTTGTCAGAAAAAGGTGTTTAAGCTTTGCAGGCATTTAAAAACTCATCCTACTTAAAGTATTATAACTTTTGTCAATTGTGTAAATTTTTCAATAAAATTTGAATCAATCTTTTTGACTCTTTAAAGTCTTAAACTATCTTTGACTTTACGTTGAAAAAAAAAATATTAATAGATTTTTCAAAAATTTCATTATTTCAGTAGTATTAACCCTTTGAGTCACGAATTTTTCTAATTGACAGTATTTTATAAAATTTGGTATATAAAGGTTTTTGGGGTCGCTGATTACGAATCCGTCGTCAGATTTTCAAAATTCAAGACAGACGAAATTTTACTTCCGCCAAATTGGATCTCTATATTAATTTTTTTTCCTTTAGATTCAGATTTTGCGATCTAAAAAAACTTTCAGAGAAAAAATTTAAAAAAGAATACAATTGTTACTTTCAATTTAGAACAGAAAATATTGTTTTTTAATATATTTTGTATCAAAAAAGGAGGATTTAACAAAAATAACACGGTGGAAAATTCTAAAAAAATTCTGAAAAATACTTTAGAATGTACTAAGATTATAAAAAAATTGCCTTATTTATTGTCATAATAGATTAGCAGAAAATGCATTTTTTTCGTAAAAAAGTAACTAATTTTGACTGTTTGTTTATATATGGTATTTTTGCAATTAACAATTAATGACTGTTCATATTTTTTTTACACTTATTGATGTTCTAGAGACTCTGTAGAAACAAAAAATCCGGTATTTGTTGATAAAAAAAGTAGTTAAAACAATAAAAAAAAACTACGAAAAAAGAGTCTCTGGGTGACCCGCTGTGACTCAAAGAGTTAATAATACAAACCTATACAGTATAAATGCGTATTTTTCATTTCTGTAGCCAAGAGTGAATCATCTTGCCTTTTTCGCGGGGTGGAAGGGGTGGCGGCGAGGGGGGGGGGGCTAGTCATTTATTCTCGGCGTGAATTTACGCGAAGTGAGCGATCGCTGCTTGACACTGCCTCCGCAATCACGTAGAGAGAGAGAGAGAGAGAGAGAGAGAGAGAGAGAGAGAGAGAGAGAGACCTTTACGAGCGCTCGTAATCCTCTGCGTACAACGCGATTCACGCGTAACGTAAACGCGGCGTCCCGACTCCGCACATCCACGACGGCCTCCTCTTTCGCATGCGTAACGCCTGCGGTCGGCGCGCGTTGTTGGACAGGTGAACCGGGACGAGAGAGCGGACACGCAGGAGAGGACGACGAGCGGGGAAGTTACTAATTGTCCGAGCCCTTTGCCCCTCGACCTGACCCCCTCATCAACGCTGATTGCCTAAACTCTAGGACCCTCCAACCATGGTCCTCACGATTCTAGACTAGCGAAGAGGATCGACGTCCTCCTCCTCTCTGTCAACGTGTCAGCGAAGCGCGCTCGCGCGCGCACGAATCAACCGCTCCTTCCGCGTCGCATTATACTTTGATTGCTTAACCTGAGGTTGTCATGTTGCCTTTTTGTCCGTCTCCGTGTTTGCAAGAAATGAAGATATTTTACACAATTACGCAGCGAGCCTACGCATATAATGTATATTATCTCGAAAACTGTAAACTTAATCGCGAGAGAATAGAGGAGGTGAGTCGTTTGACATCGTGGCACGTGAAATGTCAGAAGTATATATATATATATATATATATATATATATATATATATATATATATGTATAATAAGAGAGCGATTGGTTCTCTGAAATCGCGGAGATGCGTATAGACCGAAAGTCGATTATTCCAGTGCCGGATATCCGCACGTCCGGCCGCCGTTGATTTTTCCATCCCGTGCCATCGCATCGGCGGGCTGACTCAATTATACACGACGATTCTTTGGGCAAACATTAGTTAGCGCCAGTCGGGCTCGCGCTAATGTCGGATTGGCTTGGATCGGCTCGTCTCGCCTCGCCTCGGTTCGTGCGGTGACCCTTCATGGTTGCTTGGTTCCGTTGTCTACTCGTCAACGAACGCGGCCCCACCACCGGGGCTGCACCAGGGTGTCAACGCGGTTCTCATTTTCTCGCTGGGGCTAATCCTATTAAGCCGGCCCGTGCAAAGCGTGCGACCGGTCGGTCGCTGACCGGTTTCAAACGTTTCAGGACGCGCGCGAGCGATTCGATCGCGATTTTTAATCAAGGCAATCTGATCAAGATTTTACATCGCGCCAACACGTTACGTGTCGCGTATCGAATTTTTGCCGCGGGGCGTTTTCTCGATCCCGGAGAATATATATATATATATATATATATATATATATATATATATTTATACATGTATACACGTATATACATATATCGGTGACAGCGCGCGCGCGCGCGCATATACGTTGCACCTGCAACCGGAATGCGAAAATTGAGTTATTCGACGTCACCGAGATTAACTGCACTCGTGCTCTCGGTGCGCCAGTTGACAAACACGACCGGAACAATTCAGAAAAAAACCTATCCCTTACCCCAGGTCATGTTTCAGCGTGATGGCAGGGATACAATCCCGACGGACGTTTCACAACACGCGACGTCTCGTTGAATCAAGCAAAGCCGCGCGATCTCGCGTTTCTTCCTCAATTTAAACGTATATGATTAAGTGTATCTGTAAAAAAAGAAAAAAAAAAAATTGCCATCTTGCGGTGGAAGAACCACTGACTTCGCGTCTTGGATTTATTTCTCGACAATGTTTGAGAACCGCTGATGTCCCGAGCTTCTCTATAGGTACTAATACAGATCTCACGCACTCCCCTCGATATAAACCATTCTCCACCCTTGTGTTCGCCGTATGGGATCCTGTACGCACGTAGGAAAGAGACGGAGCGATCGCGCGGCCATTCAGATTTAAATCGCGACTGAAAAAAAAAATATATATATATATATATGGTGGATCCCCCTTGCAGCCTAGCACGGAGTACGTTTCGTTCTCTTTCATATTCTTCCTTTCCGCTGCGAACGCTTGGACTATTCGACGACACTTTTTTGACACTTTTGAGAATAGATCTGGCGCGCGCGCGCGCTCGACGATATCGATCATTTTTATGATACATAATAGTGATGGATGGTTAAATTTAGGTTTAAAAAGGTGCTGAAAACAGAGAGGTGAGATTGAGGTGAGAAATGACAGACTGTTTAGGTAATTTCACGTGTAGATGTGGACTTTATTCCTCTTGCGTTTTGCATATCTATTTTATACCATCTCTGTGTTTACATTAAATCTTTTTTTCTGATAAATATCTTTCTTATAATATAAATAATATCGATATCTCTGTCTTTTGGTCTCTCTGTCTCTCTTTCGTCACTCATTCTCACTCATTTATACTTATGCACTTTCATGAACACGCGAATGTAGATAAATCTTTTCTTTATAACTACTTTATTGTCCACGAACTATATACACGATATATATACAATCCGTTTTTCACATGTGTATGTGTACATTTGTTCCAATTTATAGAATTCATCGTGAATTTGATAAATTCAATTTCAATAAAATTATTTTTAAATAACGCATATTTATAAATTACGAACAATAGTCTTTAGGTTTAAATCGACGAAATGACTCCTTTTTCCCCCTAGGTTCCTTCCATCTTCGTAAAACCGAAGAAGACCAACGAGCGAACACTCGGAAAAACGAGATACACAAAGACATTTTGTCAATTTCTTTTTTTTTTCCGCGTTATAAACTCTGATGTTGTTACATCAGAGGCGACGAAATTATCTCTCACTAGCCTTTCAGGACTTTTTCAATTGTCATGGTCGCACTTGAATCCTCCCGCTCGGATCGGCCTACGGCTTCGAGTACGGCCTCCAGACTGGCTTCGTAGACGGTTTCGTCGGCGATGGACTCCTCTCCGATTGCGATAGCCTTTGGGAGATGAGAGCAGTGGGCGCCTTCAGCGGGTTCTTCACGCCTTCGGTTGGCTTCCTCGCGCTCTTGTCCGACGGCGACGTCGTCGAGGACGACGTGCTCGGCGGCAGGTTGTTGATTCGAAGGGGCACGAAGGCACTGCGGATCTCGTCGGTCGGAGAGCCGTTGCAGGACGTGTTGCCGCTGGGTGGCGTTGATCTGGATGGCGTCGGGCTACTTGACAGGATGCCGGCCGTTGCTGCTGTCGTCGAGGCGGTTGTCATCGTCGTCGTGCAAGCTGTCAGCGCCGCGTATTCGGTATACTTTGTGTGATCGAACGTGTAGGACGAGAAGACCGGCGGGAAGACCGGATTAAATAGGTCCGCGGGTGGTGGCATCGGCATCGCTCCTGGATGGGGAGAGAGAGAGAGAAAGGAAGATTGAATCGGTTAATCTCGACCGACCATTCGCGGGGGCGAACGTAGTGTAAGTCGCATTGTTGTTTCAACGACGCGGAGAGCGCGGGGCGAGGGGCAGCGTTAGTAGAGGGGTTCGCTGTGGGAAAAGAGAACTCAGACTCACCCCTCGGTCCAGCTCACGGGGTATGAATCATCGGCAGGCGTCGCGGACTCGACGAAATCGATAACGCACGTGGATATTCTCCCGTAAGCGCGCGCGGGCTCTCTCTCGCTTTTGAGAGACTTCTTTTCTTCTCGCGACTCGCGATACATTTTTCCCGCGTTTAATTATTATTATTTTTTTTTCTTTCCCCCTTTTAATCGCGCGACTTTACCTTTAATTAGAGCCGCGGGATGCGGCAAATGCCAGGGATGTCCGAGATACGCCGTGTCCAGCCAGGGATTGAGTAAGCCGTTCAGTCCGGGAAATCCGGGGATATATTGACAATCTGTAAAATGAATCAAAAAGAGATGAATTAATTGAGAATTGATTGCATTATTTTCGATATAAATAAATTCTATCTAGACAGTTGCAGGTCGGGGGTGGCTAATATATACGTTATATAAATTTGCGAAAAAAAAAAAAAGAAAAAGAAAATAAAACTCAAAGACCGACTTGTGAAACGGTTACACGATCTCTTCGCCGCCTTCGGAGATAGAGAGGTCTCGGTTGACGCGGACTAAACGAACCGACAAACACCAGAAAGAAGGAACTCGAGGCCTATAAAAGCAAAGATTAACGGCGCGATCCGGAGGATCGGGGGCGGCTAGGGTGCATCTTCTGTTTATACGAGCGTGGCATAAAATCCATTATTACGACGTGTGGCGGCACATGCTACCGCCATATGCGGTGCGATAAACAAACGCGGCTTCTCTTTCGCAGACGTCTGTCCTCTCCTCTACCACCCCGTCTCCGTCTCCGTCTCCGTCTCCGTCTCTGGCCCCGTCTTTTCCCCAGTGCCGGTGCTAATAAACAATTCGGACTTTTAATGCGCCCAACCGACGCGGCCGGTTTCGGGGAAAATAAACGCGAATGTAGACGCTTAAAGAAATGCGACGCCGACGTGGTAGGATCTGACACGATGCCAAGGAGAGTCTCGTCTCGTCTCGTCTCGTCTCTTGCCGTCCTCTTTTCTCCCTCGTGTGTCTTATACACGCGCATATATATGCATATGCGCGGTGTCCATGTGCATGTGCGCGCGCGCGCGCTCATTCGTATACACGTGCGAGAGCGGCCGACGCTCGACGGGCGACCGAGAGGGCTCGGGCAGCAACCGTTCCAACGCCAACCGACCGCCACCACCTCGCGGTTTGAGGTCCGCCAGATATACGCCGGATTATTAAACGCCCGCGAGGCCCCCGTTTGCGGATTCCGCACCGTGGTCACGGAGCTTCCGACGACTTTTCGGCTCCCGACCCGAAAACACGCCTGACCTGACCCCTCCCGCCCCCCCCCCCCCCACTCCGACCGTCCGTCCGTTTCTTCTTCTAGCCCTCCTCGTTTCGCGATTAACGAATGTATTGGATGTAACGTATTGGGTCTCGCGATATTTATTCTTATAAGGACGAAGGAGAGATTGAGATTTGAAAATTGATTGATCTCCTTGGAATATAAAGTCGGAGATATTTGTACGTCGCGCTGTTGTGTATATAAGATTTTGTTTTTGTCTCGTAGGTATATCGGTAGACCGAGGTAGTTGTGACAAGATGGAATAATATATATGTATATGTTATGTGTGCATCGACTTACTCGCTTTAGATCTTGGTTCGCGTGGCCCGTCTACTGTGACCTTGATGGCTTTGGAATAGGTAGCTATTTGGTGGGGCATCGAGCTAATTTGAATTGTCAGTGAAAATGATTTTCCTGTAAACGAAAACGAAATCTGATCCCTTAAAGTTTAAGCGGATAAGTGGGGAAACTTGCACGTGACTGTGCGAGCTCTCGGACTCTCTCACCTCTTCCGCTGCGACCGACGAATCTAAGATCGTTGAACTTGGCGACTTGATTCTTCATCACGGCCGTGCAATTTCTCAGTTCGCCGAAACAGTTCTCGTCGTTGCCCGCCCTGATGGTGACCAGGGTGCCGTCGCTGACTTCGTCGAGTGCTATGACCTTGAACGCTACCGGAAGAGACTTGTTTGATCTCCAGTGGCACGGTAGCGTGGAGCACAAGATGGTGGGACTTCCTGTCTGCACCAAATCCCCGTGACAGCTTCTGAGGGCCTCGTAGATTGCCTTGTAGGTTTCCATCGCCAACGGACCATCCGGCAAATGCATTCTTTCGCCAATTTTAGCGGAAAGTCCAGGAGAGGAAAGAGTTTGAATTATACTTTCACAGATTTGAACTTGTACGCGCAAACACTGATGCGACTAACACGCTCGATCTCACTGGTCTTTTCATAATTCACTGCTGTCACGGAAAAAAAAAAACCAAGCACAATAAATAGTAAACACGAGCTATCTCTTCGTGTCCCCTCCACTTTCTCTCTCTCTCTCTCTCTCTCTCTCTCTCTATTTTTCTGTCTTTGTCTCTGAGCGAAGAAAGTTGTTTCGTGCTCCAGATTCGAGTTGGTGTTCCGATTGTACCTTCATGTACCACGGACTTGTAAAATAAATCGGACTGACGCGCACTCGATGCCGGCTGAGCGGATTCTAGTTTTTCGTGGCCGTAGCCGCAGCTATTTAGGGGGGATTTTTCTCCCCTCCAATTTTTCCGGAGCCCCACCCAGGACAAGCGCGTCGACCAATGAGGACGGCGGTCGTGTTGTGGCCTCCGCGGCTCGCCGCCTTCGCCCCTAACCAGGCTTAGGGGGTGCTTTGCGAAAGGGGCTGCCTGCCTGCTGCCTGGCCTGCCAAGGGTGGCTTGGCGCCTCCGCTCTTCCTTAACATATCCACTCGGCCTCTCTCTTTCTCCCTTCCTCTCTACCTCTCTATCCATTCTCTCGCTCCTGCTCGCTTGCCTTGCGTCTCCGTCGTCTCGCCTTTTACTCCGTTTCACCTATCTCCCTTCTTCGGTCTCTGCCTTCTCGCGTTCTCTGCTCTCCTCGTCGCTACCTTTCCACCTACCGAGCCACCTACGCCACGCTTACGTGACGACGTAAATTCTCACGCGCACGTGTTCGAATCACCCCACCACTTGCGAGCGATCTCCACGACCCGACTCCGACAGCTGCACGCGTTTCTTGACCTCCAAGGCTAATGCGTCTTGCCGAGTGGTGAACCGACAGAGCTGTGCGTGGTGTATTTTCTGTAATTTTCACACTATAGGCAATTCTACGTTCCTGACATGTCATATTTCAAGATTATGTATATTAATTTAAAAACACCGAAAAGTGCGTTTATATTTTGTTTGTGCAAGTCTCAGAAACAAATCATCACATCCTCTTCGTGAATGTAGGTTTGCAAATTTTTATTTGGTTTATATTCAATGCGAAAATTGAGAAAATAATAAAAAACATTTAATTGACTGATTTGGATATTCTTTATACAAGAATATATTACTTAGATGCGAAACTAAAAATTAATATATTTCTATCTTCATATCTCAATCGAGATTTTCAACCATCTCGTAAAAAATTATTAGCGGCTAAATTCTGCAAATCGATTTATCTCATTATTTCATTTCATTTCATTTTATATTATAAATAATGTTTCTTAAAATAAAGATTTAGAGATTTTAGCATAGAGAAAATAAAGGTGATATATAAAGTTATTTTGCAAAAAAATGTTTTTAGAGACGATTTTAAATTCACGCGTCTGTAATATAGATCGAAATTAACAAAATTACCTCATGTTATATTTTATATATTTTGCTATATATCGCTTTGATCGAGATTTGCCCAGATTTTCACGTTTTTAATATTACTATAAATATAAATAATTGACAAACGACTAAATATCAAATGACTGATCGTGACTGATGAAACAAACTTTGGCTGAATTGATTTCTGCATATGCACGATAAATTTAATTGACATCCTACTCTTCGTCAAAGATTCGCATAAGATTCACAATGCAAAGAAAATAATTTTGTTAGAAAGCAAAGCCCTAGTTGTCACTTGCATCATAAATTTTGTAGTAAATACGTGTTGACCTAAAAAATCTGAGGAGATTTAGCCTTTAAAATTAACAAAATATTACATTTACCCTCTTTTTCAAATCCACATGAGAAGAGTTGAATGAAGACTGAGTAAAACTAGGGCATCGTCTTTATGCAAAAGTCGGTGAAAAGAGCGACTGGGGGTCCTGTCCATAAATCTGCTGTGGCTATCTCTTGTGCCATCCATTTTACGGATGTTAAAAGGCTCACTCGATGCTACAAGGAATCTTGACCGGAATGTCTGCCTAAATATTAGACTCCCTTATAACTCCGCATCTTGTGTGTCTAATTTAATGGTTTATTTCGAAGTTTTTCATTTCGATTTGCAGTATTTTCAAGATTTTTATAAATTGATTTTTTAACGATCATTTATTAACAATAAAGTGCAATAAATCTTTCCGTCATTAAAATCTATTCATATTTATGTGCTTATTTATAATTTCTACATTGCGATTGTCAAAGAGAGATGAGTGTATAGAAAACAAGTTTGTATATATCCTATGTTTGGATATCAAGGGTTATTCTCTAAACGTGTATTCTTATTTTATCATGTTGTAATATATATTTGTGTACAATATACCTATACATTTTGTACATATTTTTATATTTGCGTCAATCTTTGAATTTTAATTCTACGTATTACAAAATTTGAAATTAATGCCTACGATTCTTTGCCGATATATATATATATATATATATATATATATATATATATATATATAAAAGATAAATAAAAGAATAAATGTTGAAGATAATGTGACAAAGAAAAAGAGATGTGCGTATAATTAGAGATAATGTGACAAAAAGATCTTTTGTACAAATAGATTGAATATACTATCACGTTTATACGTAAAATCAAATTACTTTCCATGGACGGATTTAGCAATTCCTGTCCAAATATCACATTCTTCGAGAATTAATCCATAGTCAAACGCAGGATTGTTTTAAAGCCAAGTGAAAATTATTCCTCGCTAAACCTTATTATTCTGATTATTGTATACTGTAAACAGTCTGTTAAAAAATAAAAAAAAAAGAAAATTTATCGTCTTTCTTCCTCACCAGTACAAAATTATGTACTCATCAGTATCACATATCGAATGTGTCAAATTAAATTTTTAGTTAATTTTCTTGAACTGTTGTAACGCGATATTTTTTTAAATATAATTTAAAAATAAAATTGATAATTTATTTTGTCTACCTGAACAAAGATTATTTTCAAAAACATTACATTTCTAAAATCTTTCAAATTACAATTTACCTTTCCAACAAATTTTTAAACCACAATTAATTTGTCTTCTATGTTATCTATATATTAATAATATGCAATTCATGTGTATTGTATGTATTTTTTTTTTACCTTCAAATTTATTCGGTTCTCTTTTTCATTACAAAAAATAACACGTATGTTGAATATATTTTTTGTTATATAATATATTATTCAATTTTTGTGTGATAAAATTTTTTAAGAATTTATATATTATTTATGCGCGTGTATAAATTCTTGGAAAGTAATTTAAGATAATTTTATATAATCTTTTCAACATTACAAGTTTGACAAACATTAAGATGTAGAAAATATTCCGGTAGTTATTCTGCTAAAAGGATTTTTGTATCTATTTACAATAACGTAGGCGCAAAACGTACTTTTTTTCTTATATCAGAAAATTATACTATAATACCGACTTCAATTTCCAGTACAAAGTTTCAATATGTCACGTTGTTCTACTTTTGTCTGCCTGAACAAAGATTATTTTCAAAAACATTACATTTCTAAAATCTTTCAAATTACAATTTACCTTTCCAACAAATTTTTAAACCACAATTAATTTGTCTTCTATGTTATCTATATATTAATAATATGCAATTCATGTGTATTGTATGTATTTTTTTTTTACCTTCAAATTTATTCGGTTCTCTTTTTCATTACAAAAAATAACACATATGTTGAATATATTTTTTGTTATATAATATATTATTCAATTTTTGTGTGATAAAATTTTTTAAGAATTTATATATTATTTATGCGCGTGTATAAATTCTTGGAAAGTAATTTAAGATAATTTTATATAATCTTTTCAACATTACAAGTTTGACAAACATTAAGATGTAGAAAATATTCCGGTAGTTATTCTGCTAAAAGGATTTTTGTATCTATTTACAATAACGTAGGCGCAAGACGTACTTTTTTCTTATATCAGAAAATTATACTATAATACCGACTTCAATTTCCAGTACAAAGTTTCAATGTCACGTTGTTCTACTTTTGTCTGCCTGAACAAAGATTATTTTCAAAAACATTACATTTCTAAAATCTTTCAAATTACAATTTACCTTTCCAACAAATTTTTAAACCACAATTAATTTGTCTTCTATGTTATCTATATATTAATAATATGCAATTCATGTGTATTGTATGTATTTTTTTTTTACCTTCAAATTTATTCGGTTTTCTTTTTCATTACAAAAAATAACACGTATGTTGAATATATTTTTTGTTATATAATATATTATTCAATTTTTGTGTGATAAAATTTTTTAAGAATTTATATATTATTTATGCGCGTGTATAAATTCTTGGAAAGTAATTTAAGATAATTTTATATAATCTTTTCAACATTACAAGTTTGACAAACATTAAGATGTAGAAAATATTCCGGTAGTTATTCTGCTAAAAGGATTTTTGTATCTATTTACAATAACGTAGGCGCAAGACGTACTTTTTTCTTATATCAGAAAATTATACTATAATACCGACTTCAATTTCCAGTACAAAGTTCCAATGTCACGTTGTTCTACTTTTGTAACTTGACTTTAATAAATATCTGCTTTAGGTGTGATAACGGTTTAAATGTGTGTGTGCGTGTGTGTGTGCGCGCGCGCGTATATCGGAGATAACGCGTATAATGCAGACGCGCTAATTTGTAGTCCATTAAAATGGATATATTTTGCGAGAGATAATAAATGAACAGTGTGTTTTATGCGCGTTGAGTTTTTGTACGTGTGCGAAAATGTTTGCTTTATGCGCTTTACACGATTGTTCCGGGATACCAAATTGCTCATTCTTTTTCCGCTTTTATACCTACATATCTACTCGGCCGCTGTCATAGTAGCTTTGTGGCGGATGCCATAAACTTTTACAGGGTTAAACTATATAACCGGTTGTATGTCCTTTCAATGGTTCTCATAACGATCGTTCGGTAATAACGTAAAAGAGTTTCGGGTGAAAGCCTTTCTGTATTTGCCATCATTCTACCACTTTCACTTTTCATGTTATCGTATACAAAATTGTCCTTGAACAAGTCATAAAACTCGCGGCGTTTTTCTTTATAGTTCAGGAACAAATGTCGGATTAAACCCATTTAGTCTTTGACACTTACAAGAATTATTCATGGTCGTTTTTTCACGTTTGAAAATTACTTGGGAAAATACAGAAACGCACGCGACAGAAAGCACTGTCAATGAATTTTGCTTTGTAAAACTTTTTACATTCAATTTTGAAAAATGACGATTACACAACTTTCGGTTTTATTTCATCCGCGTTGTGCAATTATAAGCTAAATTCGTATCAATATTTAAATTCTTTCTCGTAATTTTAATTTATTTTATTGCATTTTTATTTATTATTACATATTATTATATATTATTTAACTTATTATTATTATTATTTATATCATTTCGTTATTTATTGTTATGGTGTTTTAATTTGTTTTATTACATTTTTTTATTTATTATTACACATTTCGACACATACAGCTGGCATATTTCCGCAACTAATAGCGCCTGACGGGTCGCGAAAAGACGAAAGCTTTGAGCGTTAACTCGGTATTGTTGCGCAAATGGAGAACCGACTGTGACGAGTAAATTATAATAGCGCTACTCGTTCGCCGACAGGATCGGGGAACAAAGTCATAAGACAATATCGTTTTTGCGACTCGCACGCAACAATGACGACTAATTTCTTAAAACATCTCGGCACGTTAGCCGTTTCCGTTTCCTTGCCAGTGCCCAGCAAAAGAGCCGCCGTCGGCCTGGTTTTAATATTGTCTAGTGCCTGCTGGGTTGTCAAAGAGGCTATAAAGAGAACTCGCATTAACGAGAAATGTTCAATGCTAACAGAGGCTCGTTAACACCGAGATTATTAGCGTCAATTATCTTTGACCAATTTAATTACAAATAAAAGTATTTAATTACGTATGTCTAATGTCGAGTCTATTTTTTTTTTTTTATATATATAAATAAAGTGATAAAACTCGCTTCTCAAGCAGGAAATAAATTTTAGCCTTTGTATAAAATTAATAATTAATTTATCACATCTGTTGAAATAACAATTTGCCTAAAATTTTAATTTTTATAAATTTTTTGTACAGTTTGTACTATAAAATTTTTGCGATACAAATGTTTTTCAGATTAAATTATATATAGGTATATATATAAGACCAATTTGAACTTACAAATTAATTATTAATTTTATATATTCTAAAAGACTGAAAATACTTGGCGCGATATCAAATGTCACGAGTCTCGAAATGTATTAGATTTATGAATTTTTGACGTTTGATCCACCCTCGTTCTCCTCAAAAATCTGACGTATGGTTCTTTGATTTTGAACGGCAATTTATATTAACACGTTGAAGAGAGAGTCGCACGTCGGAGTTTTTTCGCGCGGTTGGAGAGGAGATGGACCCGTAACTCCGAGAGAGGATAGGTGAGAGATACATAAACGTGAGAAAGGCCGGGGCGAGGGGATGAGGGGGGGGGGGAGGGACACACAAGTTAACACGAGACAGTGCATTGTGTGCGGTGAGCGAGCCGGAAGCGTCGCCATACTGCGTATCGCTTTTGTTTCCGTTTTCGTTAGCCCCGATCATTTTCTGCCCCTGCACTCATTCTCGTCCCCCCTCCCCCCTTCCCCCGCCTACGCCCCCTCTACGCCGTCACTACGCGACGCCCTTTTGTTTTAGTACGGAGGTGTGTGGCTCTCTTTCGCGAGAGTCCTCCTCTCGACAAAGAGGAGTTATGGTATGATCTTACAGGACCACACACACACACACACACACGCGCGCGCGCGCGCACGCACGCACACGCTTTCTCTCGTTCTCTGTCGCTCTTTATTTCGCAGAATCAGGGGAAAAAACTCGCGAGCTCGCGTGACATTGCAGGGGGTAGATCTGGTTAATAGATTCGCGGGCTTTCTTTCTTCTTTTTTTCTCGCGACACTTTGTATTACGTTCTAGGTCGTCGAAATTTTCGAAATTTCACGTTTCCCTACAGTGTTACGCATTTTTTTTTTCATTTTTTTTTTTTTTTTTTTTCCGTAGATTTACCGGACTGTGTGCGCCCGGGCTCTGATGGAAGTTTCTCCGCTCTCCGTCCGAAAAAAAACGCAAACACGCATTAGGGACGCGCGCGCATCCGGGATTGCGTCAGGCTAATGGCATTATTCCATATTTTTCCATAAAACGCGGCAAGTAAAAGCCCCTCTCGTATGTGGATGTGCGCGCGCGCGCTCGCCCCCATCTCTCTCTCTCTCTCTCTCTCTCTCTCTCTCTCTCTGCGAGAGAGATACCTTTGATACCCATTATCACCGTCCGGTTACCTGCCATTAATACGCTATATCGATGCCTATTAGTCGGCGCACCTAATAACCTACAACCCGACTATAATGCCCTCAACACGAGACAGTCGGGATTCCAGTATACCGTAACGCATTCTCGGACCGAATGCCAGACTCGCTTACCAATAAACGTATCTTCATCCATATCGGTCTCCCACCCCCCCCCCTCTCGCCCCGCACGTTCCAAGCTCTCTCTTCCTCTCGCCCCCTGCCCCTCCCCCCGTTTATCTGCCCCCGCTGTCCTTAATTCGAGTCAAGATTACAAATTGATTCCGTAGCAGTCTGTGTATGAATCAGGCGTCACGTGTTCGGGACGCACCCTTCAGGGACGGTACTACGCACCCTCGTACACGCGCGCGATTTGCCCACATGTATACAAACGGACGCATTTGTGTCGCACTGAAATCTTTATAGCGTAGCTGTATCGACGACACGTTATTGTATCTACAATCTTGTATATATATATATATATATATATATGGTTGTTTTAATAGCAAACTTGCTGCTGACAATTTTTATCAGACGATGATTAAAGTCGCGTGATGATTAAATAGCTCTTGTTTTTTTCGAGGGATTCTGCGACCGCGACACCGGCGATCACTGATCTCGATCCGAGGATGTTTTTTTTTTTTTTTTTTTCTTTGTCGACGCGCGCTCCCTTAAATTCGCGCACGCTGTTTAATATTCAACGAAAAATACGTCGCTATAAAATTCTGGGCGACACGGAATAGGACTCGGTGTGTAAAGTCCCATACATCCCGATAGATGGAGATGGGATTTTTATTTCAATCTATCCGGATTTGCGTGGATTTCCATCAGTTTGATTTCGTACGGGTATAGAGTTTTTCTCGTGGCAGTTTTAAAAATTTGGGTACCTTCACTTCCGTTCGAATTTAACCGACCTATGTCATCGATATCTGTTAAAATTGAAAGAGCACAGTTGAATATGTCTTATCGTTACGTCAGAAAATGCCTTATAAAGGACAGATTTCAAGAGACATGGCCTTGTTTTACGAATTCTCTTATACAACATACGCTTGCATTCGTGTTGCATGATCGATGCTCCGGGGCATTATTACTTGCAGCCCCTTACTAGTATTGTTATGGACCCCATGCGGAGTAGACGTGGAACGAGGGAGGAAGGGAAGAGTAAAAGAGGGGGAAGAAAGGGAACACGGATGTGTGTGGAAAATCGGCACTACGTGACAAATCCTGATTGAACAATTTTAGTGTGACATGAGTGACACGTGGTACTGATGAAGTTTAGAAATCCGATAGTCGTCGTCAAATTGAGATGTCAAATATATTTCTGCTTATCGTTACATCAGTATAGGAGATTTTTTCATAAATTATTTTTTATTATAATTATATAATATTTATATATATATATATATATATATATATATATATATATATTAACATTTTTTAAATTATAATATATTTATATATTGATAATAAAATACCAATTATTGAAAAATAAAATAAAAAAAGTAAATTATATAGTGTGTATCAAGTCTATTCGTTATATCTTATATAACTTTATTTTTTAATGTTTTACGGATCATTATCAAATCTTTTTCGAATTAATGCACAATAATATACGTATCTATAAAGTCGTATTACGAGGATCTCGGGGAGACTATCTCATAATCAAGTAAGGTCGCGCGAAGACAATGTAGTCCGGGATGGCTCATCGAGTCGGGAATGGAATGGAGTTGGATTCTCTCTCTCTCTCTCTCTCTCTCTCTCTCTCTCTCTCTCTCGGCATTGCCTCATTAATGCTCGTGCCCTACCCCTTGCGCCTTGGGCGATGCGATAACCCTTCGACGGTCTTCCGTCCCTTTAAGTTCTCTAGCGCGCGCTAACTCCTAAGTAAGGTCACCCAGCAATTTCCGGTAGCCATCTTCGCCACCGACCCACCCAGTGTATTTCCCAACTATGGTAGAGTCGGGAATTCGCGGGGACACGCGTCACACAGGCAGAAGCGAGATTTCGGTGACGCGGGTTGGAGAGCGGTTTGCTTGAATTAGACGGGACGATGTGTCTGAGCAGCTTGTTTGGTACCATCTAGTTAGATTAGACGGTCCAAGTACGAGGAATTTATCGCTTAATATCGCTATATAGAACGCAAATATTTAGTACGTGCAATGATAAGAATGACTATAAAATATAATAACATAAAAATAATCTTTAATGTTTGTGCTGTCAATTTTTTCAAAATTTATAAATGTACATTTTTTTCATAAATTTTTTTCTCTTTTAATACGCCCATCATTTTTTACATAATCTTTGCATAATGTTGGAGAATATTATTAAATTTATTATTGCAATTTTCAGTACGTGTAATAATAAAAATAACTATAAAATCAGATATAAAAAAAATAAAATTTTAAAAATAAAATATAAAAATAATCTTTAATGTTGTAGAATATTATGTTCTTTTTATAGTTTACATCTGATTAAATTTATTATTGCAAAAACGTCATACATATATATAAGTCAAGTTTCTATGTTTTTTTTTATATCATTTGATTGAATTTATTATTGCAATTTTCAGTACGTGTACTAATAAAAATAACTATAAAATCAGATATAAAAAAAAATAAAATTTAAAAATAATCTTTAATATTGTAAAATATTATGTTCTTTTTATAGTTTACAACTGATTAAATTTATTATTGCAAAAACGTTATACATATATAACTCAAGTTTCTATGTTTTTTTCTTCTATATCATTTGATTGAATTTATTATTGTAATTTTCAGTACGTGTACTAATAAAAATAACTATAAAATCAGGTATAAAGAGATAAAATTTAAAAATAATCTTTAATGTTGTAGAATATTATGTTCTTTCTCTAGTTTACATCTGATTAAATTTATTATTGCAAAAACATCATATAAGTTAAGTCTCTAATAGTTCATATATGCGACAAATTGTTTAAAAATGTGGAAATGTTTAAAATCTAATGTTGCATAATGCAAGGTAGTCATTTTCAAGAGAAAGGGAATAAAATTTTGCGATCTGTTCGGATCGGCGGAGTGTTTTTACAAAAAGTAATGACGGGAGCGACGATAATAATCCGTTTAATTGGCGCCCCGACCAAATCCAGGCACAATGGGATTAATTTGAACCGGCAGCGCTGTTCGCAGCACCGGTCTCTCTCTCTCTCTCTCTCTCTCTCTCTCTCTCTCTCTCTCTCTCTCTCTCTCTCTCTCTCTCCCTCCACCGCGCATGATTTATTTTATTAGAGTAGCTCTGCGTTTCGGTCCAACAAGCTGGCCATCATTAGAATCGTAAAATGCGCGCTGCGGACCAGTGTTCGCGTAAAACACTAATGAGACGCGGCTTAGCGGTTATGGATTTAAAGCGATTTTAACAGAAGGAGAGATCTGACCCGCAATTATTTTATCCAAGTGATTCTTTTTTCTCTTTTTTTTTTTTTTTTTTTTTTTTTTTTGCGTAGATAAGTAACAAAAAAGTAATGTAACCTTTGCTTGATACAATCACAATTACAACAGGATAATAATATTATATTTATTATACCAAGGGAAACACAATCGACGGATATGTCAAAGTCCTCGTACGAAGGTAAAAGGACATTCGGTCGGAATGATCGCCGCGAATAGTTTAGGGATTCCTACCCGGGACTTTGGGCGAACGGGGAGGGAGGGGGTGTTAATTCCATTTTAACGCTCGTTCCTTCTCTCCGCCGCCGGATCGAAACTACCCTCTAAGACCGTTACATATTTCATGACATTTCGAGGAGAGACCCAAAGTCGGAAGACTCGGTCCGATTTATAATTCACCTTCGCTCTAACGTAATATCGATTGGCGGAGAGTGGCTTTGATGAACTTACTTAGGTTTCTCGGGGATACGCACCCTTTATTTGCTCCCTGTCTTCCCGTATCTGAAAAGATTTGCGAAAAAAAACGAGCGGTCAAATATTTACCGCGGAAATCTTTCTTACGCTTTATCTCCTGTCAAGGAGATTACTGTTCTTTCCGGAAGATCCGATTCGATTCGGTCGTCTCTTAAAATATTTAGTTTCGAGTTAAACTTTTTTTTTTTTCTTGGCTATTCCAAGAGCGACAGCACGTTGCAAAGAGAGGATGACAAAAGTAATCGGGGTAGGATTACACGATACAAATGCCATTGTGGCCTCCGCCGAGTTTTCAAGGGAATCACTACGGACTCTCGAGGAAGCGTAAACATTTGTCGAATCACTTCCTTCTCCGTCTTCCTTTTCTTCGGAGAGACGAGAAAAACGGTGCGCCCGAACGATGGGGCGCGCGATGAGTGTATCATGGTACCCCACAGACAAACGTTCATGTGTGCAAACATAATCGAAGGGGGGAGGGCGCAAGGGACCCCGCGCAACAAAAAAAGAAGATGATTCCCATGACAGATCTCGAGGCCGCTTTTGTGCGTCCGCTTCTGACGTGTTAATCGTATATAGGTTGTGTCTGGCTGTGCAATTCGCTCGTGAGTTCTTCGAAATGAAAACACAAATGGAAAAAAAAATGAAGAGAAGCAGATGCGCGTGATGACTTTGGAAGCTTGTCAATTTATATATATGCGTGTGTGCGTGTGTGTGTGTGATCTTTTACACGATCGACCGCGGTAGCCATCGGATCAATTTGATTACGCGTCGCATTTTCCACGAGACGAGTCGAATCGTCGCGTGCATCTCTGTCACTTTGAAAATTTCTCTTCTCCTCCCTTTGCCCCGTGTGTCAAACGCGAAAAGAATCGAATTTATTATTTCGGAATTGTGGAAAAAAATTCAATTGCATTTGGTCTGCATAGGTATACCTCCGGATCGAGCGAAAACGATATTTTTTACGTTTAACACGATCTCGCAGGAATTTCTTTACATTTGATTTGTCGTAAATTCTCGCGTTGCCGATTGTAAGCGGTGATTCTAGCGGCTCAATCAACTGCAATTGTCCGTACGCGATATCTAATGAAAAAAAAAAAAAAATATATATATATATACATATATAAAAAAAAGCAACGTCGCAGAAAAATTGTGTCAGGAAAAAAGTTGGCGTAGAATTTTTGCGATTCAGTTAAGTTGGACGATTGTTTTTGCGAGGGTAAACACGGGATTAAAATAATGTAAGCTCCGGATATTCTAATTAAGTTCTCGAAGAGTTTTTCTTTTATATAAAAAAAAAAAATTCTTACAAGGAAAGATACCAAAAGTGTCCGCGTCCGATTTTAATGCGCTTTGAATATGTTATAGTCTAGGTCAAAGTAGGAGACACTTATTTTTTTTATACGTGCCGTTAAGGGGGTGAAAAAAATCGATTTTTATATCTCTGAGCAAATACCGTCGACGGTAAGAGATATAAAAAAAAGTTTTATCGTTTTCAACGTACTTTAAAACTGCCTAATCAGATTTTTCCTTACAACTTGGCTAACTTGCATATTATTTTGAGTCTTTACACGATTTTATCTTTCAGATACTTACAATAAATAACGGAAAAGATTTCGGTCAAATCGGATTAAGCAGCCCGGAAGGCATGCGTCGAAAATCACTATGGATAATCTGTTTGCCAAACGTTGTGCGCACAACGAGATTATTTACCAACGTCAGTTTGCGTATCCCATGGGTCAATGGATCTCTTAATTCTCCGAGAGGGGCGACGAGTAGAGTCTTATTGTTATTGAAATTGTTGGAAACGAGCTTCGCGTTTACAGGTATATACTTTACAATGGGCTTGAAGAGGGTTTGGTCTTCGACTAAAGGCATTTCCCAAAAAGTTGACCATTGCGGGTTATTATAAAGGTGAAATATAAACCGTACGTTTTAAGACAAAGGACAATGGCCGGGCTTTTTTTCAGACGTGGTTTAAAAATGGGAAAGAACGGTTTTGTGCCTCGGACAAAAGATTTTATTGATGCTATAAATATTACATGCCATATAATTACATAATGCATCTTAATAAATTATGTAGCTGTATAGCTTAACATTTTTTTAGTTTTTTTTTTTTTAATGTATTTTTTTTCTTTTAAATTATTATCTCTTGTTACACCGTATGTCATACTGTATATCTCTTTCATATTTCTTTTTTGTTTATTTTTTTTGAACACGCTAAGCTCTAACGGAGAAAGCATCCAACACACAAAACGCTTTTTGCTTTTTGTCTGTTAAACACTCTGTTGCGTCTTGTTACGCTTTATACGTAAGGAGGCTTTTATTAACAAAGGAAAATTAGAATCGCTCTCGCGAATGTTTCTTTCGTGGACGAAGAGCAGAAGAAAAATGCATGAAGAAGAAGAAGAAAGGAGGCTTCCGCGGCAATGCACTTATATGAGGGAGAGAGAGAAGCGGGAGAAGGGGGGGGGGAAGCGCGTCGTCGTCCTTTGTGCGAATAGCTCACTTGATTTAACGCGGACACAGGGGGTGCTCGGGAGGAGTGATCACCTGACAGATGTTTTGGGATTTCGAGTATTTTCGGTTCCGCGAGAGAGACCGCACCGGTGTGAGACTTTGAAGTAGCCGGTCCCACTCCCCCCTCCCTGATTTATCGGGAAGGGGGGCGATTTCCAGGCGGCTGTAGGCCCCTCTCTCTCTCTCTTCAACGTGATTCTCCCGGCGATCGAAATCGTCAACCGAGGCATATCCAAAGTGTTACCCTCGATTCCCCAGATCCCTGTCGCGAGAAAGAAAAAGAAAAAAAAAAAAAAAAAAAAGAAAAAACCGGCTCGCGTGGCTCGTAGTTCCAAAGCCACGCCAGATGGAACATTTCTTTACGTTTACAACTACAATCGTGCCGCTTTAATACCAGTTTTTTTTCCTTTTTTTTTTTTACATTGATATCTCGATTTACGTAGACGTTTTTCTCAGAGTTTTATTTAAATCATCATATCTCTCTCTCTCTCTCTCTCTCTTTGCCTGTTATTTTTAACAATTCTCGTTATTCGCGATATAAACGGCATATTAAATGTTTCGAAAAAGGACGAGGACCGCGCTCTTCGCCGGCCGAAGAGATGATCTCGTAAGGATCCATTTGTGCTTTGCGTTCTTGTTTTTTTTTTTTTTTTTTTTTTGTTTTTTTTTCGTTTTTCCGCAAACCTCGGAGATGCGTATATTATCCGTACATTCCGGCATCCGTATATATATATATATATATATGTACAGTACCGTCGGCGCGTAAACCAGTAATTCCATTGCATATGAATCGCAAAAGCCGGCTCTCTCTCAGCGGGGTCGCAACTGCATCATTTCCCTGCATCGTTCCCGATTCAACCCCTTTCTCGCTCCCCTCCCCCTCCCCCTCCCCCTCCCCCCTCCCGCGTCACCTAGCTCGGTCGCGCGAAAGTTATCGAGTAATCAGTCGCGTATTGTTTTACGAGCCGCTGAATCGGAACGCCGATTGGACCGGCGATCACACACGCGTGCGAGGCCGATGATGATGATGATGGCCGTCGACTAATTTAGCGGCTGAGCGGAGGTAAAGAGGAAAAAAAAAGGATTAAAAAGAGAGAGAGAGAGAGAAAAGAAGCCGCACGAGATGATTTTTTTTGCGGGTGACATTTTTTGGCCGGCGTCCAAATCGGTGGGCGATTCTCTCTCTCTCTCTCTCTCTCTCTTTTTCTCTCAGCGGCGAATAAAATTGCTCCGGGCGATTTCTCGCTTGAAAAATGTCTCTTCTGATCTCTGCGCGCGCCAAGTTCCGAGAGAGAGAAAGAGAGAGAGCCTTGAACGTTTTCGGGAAACGACATCGCGGCGATCGAAGATCGCTTCAACAGGTGGTGTTTAAGTTTCCTGAATTTAATAAGCCGCTCTCTCTCTCTCTCTCTCTCTCGCAAAAGTATTCCTCCTTTTATGAAAATATCGATAGCCGTGGGCGTTTTCGATTATCACGTGTCTGCAAAATGTGTATTTAAATATCGCGTCAGTCATTTATCTTTTCAAATTAGCAAAGCGGTTGTAACTCGCGTTTTTATAGTTGTCGTTGTAAGATCAATAGCGCGGCTTGTTTATTAATTAATATTAGTAACGTAAATATTAGTAAATTTTTTATCGGGTATATCAGCTGTAAATACAGTTATTAGCATAAAATATAGTTTAACATTTATGGAATACCGGTTTCTGTCTCTCTCTTTTTTTTTTTTTTTGTACAAGTAGAGTACAGTCGCGAGTTATGGGCACAGTGATCTATATAACATTTTCAGATCGTTTCGAGGATATTTGTCGGCTCGCCGGGGAGAAAACCACTCGCCGTGCCGTTGATTAGCGGTCGAATCAGTCGTAATTGTCCGTAACCGAAATAGAATTATCGATCGATCCTCTTGTTCGACTGTCGTGTAGTTCGCAAGTCGCGACTCGCCGAGGTACAGATTGGGGAAAAAGTCATTTCTCTCTCGGATAAACAGTGAAAATATGTACAGGTATAAATACATGAAATAATCTTAAAAACAAAATAGCTTTGGTCAAATAAATTTTTATTTTATCTCTGGCGATTTATAAAAAAAAAAAAAAAAGTCTGTATAAAAATTAGAGAAAAAAAAAACAACAACGTTGAATTTTTAAACAACATATTTTCACTTTTTTTTTTTTTTAATTTGAATGATGAAAAAAAATTAGACTTTTACAAAATTTAAATATTATAATAATTTCTAATTTCTGTCATTATTATATAGTGAAATGTCATTCATCTTTCACGTGTTCTCTTTCACCTGAAAATTTCACGATCTACAACATTCTGCACCGTCGTAGGCCAAGGAACAATCGCACCATTCATCGGTCCATCAGTATCAGCCGCGTAGAACTTTATAATCACCCTGTACAGAGTACACCCTGCGGAGAGGAGGCAGGCATTGCGAGGATGCCCGAGGGGAGAAAGCGGGGTACGGCCGTGGGGTCGAGCGGGATCGCGGTGAGGAAGAAGAGTCCAGGAGAGGGGGGTAAGCGAGCGGGGGGTAGACTGACCGGGGGCGGTGGGGGGACGCGGACATATATACCTACCCGTGTTAGCAACCCCATTGATCTGGCGGTGGACGCGGCAAAAACGAGCTCGAATAGAGAGGAAGAGGGTCGGGGAGAAGGGGGGGCGCAGAGAAGGGAGGATGAGACGGGGAGGAGGGGAGGCGGGGGGTGAGTGGGTGGTGGTCGAGTGGGTGGCGGTTGAAAATTTGCGGAGTGCCGAGCTGCACTGCCAGTATCGCGCGCGCCTTCTCTCTCTCTCTCCTTCCCTCCCTCTCTTCGCCTCTCTCGCACGCTTTATATTTCTCTCTCTCATGGGATGAAGCTTTCGTTGCTCGTAGCCGGTGTGACGTGGTGCGTCGGTTACGAGAAACCATCCGCACGCGCGCATACATTGTACACACCAAGAGTGAGAATGCGGCGGGTGTCTCTCTCTCTCTCTCTCTCTCTCTCTTTCTCTCTCTGCGGCCGGAGAGTGGCGACGATGAAAACGCGGCCTACCCATCCGTCCTGTCGAGATTCGGTCGGTTTGTTGGCTCCGCGATATATGAACGGATTCGGTCAGGCTGCATCGCATCCTGCCGGACCTCGCATTCTCTCGCGAGCCTCTCCCCCCTCCCCTTCCCCCATCCCGTCCTTTCTTTCCGTCCCCGGCGCTTTTTCTCCGAGTCCGTCGCGGTATCAGAACCAGAAACGGTCATCCATCTCACTGGGTTAGCGTTACGTCTCTCGGGAAGCCCGGGAAAGGGGGGGGGCAGGGGGCAAGGGGGAATACCATACGCGCGAATAATCTCTCCGAGAGCTCGGTCTCTGGCAACCTTGTACCATATATGGCGGATGTAAAGCCGCGTAGAAATCCGTGCTTTCCGACGGAGGTTTCGATACGTTCAAATTTATTCGGCCCGTGCGCGCCTCTTTGAATCTAGTGTATTTGAAGTGGTGAAATCGGAGCCGCCGCCAAGCGTGCTCGACGGAGGTTTGTTGTTTTTTTTTTTTTTTTTTTTTTTTTTTTGATAGGTTAAAATTATTTTCCTGCGCTCTCTCACTCGATGCGTGAAGCCGCCGTTTATCGTTTATCGAGATAGTTGCGTGAATTTTTCGGCTAAAGACCGAATTTGTTGGCCGACGATTTTTCAGAGATCATTTCCGATTCACGCGAGTGAGACACTTCCGGTTTTTATTTGTTATGCCGGAGAAACATACTCTCCTCTCTATAATTAAAATAAATTATTCCTAATCGCGTCACGTAGCGGCAATTATTTTCTCGAAGCATCTTCCATTTCAAGCACTGGCACTCGTTGTGCCAGAAAGAAATAACAGTTGTACGCGAGAGATAACGGCGATGTTAATTACCGGAACTTCCGTAAGGATATACGCAAGGGGGAAGTCAAGCGACTCTCGCTTCCGTTCGAAATATTTCATTCCGCAAAGCCGAGAAATTCTAAAATGCGAAAAAAACAGACTCAATTATATCCGCGCTCTGTAAACGCAGACCGTGTTCCGGTTAATGAGAGATTGAGTAGTGAGAAATTCGATTTAAACGGTCGCGATAAAAACCAGTTTTGAAGCCTCTAACTATATCGATAAACTTTGCGGCCGAGTGGAGCGATAATAACGGTAGGTACATACGTTCGACAAACGATATGCAATCACTGATTAAAAAAAAATTATCCTTCCGCGAGCTCTGCTGTAATTATAACTGTATCGCATGGGACGATCGATCGAATTACACTTTAATAGAGAATTATTAATTCCGCGCGATTTCAGCTGCAAAATTTCAAATGGCGCGAAACATCATCAAAGGGTAGGAGGAGGTGGAAACATAGGTACGCAAGGTGTGGAGGAGAGAGGACGGGGGAGGCGAGGGGGGAGGGGGGGGGAAGGAGAGGAGAGAGATTGTTTCGCGGAAAGAAAATTCATCGTTTTGGGAAACCAACGGTAGCGGTGGCTCTCGCGAAAAAGAGAGAGGGCGAGAGAGAGAGAGAGAGAGAGAGAGAGAGAAAGAAAAAAAAATAAAGGAGAGAAAGAAGAGAGAGAGAGAGAGAAAAGAGATAGCCGACGACCAGTCGTATTATAAAAATCCACAAAATAACCGACGCGGTAGCCATTAGCGATGCTCTTTTAACCCTCGCCATTCAGCTTCGCCCTCGTGATGCGTGTAAATTTTCCAGCGGCGGTCGCTCTCTGGCTACATTTTTCGTCGAGTGCCACTGTGTGTGTCGCTCGCGCTCGTACACCACACCACACGCCAGCCAGCCAGCCACCCAGTCCCACCTAGTAGTCCTCCTCTCCCCCTCCCCCTCGCCCCCGCCCCCTCGCCTCCCTCGCCTCCCTCGCCCACCGGTCGTCCATGCCCCATCCCAACGAGAGCGGGGGGGGAACCCCCCTCGAATCACCCTCCCGGTGGTAATCCGACTGGCTAGCCACTCGCGCCAACAAATACCCTCACCGTCAGCCACCCACTGCCACCACCACCACCACCACCACTGCCACTTCGCTCCTTCCGCGCACCCCCTCGCTCGGAGGGCTCGGAGCGCTCTGTGCATCGCTCGCTCGCTCGCTCGCTCGCTCGCCCCCTCGCACCGCGCGCACCTCCTCTCTCTCTCTCTCTCTCTCTCTCTCTCTCACACCCGCGTGGCCGTCCGCCCGCGCGTCCGACACCGTTGAGAACTCATCCCACATTGTGACCCAACCCGCGGTACACTCTCTGGTGAACCACCCCCGACACCCCGAACACCGCGAAATGCACGGTCCTGGCCTCGTACACGGGCCACCACACGTCGACGGGAAAATTTTTCACGGCTACTTCCGGCTCTCGAGAGGAGCGAGCGAGCGTATCCCCCGCGTGCCCCCTGCACCCTCATCCCTCCCGCTTCCTCCTCCTCCCCGACCCCCGGAGTGGATCGACCGGGATTCCGCGGATCCAACGATCGCCCGCCCCGGCACACGCTCTGGCCACCGACGGCGCATGATTTTCGTCTCTCGTTGTCAGATGCTGTGTACGAGTGAATCCGGCGCGCGAGGCCGGCCGGGTTTCCTGTTTCTTTTTTTTTTTTTTTTTGTTTTTTATTTTGCCCCCGAATATGCAATCGGCATCGCCTGGGCGGTATTTAGTTTTCCGGCCGGTAATTTATCGTTTATTCTGCGGCGGGAGGATTTTTGTAACGTTTCGCTCCAATTGTTGTATCATTCCTGTGAAAAATATAGGTCGGTGACGTAGGCGTAGAATTTGTATCTTGAAACCTGCTCCCACAGAGTTGGAAATCTTCATCATCTGTACCTCAATCGCTTTAGATTTGAAATTAAAATTTAAATTGGATTTGTTTTGTTCTAAATATGTATATGTATCTTGATGAAATCTCATGAGTATCTTGTCCAAGAATTAGTAAAGTAAAAAAAAAAAAAATATCAGTCGAGCCCAAGGTCGGATCGCAATATTTACACGTTAATTACAACAGATTACGCGCATACGCGTAATCTCGATAAATCTATCTACATCAACTTTTAACTCGGCATTAATTTCATTACCGGGAAATAAACGCGACCAAAAGTTCCCCGCGCTCATAAAACGATAGAGAGCAGACATATATATATATATATATATATATATATATATATATATATACCACTACTACCGACTGTCGTCGATGGCCACGAGGGACGATGAACGTCGAGCGATCGGCATTTTCCAGCATCCAGCAATGTGTGTTCGGACCTGGGTCTACAATACACGTACACAACGCGAGGCTGCTGCTGCTGCTGCTGCTGCAACGAGATCCAGAGCCGCGATGCCTGTCACGGCCCTCCGGCATTCGACCCCCTCCCCTCGTCCCCCTTTCCCCACATCCCCCTCCTCCCCATTATCTCCTCCTCGCCTCTGATCGCCCCGGTTCGTTCCATCGCGGCCGCGTCGGGCGAACCGTTCGGTTCGGTTTTTAGTTAATGCCTCCGCGAACCCCCGGGGGTTCGGTCCAAAGTCCCGGTCACGCCGATGGACTTTAACCCATTAAGGTTTATGCCCTGTATCGGCGCTCGAAAAAAAATTTCCCACCTCCCCCGCTTCCCGCCCCCGCCCCCCCCCCCTCGTGAAATTTGGAGCCGTGCGAGAGATTCCGAAATCAAAGGGAAAACCGTCGCGCCCAAAACGCGGACACGATGGCCACGAAAGGGAGGAGAGGGGGGGGGGAGGTGGCGGTGAAGGGAGCCGGGCCGACCATCCGTCCATTAGAGCGAGAGCGCGGGATGAAACGCATCGGATATCGCGACGATAGTCGCGCGCGATAACGTTAAGCGAGCGCGGAACGAACGAATGAGAACGTGTACGTACAGGGGGAGGGAGGGGTGGGAGGGATGGGAAGGGGGATGATGGTTATAGTGCGAGAGACGGGTCGCGAATGAGTAACGGGTGAAAAGGCTGGAAATAAATGAGCCGATGAATCGGGCACGACATCGCACACGGTTCGCGGACGTGATAATTGGCCTCTTTTTGCTTTTGTTTTCGAAAAGCCCGGCGGTGCGAAATTAAAGTTTCATCTTCCTAAAGCGACGCAACCACCCCAGCTGGCCCGGGGAAGGGGTGGGAGCGGAAGGAGAGAATTAGAGACGAATAGCAAGTGACAGAGCGACTCGTTTACCGACGATAACACATTGCGGCGACGAGTCGGTCCAGCGGCGCCTGGTATCACGGTTTACGTTTTGGTGGTCTTTACGGGCTCCATATCACACGGTTGTTTGTCTTCTCCTATCTCTCTGTGATACCCCTGTAGCTCTCTCAAGCGCGAGAGAGCGTGTGCGCGCACAGAGGGGGGAAATTAAAGTTAAACGAAGGGCCGTTCCGCGCGTACAAAGGGAGTAAAAAAGGAAACGATACACTTTTCGAAGGTACGGCTGATTCGGGAGAAATACAAACCGCCGACGATACATCGAGATACGAGATGGAAAAACACGGGCATCCGGGGTGTTTGCTTCCTGAAAAAAAATATGAAAAACCGGAAATTCTAAGGGACTTCTTTATTTCTTTTCTACCTGAAAAAAATCAGGAAATTCTCGTGGAATTTCATTGGGATTCGGGGAATTTTTTGAAAAATTAACAGTCGGCAAAAACCAAGTGAATTATGTGTTTTAAATGTATTATAAATGTATATATATATATATATATATATCTTTGTTTATATATTTTATGTTTTAACGAAATATTAAATATGCACATATTTTTTATTATAATTTTTAATGAAGCTTCTTCTTCTCCTCCTACATCTTGATAAAAATTTTTCAAGTATAATTACAAACCTAGCACTTGAAGAACTTGAAAAGCTCTGTATTTTTCTTTTGTATAAAAAAAAAAAAAAAAAAAAAAAAAAACATTAGAAAATGTATGCAATAAAAAAAATGTATATTTAAAAAGTTACATTGGAGAATTTTAAAAATGTTTTCTTCATCTAAAATTTTGAATAAAAATCAGGGAACTTGAAGACTTTTTTTTTTTTTTTTTTTTACAAAATTTGATTGAATATTCTGATATGATAAATATTGCGTGATCTCGTGGTCATTTTTCCGTGAGATACATTTACTTCTTTTTTTTTAAATATAATATTTATAAATTATTTATAATAATTGTGTTTTCAAGCTGATGGTGGACAAAGTCCGAGCAATAATCGCGAACGTAGAAGACGGTTGTTGATCGATTTGCTTCGCGTTTGGCGAACGGAAGTTTACGTCGGGGTGAGAGTCGGAAGGTAACGGCTAGTAATTAATGTCCGTGTGTGCCCTTTACGCGCGCCCTTTCGTTCTCACGAAGAACAACGGTTTGTAACACATTGGAAGGGAACAAACTGCAACCAGGTACTCGCCGCGTTCGACCAACCGGTTAACCGGCAATTAGCCGATCTCGCTCGTAAATGTAAATTAGCCCCGGGCGGTCGAATCGGCAATGGAAAAAGGCAGTAAATTATCGTAAGGTGAAAGCAGGTGAGCGGAAGAAATTTCGTCCATTTTTCGACATACACAACGGAAATGATCATTTATCGGATTTCTCTCATATCGATCAAGCAGTGGTCAAATTCACCTTTTACCTTCCTTTCCAAAGAGACATATTTTTAATGCAACTATTTCACAGAATATTCTTCACCATTGATACTGTGAGAATTATTTATAACAACATAATGGATTATCAAAACATGAGTGCAGCTTCATGTGAGCGGAGATAAATCAGTGAACGAATTTTTAATACAAGATTCGATTCGCCATCCAGTACCATTCACTCATCATTACTGTATAATGGCGAATCGATCGATTTATTGCATTTTTCATGAAATAATTTTACACGCGCGCGCGCGTGCGTCCCTCATTAGGGCCGGAAATCGAATTAGTTTATATGCGCACGCTTTTAATTCAACACGAAAAATTTTCAGCCTCGATTCTGCCTCTGGCCCTCCGTTCTTTGTTCTCTCACTTTTATTTACCACCGAATTGTCGTCGCTGTAGCTGTAGCTGACGGTACAGATTTCGAGGTGCTGATAGGAAGCTTCCGGACTTCCGGCGCTGACCCCGGCTCTCTCGTAGCCATCTCCGGAGACCCTTCTTCGTGGAAAATCGTTAGCGCGCTTCCGATCGTCGGCATTTTTCTTTCCGAGTCAACGTACATCTAACACAGTCGTGTTGTTATCTTTTGTCTCCCTCCCGCAATAAACTCGCTCGTTTCAGCGACCGAAAAACATGGAAAGGTGTTTATCGCGTTCATGTAAAATCCTGCATTCTTTTACAATGCCGTTTTGTCACACAAGGATTAATGGCAGTCATAATGAAAGCCGGGTTAATTCTTGGTGGTATATTTAAACCGTCTGCGTAGTCGTCGGCCTTATGTTGTTCTCCCCAGGTTAGTTAATTTCGGGTATCGTCGCAATTTCACGGCAGCTGTGCGGTGGATGCTTTTCTTATAATTAGCACGCGTCTTAAAAGGCCGGTTACAAGGTACAAAGGGAATCGAAATTCAACAGGGTCAGGATGTGGGGTCACGCGAATCCGAACAGGTGCGTCGAGAGTCCGGGATCAATTAGGGCTTGATCGATCGATCCACCGACTCGGTGATGATTCGATTTCATCTCACCGCGGTTGTGACGCGAAGAGGAGAATAATTTTCACTCTTTTCTGGAAAGCCTATCTACCTGCTTCTAATTAAATGTGTGTCTCGTGAAATTCCCAAAGACCACCACGGTAATCGTTGATGATGGAAACAATTTTTGAAATAGTTAGAAAAGAAATTTCCAAAAAGAAAGGGTAGATCTTTAATTCCTGTGTATATTATTTCGCATTTTTTTTTTTTTTTAATTTATTACGAAGCAAAAAGGATAAACACACATAAATTTATTTACAAAAATGGACTTTTAAAAATGAAATATACATACAAGATTTAATTTGTGTCAATTTACATACATATGTAATATATATCGTTACATACGATATTATAATTCTTTATAATTCTTAATATTATTTTTATAAAAAATTAAAACAATTATTTTGTACAGTTTTTCTTTTTTCAATTGAAATGTTTTTATTCTTACTGTTAGTTGGCGCACAATTTTTTTGATATAATTAACTTTGTAAGGCCCGACAAAACTTTTCTTTAATATGTTAGTTTTTTTTTTAAATGAAAACACATGTTTTTTTACGATCATTGCGAGGATAAAATTCTTTATAGCGAAAAAAATTGACTGGTCGATAAGCTTGAAATTAACTGGAAAGTTTCTTTTAATGCTGGTCGTTTTGGAGAGATATACATATATATATATATATATATATATATATATATATATATATATATATATATATATATATATAGTCGGTACGAATAAAATATGAATTCACGTAAACATTTTAATATCCGCCACTATACACGCGATCAACAATTTGGCGCTGTTATTTATACCTAGCATTATCGCACGCGCCGAACCTCTTCCCCCAGCGGTTACGGTGGCACCGATGCAAATTATGCTCTCTTTCTCTCGAAAAGTATGATACTCGTCGATCTACCGGGACGTTTTTATCGTTGCGGAAAAAAGCCGACACGAAGTTTCCATGCCTTCGTTTTCTGTCACCTCGCGACTTCGCCGCTAACGGCGGTCGAAAAAGGTAACGAGCAATAAAAGCTCTAGCGAAGGGAGACAGACAGAGAGAGAGAGAGAGAGAGAAAGAGATACTAAGAGGAGGAGGAAGTGAGAGGGGGAGAGAGAGAGAGAGAGAGAATGAGAACGAAAAACAGAGTGAGAGAGAGGGAAGAGGAGAAATTGCACGATAGCGAGGGATAAAGAGAGAAAGAGAGAAAGAGAGAGAGAGAGAGAGAGAGAGAGAGAGAGAGAGAGAGAGAAAGAGAAAACTCGCCTGACGTCACACACTGGTAACGGCGCTTTATCGAACTCTCATTACCACCGGGAGGAGGCTGCGGGAGGATGGTGCAGAAAGGGGTAGGTTTGGTGGAGAGTGTGTTTTTCGGCCTCGTGTGGTCGGCCGCCACTCCCTCGTTGCACACCAGCGTTCTCCTCTTTCTCTCTCTCTCTCTCTCTCTCTCTCTCTCTCTCTCTCTCTCTCTCTTTCTCTCTTTCTCTCTCTCTCTCTCTCTTTCACTCACGTCCTTCCACCCTTCGATTCCCTCTACAGCGTTGCCTAACCCTTTTGACTCCCCCCGTCCGCCCCCTCCTCCCCCCCTCGCCGTCCTCTGCGCTTGCAGAGTCCCCCGCGGGTCCCGCACCCTTTTCTGCCTGTAAACCGCCCTGTACCACCCTACGACCGCTGGACGCAATAATAAACAACCGCCGGTCGCTATGGCGACGCGTCCATCGCGCGCGAACAAAACACTGGACTCTCTCCCTCTCCCTCTCTCTCTCTCTCTCTCTCTCTCTCTCTCTCTTTCTCTCTCTCTTCCCTTGCTTTTCCTCGCACCCTTTCGCGTTCCTCTCTTTCGGCTACCCTGCCGACGCGGGTCCCGTTAATCGTCCTCTCTTTCTCCACGCACGGTAGTCGCACGGGTTTGTCGCTCACGCTGTTACACGCGTGCTGGGGGCCACGAACGACAAAGTCGTACGTATACGGGTGACGTTAAAGCGGGACCATTGGCTCGGGCCAGATTGCATCGGATGTACTCTTGGTCGGATTGTTGAGGTTTTGGGGTGTACCTGACCGCCGGATACGCGCCACGGCCGGTAAATTCGCGGAGAAGTAGACCTTTCGCTATCGTTTGGATTTAGATAGCCTCGCCATCGGCACAGCTTGGATTATCTACCCCTGCGATCGTTTAGGCGTTTGTGAACTCTCTCTTTCTCTCTCTCTCTCTCTCTCTCTCTCTCTCTCTCTCTCTCTCGGTGCGCGGTGACATAAACCCGACATAAATTATACCTACATGTCGATATTCCGTTTTGAGAGATCGCGGAAGTTACATTCAGCAGTTTAATATTTGATGGGATAAAAAAAAGAAAAAAGAAACAACAAGGTTGCAAATTAAATATGCAATTGATCTAAAATTACATAACTGAAATAGCGCAATGTATTGCTGCCGATCATATGTTTGATTGATTCGATGACAGGTTCACTACCGGTTCAGCTCATCAGTTAACATTTCGATGTAGCGTAGCTACTTGTATGAACGGATAGGCAGATTATGCGTCTACCTGTTTATTAAAGCGGTGCGAGACCACCTCTTCTCGTAATGGCGTGTATCGGATGCGGGCGCTCGTATATACTCTCTCTCTCTCTCTCTCTCTCTCTCTTGTAACCCGTATCAGGATGAGCGGAAAAGTGCCTTCGTGTCGCCATCTCTGTGCTCGGCCTCGAACAAGAGCGAGAGTCGTTTCCTACGTTCTACGCCGGAAATGCATATTTTCACAGATGCAAACAATACATTTATTTATGTCAAATATTAAAAAAATTATATAGAAAATCAAAAACACGCACAAAATCGAGTGTCATTAAACACAATGTCGTCACATCAGTCTCGTTGCAAGATGCTATCGCGACCAGTTGACAGTTGTGTTGAACATGAAATGTGACGGAAAAAAAATCTTATCAATTTTGATATATAAATAGACAACATGACATTTTTTTTATGTACGTATTTGTATTCATATATGACTATGAATGGCGCTGAAATATTTTTCGCTATCAAATTTTATTGTTGGCTTCTTTGTGCAAATCTCTCTTGTTTCTCAATCCTTTTCAACACGATAGCTTTCTGTTTCAAAGTTTTATTCATTAAACATACTACAATATATCCCGTTTGTAAAGAATTGCGTATTTGTGTTCCGACGAGCAGCAACACCCTTTTCCGCCTTCCTCTCCGCGTTCAGCTTTTAGTAACTACTTTTAGTTGCCCGAGAAGCCGTCTTCTTCTGCCACGTGTACACCACCCACCCCTCCCACTATTCTCTCGCTCGCTCTCGCGGAGTCTGCAACCATCCCCGCTGAAACCGCAAGCCACCCCTCACTCGTCTCTCGCTCTCACACCGCGTAGCTACTAACCGTTCAGGAAATGTTTATTCTGGCCTTTTACGAAGTGTTCCAAAGGATTTTTGGATTTTGTTCGTCTCCGCAATCTGAAAGTCAATGACCTTCTCCGTCGAGGGCCTGCGATTTCCTTGGACAGCGAATTTGTTTGATTCTTGTGTCTTTTTATTTTATGACATTTTTCTCATTTGCTTTAAAATTATCTTCAACTTTCCTGGCCTATTAATTAATCACACTTTATTCGTTATTTCAAACACAAGTGTCAAAAAGCTTTAAGAAATATATAAAATGAGAAAGGATGAAAATAAAACTGAATTAGAAAATTTGTTTTCCAGTTTTCCAAGAGTGCAAGAATTTTTATCATTTGCAAAAGAAAAAGAAATTATAATGCAAAAACATTTTATATGCTCTACATAAATTTATGCCTCTTTTGCTTTTTTTTTTTTCATTCTTGTGTCCCTATATTATTAAAAGACGCATCTTATTCGTTATCACAAACATGAGTGTCAGTCTTTGAAAAATATGCATGACAATGAAATATGATATTGAGAAACTATAAATAGAAAAAAATTTATCTTTTGTATTTCTTTGCACGTATGAAATTGCATCAGTGCATCAGTATATATACTTTACATGAGCGAGCTAAAAGCTGCGGTGTCTTCGAAAATGGGAGTTCTCCGACGATCTTAGCTTTCACGGAAAGAGAGGAGAACGTGGATGCCGCTAGTGGGTTGGTCAGGCCACAGCACCGCCCCTTGACTCTCGACTTACTTTTGCCATCTTGCCTCCGATTCTGCGGTTAGCCCCACTTCGACCAGAAACCAGGGAAGCCGGCTTGTATCCGCCGGTTGCAAACCGGACTCACATCGGGCATAATATATGAAGCCCGGCAGAAATTTTTCGTCGCGCCTTTAATTAAGAAACAATTGTGGTAAAAAATTGCTTGTCAGTTTTAAATGTAAATATTTGATTGGCGTTATAGTGTCGGGAAAAAATTCTTTCATTTTTCGAAACGTATTGTTATTAATCGGATCGATGGTATAATATTATATGTATATATATATATATATATATATATATATATATATATAAATATATAATGATATAGGCTATGTTTATTTAGGTAGAAACGAAGCAAAGGCCACCACTTTAATTTGCCGGCACGGAATGTTGTGTAATGATATTTTTCCTTCCACCCAATGACCAGGAATCAATGTGGATATGCGTCGTGCGTGTGTGTTTATTGCACGACGTTGCTTCCCCAAGCTTTCGATCAATGATGCATTTTCATTACGCGATTCGGGTTTTCCGCGGACTAGTATCGCGCAGAAATAGAGACGCTCGCGTTTTTAGCCGCGTATGCAAATTATGTACATACTAAAAAAAAAATCCATACGTCATTTCTCCTTAGATTTTTTTCGTATCGATTTTTATAAACAAGATCATATACAACGTAATATTATTTAATATGACGTAACGTGTTTTCGTCGTTACATATAATTTTCCACGAAACCGCTCGATGACAGATCCACAGCTGATCCCCTTGTGCTTGAATTACGAGGAATATGTTTGATTGGAAAATTGAAAAAAAAAAAAAAAATTATCCGCGTCCTCCTAGATGGTCGCATAAAATAAAAGTTATCCTGTCCCGTTTGAAGGCGACAGGAGGAGAATCAGCGGCAACGAGGGCGCGGAAAATCAGCCGTCCGTCCGGTCGGTCGGTCGGTCGGTCGGTCGGTGCAGCCGCGCGCCAGCAGCGGCCATAATAATAATTTTTACAAGCCCGCGTGTAATCAAGGCTGCGCGTTACACATGTTTCGTCCGCGGGCGCCCCCTACCCACGGCACGTACGACCCCCCTCGTCGGCGTCGTAGGGGTGGCCGCGGCACATAGTAGGGGCGGCCACACGCGAGAGGGGACGAAGCGGAGAAAGCGGGGAGGGAGAAAGGGCTTCGTGGGGTGCCTTCGTGGATGGCGAGGAGAGGAGATCGACGGTGGAACCGAGACGGGATACAACTCTGGGGCGGACGCGCGCGGTGCGTGGGCGAGAAAGGGGGATGTTGGCGGAGGGAGGACACGGAGGGGGTCCTGGCGAAAGGGAGGGGAAGGGGAGGGCGGTGTGTAGTATTCACGCGGCACGGTTGCTGGTGCTGCTGCTGCTGCTGGTGCTGCTGTTGTTGCTGCTTCTGCTGTAGTGCCCCGGTGCCGCCGTTCTTCGTGTATTGTTGTCCAATCGAGCGTATACCGACGAACCGGTTTTTCAGCCGGGCCACGCGCGCGCCAATATCGCTCCTATATACGTATGGTATGGCACGAGGTTTTTTTTCCGAGGGGTGGGCGGTCATTGAACAACGGGATGTTATTGGTCGATCGCCGTGACACATGCCCGCGTGTATTGCGATCAAAGATCTGGTGAGAGACACTGTTTATCGCGACGATTTGTGCCATTTCCCTGCGATCGTAGACTATCGAATCCACCATCGATCGTTGACAGTTCTAGATCCTCGGTTGGTGTACTTGTTTTTTTTTTTTTTTTTTTTTTTTTTTTTTTTTCCCTCTCTATCAAAACGTGAAAGCGTTGATCCTTTGAACATTGTTCGCGACACGTGTGGTGCGTTGGATTTTATTCGATGATCCCTACGATCATCTGGCTGTCGTTTCTCTGGTGCTCGCGAATGAATATAATAATATTAAACTTTTTACAATTGAAGTTGTAACAATTGTACGCGCGATAATAATTACTCGTTTTCTCTGCCACGTGCTTGTGCTTAGATTCGAAGATCGGTGTGGACAAGCAGTGTTACCATCGATTGATTGTGGTCTCCTGTAAAACCCATCAAGCTTTGATGGGGTTGTCACGTGTCGGTGGGACGTTTGTAAGCTCGAGAGTCATCGAGGAACGAAGAGCGTCGTTGGCTCTGGAATTGACTAGTCGAGATCTGCGGTGAACGATTCTTTCGATCGATCGTGACTCGTGTCGGAAGATTGGGGCTTTTTATTTTGAAATTTAAGTGAGTATTTATATAAAATCACCTCATCATTTGAGATCATTATTAATTTTACGCGTGATTGCTGGGACTTTGTTTCGGGAATAAAAATTTTAATCACATTATTCTATTTACACGATTGCGTTTCTCATAATAAATTAATCGAGTTAATTTTTCATTATACACGCAGTTGCGAAAGATTTTAAAAACAATATTCTTAAAAAATGCAAACATGCTTTTACTTTATTTTCTAAATGCACACATGAGACATTAGTAACTCGTGACGACAATTACATCGATAGCATGGCTCATTAATTAACGTCCTTCAATGCGTCGCTATATCGGTTGGTATCCTACACAGCGATTGTGTGTCTATGAATAGAAACGCGCTCAACGATTGATTACCCCTTTTAATGAACAGGAAAATAACGGAGCACCATAAACGCGTAAAATTATAATTCAACGATTTAACAAAATAACAACAATACGATATATTAAGGGTGAAAAAAAATCTTGAGCCAGATTAAAAAATAGATAAAACACTTGAGGGGTTTTTACAAAAATTACACCATCGCTACACATGTCTTTTTACATCGCTATCGCGATGATATTGAAAAGCGCGACCGATCGCTCCCGCCGACAATGAGAGTCGAGATTTCCGTAAAATTGGAGGGAGATTCGCGATTCGCGGAGGACGCGGGCAAAGAAACGTGGTGGAATAGCGGAGTTACCTGGTTTGTGCCGTGCCCGGCAGTTGATCGGAGCGTGACGAGCGGTAATTGAATGTAGGTATGGCATTTGCATTGACAAGCTCCAACAGAGATAATTCGAATCTCGTCGAACGCAATGGTCCACACGGGCGTTAGGTCGTTTGTCAATACGACGGCGGCCGTCCAGTTTCCACGTTTCCAGCGGTGGTATCGCTGTTTGTCACCGTCTCGTCGGCGCTGAATACACCCTCTGCCCTCGCATACTTCTGTAACGCCAACGCATTTCGTTCCGTTCCGTTCCGTTCCGTTCCGTTTTGCCTGAGCCACGCCGTATATACTGTCAAACACACGGGGGGTTGTCGCTCGGAGATTATTACAGTCGCCACTAAATTGTCGTTCGAGTCTCCTTCGCGGAAAAAAAAAAGGAACATTCGTCCCGATCAAATTGTCAGATATATATATTTGAATTTAATTAGTCGCTTCAAAAAAATTTATTAATGAAAGAAAAAAAAAATTTTATACAAGTTGGAGAAAAAAATAGGCTGTTACTAAGTGTGTCTTAAAAAAAAAACAAAAAAAAAAAATCAAAGTATAAAAATCCGGCATTTTTTTCCCGATTGAAGAGAGACATGAAGATGTCGTTTTGTAAAAGCGCCAAAGGGATGCAAAGAAAGAAAAGAAAATCTTTTCGAATTTGTTGATTTTATACAAGTGTGGGTCCGCACATGTCCGTAGAACCTCGAGTATTTGCCTGCCGGCAGGTTCGCGACCGGTTGGATATCGTCAGGATATATTCGCGCAGGAAATGGGTAGTTCCATTGTTTGCACATTCGTACAAACAGTGCAACTGCGAGGATGCGCCGGGACCACTGTTTGATTTTCGAAAGTGAAGCTTCATTGTACGGGAGGATACTGTTGTACGAGTGTCCCGATGCATATGAAACAACGATGCCGTTTTGAGGAAAAAAAAACATTCCTTTCCTCTCTTTGATCGAAAGGAGGGAATGAGAGAGGGAGTGAGAGAGAGAGAGAGAGAGAGCGGTTCCGATTCGGAGAGATTTGTTGAAATCGAACAAATGATATATTTTCGCAAACTTTTACACCGATATTCGATGCCGGAAGTTTCTCCCTTGCACGCAAATCCAGCATTGGATTTGACGTGATTAATTCCGCGAAAACTTTTGCCCGTGGAGCCTAATTGGAAGTATCGAGATGTTGCAACGCAGATCGCGCGCAATGAGAGAGGAGAAAAAATGTACGCGCGCGCGTACGTTTCATGGAGAGAAAACCGATCAAATCGGGGTTCGATAGATCGATCGAAGGCTCTCTCCCGGCTCCCCACCGTATGTCCAGCACGCGAGCCATACCGCAAAAGGGTCGAGGGGAAAGAGAGAAGGAAAACGCGGGAGCGAGCGAGAGTGCCGAGAGAAAGAAAGCCGTCGTCGTGAGAGGGAGAGATCGAGTCCGGTGGGAGATAAAGCGATAAAGAGCGGCGTGCGCGCGAGAGAAAGAGGTTTACGCTAGGTGGAATGAGGGACGGAAAGAGAGAGAGGGCGAGGAAGAGAGCGAGAGGGAGAGGGAGCAAGAGAGAGAGAGAGACAGCCAGAATAGGGAAGGAAGGTTGGAAGGAGTGGGGTGGCAGAGGGGTGTGAGAGAGGAACCAGGAAAGGGGAAAGGGATGCTGCGTGTGTTGGCATGGACCAGTGCGTCAACGGCTGTTGCCTCACACGAACCGCCGAAATTATAGTTAGTGACCCCAACGGATACTTCAGAAATACACTCTGCCAACTGTATCGAGCTGTCACTTTCGCGCTGCTCTCGCACTCTCTCAGGCAACGAGGAGGATGATTCGAGGGTGCCGCTAACGAACCGCCAAAGGGGTCCCTTCGGGATCGCCTAACGGGGGGATCATCGTAGGAAAGGTCCTTGGAACTCGGCTGATCTTGATGAGAGAACCGACAAGATATCATTCCCGGATAGCTTGTTCCAAGTGAAGTGTTTGATGAGATCACAGTCATTCTTATTTCGAATACAACTTTCTACATCCAAGTGCGTGATTTTTTTTAGTGTCGACCCGACGACGTAAATCGTGATATGCTAACGTGTAACGCTTGATCAGTAATCGTCGATTGTCCTGTTGTAAAACGAATAATCGAGTGCTTAAAATGCGAGTAAGTGAAGATTTTTGAAAGGGTTGTATTATTAATGCTCGCATTCTGAAAAATCGATAAATATTTTTCCTTTTTCTTTTCGATATCAGTTATTGAAAAAGAGAGAATGGCAAGGAGGTACAGTTGCAATATATTAATAAATGTCTTAATAAAAATAGTGAACGCACAGTTTATAGTTTACAGTTATTGTACAACGTGACGACGTGATTACGTTGATTCTTTTTTTTTTATCAAATTTTTCAATTTTCAAAGTTCTCTTTGATTTCGCAGAACGTGTAAAGCTCATGTTACACGCATTCAATTTACATGTTAATTATTTACAAAAGGCTGTGTTTGGAATCGGATAATAATATGTGATCAGTGTTATAATTCCACCGGAAGACAGTGTAAACAGAACGAGTTTCCTAAGAGATTTGAATGCGAAGTTAAGCGAGAATCTTAGCCGTCGCAAAGTCGTTGAGCGTTCTTATAAAAGAATTGTTTGGAAGAAAGAAAAAAAAAAAAAAAAATCAGAATACATAAAATGTCATTATTACTGTTCTTAGCGTATAAACATTTTGCATTATTCCCTCATATAATCGAATTTCAGTATTGGTTTCACAGAAATGTTGAACACGCAACAATTGCTTTTCATAACATACTTTGGACAATATTATGTAACACAATATATGATTTTATCTACGCTTATACATTCTAAAGTCGAAATAATCGATTAATATATTTGTTACATTTGATTGATATAACGAGATTACTTTTAATAACGTGAAGCTTCTCAATGTAACGACCGACAGGAATTAAAGAAGCAATTACTGCGGTTATCGATTAACATGTTTACCGTATGATAACTGTATTCATAGTCATGTACGTGCATATTTTGATCGTATCTTCGTCTTATCATCAATTTGATATCGGCCGGCTCGGGATTTTCGAGACCGCGAGACCGTCATTGACAGGAGGCAAACGTAGTAAACGTAGCCACGTGCAGTTTGACACGCGGTCGTACGTGCGTAGGGGTTGGGCATTCGTGTGGGGGGTGCCTACCGCCGGGAGTTCTTTTTCCCCTATTTTTTCCGTCCCCACCATCGTGCCGGTCTGCCCCTCCTGGAACCACCTGGATCCGGCGTGTCAGCCCCGGTGACGTGCGCAAAAATTACTGAATGAACGGTGACGTCACGAGGCCAGCCGCGTGAAAAGTGTGCGAGCCGAGCCGTTCCCGTTCGTGTCAACCGTTTTCACCCCCTTTCGTTTCTCTTCGCGCGTTTACCCGCCGTGTTCAACCACCGCCGGCCGTTTTTTCGCGTCCGTTCCCGAGTCGGTGTCGTGTCGTCGCGAGGGTTCGAACGCGAACTCGGTTAGAGGGTCTCCGATCGTCAGATAACGGATATATACAAGATTTCATTAAACGGATTAAGGGTGGCTAAGATGCCGTTGATCAGCGACGGCCGCGAAAACTTGCCAAGTCTCTTTCGCTCTTTTTAATCGAATTTCTCGACAATTCAAAGCTTAAATTTAATAGTTTCATACATTAAATACGAATAAATAATTGTAGAAATAATAATTTTATATAAAAGGAAGAAATTATAAATTGTTGCAGCATATTCTTGAAAGTAGGTTTTGTTTTGTTTTTTTTTTACAGATGCAGCTGCGCGTTGGAACATAATATATATTGAAGATTAAATCTTGACTCATCTCGTCGCTAAAAAGAAATTCAATTTTTATAAAAATTAATACTATTATGCCAAGCGAAAGAAGTGATCTCCATCAATTCGCCACAAAAGTGTAAAGATTATACGACGATGCGCGACTCTATGGAGGAATTTAAGGAGAATTTTCACATCGTGTTCAACATTTATCTCGATACCGACGTTAGAGAGAAGAGCGATCGAAACTAACGGCATCTCCTGAGCCACTGACTTGTTTCTGAATTTTACCAAGGATTCTAAACCTCCGCGTCAGACTTGATCTGACAGATCACGCGCCCTTTGAAAGATGCTCGCGAGACTCTTTCTGCTCGGCTGGTGAACCGAATGGGAGGATGTTTCATCCAATGTTCTGACTGCCTATGGATATATTCGGCCGTTGCAACGGCGGCGGCAGCGGAAGCACGGTAGCCGGAAGCGGAGCTGGCTCGGTGAGGACGTCGAGCAACGAGTCCGCCGGCGGTGGTAGCGGCGGTACGTCGAGCGGTACCAGCGAGAGCGGCAGCAGCGCGAGTGGCAGGATGCAGTTGACAGGAGCCTCGGCTCCGGGCACCGCGGCCTCGCCGGAGTCGGGCGTCTCCCCGTTGACCGACGCCTACACCAAGATGACCAGCGACATCCTCGCCGAGAGGACGCTGGGCGACTTTGTCAGCGAGCATCCCGGCGAGCTGGTTAGAACAGGTAATTTGCTCTCTTCAAGATGAAGATCCTTGACAGATGGTGATTAATATTTTTTTTTTTTTTTTTTTTATCGTGATAAAGGTTCAATATAAACATTATTTCGCCGACAAGATGAAAGGGATATATTTCGGTCAACAGGCTCGCCGCATTTGGTCTGCACTGTCCTGCCGGCGCACTGGAGGTCCAATAAGACTCTTCCGGTGGCTTTCAAGGTCGTAGCCCTCGGCGACGTGGGCGACGGTACCCTCGTGACCGTTCGCGCTGGTAACGATGAAAATTGCTGCGCCGAGCTGAGAAATTCAACGGCTCTGATGAAGAATCAAGTGGCCAAGTTTAACGACCTGAGGTTCGTCGGCCGAAGCGGAAGGGGTGAGTCATTTCTTTCTTTAAATTGGAACCAAAGTTGCGTCACCAAACATTTCATTCATCGCGACGAAAGTGACATTTCTCTCTCTCTCTCTCTCTCTCTCTCTCTCTCTCTCTCTTTCTCTCTTTTGCCCTACTTTCCTCTCCCCCATTCATAAAATTGCAAAGTTCTCGAGTCTCTTTGCTTAGAGCGTGTCGCCCTTCGTCTTTTATGCCGGAAGAAAATACCAGAGGGTCGAAAGGCGACGGTGGAAACCCCTTCAAAGAATTTGGTGTACGCCGCGTAGTAAGGGTAGGTCGCGGTCGTCTTGAGACAACCCTCGTTTTTCCTCGGCCCTCCGAGGAAAAGTCTCTCGCGCGTCGCGTCTCTTGGCTCGACTCAGGGGGTTGGTTCTCCGAGCGGGCGGGGTGGATCCGAGAGAGGATCGCTTGGGGTGGGTAATGGCTTTTATTTGTCGGCATCACCCTGCGACCTTCTTCTCCCGCTTTGCCGCCCAGTCTGGTCGGGAAAAGGGCGAAACTCCGAGAGGGACGGAGCGTCGCTCGAAGAAGCCGACGAGAAACACTGGGACGGGTGATATTAATTGAGGTTTCACTAGAGTTTTAATTAACGTTATTAGAGCCGGTATTTCCTCCAACTGTGCGTCTTTTGAACTCCCGCGCGTCAGGGCCTAACCTGGATTAACTCAAGGCATCCGACCCACTTTTAACGATTTCGATCAAGTTGTTTGGCTTACATAACTTGTCATACGAGTTGCGATTTAACATGTGTACATTAATGTTTAAAATTAACATGAGAGAACAATTGGTGACATTTAATGTATTATAGTGTTGTCGTGTTTTGTCAATGCTATTGATAAAGGAAGGCTAATAATCGCCTGAGAATCGGGAAACTCGCAAATTCTCTGTCTATCTAGGAAGCGAGGAAACTCTTCCGCCCCCCAAGTTCACGGGAACGCGTCAGTCATTTGTCTGGGATTAGCTCTCAATTGTTTTCGCCGAGCGCGGAATTAACATAAGCTAGGATGAAGAATGTAAGAGAAGTGTCTCTCTCTCGTCAGGATTCCTAACGGTTCTCTGGCTCCTTGAATATTCCCTGGAAACCGATGTGCGCCGAACTCCCGGGAATTCTTAATGATGCCTCTCCGTTTGTCGAGCGTGGAAATATTCGCACGTACGGATTTGCCAGCGGGATTTTGTCCTTTCGATTTCAAGGATTAGACATTCCTCTTTATCGCATCGCGCGCGTGTAATTAATATATATATATATATATATATATATATATATATATATATATATATATATATATTAATTGAAAATAAAATATATCGAAATTATATTCATTTACAAATGTCAATCGCAATTATTGACAAATGTCATTCGTGTACGAAAATTTCTTTAGCATTGTTACTATTGCGACGAACGTAAGGGATCGTTATACGCACGACATGGCGCTTTTGTCTTCGCCTAAAACCGCTTTTAGCCCGGACAAGATTGAGCGTACTGCCACGATAGTCGAGAGCTTTGCAATATCGATGATAAGCCGTAACCCCCTTCCCGCACGTTCGACCGTAATGCCTGCTCCATCACTGCAAAGTCTACCCTGAAGGTACTGGATTGTTTCCACCCTTCGGTCCTAAGCCCTTTAACGAGATAGATCATTTGCGCGCTTATAGTTCCAACCCGTAGCGAGGTATCCTTCGACTTTGCTGTCGTGAATAAACTTCGTCACAGGAACGTCGCCAATCTTACCAACTTGCTTTAATTCTACAACACACTTTCTCTTAAACCTATTAATCATTCTACTTGTAATACACAACACGAACAAGGGTCAAAATTAAAAATACCGACTATAAAAGGAATTTTATTCTAGTTTTACTTTTAATAATAAATGTAGATAAAAATCTGCGGGAGAAAGAAAATTAATTTTTTAATATTTACAAATCGAATATAAATTAATAATAATAAATTAAATAAATTAATCATTCTTAATACTTAAAATTTAAAAACTTTTTTTTTTTTTTTTTTTTTCAAGGAAAATGTGCGTGTGTACGCAATGTTCAATTTAAACAGAAAATATTTGAATAATTCTCATTGATCCTCGCGCCGCGGGCGTAATAAAAATTTATGAAACGCATCGAATGAAACGCATTCACTGGCAAAGTGTTGATTTATCGGCCGCAGCGCGAGGCTCGTTTCATTTCGAAAAGAAAAACGGGCGAGTCGCTCGCGGTGACGGGGCCGCAGTTCCTGACCGTAATCAATTCGTTATCAGACTGCAATTGCGCATTTGCGTTTCGTTCGGGGAAAACTGAAATTAATTAATTGGCCCGACACAGTACACCCGACAGGGATACAATACAGCGGGGGAACACGTGTACCGGCACAGACATACGTACTTTCCCATACGGCTGCGGAGGACGGAGATATGCTAACGAGCATAATCAGCGAATCGTCGGGGACGAGTTTCTCCACTCGTAGCATTTTCCTAAATTTACAACGCGACACGCGCAAATGTGTCATTCTTTTCGAGATATTTCGAAAATTATATCCCGACGCGCGCGTAACGCTATTATAATATATGCGAACAAATTACGGGGTCTACCGGCGAAACATGGGGCGCTTGAAAACCTCAGGGATATCTTTTATATCTAAATTTTATTGGCACTTTAGAATTTTTTTTTTAAATTCTCCTTGATAATTTTATTCTTTCATATTGTAATCAGTTGGCAAGCCAAATGGATTATGTGTTACATATATCTATCTTTGTTTATGCATGATCTGTCCGGAATGTAATATCGAAAAAATGCACAAGACGTCAATTTTGTCTTTTTAATTTTTTATATTTAAATTATTGTATACTTCTTTCGGATTCAACGCAACGTTGAAAAACTACGGTCTCGTGGACATCCTGAATGATGTCACTGACGCTTTTCTGTCATTATTAACTTGAATTTTGAGAATAACCAAATGCCTTTTTTGTGCACTAAATGCAAGCCGAAGTCGAAGAATTTTATTCCGCAAACGATTCAGAGAACATCTGAATAATAATCAGTACTTATTCACCGTTCGATCTTTCGATATGAATTCATTGCTGGCAATGCCTTTCGAATCGAAGAAAACGCAAAACAACATCTTGATTCGGTTCTTTGGCTTGCGCGTTTTTTTCGATTCATCTAAAAACGTTGGAACGATCCAAATCATTATTGCACGATCCAACAATCACTATCTTACACACTTTTGATCATTTCATACGTTTCGCCAGATGTTTTGCCCAGCTTAAAACAAAATTTAATATCTTTTTACAGTATTTTTACGTCAAACGCTAATAACGTACTATCACATTCCAAGTAGAACAAAAAAAAGTCAGGATAATATCAAAGTAATGTCACATGACATCAAAATGATGAGCATATGACTACAAAAACTCACTTTTTCATCATTTTTTCGTCACTTTAACGTATTTTGACATTATTGTGATTTTTCGTTCTACACCTGGAATTTAATCTCAAAAAATAATATTAATGACGCAAATATGCTAGTGCTTGGAAATTTTAGGTGATTTTAGAAATTATGAAATATCAAATATTCCTAATGCAATCAAATAATAAAAAGAGTGCGCTGTGCAGGAAAAAATTAAAAAGTCAGTCGCACCAGATTTTGGACAGATCTACATATAATCAACGTCTTGACATAATATTGAATTACTCTTTATTGCAATTTTTAATGAAAAAAGAAATCTATATGTTTTTCCTTCGTACGAGTGTGAGAACGTTAGAAAACGTATACAATAAAAGATTTTATTAAAAAAAAATTGCATAAAAAAAATCTTTAAAATTTTTGTTCCAAAACATCTGGGAAATCGGGAAATACTTTACAAGATTCGAATAAATGCAACCGATTCCGCGTATCGCCGAGTTACGTAAGCAGCTGGAAATGAGAGTCCACGAGACGAGCGTTTAAAAGGTACTAGGATAAAAGGGCTAGGACGTCGGGCTCGATCTTTAATGGTTGTAGGACTGGCGACTGGCACCGAGGGTGATACCCGCGTACACCCACGCTCACCTATCCACCTAACTGGAATCATGGCGGTGGAGAGGTGAAAGGGCTGAGCGAGTTGGCAGGCGAGAGAGAAAGAGAATGGCGTGACTCGGTAGCCGCCAAGAGAGGGGAATCCCCGCTGGAAAACGAAAGGCTCGCGTGGCGAACCGCCGTGTGGCCACGCTCGACACTCGCCATTATTTCTGCGCGATGTTTCCACCTCGCCCCTGCCTCCTCGTTCATTTTTTTCTTCCGTCCCGCCATCGATCATCTTACGTCTTTACCGTCGTCTGCTACCCCTCGTCAGGCTGGCTCGGGAGGGTCCGAGTCGACGGTGAACTTTGTCGACCCGATCGATTATCGCCACTTTGCTCTTCTATGTACGAAAACGTAAAGTGTCTAATGGGTCTGATAGAAAAATATAGTAATGGCCGCACGCGAAAGGGGTAACGTGAGCGTTATAATGCATTAGCAGGAAGAAGTCGTTTAGGGGCGGATATAAATAACATAATGTGTTATCTTTTATTATTGTAAACCGATGGCGGAGGATAAAAGCGACGCTACCTTTCAGCATTATCGTATCTAATTTCAAGGAAACACGTTTTAAAACGAATTCGTGTTGTTTTCTACGTGTAGCCGTCGCGTGCGTGAGACACGCGATATATGGGTTAGTGAGATGATCATTACTGTCCTTTTTGTCACGTCAGATGTAAGGTTCAAGGTGCCTATGCCCTGAGAAAGCATATAAGACTTGCTCAGGGATTTCCTTTGCATTTGAAAAAAATCTGGGAATTTTTTGAAAAATTATCACTCTGATAATTTTGCTCTTATATTTTAAACGAGTGAATCGTGTTTAAATTATATTTAGCTCTGTTTATGTGTATTCAATGTCTTAACAAAATATTAAACATATTCCCTATAATAATTTTTAGTGATAAAAAAAAGGAAAATGTTTATCTTACGAAAATTATTTTCTTCACTTGAAATTTATGAGACTGTTTCTTTTTTTTTTTTTTTTTTTTTCATATGAGTGAAAAACATTAGAAAAAGCATGCGATAAAAACCTTATATTAGAAAAAAATTGCATCAAACAATTTTGAAAATATTCTCTTTAACCGGAATTTTGAACAAAATACTTGGTGGGATCAGGGGATTTTCAGAAAATTTTTTTTTTTTTTTTTTTTTTACAAGATTTGAATAGACGCCCTGAAAATTGTATCGCAGCACGTAAATGCATCGTGAAAAAATCCGGCAACAACCGAAAAATGTATACGAACATGCGTGTGTCACTCGATCGGCGGATATACATATATATATATATATATGTACGGTGATGAAAAAGGACGAAGGGTTAAAATTGCGGTGAACCTCCACTCGCGCGCAATTTTTTGCCGCGGCGACTTTTCGCGAATCGAGGATACGACGATTACCCCGCATTTTCCCGCGCTTTTTTTTTATCACTTTGCTCGCTCTCGCGCGCTGTCGAATCGATCGCGCGTCGCGGTCAAGTTTCGGCGCGTTCGCGGGATGAAATTGCGGTGAACGCATCCCGTTTCACCCCTCCCCCCTCCTCCCCCCCCCGCCCCGACACGGCTCCCATCATCAATCCCTCTTGTCCCCCTCGCTTTTTCCACGACACACATTATTTCGCGCGTAACCGAGGCTTTTTTAACGAGAGAACAGCCGCCTCCATTGAACGGGTCCTCCGTTCTCTGTTCCCTTAACTCGGCCGCGCTGGCTGGCCACCGTCACCGTCGACGACGCCCTCGATACATTACCGACGTGTAATTCGGTTACCACGGAGTTTCGCCCCGGCTAACCGCGTTTGCGAACTTTCGACGTCGGTTGAATAGGCGCGTCCGCGAATCGACGCGTCCGCGGCATCGACGCTAAAAATGCACGTCTGACGTACATATACATATATATACATATATATACACATTTTTGAAAGTTCATTCTGCAGGCATTCCCGCTTTGCGCATTGCGGTGCATTAAAATTGAATGTTTGCCAACAAGAATGTGTGGTGATAAATTTAATAGATTGGTCAAACCGTTAAAGAGCAGAAACGCCAGGGGTCGAGCGTGTTAACTGTATATATCTCATGTTTCAGGCAAGAGCTTCACCCTGACGATAACGGTGTCGACGACGCCGCCTCAAGTCGCCACCTACACCAAGGCTATCAAGGTGACAGTTGACGGGCCGCGCGAGCCGCGATCCAAGACCAGTGAGTATCACTGTAAGCATTGCTATTCTTATATACATTTATATATTATTATACACTTTACTCTGTCGCGCGGAATCCCCCGAGACTCCCGGGGAGTCCCCCGAAACGATGGTAGCGCTTAACGAACGAGCGTGGCACCAGAGGCAGCGAAAACCGCAGGTTCTCGAAATGGCCTCGATGTGCGGGTTCGTACTGGTCGGACGTTGCCTCCTAAGGCTAAGTTTCGCGCAATTGCCATTATTTATAACCAGCGGGCCCCCGCCATAACATTGACAAAGAGCTGCCGGGCGTTGCCCGCCCTGGAGATGCGTGCGTGCGTGCGTGCGCGTGTATCGCGACGCTTTAGCCAAAACGCAAGGCGACGCCTACAAACTTGGCGGATATCCGATCGCGAGAACTCCTCCGCGAACAGCTATACCGCCGAGACATACAATTACCGAGGATTCTCCACCCAGTAGTCGTCGACCCGCTGTCTGCAGGGGTCCCTCTCTCTCTCTCTCTCTCTCTCTCTCTCTCTCTCTCTCTCTCTCTCTCTCTCCCCCTCTCTCTCTCTCTCTCTCTCTCTCTCGCTGTAGGGGGCGAGGAGAAGGAAACGTCTCTCTCATTCTCCGTTTGTTACCTACCTACCGCGTAACGCATTGTGCGCTCTTGAAGTTTAGTTCCAGACGTGCCAATTTGTGGCGTGGAACGGACGCGAGATCGGTTTTCCTTCAGAATTTCCAAGGTTACGCATATCCAATCGCTTTACATAAATCTCGCAGTGAGAGGGGGGGGGGTTGGACAGTTTTTCAGGTAGCGTGTTATTTTTTTTTTTTTTTTTCTTTCTTTCTTTTTCTCCCTCGAAATTGCTGCAAAATTAGGAGGCTTTGGTTTAATTACGGACGCGACGGCAGCCCGACGGCTTAGGATTATTTCAGAGAGCGTAATGTCGTCTGCGAGAAGGCGTACCAAAAATATCCGATAGCTTTAATATATCGAGGCGGCGCGGCGGTCTCCGGGTGGTAGTAATACGGGCGAGGAGGGCGGCCAAGGGGGGAGGGCATAAGTTTGGTACCTTGGGAAATTGCGACCACATCCGCCGGCTTGGCCGCATCTGCGGACCACCCACGAAACTTCCGTCATAAATCCAAAATATGAAAACGCGAAATTTCGGTGTACCGCTTCGGAGACGCGCATCCAAGCAAAATACTACGTGTGACGCTTCAGAGAGAGAGAGAGAGAGAGAGAGAGAGAGAGAGAGAGAGAGAGAGAGAGATAGACATTTCTCTTACGATATTAATGCCACCGACGCTCTTCCTCTCATTTCGGGATTAAAAACGAAATTTGTTATCACGATTCGAGGGCGAATATTATGACGTATGAAAATCGCGCCTTTCAACACATGGGTTATAGTAATTAATTTCGTAAACTGATGCGATTAAAATTGCCTCTCCTCTGATCAATAAGAGGATAATGTTAAAAAAGCAAATCTTCTTTAAAGCAAACGCGCGACGGATATGAATTTTTTTTAGTGATCGTTAAGGTGGCGTAAGAACTAGTCGGAAATAAGCGTTCGTCATAGTCGGCGCTTTGAAATCTACTATGAAAACAAACCGTTTGCTGAATCAGGGTAAACGGCGCGACAATTTCGAGAGATGACGGCGCGAGATGAAAGGACCTCTTGTCTTCCTGGGTGGTCCGCGTGCGCTTCTTTCAAAGCCGCGACCCACGTGCCTCCTATCATGTTTGCGAACGAGCTAAAAGATTTTCCAATTATTAGACATTTTTGTGTGAATAACGCATTTACTGTTTTATACATCATTTATTGAATTGCGTTTTAACTTTATCATTACCTGATTTATATATATTTATTGAATTATTTAATTTACAAATAGTTTATATAATTAACAATAATTAATATACATATATATATATATATATATATATATATATATATATATATAATATAATTATATTTTTATATATTTATTATTATTAGTATTATTATATAAATTATATGTTATATATATTTATATAATATAATAAGATATTTATGTGTTGAATTAATGTAACAATTTTTAAAAGACACAAAAAATATATTCAAGTCATAAATTATTATTATATATTTTTTTTTTTTCAAAACGCGACGAGAAGTGGCGGGAACTTGAAACAAGGATTTGTTTCGGTAGTTTCGTACGACTTGATAGATTTAATAAATTATGCCGCTCGACCCACGAATTTATCACGTCAGCCTAACCCTTTGAATTCGGCGCGCCGTTCTTCGCAGTATTTCATTAGGCGTCGAGCACTCGTGCGACCCTCCGGATAGATTGCTCGCTTTTCTAAACGGTCCGGGGACCCCACGTTACTTTCTCTACATTTAAACGAACCGACGAATAATGAGCGGTCAATTTTTTTCGCTAATCAGTTATCGTTATATCATTATTTGCGACGCGCGCGCGCCCGAGGGTATATTTTTCAAAATTATATTTCAAGACGCTTTGGATTATATTATTATTATTATTATCAATATCAATTACCCTTAATCTCGATTCATTGAAATCCACACGTATTCGGTGACTTTTGACGATACTTTTTGATTGATTCTTCCGCGGATTAGAAAGAAAGGCAATCGACGGCGGATTGGACAAAGTTGTAAGTTCTCGGCAAGTCGCGGCTATCGATTTCATTGGACACCCTCCTCTTTGCGCGCCCTGACTGCCAGGGAATTTCTCGAGAGTTAGCAGCTGGCAACGACAGATCCTCATTTCGCCCCGTCGGCCCCCCTTTTCACCCGCGTCGTCCCGAAATCAGGCTCCTCTCTCTCTCTCTCTCTCTCTCTCTCTCTCTTTCTGGGATGGATGGTGAGAGCGCGCGACGCTCTCATTTTCGATCTTTCCCATCGTTTCGTTTGGTCGAAGACCGCGAACCTTCAGATCCCGAATGAGCGAGTATACAGTCGTCGCGAGAAGCATCCGGAACCCCGGGCTGTGAATCTCTCTCAATCAATTTCCTTGGACCCCGCAGAGCCTTTCCGCGGCGGCGGCCACCTTCGGCTACCAGACGAGGGTAGAATGTGTAATGAATTGCTTGTTTAATTAATTACAACCCTTCGCGCGCGCGAAGCATTCGCTCGCTGTTGTCTTAGATAAGGTTTATTTGTTCGTTCCGCGTTCGATCGTCTCACGCATGAATGCACAATTTCTTGCATTTCTCTGGATGCATATTTGCTCGCTTCCATCAAATTGCAATTTATTTTATTTACATTCAGTATATTTCAAGACTTACTTGTATTACTGTACTAAAATATATTTTTATTTATATGTATGTACTATAATATATTTATATTTATATTTATATATGAAAAAAAGAAATTTTTTTTTTCTATGGCTATAGTTATTTTGAAATATATTTTATATATGTTTAAGGGGATAACAAATGTTGTGCAGCACACTTAGGCTTCTAAGCTCATTTCTAAAAGTTGACAAATATTCTTTCATGCAATTCTGAGAGGGGAAAACGTATTTTATATTATGTACATAAATTGCAACTCTTATATTAAGTAAATATATATTGTTTTGTTAGGTTAAAATTCGGTACTTTGGTATCCCCTTAAAATAAATGATAATTTGATACACATGATTAAATATATGCATCCAGAGAAATGTAGAAATATATGTTTATGTTTTTACATATTTCTCTATGTCTCTGTTGAAAATAATTTAACGTGCACGTAGACAAGGACAACTTGGTTAATGGAATTGACCAGTAAATTCATGTCGCGGCTAACGATTTAAAAGGCGAATAAAGGGCGCTCCATCTAAGAAGGAGACTGTATCCGACCTATAGAATTTTCTCTACCGGGTCCTCTGCGGCGTGTGCTCGAATCGCCGCGCCGGTCGTTTAACAGGATCTCGTTAGTCTCGGTACCCGTCGGTATTCCGCCGTCGCGCCCCCATTGTGTCCCCGGATCGAGCGTACCCTATTCAGCAAACCGGCGGGAATTTCGGGTTGCCGAGTTAGAATTAGGGCTTCGATTGGATTATCAGGACGGCGGGACCTCCGTCCGCCACCACCTCCCTTCCGTCTCCTCTCTCACGACCCTCTACGTGTCGGTCTCTCTGGCCTCCGGTGCCTTCCGCGTTGGATCGTTGCCTTTAGGGGAAGGGAGCTCAACCTGCACACGAGACTGTGTCCTGTGCGACGACCTCCAGCCAGGGACAGCCGGATAGGATGTCCGCCTATTGGGACGTCTTTAATTGGGTTGGCGACACCGTCGCAGGGAAATAAAATGTATCGATGCCTCTCTCTCTCTCTCTCTCTCTTTTTCTCTTTCTCTCGTGTCTCCCTCGTTCGTTCGGCTCTCGAAGGGGTGGCATTTAGTTGTGTATCTTTTTCTATCGATCGTACGAAAGGAACGTATATAAATTATTACCATGCAATTTATATGCGTTGGACAAAATTCGTGTAAATATTTGGCTCCTTTTTCCTGCGAGACGTTGTTTTCGAGGAAAATGGCGCGCGTAAGAGACAGGTGATTGATACCTGTATACCGGGGGTCCAACGGACAGGCGCACGGTTGATCGCAGTGCTGTCTCTTTTAGGGCAGCAGCAACAATTTCACGCCTTCGCGTTCGCCTCGCAACGAGGCGGCCCGTTCTTTGCCTCGCCTCTGGTGGATCCGTTGCAACCTCTGCCGAATCCGTTGCAACCGTTACCGAATCCACTCCAGCCGAGGGATCCGTTGTCTTCCTTTAGACACGCGATGCCCGGTAATTGTCAGAGTAAGTAAATCGACGGCCGAGTTCATCCCCGCATGATCGCAACCCTCGATCGCTCAACAGCTCGGCTTTAAATGTTTCGTCAATATGTGTAACTTGCTTTATGCATGTGTGTAATGTTCCCTCTGTTACCGGCTTGCATTAATGTGTTTTTCTCGCTGCAAGAGGTCCCTCTACCCTCGCGATTTTTAATATATAAAATTAAATTTGCAAAATTTAACGCAAGAACATAAGACATGTAAAAGTAGTGGACTTTTATACATACATGAGAAGAGGTATTTTTATTTTATTTTGCTTTTGTTTTTTCTTTTTTTTTTTAATCGCCTGTTATGAAATTTAGATAATTTTTGTCATCGAGCCGGGCGGCTTCTGTCGAGTTCGGGAATATTTCCAACCAGACTGTTACTGGTCTGAGTACAGAAGTACCGCTTTTGGATATAGGCTCGGCAGCTAGCTTCTCGGCTTCAGAGGCGGAAACCGCAAGCCTGTTCAAAGCTAGATTAAATATTATATTAAAGGGGTTGCCACGGAAGCGCGCGTCCCAGTCGGTTGGCTGCCTGTGTTTTGGGGGCGCAGCCTCACCTTCTCTCTCCGCGTTTATAACGTAGATTCGCGAATTTGTATGCGCAAAGTGCGTCGTCAAAGTTATATCAAGAGAGATTGTTAGGTTGTCTCGTTAATTGTAGAAAAAAAAAGGAAGGAGAGAAAAAAAAGGAGCTCTCGATCGTCGATTAATATCGCGTTGCGCGATCAATGTGATCAAATCGGAGCGACGAGCACGATATCTGGGGTGCGCGATAAAAATTTTTAATACTCTTCTCGGGCGTGCGATAACACCGATAAACGCGGGTTCCGGGTGAGCGTGCAAGAAGGGACGAGAAAAAAAAAAGAGTTTTAAACAATAATTCGAGAGAGAGAGATCAGCCATTTTAATGAGTTACCTCAGACGTGAGGGCTGACTGCTCCGCTGTTCTAGCTAAATTTCCCGATAAAATACGAAGCACGCCGAATATTTCCTTTATTAACTTTTTTCCCCCTCATCGGGCATCTGGTCGTCCGATAATACGCGTACGCGGCCGTATTATTCTCACACTACAAGCTTGGCGAATTTGATTTCGAGAGACACTCACCCCGCGAGATTATTTTTTTCTCCGATAAAATTGTAAAAGTTTAGAATATATATTCTCTCTCTCTCTCTCTCTCTCTATATATATATATATATATATATATATATATATATATATATATATATATATATATTATATATTAATAAATTATTTCTTCTTTTCCGATATGATAATATAAAATGTTTCCTTGCAAAAAAAGAAAAAAAAAGATACAATGAAAACAATTAATTTTTTTTCTTCTGTGAAAGCGAGAGCTCCGAGGATTCAATCCGGTATTTGAATCCCCGCATATTTCGGGCAGAGACTCGTGTGCGCCAACTTTTCGGCGATTTTCCATAAAAAGGGAGACCTCCTCTTTGGACCGCAAGGAATCCGGTAATGCCGAAGGACGTGAAAGGCAGGCGGGTAGCAGTATTTAGGGTTAGCTCTCGTGACGACGGTCCGGTGGCGCTCGCCGAGGCGAGCTCTCGGTTATTTGAGTTGGCCCCAGCCAACGCCAAGGGGGAGGGGGGAGGGGTGAGGGGAGGGAACGAAGAGATGACCAACCCTTTGATCTCGATGTACCCCCGTCCGTTTCCCTCGCAACCCCCGTCCGTGTCCCTCTCGCGCGGACGCTCTCTCGTGCTCTCGTCCTTTCTGCATTCAACCCCCGTGACTCATTGGAAAATCTATCGGGGACGTTGCCTATACCCCGCAAAAATACACGCTCGCCAAGGGCTCCGACTGCCGCCGATGCTACCTGGCGAAGCGATTCGAATTGGCATATAATCCGGCGAAAATTTCCTGCCGTGCCTTTCTCATCCCTCTGTTGCTTTTATCCGATTGTCGCGATTATTATTTATCTTTTCCGTTCGACGCGGACCGCCTGCGCCGGAGAGGGGCAGATCTGCCCCGCCCCCGCCCCCTGTCGGCGAATTGCTATCGATATTTGTATGTTGGCCCGCTTTTCTTACACGTGTTGCGTTTCTTTGTGCTATCTGTCTCCACCCTCGTTAATTGCTTTTTTCGCCTGATGCTTTATCTCTTTTTACATAGAAAGGCTCTTTCCCCGCATCCTCCTCTTTTGCACAAGATTATCAGTTGTCTCGTTCCTGCGTATTTTTTTTTGGGCAAGGCGTGCAACGGAAGGTTTCTCTAGACATGTCACAGTTTGGCCTGACGGCGAGCAATTCTTGGGGGTACGGCAGCACGGCCGGCTACGCCGGCTACCTCCCGGGCCCCCTGTCGTCGTGCGCCGCACAGGCGTCATTTCCGCCCCCGCCGCCGCCCCCTCCGCCGCCGCCGCCTGCGTCGACGTTGGCGTCCTTTGCCGGCACAGCGTCCATGAACACGCCGACGGCACCGGACTCGACGGCGGGCTCGACCGTCACCTCTGGCACCAGCAATACAGGTTCCACGCCGCAGCAGGACGCCTTCTCCGCGGTCTCGTCTCGTAAGTTCAGCCTGCTGCACGATTATCGTGGAATTTCGCTGTGGCCTCGAGAAACCAACAACCATGGGGTATCGCTTAACCGTCACAGCCTATTGTAGCGTCTTGATAAATTTCTCAAGAGCCGATAACTTTAACGTGATCCACATGTCACGCACATTCGTCGGAATTGTAATGGGAAAACTTGTCAGATTTCTTATCTGGATGGGAGGAAAAAAAAAGGAAAAGCACTGTGGGAAGGTTGTGCCTCATGGTTGGAAACTATCTATAGCCGATTCGGAGGATCGTAGAGGCTGTCTCAGCTGTTTGTCTCTATTCGAACTGAGTCTCGTTGCTCGAATTGTCACAGTCGTACCGGACACCACGACACCGGGCCAGTCTGACCCGCTGGATCCGTTGAGCAGCCTGATGACCGGCGGCTCCAGCAGCCAGAGGTATCAGGATTACGTGTCGCCCAGATCTCTGTCCACCGACTCGAGCACGACCGAAAGCCCGGTCCACGAGGAGCAGGGCTTCGGACAGAATTACGGCAACTACTTTCCGACGCCCGGTGTCCTGCCCAGCATACTCTACTCCCAGCTTTACGGCAATCAGTTCCAGAATTCCGAGAGCGCCGAACAGAGGACCGTCGCGGACAGTTGCAGCGTTAGGCAGGAGGAAGTTAGACCGGACAACAACGTCTGGAGACCGTACTGAGAGGCGGAGGAGAGTGTAATTTCTTATCCAGTGATTTGGCCGTCGAGAGACCGAAGAACTCTTGGAGGAGGACGAGAGGAGAGTAACGCTTGAAGAAAAACAACAAAAAATCGCTCTTCCAGCTCTCGGCTTCTATACTACGACGATGTAATTGTAGTGTGTTGACATGGTGATTCTTTGAAAACTATCCAAGTGTCAAGGACGATTCTTGACGGCGAATTTAGTGGGCATTAAAAAAAAAAAAAATTCGAATCGAAAGGAACTCGGGGCGTGTCCGAGCTCCTCAAGCTCTTCCGGAAAGGTTTCGGGAAATAAAAATTCTCTTACCGGTTGTGTTTCTCGCGCCAACGAATCTTAGGAGAGAGTGAATGAAGCGGGGGGGGGGGGAGAAGAATTTGTAATTAAGTGAGAATTGCGAGTACGAGAGAACGAGCGCGGGTGTGAAAGTGGTGACGGCGACGACTATTATAATGATATCCGCAGGATGTATATACGTGTAAATAGCTAGGCCATTATTGTCGTTTCATCGAGTCATGATCCGTTTTAAGACGACGCGATACATTAATTTATTTCATCGATTACGTTTTCATAGTATATATAATTGCGACCGCTGCGGGATCGTGCAATATCGTCAAAGCTGTGCGACGATCAGCTTCCCTTTTCTCTCTGTAAATATATATATCTTCCGCGTTCAGTTTCCCTGTTCGATTCGCGAAGATTTCCTTCGTCCTTAAACATAAAAAATAAACATTAAAAAAAAAAAAAAAAAAAAAAAAAAAAAATACAATACCTCTCGGTCTGCGAAGGAATCCGGCTTTGCGCTTTCGGCGAGATATTCGCGGCGACCCTGAATAATTATCTCGAAATGCAGCCCGAAAGGCTGTCACGTGTGCGGTCACGTTCGGGTCAAACCGACGGTAAAATCGAATGGGATTCGATTCGTGCGAAAGAGTCTCTCACCGAGGAGTCGCGGGGAACGCGACGGGAAAAGCTCCCGCAAGTATTCAACGAAGGAACGAACGTGCCGGCATCGAAGACCTTACATCGAAATTTCCGCTAGAGAAACGAAAGCTCGGGAAACGACTCGCGAAATGAAAATGACTTCGCGGGAGGCACCGTTACCGGCGCCGGCCAGCAAGCTTGTCCGTTCTTTTTTTTTTTTTTTTTTTTTTTTTTCCTTTGTAAGCCGGCGACGGGCACTCTGCGCGTTTCCGAAGGAAACAAAAAAATGATTTCCGATATACATATCTACCGATCTATTGTTATCGTAGTTTTTGACCGAGTCGAAGTAAAAAGTGTATTTCAAAATATGATACAGATGGACTCTTTTCTTCAAATCTCCCTCCACCTATCCTCGATCTCTCTATCGTCCTGGAACTTTGCATTATTTAGATTAAGAAGACATCTTTTTTTTATATATTATATTTTAATTAATCTTTCCCGAGCAGAGGAAAAATATCGATATTCTATTCTAAGGCCTTCCCCTTTCGGTAGGCAACCCCTCTACCACTAACCATAAGTCATCCTGTCGCTTCTACATCGCGGTACTTTCTCCGCTTACATATTATCTTGTTTTATGCCTGTAATAATTAAAATATATTGGCATTTGAAAATTTGTTGCCACTGTTCGAAAATTACATCACCATAGAACTGAGTCTATACTACGCTATTTGATATACTTAACTCATACTAAACGTGAAACGTGTCTTCATCATATACGTACATATGACTTGGCCCGAGGCAGACGCGAATTTCTCTCCCGAGACTAGGTTTAATTAAATCTTTTGCAAATTTGCATATACGCACTTCCGTCAGTGAGAATGCTTTAGAACCCTCGGCGTTAACGAGACCTCTGTAGAGATTCGTTTCCATCTACCTAATGTAGATCTGCCGTTCTAGTTCTCTCGAGATAATAATCTACGCAAGGACATCTTGGAGACAGCAAGGATACCATTCAAAAAATAAGATTCTTTTTTTAAAAAGAAAAAAGAAACAAAAATGAAACGTGAGTATCGACATCGAAAGAATAACAAGTTTAAAAAAAAATAATAATAGTATATTATTTAGCTTAAAAAAAGAAAAAAAACAAAAATGAAACATGAATATCAATATCGAAGAAATAAAGTTTTAAAAAATTCTAAGAGCAAAGAAAAAAAAAAAATATATATATATATATATATATATATATATATATATATATATATATATATTATAATTATATGTAATAATATATAATAATAATTATTTATATATAAATTATATACATAATTATTATTGTTAATACCATAATATAATTATTAATAAATGATATATATATATATATATATATATATATATATATATATATATATATAATAACTATATACAATATATTAATAGAATAACATATAATAATTATATAACGTTATGTTTCTACAAAAAGAAAAACGACAGATTTAAAAAAATACAGTTGTAATTTCTTATAATAATTTATTACATTTACATTGTATCAATTATCGTCAAAATCGTTATCATGTCGACATTTGGTTTTCGCAAGCGAGAAGTCGAAAGGGATACAGGATTCTGGCAAGGTTTGATTATGAAAGCAGGTTCCTGCATATAAAGTAAGTACATACTTTTCTCATTCGATAACCGAGTCTCGACGCGCGCACGGGCCGGTGTTTATCGCTGTTGCACACAGCGAGGTAGAGGACGACGTGGACGCAGGACCTGATGGACATATGGTGGTCGGATGGACCAGCGGGGGTGGGGGTGGGGTACCACAGCGACTCGTCGTTTATACGCGGTGCCGGCATAATGGAGTAGAGTGGAGTAGAGCACGGATAATGGAGTATGAAGAATAGCGTGCGGTGAATGTCGGGATAGTGTCCCCCTGGCCCTTCCGCCTCCCCCGCGGCGGCTCTCTTCGTTTAAACTCCCTTCTTCCCCCACCCGGCCGCTTCGCCCCCGCTCTCTCTCTCTCTCTCTCTCTCTCTCTCTCTCTCCGTCGAGGGGCGACAAACTGGACACACGGCTCGTTGACTCGAGTTGGCGCAGTTGGCCATACCGATTTATCGTCCCGCAGCCACGCCGCGTTACAGAGATTCCGCGTTAAATCCACGATTCCTGTCGGCTGGTTTCGCTGGACGCGCGATTCCTTTTTTTTCTTTTTTTTTTCCTTTCCTTTCCTTTTCGTCGTCGGGACTCGAGCGCGATATATATCGCTTGCCCGAACAAAGAAAGACACCGAGGGGTGAATGTCGAAGGGCTTTGTGCGCATTTCCTGCGTAATGAAGAACAATAATTCGCTGTAATATAATTTACAACGCGGTCTCTCGACCTAGCTTCTCGATGGAAAAAGAAATGAAACGTGGAGGGGTAAGAGGAAGAAGGCTTGGATGTGTAAATTTTATTTTTCGCAAGTAGCTGGAAAATCTCTTGGGTCATGTAAGTTGAAAGCAATCGATAGGAATATTTAATTATCGTTCCATAATTATATAACTGTGTTATATTAATTGTAATATAATTAGAATATTAAATACAATTTTATTATTTGTCAAAATTTCGGATAATATTTTTTTCTTTTTTTTTTAAAGAACCATAAATTATTTATTATTTATATTTTTTTCAAATGATTCATTCAATGTGACTTGCGCGTTATTTAATCATCAGCTTAATAAGACGATTATTGCGAAAACGCATTTTGCTGCATCTCGACGCACAAAAATTAGGGACGAAGAAAAAATGCCCCAGAGCCCTACATACTGGTCGGATCGAATGCGTTGTACACACGTACGCACATCTCCCACATCTTTTCTACGCATTGAACGCACGTGGCATTCCCCGTAAACGTTCGCTTTGGTCGAAACGGCGGGAGGTGGGGAGGGGGTGGTAGCGAGAAGGGGTCGCGGTGAGACGGGGCGATTGGTCGTTACACGCACCGGTCACTGCCATCCCCGTGGCTATCGCCGACACGACCCCCCCCCCTTCCCATGCAAAATCACCCTTTGTCGCGCTCGATGGGAAATTACTTTTTGTCCGTCGATTACGGGGTGAATTTTCGGACCCGACGTTTCGAGACCCGATCATTTCGAACGAGATACGGCTCCGGTTCGAGATATCCACCGGAAATCGCGGTTCTTGTTTCGTTCTCGTTTTTTTTTTTTTTTTTTTACCACGTTTATCGCTAAAACAAGCAAATTATAATTTTGCATTATTATAAAATCAATCGTTTTTTTTTTTCTTAGAAACGCGAAGGCAAAATTTAATCGGACCTGGGTGCAAATCCCTTCGAAAATTTTAATTTGCATAAAGAATACGCGATCCTTACACCGTATAAGAAAATCACGCGTGAAACACTGTCAGACAGAGAGCGCGATATTAAATTCCACGCCGATTCGTGCATCGCATGGCGATGTCTGGAAATAAGAGAGAGAGTCTTGACGAAGTGTGCCCGCGGGGCCGCCGGTCCTTGATTACCAAGATCTTCATCTACATGCTAAACATCGTTCCACGGTACCGTCTTGAATACTCTTGTACTTACGTATGTATCTAGATCCACGGCCCACGGATCCCCCTCCCTCCCCCCTTCCCCCACTCGCTTTCTCGTCCCTGTGCACGCGTACAGCGTCTGAATATATTCCACCCTCCTCGATCTCCCTGACACCGCGTGAAACACATTCCCGTACCATCTATATGATGTTTGCTTAGATTAAATTAACCGACCGTGAAGCCGTCCTTTGTTCTTCGTGCGGCCTGGCGGAAACGCAGACACGCCGAAAGGAACGGAAAAAGAGAGGAGAAGGTCGGGGGAAAAAGAGCTCGTACGGAGAGATTCTATCTCGCGTATTGCGTTCGCAGATTGCGGGGTGAAATTGCATTCGCGACAATTCGGATATTTAAATACGACGGTATTTAATAACAGTAGCGAATCGCGTCCGAAAGCGGTTTTTTGTTTTTTTTTATTTTTTTAATGTTGCAAGTGCAAGAAAGGAGAAAAAATTCCAGAGACATAAGGGTGTGCGATTTTTTTTTTTTTTTTTTTTTTTTTATTACAAAGCGCGAGATATTAAAATTCTTTAGAGAAGGCGCCATCTTTCTCGATGGTAACTGAACGTACCAGCAAGGTTTCTTAAAAGGCGCTTGCCGGCGGCGCAACTTCTTTAAGAAAATTTCCTTATTCTTTCTTTCTTACCGACTCGTTTCGCCCCAAGTTCAATAGCCGTTCACCCCCTAATCTTACGTCGATTCGGTAGCAAATATATAAAGTAAAAAAAGTATATTGTTTGAAATGACAGCTCTTATGCTATTTACCCCATTCTTTAGATTCTTAAATATTTTTCGAAATTAAAGAACATAGAGTTTTGGAGAAAAAAATAATTTTACATTCTCCTCTTCCTGGTCAATTGTTCGAGGAATAGCACGTGAAAGTTATTAAATAAAGGGTGGCTGATAAAAATTGTATTCCATTTGCAGTAATGAATATTTTGCACTTTTTTTAAAACACGTTCTTTACCGACCTTTTCGCAAGCTACCTTACCACGAGGGTGTGACGTTTTCTTAGAAGTAAAGAAGGGTGCGAGAAAGAGAGGAGGGTGAGTCTTCTTAAATGTCTTTACTGTCTTTCTCGTACGAGGGCGACACCGGTATCGCCTTAAGAAAAAAGATTACTAAGACGATGAGTTTATTTTAATTAACAAGTGCGGTTGTTGTAATTAATAACGGGTTTACAAAGTTTTTTTCTAGCGTGTTTTAACGCGAATTCTTTTATATGGTGCGTTTAATGGTCTCATTAACTTATTCAAAAGACCTAGAATTTTTTATAGTTTTATTTTATTCGCGAATAATGCATTTAATTTTTTACTTTTATAATTTTATTTGAAAAAGTATGTTGGACTAAAAACCATTTTACGAAGAAATATTTGTAATTTAAGTATCTTGAAATATATCTCTGTTAGATATTAAATGATTTCTTAATATTGCCTTTTGTAAAGAAAAGTGTGAGAAAATGTTTTTTACATTTATTTATTTTTTAAAAAATCGAGAAAGAGAGAGAGAGAGAGAGAGAGAGAGAGAATATAAATCTTAATATTATAACGATATTAAATTTTCTATTCACGCAGCTAATAGTAATTATTAATTTTGAAAAACGAGTGCTCCGCTGCTTCTTTTTGCCCCGCGTAAATCACGAGCGTCCCAGCGTCGGGGATGATCGTCGGTTCGGTCGGTTAGCCATTTCTCTGCGTTCGATCTCCCGACTCCGAAGAACCTGGTCAAACGCGCTTGGAGAAATATGCGAGCCCGACCTGAAGCAGTAGAGAGAGATCTCGGAGTATCTTGGCCGGGTCTCGCCGGTAGCTAGGCAACCCACCCCCAGAGCCCACCGCCAACCTTCCTTCTCCTCATCTCTGTACTCTCGCTCTCTCTCTCTCTCTCTCTCTCTCTACCCCTTGCCACCTTTTCCTCCACGAGACTCTCTCTCTCTGTGCCTCCTCCACTTCCTTCTCCTCTTCCTTCGTTCTCTTCCTTCTCTCCATCTCCTCCTTCTCCAACAACCTCCGCCACTACCACCTCGACCACCGATCCTCTTTCAAAATCCCTCCTCCGCTTTCTCGACCACCCTTCGTCTCCCTCCCCCTCCCCCAACCCCTCCCCCTTTCCCCCCCGACGGCCGCGCACTCGCCTCCTTCCTCACCGCGGGTGGTGCGCGCGGGTTACCCCCAGTTGCTGCCACAACGGCCACGCTGGGGTACCTCAGAACCCCAGGCTGCAACCTGCCAGGTTGCCCACCTCCGCGAGGTGCCAAGACTCGTGAGAACTCTCGCGGAAAAATTCTAGTCTATCGCCGCGATCTGACGACGGCCATTCGGATCCCCCGGTGGGGAATAAAGCAGAGGCGCGACATGATTTCTACATGAATGCGCCATCCACGATGCCAATGAACGTGAGGCTTCCTTTCAAGATGAAAATAAAAATTTGTTAGAATTTATTATATTCTTCTTTATCACGTAATCGAACTAACATATAATATATATATATATATATATATTAGACTATAATCAGTACGCGTATATATGTCAAATGAATAATATATTACGCAATATGCGGTAGCGTGTTAATGCATATATGCTCTATGAGGACATTTCTCTTGGTTCTCTTACTGACTGATGATAGAATACGTTATTACCAAGGGACGAGGTCTCAATAAATTATTTATTAATAAGCAGTTTGAAGACTTGCCAAGACCTCTCTGCAAAATATAAGCTCCGCTTATTGAATCCCCCTTTTCGTTGTTTCATTCGCGATTCGTTGCACTCGATATCTTTCGGAGAGTCGCCTCCAATGTCGACCGCCGCCGTTGAAAATCTTAGCGGTTTCCTAGGCTCCATTTTGTTTTGCGGTTGGAATGCGCGGTGCGTGCGTGAACGAGGCGATTCTGCGCATCGTCTTGCGGTTGGTTTGTGGTTCTGGGGGTGGCTAGGCCCGATCATTGGCCGCGGGGGTGTCAGGGGTGGTTTTTGGGGGTGTGGTGGCACCTTGCGGTTTGCGGGCTGATCTGCCACCAGAAGGGGGCGGCCCTCTTATCGACCTTCTATTGGTGCTCCTCAGGATGGTGACGAGCAATTGACTTTAAGGCGAAGGATTCGATCAACATTCCTCGATTGGTATCCTAATTTTTGGATATTATAAGGAAGAGACTCTTCTCTTACAATTAAAGCACGTAATATTAATTTCCTTCGTATTTTAAAACTTTGTCAATTTGTATGAAATAATGATTTTTCTTTCGACACAAGACGTTGATATTAATTAGAAATATTTGGAAAAAGTTGCGGAATATAATTTTAATAATAAATCGAATATATATACACGATTGGCTCGGTATAAAAATGACTCGTTACAAATAATAATCTTGGAAATTATGTCAAAGCTCACCGAGTTGCACGTTTAAATAGTTCTGGCTGAGGATAGGTATACGTGAGAATGCAAATTCCGTCTCGGGTAAACCTCACGGTCCTAGTAACGCGACGAATAAATCATGCGAGACACTCCGAGCGACCCTAAGAGGCGAGGTCGGTGCCGGGTATGGTCTCGTGTTTATGTGCCAGAATCGACATATTTCAGATGCGCTTTTAAATATTAAATCCTAACCCGGGGAGGGGGAGCGCGTACGCCCTACCTTCGTTCCTCGCATAAAGCACGCTAATGCTCGCTCGAACGGGGAGCAAATGTTACTCCCTGACATGCACGAAGTTGTAGAAAGTCTGCGACTTTCGTTGCTCGTTTATTACATCGAGAAATGCTTCATTTATACGTATCTATGGCGCGGTAATTTATTCCTTTTAATAAAAAAAGAAATTTATGCAACGTAAATTCGAAAGCATTGATAGTTGTCTTGCGACGCTATTTTTTTTCTTTCTTTCTTTTTATTTTTTTTTTTTTTTTTTTTAGATCTACAAATTTTTCCATTCTTTTCTACAACGCGTTCATCGAATCTCCTCCGCTCGTCTTTTTCCGACCGGGAAAGATAATTCTCGCTCTTCTCAGATGTTCACTTCAATCTCTTGGCGAATATTTGAAGAGGCCAGATCAAAGCGCGCGCGTCTGGTCAATTTCATCAACATTTGAATACCGTGCCTCTCCTTTTCCTCCGCGAGCTGGCTCTGTACCTTTCTTTTCCCTCCTCTCGCTCTCGTTCTCTCCTCTTCCTTCAGCTTTTTCCGGATCTACCTAAACAACTTCCAGCCCTTTGGATCTTTTTACGTGGACGAGCTGGCTACCGGCGGAAAACGAGATGCGCGAGAAGGGGACGAGCGGGTTGGAAAGTTTGCAAAAGTGTTGGCTGAAACGAGAAGCGTTAAAGAAACGCGCGCCGATAACGTTAGCCTTCCGAAAGACGTTCTGCTTGATACAACGTTCTTCTTTTCGTCGCAAACTCACGAATTTCTAGTTTTATTTCAGAGAGATATTCTCCTCTTTTTCTTACTTTTATAATCCTTAATCAGCGTATTATAAGAAATATTCATCGCAGTTGAGAAGCAATTATAGACGCCATTTATATGTAATATTTAAAATAGTTTCTTCAAGACAAAAAATCTTAATAATTGCAATAATTTATTAAACATTCACTCTAAAACAGATTTATCGCGGACATGTAAGAAGTCTTGGCACACAATCCATACATTAAACTGGCAGACAGTACAAAATGCCTTCGGGGAAGCGGTATTAAGTAGGGCGGGCGCTGTGGCGCGATCAAAGCGTAATTTTAATTAGGCAGATTATACGGAAAGATAAAAATTATTAAAATTATTGCCTTAATGAAAGGGAACCTTCGTCGCTTCACGGGAGGGACGCGTAATTAAACGTCGGGAGTAGCTTCCCCAGGCGAGGGTTGTTTCGATGCTCTCTGGCCGGGTGAGCCAAGTTATATACAAGCCTACGAATTTGAAAAGATCGTTTAATTTTCACCTGCTTGCCGGACCGACGGCTGAGGCAATCAATTTATCTCGTAACACGCGAAAGATTGCGGTATCATTTTATCCTCAACAAGAGCGTTTTAAAAATTACGAGCGAAAGAATCAGGTGGTTAATATGCGTATACGCATATTATATTTCGTCAGAGGCTAATTAGAAACTCATTCCACCGACACTGCGACCGCGAAGGGCACGTACTCAGAAATTCCTCGGCAGACTTGCAGGGTCCAATAAGAATCTCCCTCATCTTCTTCGAAAGTTATGCGCAACGTTTGGCTCGCATTTGCCCTACAACATTGTAAATTCTCACGTAATGTACACACATGAGACGCCGGGCCATCCCCTACGGTGGCATCGTAGCCCTCTCTCTACGGTGGCACCATCGACCCCCTTAAACGTGAATTTGATATTCGTAAATCTGCCGGCCGGTCTCCATAAATCAAAACTACCCTCCCTCGCTCTGGTCCGCGGAGAGATCCGCGCGCGGGGGAGGGAGAGAGAGAGAGAGAGAGAGAGAGAGAGAGAGAACGGGTGGTGAGAGGCGAGTAAAGCACCCCTCACGGTAGGAGTCTGCAACATCCGCTCGACATCTTTCGTTCTCTTAAAAATTGATTTCTTGCGCGCGCTTTGATGCGACGCAAACTTGAAAATCTTTTAGGCAACTTAGCGTGCACTTTATTCGTCGATGGAGTCGGCAATGTCATCTCTCGTCATTTTAATATTTTAATCATTAGAAATATTAGCGCTCTCCATAGAAGTTAGGATGTTGCCGTTAATTCTCTCATGTTTCTCGCTATTAGACAGCGTTTATAATTTTGCATCGTTTTATGAATTTGAGATGCGATGGCAGATATAATACTTTATCTAAAGTATCATACTTTAAATTGATATAAATAATAATATAGTAATATAATATAAATAATAATAATAATATATAATAATAATATAATTAATAATTTAAATAAAAGTATTAATTAATAAAAATTATTATTAACCCTCAAATTGAACACGTTTTTTTTTGGCACCATAATCCTGAACGCGTGGGTAACTGGAGTCCGAGTTAATTTTTGTACTCTAAAATTACTTAAAAATTTTGCACATCTTCTTTTAAGTTTAAACTAAAAGTTTAGGTAGTAGAGTTAAAAAAAAAAGTATTTTGAAATACTACATTTTTTGTTATTTGTTAGATGAAGATTTGGAAACATAGATGTTTTATATAACAATTTGAAAAAATAATTTTGAACAAAAAGGCTTCCAGGAATTTTTAGTTCAAAGTTCAAAGTTTACGAAAAAAATACTATATGTCTGCGGCTTAAAAAAATATAATTACTTGAATGATCGAAAATGGATAATTTTTCTAAGGAACAATTTTTTCTTAATCTTCAGGTAATTTATTTGAAAGAAAAGTGAAAGCAAAATGTAATTTACATTACAATCTGCAGTATAAAAATTGATTAATACGTACAACCCATTTTGTTGCTCGTTATCATTAAGAAAAGATATTTTTAGCATGAAAATAAACAAACACAATAGAAATTAAAGCAATTTGTTTCTTTTTTAGAGAGATTATCATTGTAAATTTATAACTTATTTTTTATAAAAAAAACAATTAACAGCAAAAAAACAATATTTTTTAACAAATTTACTTTACACCCTTTTTTATTTAATATACATAAAACGAATACGTGGGTCATGTCAAGTCCCTTTCGACACAAACTTTTTTTTGGATAAGTTTCCAAGCTCGAGATTTTATTAATATTTTTTTAAAACAATGGATTAAAAATCGCACACAAGCACGAAAGACCCACGTGTTCAGTTTGAGAGTTAAATTTCATTAATGTATATTATATAATATTTAATTAATAATTTATTAGATTTAAGTTAATACAAATTATTAACACAACGTTCAAATGGAAGACAACGTGTCATAAGAAGGAGTAAAGTTTGGATGGAAAACCTTCCCTCTTTCTCGTTCGGAAAATTGATGAATATACAACTGTACACGTGCTAAAACCTTCTAATCTGCCTCATTGTGGTTCATCTCTGCGTATGATAATTAAGGATAGCAGGGATTAGGAGAGATATTAGACGGCCCCGTATTTATACCCTTCGGGGTATTCGTATTAACCTCCCTTAAAGCGCCCGCGCGATGCCCCTGAGTTTGTTGACCAACTAAGTAGGAAGGGCCAAACTTCAGCATCCCTTATGTTTGCCGGAGCAATTCGCAGATTACCTATTACATGGATATTAATTCTGTGCCATACTACAAGTAATAAATTTCCATTTGCGCAATCTTTCCTTCTCAATATTCCTTTTTCTCCTTTTGATATCGCGCAATTAAACAATATTACGCGAATAAAAGAGAGAGAGAGAGAAAGAGAAAGAGAGAGAGAGAGAGAGAGAAAGAGGGTGTCATTGAACGTTAGCTTGAAAATCTCACATATGGCTATCTTTCTAGCTGTTGGATCAGCTCCCTTCGGCGTTTCTGCCCTTCGTTTACTTCATGCACACCAGGTCGTCATCGGAAAGCTCGAGACGTGATAAAAAGAAAGCGCGGAATTCATGAAGAATGGCGATACTCAATCACGCCAAAGACAACCGCCTGGGAGTCTGGCGTCCGAAACAATACGAAACAAACGGCCTCCGGGGGCGGATATTAGTTTTTCGATTTCTCGAGCCCCAATCGGCGATCCTCCTTCCTCCCCCCCGTCGCTCTCTGGCCCCTTCGGCCAACCCGCTCGCCTCCGAGCTCTCTCTCCGGCGTTATTTTTCTCAGTCATATTCCCAGCTGCGCATTTATCACTTTTAAACGAGACCGGAGAAGCCGATGGTGCGGGTGCCTCTCCTCTTCTTCGGCCGTTCTTCTCCTCCGTCCCTTTCTTTCTCCTATTTTCTTTTTTTCTCTTCTCGTCTCTTTTTTTTTTGTCACCGGGCGCCGGGTGCAAAAAAAAAAAAAAAAAAAAGAGAGGGCTCTTCGAGAGCCAGGCTGGAGACAGGCTCTCCAGCGGCACCTCCAAGGGCCATAACTCTGCCACATGGAATTTCCCCCCTTCGTGAGGTGCGGTGGTTGGTGTTTCTGTGTTCTATACGCTTTGGTGTACTACGGTCATCCCCGTTCGTGTACCCTCCTCTCCGGATAGGTGGGTGTGTATGTACACGCTGGTTTGTTTCGCGCTTGTGATTCACCGCGTATTTTGTTTTAAGAGTCCGCTCCGCTTTCAAGCGCGCGCGTCGATAAATTCGATAGCGAGAATTCGACGAGGTGTTTATATATGCTCTCGCAATTTACGCCTCGCAAGAGACGCTCCTACCCTCCCCCTTTAAGCAATGGCTCGCTAATTTCTCAGACAATTTGTACGACACGCCATCGCGAATAAATCAGCCAGAGTATATTGCTCGCTTTATCGATAATAAATTTTAATAACGCTATTATGCAGTGTATTTGATGGAAAAAGCGAGATACTTTGAGAGAAAAATCTTCCGATTATTTAATTATACATACGTTCTTTAAATTTACTTTTCGCTAGGATCTTCAACATCTCTCTGCGACAGTTTGTAGCAATATAGAACAATTATTCAATGTACATCCCTCTTGGAAAGATATTGCATTTTAGTGTCGAATGGCAACCGAGGCTCGAGATTCTCGCGTTGAAACCTGCAGCTGAGAAGAGCACTTGACTTCGTCTCTGCTCGACTCTCTTTTGCACTCGGCTCGCGTGCACTCTGCCTTATTAAGAGCTGATCCGCCCTCGCCATCCTCTCCTAGCGATAGACCTCATCCTCCGTACTGTCCCCACAACCGCCGTACATCACCGACACCGGCTCCGGGGGATGAGTTATGCCCCCTTCAGGCGCGCAGTCCTCGACCCACCACCTATACCCCGACCATCTCGCGCTCTCGATTCTCCCTCTGCGAGGTCTCTGTGGATACACCGCTGCTGTTTTCGATATATATATCAAGATCTGTCTGAGGTTTGCCGGTGGAAGATTTGTTGACCCTGACTGCCTTACCTTCGCCCACAAGTATTCCAGTGTCTCGGGGAAGATTAGGATCGATTCCTCGATTAAGTCTCGCACCCAGACAATTAGTTACCTTTGATATTAATGTTTCCTTAATTTTCAATATAATGCGCAGACATTTTGGACATATTATATTTGGTTTAATTAAATTGTTATACAAGTTGAAACATAAGGCTGTATAAATTGATAGGTGAGAACGGTTAATCCCAAGGGAACGATGCTTACCTTGAGAGCCTTAAAAGCAACGCGATCTCTCCTATGAAGTTTAGCGCTAACATAGAAGATCCCGATGCTAGCCTTGAAATCGTGGGATCACTGGCGCTGTTTGCCCAGGACGGTCACTTATTAATGCGGGCGCAGGGCCAAGCTAATTCCCTAGCCAGAGCGTAGCTTAGAAAGGACTTAGCCGATATTTGGATCCTTGTAATACCCGACACGACGTACTAGCGAGCCCCGCTTGTCTTTCAAAACACCGACCGTTCTATCTAAAATTTATACCCAGCTATTTACGAAGAAATTCATATCTAATTTCCGGGACGAAATAAATCGACGTAAATTTAAATGGCCATTATTTTTCGCAATAATTTAAAGAACTAATCGTTGAAACTTTTCCGTTTGTTTGTTTGTTTGTTTGTTTGTTAAACAGCTACGGGTTAATCGCGAGGAATTACTTCGACGAGGAGAAAGATTTAAGGACGCGCGAGAGCGAGAGAGCATCCCATTAAAAGCGAGCGGGAAGCCGACGTTAACATAATCGCCGATAATAGTCCGGCCGCTTATAAAAATGGGAAAACTTTTCCCCCGTCGAGTACGACTTTCCACTTTCTCCAAGGCGGTAACGTCCCCCACGCGACGCCAACCGAGAAGTTGGTTTACCACCCCCGGGGGTGGTTAGCGGGTCTAGTTAAGGGGCGTCTTAATTACCCACGGTAATGAACACCTTGTCGTAAAAACTTGCGTCGGTTTAATTATTTCAGCTGGCTCCTACCCCTCGTCTTGCTCGGTTACCCTCGTTCTCATGAGCCTCGGTTCTTGGTTTCCCTCAATACTAAACGATACCGAGACAAGCGATGGTAGATATTCTCTCGATATCAGCTGATTTATGTCACGTGATTATTCCATAATTTTCGTCTCGTACTGAACTTTTTCGAAATAAATCTCGACTGAAAGTAAATAAAATATTTTGTTTAAAGTGCGCGCAGAGACAAAAGGGGGAGCAATGAAGGCGTGCGGTCCTCGTACGACAGGGTCGGATCCAATTACCGCCACGTGGGACGGCAATACTTTTTAAGGGTGAGTCCGCAACGAGGAGAAACACGGAAAAGTCCGCGCAACGGCTATTGCGGCACGGTTTGTCGTCTCTCGCTCTCCTATAAATTCGCGGGAATTAAACGAAAGAATGCGGTCTGCCTCGACGTACGACCTGCGCCCGCCCAGCCACTCTTAACCGAAGCGCACCCCTTCTCTCTCTCTCTCTCGCGGGGGAAGAGAAAAAGAGAGAGAGAGAGTGTGTGCCCTTTCTCTCTCCAGGCGCTCTCTACCACGGGGCTCATTTTTGGGGGTTCGTTGGATTTTTAATTAAGGGCGCAGCGGTGACTCCCATGGCAAGAATGCGCGGTATCGCGCGAGGTATTTTGTCGAAAAACCTCCCTCCCCGCTTCCCCCATCTATCGGAGATTTTCAGATCTCCGCGGCTTTTCGGAGATGTTGTGCCGTAGACGCGTGCGATAAGACAAATTCGGAGAAAATGATGCTTTCAAAATTTACACGCGATATACACATCTCGTTAAGAGAGAGAGAGAGAGAGAGAGAGAGAGAGAGAGAGAGAGAGAGACACACACACTCGATGTCACCGGCAGTTTGTTCCGCGAGGCAGCTAATGACCATTTAAATGCATGGAATTAACGTACCTAGACGAGGAAACGTTCTCTCGTCACGTATGCGGAAGTGGCCGCTGGAGCCGAATAAAATTTGCGGCGTTGTACCCACGTGCCTCGTTTCATCCCCCTCCCCTTCCGCCCCCTCATCTCGCGGGCCGCTTCGATTCAAACTAACTAGAAAGTCACCCCCGATCCCGACCGCGAGGGCTTAACCAGGCTAAAAAAAAAAAAAAAAAAAAAAAATGTCCTGAACAGACGACCGTTCAATCGACACTCTCGTAGATTTTCGTCGATCGACGAGTCCGCAAAGCGATTTGCGATTTATATTTCAAAGAACGCGGTCGCTTCAAGTGTCCTCTGGAGAAAAAAAAAAAAAAAAAAAAACACGGTTACAATCCACTTTGGGGCCTACGATTAGTAAACAAATTATTTGGACGGATGCAATTTTTTATTCGCAAAATTGGCCGCCTAGGGTTTTTGAAATTATAAATCACTCGGCTGTGCTTTTTTATATACTCCCGGCAATCTTTTCTCCGCTTTCTCAACGCTGACTACGTGACTTTTTAATTTGACGGATTTCCCGACTCGATTGCGCAGACTTTGCCACAATCGCATTGGGGCGGTGCGAAATGAAACGGCGGCGGGGACGGGGAGGCAGGGCGTCTGCGTAACCGAATTTAGCGATTTTTAATTCCCAGGATCGGCCGTTTCGAGCCGATACAAGAGGGCGCCCGGCCCACCCTAAATCGCTAATAAGGCTTCCCGAGCCTTCGTACATCCCGCCGACAGGGATTTTCCTCCTTGGTTCTCATCTCGGATGCTGCACGCGCTCGTCCGATTAATCCGGAAACCCTCGATAAGACTTATCGCGAGGAGGATGAATTTTTGACAAGTCAATTTTGACATTTTTATTTTCTTCCCGCCCGTCCTTTAATACGAGATTATTTTTTTTTTTCTTTCAAAATTGCACAAAAGTTTTGTGCTTTTTGTTGGGAAATTTTTTTTTCACATTTTTTTACCTCCTACCTCGGAGCTTTTAAACAAATCCTCGCTGTATAAACGTTTTGAGAAAATTGGTTTACATCAGCCGTAATTCGCAGCCGCAGCAGCTCGGCGCAATTAATTTTCTTGCTGCAGCTGCATCCGTAGTCTTTCTGCGCTTTGGATACGTTCTTGCTGCAAGAAACAATCTGCTTTCTTGGCAGCTGCGTTTCTCGCATGCACATCGTCGATCGATCTCTGTTTCTAATTTCTATTAGGAAACAAAGTATTCTTTCGACAATTGATTGGATTACGCAACGCGATGATACAATTATGACAGGCGCATACTACTTGCACCTTTGTTATAAAAATAAAAAAAGAAAAAAACATTTTTGCCTTTGCTTTGACATGGTTCATTATATTGTAAGATGTTTTCAAAAGTTAATAATTGTAATTATGCAATAATAATAATTATTATTCTCTTTCTTTTTTTAACAAGGCAAAGAAATCGACGTATATATGTAATATACGTATTATTTAATGTCTCGTCTTCTTTCGAAAGATCTGAGAACCGCTGGGTATTGATGCTCGATCAGGCAGCCCCTGGAGGTTTAATTAAATACAACCCCCACTCCCCCACGTGGCTCGGCTTCTACCGCCTGTAAAACGAGCAATATTTTTCACGAAAACCATCTCATCGGACAAGCTTATATCTGGCCTTAGTGTCAGAAGTCAGACTCGAACGAATATCGTTAAATGTCGGAAAACATTTTAATCAAGTTGTGTCGCGTACTATTTTGTATTAAAATATTTGGATTTTCTCTCTTTTCTTTTCACATTTTCTCTTTGTGTCTTTTATTGAATTTAATTATCTGAGGATATAAATAATTATTGTATACTTTTCTACTCTCTTTTTTTTCTTGCTTCTCTCTCTCTCTCTCTCTCTCTCTCTCTCTCTCTCTCTCTCTCTCTTTTTATTAATATCTATAAAGGGATAATTAAATTATATTATTTTCTGCAATATGTTTTTATTTATAAATAGTGAAATTTTTATTTTAATAAGTATTCAGATGCGGCTCTTTAATTTTCGCCATTACAAGTAACGCGAAATAATCGGTGCCGTTTACTTTTAAACTGATCGTCGGGGAGGTTTATTATTCACAGGTACTCGCGAGCCGTTATACAATATATATGTAGGAAAGGGCGTTATCCTACATTAGGTTGATCGCGTCAGCGTACGATCCTATCGTACCGATCGGCGCGTGACGTTGGCAGCAATGCTGCTGGGGATATGACAGGCGCGCATGGCACGGGGTGTTGCAACACCCCCCGCGTCAAGAATTCATGCAGGCCCGATGGGGGACCATAATTAACCGAATACCGATACTCACCCGCTTACCCGACTCCATCTGCGACATACGCGACGCATATATAGCTACCAGCGCGTAATTCTACGCACGCCTGCTGTGCGTGCGTGTGTATTACATGGTCAAACGTATTTTTCGTAAAAAAAAAAAAAAAGGCAAGTTGTAAAATATTCACTCGGGCGAGTTCCGTTTGCGACGACGGAGGGAATATTATTTATGAATAAATAAATTATGTAGTAATTTTATATGAACAAATTGTTTTGTTAAAATATTGTAGAATATGTTTATAGAGTAAAAAAAAATATTTATTTTTATTAGATAATTTCGTAGGGTTCTGAGAATTTTGCTGAATGTAAACTCAACGGGCAATTATTACTTTATCATTGTTTCTACTGTCGACGCAACAATAAATAAATTGTATAGTAATTTTATGAATAAATTGTTTCGTTAAAATATTACGAATATATTTATAGAGATGTGGGAAAAATATTTATTTATATTAGATGATTTCGATTAATTTATCCTTGTTTCTACTGTCGATGCAATCTCGTAGCGCGATTCTTGTTTAAATCCATTCTCATTTTTACGTATAGCTCATCGAAAACTCATGAGAGAACCTTAGTGACGCATCGAACCTACTCTCGGAAGAAGAGGGACCGATTAAAAATTCCGTCTAGTCTTTTTCCGGCACCACGAAGGACGCCGACTCTTACGTATGCACGTCCGTCGGTGTAACATCTGCGCCATCCGTGCAAAAGAAGAAAAAAAAAGGAGGTAACAAAAGCGAGGAAGGAGGAAGAAGACACCTCGCCGAGTGTCTTCGTCGTCCTCGCCTCCTTGCCCACGGTTGCGAAGGAGCGAGGTTACGTCTCTCCTACCCCCAAACCCTCGCTTTTCCTGTGTCGTCTCTGCTCCCGGTGAGGCAAGCATCCCCCTCGCCACCCACTGAAGGAAGAAGGGAGACGGCGAGAGAAAGAGAGGAGAACCCCCGCCCCTTTACGGGTCTGCTGGCGGTGGCGGCGGTGTCGTATCTTGGCCTCCGTGGCGCGCCGCTCTATCGACGTACAGCCACCCTCGGCTCACCTCCTCCTCCTCCTCCTCCTCCTCCTCCTCCTCCTCCTCCTCCAGCTCCTCCTCACCTTCTCTACTCCGTTTCCTATCCTCTCTCTTTCCTTGACTTGGCCTCTCGCGCTCGCACCCCCGGCGGTCCCTCTTCCATCGACGAAGCTCTCTGTCCTTCTCTCCCATCTAACCAGCCAGAACCGCGCTCTTCGTTCGTCTATCCGGCTTTCTCTCCGGCACATTCGCTTCACCGACCTCCGTAACTCGCGATTGCCGAGATAGCGAGGATATAGATGCAGTCAGAGAACTGCCACGGCTGCCTGCGAGGCCTACGAGCAGGATCTCTCGACGCGTTATTGAGATGTCTGTCGGCGAATTAGGGCTTCGCGCGTCTTATCATTTCCCTGGGTTAGGCGGAGATTAGGCCGAGCGTGGATCTAGAAATTCAGGCGAAAGAAACGAGATGATTGTTCGTCGAATACATTTCGATAGACGTTATGACATTTTGAAAAAGACTAATTTTCAATATAAAGGTGAAATTAAATCTCGCGGGATTCAAATGTCTCTAAATAACGCGGAATTTGTTTCGCTTTGCTATTGGACAATTATCAATTATTATTGTCCAATCGCAATCTTTCGCATTTCTATCTCCTTAATGCATCATCTTAAAGTATTGGTAAAATAGAAAATTTTGACATTGAAACGCGAGGCAACGTTGGCTGGCCAAGCCAAGCTGACGAGACGAAATTTCGTCTCGAGGCGAGGTGCGCAAAACACTAGAAGATCACGCCTGCTGGTCAGGTAGTAGTCGCGGTGTACTTGGGGAATACGCGTGGTCCTAAATCAGGGTTGATATCCTCGAAACAATTCGACCCTCCGAGGATGGTGTCCAGCAGCAGCAGCAGCAGGCACTGGCCCGGGCGGGTAGCACGGAAGAAGATTTAATTAAGCCGGGACCGATTTATCTCTCTGACAGCTAACCCCGTCCTTTTTAGGCTCCCTCTTTCCCTCCTCCTTTCGGATTGTCGACCCCTCAAACCTCGCGACACTAGATTCTGGACTCGCCGAAAGGGCAAAACCCTTTCAGACCTGCAAACTACAGGGTAGGTCTTCCGTCGGCATCCACTTTCTATCGACGCGATCGCGCGGTTTTAAAACGCGAGGCTCTATAAATCGGCTGGGTGTAATCGATCTTATAATAATAAACTAAGGGAAAGAAAGTTTCGCGCTTTGCGAATAAAATCTCTCGGTTTGAGAACTTTATTTATTTAATTTTTCTTTCTCTTATCGCAATGTGTTATCGCAAAAAAACAGAAAATACAAAGTATAATACGTAATATTTGCGTTTGATAAAATTGTTGAAATTGCGAAGATAAGAATACGAAGAGGGCGACGGTGGTGGGAATGCACTTTGCTACGAATTATTGGCGAGCCTTGCGATGCGCCAGCCGAAGGGGAGGGAAGAAGGGGAGGATGCACTTTGTAACGAGATAAAGATGCGATTCGAGGAAAGAAAGGTGAATGTACTTTGTTGACGACGATCGATGATCTCTACTTGCCCGTTAGCTGCACGTATGGTCGTCCGGCTCTCACCTCCCGGTCTCTTTCTCTTTTCTCTTCTCCATCTCTCTCTCTCTCTCTCTCTCTCTCTCTCTCTCTCTCTCTCTCTCTCTCTCTTCCTTCCTCGTGGGACTGGTGGCACCCTCCTGCAATTATTAATTAACGCTCCCCTCTCAAGGCATTAACGCGGCTAAGAGCAACTCCCCTTACGTCTCCGCCAGCCTGTACGACCTCCTCCAACCCCTTGCCACTGACTCAAAGCACCATGAAGTAACGATACACCTTGGCTAGGGAGACGACTCGACGTAGAAGGAAGGAGGAAGGAAGTCGGAGGAGGTCCGACCTGGCGACCTCATCGACTTTGCTTCACAAAGAGAAAGACCCTTGTTATGGGGTGAGCGTTCGGATACGCACGGCGTGAAAACGCGTCCGATGGAAAGGGTTAACTCGTTCTCGCGGGGAAGACCGCCGTTTTCCATTTTCTCATCTTTGTTCGCTTCTCTCTTCTCTTTTCAATATCTATGCTCAGTTAATACATTTTTTAATATTTATGCGAATAGGTTATTTATAGCCATTGTTGGTTAGAATACGCGTAAAAAGTATCAAAGAAAGTGTTTGTTAATTTTTCTTTAATTCGACGATAAATATGAAAAAATAAAAAAATTATTGAAATTAAGGGTCTCACAAATTTCAACAAATATTTAATAATATATTATTCTCTAAATATACATTAAACTTATATTCTTTTTTTATTCCTGTCTACTTCCTTCCGTCTTCTTCTTGTTGTATTAAAAACTTGTACAACAATTTGGAAACTTTTCATCACATAATTTCGAGCAAGTATATGTTATTATTATTATTATGAAATCCAATACATTAGCTTACAACCGCATCGTAAATCTAAGCTAGCCCGTTCATAAATATCAGGTCGATTACCGCGGTTCCGCAGTTTCGGGGGGATGATCTCGCTGAGCGGACAAAGGGCGCACGTGAATCCAACGTAACGCGAATCCTGCGACAGAGGACAAGATCCTCGACGGTCCGCGCGTGTAGCGGGATAAGGATTTATAGTTTAATATCTCGGGGCGGCCGGGTCGTCGTCACATTTTCAACCCTCGGGAGAAACTATACACGCGAACCGCGCCAGCCGCTACTGCTCTTCTCGCCACCCCTTCCTCTGCCTCTCTCTCTCTCTCTCTCTCTCTCTCTCTCTCTCTCTCTCTCTCTCTTTCGACTCGCTTTACGCCGTCTGCTTCATCCGCAAAGATCGTCCTCTAGGAGTCTACTCCGCTCCTCGCGTTCGTTGGTCTCTTGATTCGGGGTAGCGGCAGATCGTCGGGCAAGGATTTCGGGAAAGATTTGTTTCGGTTTGATGGGGCCATTTAGACGTGTAGATGCGCTCGTTAGATTGGAAACGCGTGGCCCGGGATCGATGTTAAACCCCGTGTAAGGGAGAACGGGGGCGGGTGGATAAAAAAGGAGGGCGGTGTGGCGGTTTATTGGAAACCCGGAGTTATAAAGCCCACGCTAGACTAGAGATCGTACAGCTGAAGGAAACGCGTGTGGAGCGAAACGAAATTGTCTGAAAAAAAAAACCAAAAAAAACCAAAAAAATTATTCTTGACAGCGGCATATATTCGTTAAGACGTTTTTATAACATCCCCTTCGACTTTTGGATTTTTACGGCGATTTAAACGCAATCAACTTCTCGTAGCGATATAATTATTCGTAATTGTTTTGCGTGACATACTTGAAAATATCTTTAAATCAGTTTGCAATATTGCCGTGGAAATTATTTGGCTGGTTTAACTGAAGCGAAAGGATAGTCTACGTTTCCTGCTTCTGGACCTTTTTAGGTTCAAATTTACTGCACCCTTTCGTTCCTTCTCTTCATTGGCCAAATCTCTCGCAGCACACGCACGTCATTAGAGCGTGCTCGGACTATCGATACCTAACCTATGCCGGACGCTAGTGCGTGGATCGTGTTAAGCGAATAAAAAGCCTATTGCTCTCTTATATATAACGGTCACACGATATAATGGTCTGGTAGCCGGCAGATAATTGAATGTAATTTTTGCCCTGCGTCATAGCTTGTCGAATAACAAATTATCTAGTGTAAAAAGATAAACTCGCATTTTTCTCGCAATTTAATGTGTACAAAATATTTTTTTCATTTTCGAAATCTGCAATATTATTTAAAATAACTATCGATAAAATATATAACTTGTGTCTCTCTTACAAAAATAAAATATATTTTTAAGATTTCCGGAATACGTCCTGTAATATAAAAATAATAATCACGTTTATACGTTTATAAAAAATGCAGAGTATTAATAAAATATTATATATTGAATATTTACTGTAATTTATAAGCTTCTCCGATAAAGTCGAGATAATATAGGGGAAGATATTCCATGCCGAAATAAAGCTCTCGATATGCGTAAGCTTCTTTGTCGACGTCTTTCGCCCTTTATACGCGCCGAGTTGAAACATTTAGACGCCGGATGCGAGATGCCTACCGGCATGAACCCGCCGGAAGTTCCTAAGACTCGCGAGAGTGCCGCAGGTCGCCGAGGTCGGGCCTCCATGGGGGGTGGCCACCTACGGATATTAAAGGAAATGGCGGTATGATTAGTCGAATACGTGCGCTGGTTTCGTTTTAAGCAAACATGTCCGGGGCTTCTGATTGGTTTCGAGATTTGTGACATCTATCACAGATCGATATATCTTTCGTTGCGCGTGTAATTTCTCATTTACTTTAAGTAACTTTATGTTAAGACAAATGAGAAGGATGTTTGTTTGAAATACCTACTTATTTAGAAGGGGATTTTGTATAAATGTTACATTCGATGACGTTTAACAGCTGATACGAAAGCGAGCTAAATGGCTGAAAAATCGGCGACATCGTAATCCTGGACATTGTCGGAACCGCAAATGACCAGCCAGCTGCGTAACTGCTCGGGTTCTCGTGTTTTTGGGGGTTGTTTGCTTGATTTAGGGGCTGAAGAACGCGTACCCCGACGCACGAGCAACCCTTTGCTCGCGTACATCAGCGTGGATCGTAATATTTACATTCAAAGATGTCGTGTCTTCGAGTCGCTTTAAATTTATCCTTTGACATTTCGTATCTCTCTTTTTTTCCAGAAAATCTTGAAAATCTTTGAAATTCTTTGCCGTCACTTTATAAAGTATTTTATAAAATTTTACAAAAAAGCGTGAATATTTATTTGTATATCTTTTCATATCACTATATATATATATTATCGCAAAATTATCTCATTTGTGAATTCTCGTGCAAAAATTTGAACGCTTTCAGTTTCAGAGTCATTAAATATCGGATATTTCCGGTCAACACGGTTTGAAAATCAAGATATTACAAACGCAATTAAAGTCCGAGTTCTCCAGAGTCCAAAGAGCAAGTCGGTTCGTCGTACAAACATCCTGGTTATTTACATACGGGCGCGTTTCTCTCTTCCGCGCCCTGGTTCTCCTGGTTTGTCTTATAATATTAATAAGGGTAGTTTCCGCCCTGGCGTGCCGCGGAATAGGGGCGGGAGAGAGGAAGGAGGAGGAGGGTCTGGCAAGAGCTATGCTCGCAATGTCCGGCAAGGGTGGTATGTTGTAGATAGTCCTCGACGCAGCCCCCTGAGGGATGAAGTCTGGACCTTGTTAGAACGAGAATGCTAATTTATTAGGGAGCGTTGGTGGGGTGGGGAATACTAACTGGAAAGACCGCGATTTCGCGATTTTTCATCACGTGCGATTGTTGCAATTATAATAACTCGCATTTAACTGACGGTTCTTTCTTTACATATCAGTAGTATAGTTGGTGATGAACAAAAAGAAAGACGCTAGTTGATTGATATAATGGTAAAAGAAAAATACTGTTTTTTTTTTTTTTTTATATTTGAGAAAAATCACAGAATATATATAAAATAAAAATCCGCGAGAAAACGTCGTACGCTAAAAAGATCAAAGTACACGTGCTTCGAAAGGATCGTCACAAACATCGAAGAGGAACACGTTTCCCAGCACGCGCCGAGAATCGTGTAACGCGAAAATGTACAAAGTTGAAGAAAAAAGTGAAATCCGCAATCAATGTGCCTACGGGGTGGAGATATCAGAAGTTATACTTTTAATAAAGAGATTTCCGCGTATGTACCGTACATGTGTGCGCGCGCGCGCGCGCGTGTGTGTATATGTGTGTTCTCTTTATGAGAGAAAGACGATATCCATTATCATCAACAGTTTCGGGATTGCCGGCACACCAATGTGCTGGTCGGATAGCGCGCCGACCGGCAGGGGAGCGAAAGGGAGGTCGGTTGGATGCGCGAGCGCCACACGTGTCTTGAGGGTGGTAATTACGCGGCATCTGCAGCCAGCCCGCACTACCCTGCGTCCGCCACCTCCTCCGTCTCCTCTTCCTTCTCCACCTCCGACTTGCCCCACAGCCTTAGATGGGATCGGAGGAGGCGGCAGGGGGGGAGGCCAGGGGGAGGCAAGGGGGGATTAGTAGGGAGGGGGGCGGAGGGTCGGGGATGAGGCAAAGGGGTGTCGAGGGATGGGTGGCCACAGTATTGATTTTGTCCAAGACAGCCGACGCCGCCGCCGCCGACGCCGCGGCCAACCAGACCCACCTCTGGTGGTACCCACTCGGCTACAACACCGACCCCCCACCCCACATTCCACCCCGACTCGTCTCTTACTCCTTCTCCTTCGAGCACACCACCGCTCCTCCTCTTGTCTTGTCGTTCTCTCTCTCTCTCTCTCTCTCTCTCTCTCTATCTTGTCGCTCTCTCTCTCTCGGTTTCTCTCTTCGCTTTCCCTCTCTGTCCCTTTTCCACTTTGTCTCTCTTCGAATCTACGCTATCCTCTCTCGCCGTTTCGTATTCGCATCGGGCGCTAGATAAGATGCTTCGTAAGCCCCATACCTCTGCGAAATATCCGCTTCGTCGAGCTGTTTTATCGATACGTATCGAGACCAGAGGAATTGTCCGTTGTATCGTGGACCGTGCATCTCGAGAATCACGTGAGCAACTCGCGATTTTGATAACGCTCGTGATTTTGACAGCATATATTGTCGAGTTTATTTCGAAAAGTATCACAGAGCAAATATGTATGCACTTGGATTTTTTTTTTTTTTTTTTTTTTTTTTTCGATACTCAACACAATACCGCTAATTCGATTATTTCTTAAAATATATTCTCATGATAGAATTTGAATTTCATCTTAATATTCAACCCTATCTAAGGGTCATTCTCGATAAAGATGCGTTCACTTATCCGAGCTTTGACGAGCTTCCAACGGAAATCGCTTCCATGTCGAGCGTAACCAAAAGTTCAAAGTGGAGGCCGTCTTTACGATTCAAGGCCCCACATCCTTGGCCCTAGTAACGATAGTTTGGAAACTTGACGACGGGGCAGCGTGAGAGCCGCGGCATCTGTCCGGTAGTTAAAATGCATGTAGTCCTCCGAGAGAGTCCCGTATTCAAATACAGGATCAGTCCTTCTTCGACCTTACCCCCCCGTCCCCTCCTTTCCTCGACGGGGTAACTCTGATCCCGATCCCGATCCCGCCGGCTGCTCCGAGAGAAGAAGAACTTTCCGTCTTGTCGTACGAGGGGGCTGGGGGGAGGGGCGGATGGAGAAGGGGGTGAGGGAAGGGGTGAGAGAAGAGCCTCGAGAATTCGCGACGTGCTTTGCGCGTGGAACTTGGATTTTCCCACACTTGGGTTTCTGGCCGACGCGACGGGTTTCTCGCGGAAAATCCAAGGCGGACCGATCGGCAGGGAGTTTCTCCCGTGGACATGATGCAGATTTTCTATTTCTAACGCGTCGCGATAAAATTGCAATGTTAGATTAGCGTCACCGACGGAGATTGAAAATACGAGAGAGCCTCTTTCGGATACGAATGTGAAAGCGCCGAAGGCTGTTTCGTCGGGGCGTTTTTTTTTTTTTTTATCGCCAATCCCGACTACTTTATCCCATCCGGCGCAGCCAGCCCCGCTTCTTACCATTTCGATATTGTATTCATAGCCGGTGCTAAGAGACAAAGATATCGGAGTGATTCACGAGCGTGGAGCCGACGGAATTCATATTAGGAGAAAAATATTCCCTCCCTAGTCGATTCACGTGACCACTCGTCGAAGCTAACCGGACTGGACGCCCATTCGTAACGGTCGGAACATATTGCCGTTTATATATATTTACATAGTTTGTTAATATTGATTATTGTTCTTTGCGAAATAATTTAATTGGGGAATTATATAATTAATTTCCAATAAATGAAGCGTCGAACTTTCTCGGCTTCGTATATCATCTTTAAGCACAACTGTTTATACAACAGAATTCATTATATAATTATATGTGGACGCACAGTTTACAATATATACAATAGTGTTTTTTGAAAGTTTAATTGGTAAAAAAAACTCCTTAAATTTTTATCGCTTGTAACGAGAGGGCTATTGATATCTCAAAACAATTATAAATGAATGAAAGTCTAATCAACTCTCAGAGTTTTTTCTTTTTTTCTTTATATACACGCAATACATAACTTTTTTTTTAAGTTTAATTTAACCCTTTGAGTCACAGCGGTCACCCAGAGACCCACCTTTTTTTCGTAGTTTTTTATTGTTTCAACTACTTTTTTATCAACAAATACCGGGTTTATTGTTTCTACAGAGTCTCTAGAACATTAATAAGTGTAAAAAAAATATGAACAGTCATTAATTGTTAATTGCAAAAGTACCATATGTAAACAAACAGTCAAAATTAGTACTTTCTTTACAAAAAAATGCATTTTCTACTAATCTATTATAACAATAAATACGGCAATTTTTTTATAATCTTAGTACACTCTAAAGTATTTTTCAGAATTTTTTTAGAATTTTTCACCGTGTTGTTTTTGTTAAATCCTCCTTTTTTTGATAAAAAATATATAAAAAACAATATTTTCTGTTCTAAATTAAAAGTAACGTCGTATTCTTTTTTAAATTTTTTTCTCTGAAGGTTTTTCTAGATCGCAGAATCTGAATCTAAAGGAAAAAAAATTTAATTTCCAAAATTTAATATATATAGGGATCCAATATGACGGAAGTAAAATTTCGTCTGCCATATTGGATCCGCCGTCTTGAATTTTGAAAATCTGACAACGGATTCGTAATCAGCGACCTCAAAAACCCTTATACACCAAATTTGATAAAATACTGACAATTAGAAAAATTCGTGACTCAAAGGGTTAAGTGAAATTACTATCACATTCGTAATGCAAAAGTGTTATTAACACCTAAAACAATTATGAGGGAACGGAATTTCAATCAACTCTCTCGGAGTCTCTCGTTTTCCGGACGCTTCCCGAATTCGACTAATGCGCTCGTCAAATAAGCTAAACATAGGCTCCGGTTCATGTCGCATCGAGACAGTTGTTACGTGGCAGTTCGCAAAGAGTAAAGAGGATCACGGGATCGGACAAAAGAGCGAGAGCTCGCAAGCCGTTTCGTGGGACCCTCGTATGTATCCAGCTTAGCCGCGACCGCAGTTTAAGGAGCTTTGGCTTTTGTTTAATCCCGGGTGAGTAAAAACGAGAGGAGGCGATCTCGCTGGCCCCGGTGCCGCAGTCACTCCTAGAGGGAGGGGGTCTCCCATTCGCGAGGAAATCCACGCTATTCGCTGACGCAAAAGGATCAAGTCAGAGGCTGACGCGCGGTCGGCGAAAAGTTTCTCGAAACTTTCAACCGGTATCGAGCTTCTCCCAATCACGCTTGCTTTTATATTTTCGCACGCATCGAAAAATATCCCGGAAAAAAAAAATGCGATAGGGGCGCATGAATCGCGTATTTTATTAAATTAATTTCCTTCTGCAAATCTGTCGTAAATTTCATTCTTTGCGTTCTATTTAAACGAAATCGAAACGGAATTGGAATTTTAATGATTAAGTCGATATCGGCTTATGCGCGATTGTCCGGCGCCGAGCGTGAATGTGATTTTTTTCAATCGAACGGAATTACGTGCGAAAAGTTGCCCGACCATGGATAAGCCGTGATTTGATTAATCGCGAGTCAAAACGCGCTCGCGGTGGGGGAGGGCGGGGAGGGTGGGGAGGGGGGCAAAATGCGAGCGTTACTCGACTCTGCCGCGAAATGACGGTTTGCATCGTGTTTTCTCCTCAATTACGTCAATCCACTCACAACCCCCGCGTAACGGAGCGACTACTCGAATCGAAGCCCTCCGCTTTGGTCCTTAATCGGTCAAGTGATCGCAGACCCCACTCGGACGACTAAAGTCCATGCTAGGAAGAGGAGGACTGGGAGAGGGAAATTCAAGCGAGTACGAGAGGAGACAGAGAGAGAGAGAGAGAAAGAGAGAGAAAGAGAGAAAGAGAGAGAGAAGCTAGGAGAAATGGCTAATTCCGGATATTTATGTGGGGGGTAAAGTAGGGGTTGTTACGGGCCTCGAGATCGCCGCTATAACCCTGGAGAGCCAGAAGCGACCAACTGACCAGAAAATTAACCCTCCAGTCGATCCGATGAAGCCGGACCACGAAAATTCTTGGTAGTTGTTTGCAAACTTTCGATTCTGTTTCATTTTATATCCTTTTAAATTAGCCGACTTCTATATATATATATATATATATATGAAAGCAAACATGGAAAAATATCCACTATCGTTAATATTTGATGTTATTGCGATGAGAAAATGTATAGTAACACACTTAAGGGAAATTAATCGCTCGTTCGCTTAAATAGAAGCGAAATAATTGCCGCGCGAAATTACGTCACGTTGCGAGCAAAAAGAGATGTCTTACTTTATTAATCACGGCCGGGCACCATGTCGGGTGCCACGGTACCAACGCACGCGCCCCGCCCTGCCAACATCCCCCAATAAAAGTCAACAAAAGACTAACGATTCATCCGGCTAATGGAAAAGTCCGAAAACAGAAGCGTGCCCGCGCCAGTTCCGCTTCTGGGATATTCCCGCGTCGCGCTACCGCTCATAATTAAGCAGACTTTTAGCAGATTACACGCTCGCGATTTCGCCCACGTTTTCCCTATTCGCGCGCGCGCGCGCGCGCGCGAACCTTTCTGTCACGACGGATCGTCAAGGATTCTTTTTCGGACGCTTTTGCGCAAGATTACGACTGTTTTCGAGTTACCCTCGCCGCGATTTAGGACTTTTATATCACGCGAAAAACAAACACGATATAAGTACGATCCCTTTGTCAATTTTCGAATCCGTCAAGCAACTATATATATCTCTTGCTTCGCTAAACGATTTTGCAAAGTCCTGGATTACGCGAACTTAATCCGTTCAACGAGAGCTCGGGGGAAGGAGCTAACGGGGTTTGAACGGAAAAAAAAAAATCCTTGCACCCTCTTAATCTGTCGTCGAGTTTCTCTTCAAGGCGGCGGGTGCCGTAAGCTCCTTGTCGGCATATTGCGACGCGATTCGCGGCTATAAAAACTCTTCACGAAAGCGGCACGAGCGGGGAGGGGGGAGGGAAAGGGGGAAAGAAAACGACGGCGCGCGTGGGGTTGCGAGAGAAACGAAAGGGGTTGTCGACTTGCCCGAGTGACAAATGGTTCGGAATAATACCACCCAGCCGAAAGCGCGGCACCCAACATCCGGCGCTGGTTCCCCGTCAGCCACGGCTTGGAGGAACCATCTCCTGGTTCACCCCCTCCCCCCCGTCCCCCCCCCCGAGGGAGATTCCCGTGACAATATCGTTAAACGCTCGTCTTTGTTTTCGTTTCGTGAACAGTAGCACGAACTGCAACCCCCCCCCCGATCGATTTTTATGCTAAGCTTTCTGACAAGTCTCCCCAACTTGTGGTCGAAACCGAGGATTGACGGTGAAAAGAATAAGATTTGTAATTGCATTTCTTCTCCCCAAATATCTCGTACTAAATCTTGAATATCGATGGACTTGCTTTTTTTTTTTTCTTTTTTTTTATCAGTCATATGCACGAAAAGGCAGATCCACGAATCAAATCTGTCTGATCTAAATTTAGATCCAGAGATCCATTGGATCGGGGTACGAAGAGGGTTCGGCAGCCGAGAGGACACAAAGCTACTTTAAATAAAGGAGCGCTCCATCTATTGAACCTATTGTCAACCTTTGACGTTGACTGAGCGAACGGCAGGTTCGTCGAATCCATCATCTCCATAGAAAACCTTAATTATTTTCTGATGAAAGAAATCCCCCTGGCGTGGCTTGCGCTTTTCCTTCTCCTTCTCTTCGTCTTTTGTCATTGTCCTTTTCCTCCCTCTCTTGCAAAGTCCAGAGTGGCCAAGACGTTCCGATATCTCCGAGGCAGAGAGAGTGGTCAAGTTTGAATTTGCCTCGATTCCATCGAATTTCGCTCGTAATTATCGCCCCTAAAATCCGATTACGATGTTCAAGCTTCTTACAATTTTCGTTAAAGTATCAAGTATAATTGTCGTTAGAAGCGTTCGCTTCTTGCGATAAAAAATTTCGCGACGTCTGTTGTGTACGACGAGTTGTGGCCCGACAAAGTCTAGATGAAAAGAGCGCTCCCTTCCTTCCGGTGACATTCAAATGTGGCCTTTTCTAACCACGCAACCCCATACCTCCGAATACGCCGCAAACCCCCTTTTTAACCCCCTCCCCCCTCGAGTCTCGAGAAGCCACGAGCGAGCCCATCCAGGCCGTCAAACAAATGACGCTTGAAACAAACGAAAGACGACGACGACGACGACGGCGTTTGTCTTTTGTTCGTGTTGGCACGCACGGAATTCAACCACCCTCCGGTCGACAACACCCGCCCCCCTCCCCTCCTCTTCCTTCGGGCGTTTATCACGGGGAAGAGAACGGAAAAATATCGTCGCCGGATTTTTGTTTCGGTTAGCCAAACGCTTCTGCTTAATGGTTCGCGCTTTCGATGCTTTCGAAGGGACGCCGATGCGGAAGAATAAATTTCTAGGATGCACATGGGGGAGAGATGGGGAAATTTTCATTCCGGCCGCGTCACTTTATCCCGCGTCATTCGCGATTCCCGTAGAAGCTTTAGAATAATTGCGCTCGAGAAAGTATCTTCTTTCTCGTTCCATGTATTGATTTAAAACTGTTATATTTGTGATAAAATTTATCGGAATTGATTAAACAAATTTTTTTTTTCATATTGAAGGCTCAATAAAGTTTTCACAAATGTAAATGATCGACAGAGACGTCGTTTAGCGTCCTACGCGCTTTGGCCCTTCTTCCATTCAATACCTTAATGTCAGTCGGCGTTACGAGTCTTTGTCTTCGATTCGTCCCCCTCCTGCCGGCGGTGCAAAGGGGTTTTCACCATCGCCCGAGTCGTACTCGAGGATGAAGCTTTATTTAGCAGATGATATTTACGACTTCCAATCCCGCGAGACCCTCCCAACTTTTATATTGTCTTTGGCAGAGTTACGCTTTTGGCGATGCTACTGCCTCTCCTGCTCTTCGCTCGTCCCCTTTCATCGACTCGTTTCGTTCGATTCGTTCGTCTCCACCATTGAAAAGATGCTGCCGACCGATTCGGAAAGCGCAGCTAAATGGAATTAAGGTCGTTCACGGTTTGCCGTGAAGCTCGATTTTGCCGTCCAACATTCGCGCGAAAAGAGTAAAGGATTTCTCGGGACTTATGTGTGTCAGATACTTGAAATAGAAAGTTGAGATTTCCTTCATCTTTGTATATTTTTTTTTCTTTTTTTTTTTGAAAAAATATAGCTGTCATGCAAAAATGACTTACGTCTCTTAATGACAGTAGATTATCGCATATCGCGGGGATCATTAAATATTTCGTGCACACAAGAAACAAATACAGGGATGATATATCCCGCCTCACCGTCGAGCAACCCCTCATTCGAGATATCGTCGTCCGGGGGGTTGCAAACACCAGAAGCAAACATAATATGACGAGCGCTTCAGGCTACACACGGGAGGAACAAACCTCTTCTCTTACAGTTATTTCTGCATTGACATCTGATCCACGTGACGCGAGAGTCGCAACGGGCTCCTCGTCCTTTGTAAAGTAATCCTCGAGTCGGCTTCTCGCGTCCAAATTGATCATCGTAATGTCAAAAGAGCACCGACATTTATGGAAAAATATAAAGGCTGTAGCTGGATCATTTCCTCATTGTAAAAAAAATTGTTCCTCAAAATTTCAGCTCCTTAACTTTATTATTTCCTGAGTTGTCGAGAAAAATGTCATTTTCAGTTTTTATTTTTCTTTTCTGCAAATATTTGAGATGATCCCATATTGATTTTTTTCTGAACATTTATTAACAAAAGACACGAAAAAAATATTTTTTTATTAATCTCGAATAAAACCTCGATTTTTTAAGAAAGATTGAAATTAAGAAATGGCCTTTTTAACATGTTCCTTTCGTAGTTTAATCATCAAACTTTTAGAGAATATTTTTTTATATGTCTCCATACTCTCAAATTTTTTCAATTTTTTCGAGTTGGTGTAACATAGTAAAAAAAAAATAAAAATAGTTTTTTTTTCATTATTTTGCGATAATAAGATGAAAAATTATTTATTTTTCTTGTAATAATTATAATAGTTTTAATTTTACTGCAGGATAGAAACATTTTTTATGCAAAAACAATTTAAAAGTTTATCTAAAAGATGTATTTGTGAAAATACATAATTGCACAATAATGTTTCTATCCTGCAGTATAATTATAACTATTACAATTATTATAATTACTATTACAATTATTACAAAAAAGTAAATAATTTTCCGTCCTATTATCAGAAAATAATAAAAAAAAAAAATTTTTTCATTTTTTTCATCATGTTACACCAATTCAAATTGAAAAAATTTGAGAGTATTGATACATATAAAAAGAGTATTCTATAAAAATTTAGTAATTGAACCTCGAAAGGAACATGTTAAAAAAGCCATTTCTTAATCTCAATCTGTTAAAAATCGAGCTTTTATTCGAGATTAATGAAAAAATATTTTTTTCGTGTCTTTGGTTAATAAATATTCAGAAAAAAATCGATATGACAGCATCTCAAATATTTACAGAAAAGAAAAATAAAAGCTGAAAATGACGTTTTTCTCGACAACTCAAAAAATAATAGAGTTAGGGAGTTGAAATTTGGAGGAAATTTTTTTTTTTTTTTATAGTGAGGAGAAACATGACCGGCCAAATGTTATTTGAAAACTCGTCGGGGGCATTTTTAGTATGCTTATCCGGCTACAACCTTTTGTAAATTTGACATTTGACGGAAAGCATAAAATTTCTCAAAAAAATAAGGGAGCAATTTCGGTGAATCTCGCGATTATAACCGCGCGTAGGAGATAAGTCTGGCTTTTATCGCGAAAGAAATTGAACGACCGGCTAATCTCACCGCCGGGTCCGCCGATAGTAGATACGCCTGCTTCATTTTTCATCCGGCTAACCGAATTTGTCGAACTCGGACCCGCGCCAAGGGGTGGGATCTAATTTCAGGGCCATTCCGATGGATACGAGCTCCTACCCTCCGCCGACTGATAGCCGTGAACTATCATTTGTACGAATTACATCGCCATCCCTTCTCGCATCGCCGATCGTTTGTTATTATTAGCTTCGGCGGGTAACTTGTAATGGTTTCGTTACATCCTTCCTCTTACATCGCCAACAGCCTTAATGCACACGTGTTCTTGAAGTAACTTGATTGACAACTCTTTGCCATGGAATTTAATTTTATGTAACTTTTTTTCATTCACGCGTAATTGATCTAAATCAAATCGAGTGTCTGGCAATTGAATGTGCTTGAAAAGACGATAAAATTATATGAGGTTGCGGCTGGAATCGAACTGGAACAACCGCGTCAAAAGAATCGACGAAATAATTACGTCAGGCCGATATCTTTCAATCTTCCCGTCAGGTCGTCGATGCTTTCATCTTCAGAAAGCATCGAGAGACTCTTGATATCCGTTGATAGGGTCCGAGCCTGTCCCGATCCGTTGGTTAGGGGGTGGCCGTGAGGAGGAGGAGGGGGAGGGAGAGGGGGAGGGGGGAATTTCACGCGGTGCGATGGAAATTATACGTACATAAGAGGAACGGAAGGTGAGGGACTAGTACGTTAAAGAAATTAGAGAGATAATTCCTCGGACGAATACCCAATTTACCCTTTCGTCCGTAGCGAGCGCCCTGGCCTTATTATCTAAAGTGCTCGGCTGGCGAGAGAGGGTAGTGGAAAAATAAAAAAAAAAAAAAAAAAAAAAAAGAACGCCCTCTCCTAACGGAAAAGGCGGAGGGTCGGGCAGGCGGGGCCGATGGCAAGCTTGGAAGGACAAAAAGTACTAAAGTACATCTCGCCGACCTTCTCCTAGCGAGCGTCGCGCTATCCGGAAACTCCAGGACGTCCCGACGTGCTGGTAAACTTTTTTCGGCTCCTATAATTTATTTACGGCTGAGATATATTTTTCTCAGGAGCTTCAACACCTTCGCCGTGGTGTGAAAAAAAAGGGGAGAGGGATAAACGAGAACGTCCTTTAAGCAATCTCGCCTTTCCTATTCCATCTGCGATTGCGTTTTTCATCCTTCTTCTTTTTTTTTTTTTATCAATATATGTCCGCGTTTGTTGTTATTTGTCTCTTCTTTTTCGGTGGTTGTACTTTTAATTTTGACCAAAAAAAAATGTGCAAATTAAATCACTCTTTACGCCTTTTTAACATTAATTAAAAAGTATATAAGAATAGTCCGTAAAAATGTTGAAGAAAAATCAAAGTATTAAATATATAAAAATATAAAGCTCATGGTTGATAAAAAGACCCGACTTGGTGTGGATTTGGTGTCCAACGAGCGATTGTCGTCTACATTCAAAACATATCTGTCCGGGATCTGTGAAGGACACGTGTAAAGCGCGGCCGTTCGTCATCGTGATCGAAAAGAATCAGCCGATCAGGCCGCGAACTGTCCTGAAATGCATTTTCCTATACATCCGGCGACTTGCTGGCGGCGGTTTTAGTGTCGCGGGCCGCCTGCTGTATATACGAACTAGGCGCTATGAGAGAGGACTCTAGCATAGTCTTTGTCGCTATTTTGGGGAATGGACGCAGGGACGACGCGAATACGTATTCGATCGATGAATCACTCAGTACAGTGTGACGTTGACGCGGCGCGTTGGCGCGAGGGAGAGACACGAGGGGCCGCGAGTTTCATGCCGGAAAAGAGGGGCCGCGGGGGGAAGGGGGAAGGGGGAAGGGGGATCACCGGCTCACGTATAGGAAGGGTTGGATGCACCCCGTGTCGCATATATATATATATATATATATATATATATATATATATATATATATATATACATGGTAGCGGCTCACCGGTTGCGGGTGCAGCCTATGCAGGTGCGGGTGTATTAAAAAGCGGGGGTGGCTGCGGTCGCGTACCAATCACCCGACGGGGATGAGGAGGGAGAGGGTGGATGAGAGAGAGAGAAGGTTACGAGGGCTATGGGGATCGGATAGAACGGGCGATCGGGAGTCCGGTCAGGACGCGCAAAGAGAGGGATCATACAGAGATAGTTTGTTGGCGAGAGAGGGAGAGGGAGAGAGAGAGAGAGAGAGAGAGAGAGAGAGAGAAAGAGAATGAGAGAACGTTCGAGCCTACGCAGTTTGCCGTGAAATTTTAATCGTGTCGTCATTGGGGTAGTTTGTTGCGATAATTCGACCATAGGTCGGATTTTGGGTAAAAAAAAAAAAAAAAGAGGACACAAGAAGGTGGAAAACCATGAATGTGTCACCCCTGAACGTTTACCGCTTTTTTTTTTTTTATTATTTAAATACGTGTTCTCGGAAACGCCGCCGTATCAAGAGCGACACGCGTTGTATTTTATTAGCGATACGAAAGTAACAGCTGATCACAAAAGTCATTGACAGAAAAGCTTTAATATCTCTTTCAATCTACTACGTATTTTTTTTTTTTTTTTTTTTTTTTTTGCGTTCATGTTAATGAATGTTAAATGTCGGAAAATACAAGAGATCTTCTCGCGACGAAGATAATCGCGTGACGTAAAGATATTACGTCACGCACATGCACGCTCGCGTAGGTGTATCACGTCGGAAAACCACGTTGAAAAACACACGGAGAAAGATTCATGGGGGCCTCGACGTGTCCGGTATTATTGCTCATTTGATCCGGCGCGCATCGGAAAATAATGTAGAAAATTGTTTTGCGGTCTTTTTATCTCGATTTCAGGGACGCTGGGCGGTCAGCGGGCGCGCGCGCGCGCGCGCGCGGGGTCGACGCGGGACGCTTTGTCTGTTTTCCATCAATCACGCGGACCTTTTCACCGCGCGGATATCGAGCCTGCCCGTTTTTGCGTGCGGTGCATCCCGCTCGATTGCAATCGCGGCGAATTATTGAATCTGCTGCATCTCGTCCGGCCGGATTAGGTTGCACGCGGATCGCTCGATACACGATTGCAATTTGTCCACCACTTTATCGTGAAGCGACTGTAAGACTATTTCAAGTGCGCGCGCGCAAAGCGTTTCATAAAAGGAAATATTATAAATATGACTATATTGAATTAAGCTTATCGATTTTTTTTTTTTAATTGTATGAATTATTTAATATATAAGATATGTTAATTAATCATCGGAGATGAAAGGGTATACGTTTTGTATTTAAAAATTGTTATATTCGTAAAATATAATGCAGCTTGTAATTATGTAATATATAAAACTAGATGATGCTTACACTTACCAGTTTGAATTGCGTGACATGTCCTCGTCGAAATCTGTGATCGTAGAAGAGAATAAATCGATATCGTGGAACGGATGATATTACTTTATTCGTGATGACGTACTTAAACAATAAGTGATTTTGATTAAGGCCAATAGTCACGCATACATACATACAATGTCGTCAAAACAATTCATGGATCCTATGAACGATAATTATACAATAAAGTTTTTCCCATGTAATATATCAATGTCTCTTTGTCTCAGCGACGACAACAATGTTGTTTCGTAAAAAAAAGAGACCGTTCGAGAAAGGATGTGACTTGGCCAGGATTCGGAAGGATCGTGGTATATTTACAACGTCAACTACTCGTAATTTCGCTTGTACCGGGAAACTAAATGTCATCTGCTACACGAGTATATTTTCTTTACTCTCTTTTCTATTTTTTTTTTTAATTTACCGATGATACAATATTCTGAAAAAATTTAAAAACGATGAGAATTACAGCCTGATTTAAGAAAGATTACTCTTCAGGATCATCGTGCGCGCATACTCGTGTAGTCGATGAAACATTCAGGAAGTTTAAGTATTCTTAATCGGAAGTGACGGAGGGGGATAGTGCTTACCGTGTATTTGAAACATTAACCTAGATAATAATCGGTGATTACTGTATATGTACATATACTATATGCGAACGTAAACCCTGGTTAGTCCTCGAGTCCATGACAGTTCTTGGACGATACCGCAACGGACATATAAGGATAGATAAGTAAGTCCGACAAAAAGTTCATTCCGAAACGTTCGATAATTAATTTCCAAGCAGACGTTTCACCTCGACATCACGTCCTATGAGCCTGTTCCATTTATTCCTCAACAACTTGACGATGATGATATATCGCTTAGCATTGCCAAAGTAATCTACAACATCGTACAGGCTCTGCTTCCGAATTTAATCTCGGATCATCGAGACGAGATTGATCAACATGCGCAATCTCTCGACAGAAATCAAGTTTTTTTTTTTTTTTTTTTTTCTGAGAAGAACACACGATAAAATTTACCTACAGACCATATTTATATTCGTCTTGATGGTGGAATTCGTTAAAATTGTCGCGCTCGATGAGCGAGTTTACTCATTTCGATGCTTAATAAGGTCTCCACACCTGTCTAGGCTTGGGACTCCTCTCTCTTCGTGATCTGATGGCTTCTCTCTCGACGTCTATTCCATCCTCCTTCCTTCGCGTCGTCAGATCCTGGCCGACGTTTTCCTTATCCTGACCCTTCTTCGTGCTAAGATCGACCGTGCCCTCTAAACGGATTTTCACGGTAAGATCACCGCGACGTGCGACTTGCTCCTGATCGATCTGAAGATCCGAGTCGTTCAGATTTTCTATGCTCTGCCGTAAGTGAATCGACGCTTCCTGGAAGGTAGCATCCGTAGACGCGGCGTCCTCCAAGTCGCTTCTGATCGGCGAGATTCTCGGAGAGTCTTGCTCCGCTATAGACTCGTCGCTTCTCACGCGGTCTCTATTCAAATCTTGATCGTTCCTATCGTCCACTTCGATGCTATCGTCGGGACTATCTAATCCGGATCGACGTAAACCGCCTTGGTCATCTCCCCGTCGCTCTTCGTCCTTGGTACTGCTCTCAGGACTGTCGCTGCTGCTTCTGAGTTTTCTCAGCTCCTCCGATCGGGCTTGATCCGGCCTCTGCAGTCGTTGCTGGGCCATTCTTAGAGCCAGAGCGTGCCATTCCGGCTCCAGGATATACTGCTGCGTGTGGTACAGAGGGTTATAGAGCCAAGAGGATTGCGGTAATAATGGCGCAAATATCGATCCGAAGATGGATCCCGTGGCACCCAGTAAATGAAGACCTGCGTTACGAACAAGACGTCAGTTGTTTTTTTGTTTTTCTTTTTTTTTCAGCTCGCTTAAAGAGCATGACTCGTACAGATTGCGTGTATCTCGACTTTTACCTTGAAAGTGCGAGTGATGTCCAGACGGATTGGGCGTCGTGGTAGTGGTCGACTCGGCGGGTGGCGTCGACGCCGTCACGGAGGCCGTCGTCAGCAGACCTGGTCCAGGGTTTCCGGGTGACGTTGTCGGCGTCACTTCTCGCACGGACACGCTGATAGGACCCAAGTCGCCCCTTGCGGACTCTTTCACACATATAATTTACACACGTTTATTATTAATTGTTTAATCTCTCTCGTTTGAGAAAACACTGAGCGCGTGTCATGTTACTTAAATAAAATAGGAAATTTCGTTCTGAATTTTCTTTTTATTTCTCGCTAGAAAAATCTCGTGTCATTACCGGCGTTAGGTCCAGGCAGCCTCGGCGATCTTTGTTCGATGGCATGGTGGAAGGGGTTGAAGGCCGATGCACCAACTGTTGGTTGTGGATGTGTGTGCGGATGGTGGCCGGGAGGAGGTGGAAGACAGTGCGGTGGTAGAGATCCTCGAGGTAACCCGCCCCATCCCTGGCCCGCTCCTTGCTCAAGACCCAGGTGTTGCAATCCTGTGCAATCAAAGAAATGCAGATTACACGTCTCCGAGGATTCTGTTTATTCAGCGTCTCCGCTGTCATCACGCCCGCGGTGATCTCCATATCGCACGGAAATGTTTGCAGTGGAAGATGTTGGCGCGCTTCGTACTAAATATTTTCAAACAGAATATAATCTTGTAGAACTGTGCTCTAGAGTACGCAATGCAGACAACAGTAGCTGAAAATGACTGATACGATCGTTTTGTGACAAGACGTAACATATTTGTGGGCACATCACCGGTGGGCGTTGTATAATTTTCGGCAGGTAAACGGTGATCGACTGGCAGTCCGAGTCGTAGAAACGCATCCCTTTGACGTAGAGGCGGTTTTGACGTGGATGGACAGTTAAATTTATCCAACAGAGAATTCAGAGAAACGATCGATCATCTTTTTTTTTCGATAATAGCCAATATCGCGTGGCCGCGCAAGCATGTGTTTGAATGCAATTAAATTTATGACATCAAAAAGTTTGTCTGATCGTGATCGGCTGACGCAAACCAACTGACATAAGTCGCGCCGCTACCTTTGTTGTTTGTTCATTTGTGAAACAACAAAGTTCATTCTCGCCGTTTCTCAAAATGACTAAAATCTACTTCTCCCCTTTCGTAAATTTGCATTTACGAAAGAAGGGGAAAATTTGGCTTCTCTTTCAATTTACGTGATAATAAAACACGTAAGCAATCTAACGCGCGATTGATTTTCGGCATGTCGCGCGATGCAAAAAGAGCACGAGGTGCAAGAAGCAACTCTCGCGTGGTTATCGACGTGTTATCGGTTTTTCGAAAGACCTTGATCAATAACAGATTATGCCGTCATCTGTGCGGAGCAGTTTAAAAATTCCGTGAAAGCTGCCGCGCGAAGCCACCGTGCGCGAATACGAAGGCGATCGGGGAAGGAGGGGTTGGAGGGGTAAAACGGGGGGATGGTTGGGGGAGGGGGAGAGAGGGGTTACGGCGGGGTGGCAAGGCAGGGGAAAACGGGGGGGTTTTGTCGAAGCGGGGAGAATTGTCCGGTCACTGGCACGAGGGCGTAACCACCGAGACACGCGGATCGCCCGATTGGTCGCACGTACGCCCCCACCCTTGGCGTTACACCGGATGGTAGGGCGCGAAAAAGCTCGGTAGGGGTCGTAGGGGTGATTTTTAAGCTCTCTTTAAGCCGCGCGCGCTCGCCAGAAAGGACACCGCTATCTCACGTCCTACCACACACACCGGCCTGGCACACTGAACGGGTCTGAGCAGCCCGTGAGGGAAGTTTCCTCTCTCTCTCTCTCTCTCAGGGCTACGAAGCCCTCCTACTTTATGAGGGGGATTAAGAAAACGATAAGAGGACGCGGCGAAAGCGCCCGCTGCCACCGAGCTTACGGAAGGCCAACGGACGGCCAGCGGAGGCTTGCGTTGGCAGCCAGCATGAATAAGAACCGCTTCGGTAAGCTCTCTTCAGGCACCGGGATTCTTAGGTGACGGCCACGACGTGCGAACATCCTCTGATAGTAACTGACTATGAGTTTCTTCCTCGCTCGTTACGAAACAACCGAATGTAGGTCTCAAAAATAACTTTCCAACTTAGCATCATTGATGTATACTAGTATAATAGTTTGCTCATAAATGGCAGGAAAAAAATTAGATTGTCCTTGTGCGATAAAATTAATAGGACAAGTTTTAATAGAATTCTGTCGTGGAGTTTTTTTTTTTATAATTAAAAGTAATGTCCATAAATTGAAAAAAAAAATATATTTATTTAATATATAAATATTTTATAAGAATATTATAACCTGTAGCTTTTGCAATATTTCTTACGCAGAGAGAAGATGGAAATTTTCGATACTGCCGCGCATTCTTTCCAAAGAGAAAGAGCGGACGTAACATATTTTCAATTTAATAAACCCCGAAAATGCCGTGCCACCCTCTTTCGACGGAACTCGCGTGCCGGGTTGGGTTCGGCTGGCGGGCGATAATTCCGAAAACAAATGAAGACTAATGAGGGGTGGGCCCCGACGAGATCTCGGAAAGAGTGAGGGAGAGAGAGAGAGATAGAACCCGCGGGAGACGAAGCTGAAAGGGTTCAAGGAGCCGCCGTTACCCTTTAAGGGGTGAGAAATGTTAAGCTTAAACGTTACGGCCCTAGAGTTAGTTGCCTTTGCCTGTACCTTCCATGGGGGAAGAGGGAGAGGGAGGGAGGGGGGGGACTTTAAGGGATGATGTATTATCGAGAGCAGCGTGCTCAAAATGTGCCACGTACTTTGGTCGCGCCCGTTCCCGAGATGCGGTAATGTGACGTCACGTGTAATATGAGCTTTTAAGCGTAGCTTTATATATGTTTCGCCGCCGACGCGCCCGCCGCGGAGTGAATTAAATTTGGTCACGTCGATTACAGAACTCTCGTCGGCGCGCGAGAGACGCGATTTCAAATTTCACGATTGCACTTTTCACCCGCAACTGTTGTTATTATTGTTATTATTATTATTATTATTATTATTATTGTTATTATTATTATTACCGGCAATATTATATGGCAGAGTTTCGCCGAGTGATCTGAAAATAAATCGCGTAAACCAATAATGTGATATACTCGAATTTTCTCAAACGTTTTAACATCAGTTTCGAGGCCATGAAACTTAAAGGGCGTCTTAAAGACACGTTGATTCGAAGCCTGTAAAATGAAGGGAGAGGGGCGAGGGGGGAGGGGGGAAGGGAAGCCCTTCGCCTTGCCTTAAAATCTCCTTGATCTCGCCACCTCGAGATACATAATAAATTAATTCGCGTATTTTCCTCTGTCTGTCTTATCTATTCAAATCTATGCAAAACAGGCGTTAAAAACGCCCTTCTTGGCGCTAAGGCGTTAACCCTTGCGGAGCTCGATTTCCCCCACTTTCTAACCTCTTTGCTTCCTCTCTCTTTCTCTCTCTCTCTCTCTCTCTCTCTCTCTCTCTCTTACTCTCCGACTTGTTCATTGCTCCTCTTTCCACTCCGCGTGTTCTATCCTCTAGCTACTGCCGGCTGGATGTCTTTGCACACCCACCCTTTGCGCCCGTTCTCATTATCGCGTCGCAGCAACCCCTAAAATGCCACCCTGGAAAGGTCCCTGGCACCGATCTAAGCTCCACGAGGAGATATTTCGAGAAAGGACGAGAGAAAATTGCTATCTCTCTCTCTCTCTCTCTCTCTCTCTCTCTCTCTCTCTCTCTCTCTCTCTCTCTCTCTCTCTCTCTCTCTCTCTCTCACTCACACACACTCGACTTTTCCATCTTTATCTCTCTGCCGTAAGATTTTCTCTTTGAAGTCGAGAAAGAGCGCAAAAATGATGGATCTTTTAAGAAATTGGCGATGCTCAGCGATGCATAAATTTTTACTTATCTTTACCGTTTATTACATTTCATGATTCTATAAATACTTGAAATTTTAATATTGGTTACGCTGCCATTGTTAGTCATTGATTCTACAAGTATAATATATACGCTCGAAAATTGCACAATTTTATTAAAGTTCTAGAAATTAATCGCATAATTGATAATTAATTTTATCGGTATCGCGCGTAAATTTCTATTAATTAATAACTAAGGCTTGAACCTTTTTATGTATCTACATTATTATTAAATAGTGCTTTTATTATTGTACATTACTTTGACAGTACATACGCGCAAAACTTACGAGTGAGAAAATCAGATTGAGAATGAATATCGATTACAAGGACATTGTGAGACGCTATCAGCTTTCTATCTCTTAGGCTCGGTGGATTTTCGTGTCGACGATAGGAAAGGAGACGAGAGAGGAGACCGACGGCTAGAGAGAGCGTCATTAGTTACCGTCGCTTCCAGAGAAAGGTCCCGGTCGCCGGACCTGATTAAAAGACGGAATACCCGGGACGGAACGCCCTTGCAAGACGCGCGTAGGGGGTGAAATGTGACGCGAATTTAAAGGATCCGCAGTGATTCGACACGGGGGGTGGACAGGAACAACCCTTAAAAAGGTTCCCTTTAAGGACCGTATGTCCGAAGGGTTGTCGTTGCGTTCGGTTTCCCATATAAATGTGAAAGAGAAGTCTTTAAACGCGTCACAAATCAGGTCCAGAAGAGACATAATCCAACGATCAGGCCGCGATAAAGCTTGTCAGCGTTCAAAAGATTTACGCACATTTATCACATCAATAGCGATATGTTAAAAAAGTGATATATTTATAGGTCTTAACATAAAGTGCATGAAAATAAATAATCCTCGTATTTATCTTTGACGAATTATATGTTTGATAAGAAGAGGGGAGGTCTGCTTTAAAGAAAGTCACGAATTTACTGCAAAACGATCCAGCGAACGAAGCGACAGTTTTAAACTGAGAGCGTTCCTAACAATCTCCCCCAAATGAGGTAAAGGCCACCTTATTGAAACAGGGGTCGCGATTTTTCCGGTTCTCTCCCCAACCCCTCTACTCTCGCTACTCAGCCTCTCTCCCTCGTAGGCGGTTAATTGACACGAGAGAGCGGAAAGAGGGAGGGTAGATTGGGGACTGCACGAACTGTTCTTGTTAACTCGAATCTTGGCACCTCGCGATTTTTCATCCCCTTAGCCAGACTGACAAAGACGACGGACTCGGCCTCCCGGGAGGAACGTGATCACGGTGTTTTCCTTCGTGGACAATCTCAGCGACGATCTGTGTGATGTCTGTCACCGGATACATTAATTTTCCATGAGCTTGCTAGTGATCGCTTCCGAGTGTATTATGAGACTTTTAAAAATTGCTGCAACAAGGGAAAGAATCGGAAATGATTTTATTTTTTACTCCCTTTCGAATTATTGTTTGAATTTAAATTTTTTAACATTTAAAAGTTATTATCTTTACACATTCACTATAAAATAAATGTAATTTTTAAGAAGAAAGAGCGCTTGTGTATAATATTATATATTAGAAAATTTTAAGATTTTTAAAAAGAATGTATTTTGTGTCTAAAAATCATAGATATTGTTTGTATAAATATACTCGCGAAATTAATTATATTGTAAGAATGAATGACGTGTCATTTCTCTCTCGATAAACTGAGATTGAAGAAAAGATTTTTTAATTTTATCGTCAGACTTTTTTAACATTCGAAGGAATACTATTTTTACATATTTACAAGATAAATGTAAGTAAATTAAAAAAAAAGATTTGTTATATAATGTTTACAAAATTTGAAAAAATGCTTTTGTGAAAATCATAGACATTGTTTTTAATATATTTTTAAGTATATTTGTGAAATTAATTATATCGAAAGAGTGAACGATCTGTCATTTCGAGACTTATTGAAAAAAGTATTTTAAATTACTACCAGATTTTTTTGACATTTGAAAGAATACTACTTTTACATATTTACTATAATAATTGTAAGTAATTTTTGAGTAAAAAAAAAGATGTACTATATGATGTGTGTATTACAGAATATTTTAATTCTTAAAAAGAATATTTCAAAGAAAATCATAGACATTGATTCTAAACATAATCTAAATATATTTGCGAAATTAAATATATCGAATTATTGTTATATATTGAACGACATATTATTTCGGAAAATTGAGATTGACGAAAAAAGTTTTTTAAATTATTATTATATTTTTTTGAATTATTTTATTATTATATTTTTATAAACTCACTACAATAAATATAAATAATTAAAAAAGTTTTTTTTTTAATTTGCTATATAATGTGTGCATTACAGAATTTTAAGATTCTTATAAACAATAGTTTTGAGAGAATCAGATATTGATTTTATAAATATATAATATATAAATATATGAAATATAAATATATGTTAAATTGATTATATCGAACAAATGAACGTTACATCATTCGATAAAAATGGAAATTAGGGAAAAATTTTTTAACTTTTATTGCCAGACTTTTTTGACATTTAAAGAAATACTATCTTTATATATATTCAATTCAATTAATCGCCTGCGATTAAATATCTTTATTATATGCATTATGGTTAATGTAATTTTTGATAAGAAAAAGATACGCTACAACATGTCTTACGGAATTTTAAGATTCTTAAAAACAATGCCTTTGGAAAAATTATAGACATTGATTTTAAAGATAATATAAATATATTTGCGCAATAAAAAATCAATTATACCGAAAGAGTAAACAATGTGTCATTTCATGATAAATTGAAATTGACGGAAAAGTCTCTTTAAATTTTATTATATATTTTGCCAGATATTCAAAGGAATACTCTCTTTATATATTTACTATAATAATTGTAAATAATTTTTGATTAAAAAAGATATACTGTACATATAATATGTGTGTTAATAATTAATCGAAATTTTTAATTCTTAAAATGAATGCTTCAGAGAAAACCATAGACATTAATTTTTAAAAGTAAATAATATAAATGTATTTACGAAATTAAATATATCGAATTATTGTTATACATTGAATCGACATGTCATTTCGATAAATTGAGATTAACGGAAAAGACGAAATTAGAACGGTGGATATCGGAGATCGGAGGGAGGTAAAGGCGCATTTGGCCCGTCCATCGGACTTTGGCGCTCTCACGAAGCCCTTAGGGAGCCCATAAAATTCGTCCCTGCTGTCGAGGTAGGCCCGAACGAAATTTAATAACATCCCCTAGTTACACCTCAATGGGCACCTTAACAACCCTGCACGGCCAGCCACTCGTCCTCACGCCCGCGTTGAAGGGGCCGTTCCCTTTCTCCTTATCAACCCTCCTAGCGTAGATATCTAATAAACCGCCTCTCTTTGAACGTCCTTACCTAGTCAGCGATACCCGGCTGACCGGTTTCGAAAGTTGGAAAGGTGCTCGACTGACCGACCCTCCGTCGGACTGAACGGAGGCGCAACCTGTGAGCCGGATGGCGAACCCCGAGCGAAAGGGTTGAAAAAAAGTCGCGAGCACATCACTTGAAATAAACCGATCGATATTCGTCGAGAGTATACCGTTTGCACCCAACTCGGAACACAATGTAGGTGACCCAATTGCGCAAATACAATTTGTCCGTACGATGTGCTTAAAATCGTATCCCAATAAAACTCGTATATCTTTGACATATAATTTGCGCGCTTTTAATATTGACAGAAAGCTTCGAGAAATTCCCTTTCAGTGAAATCAAATCCGTTGAGATTATCGTAAACAGATCTTTCTGACATTTTAATATCCGTTATTCAAAAATCGTAAAAAATTCTCAAATTTTTTTCTTTTTTTTTTTTTTACATCCAACGTTTAATTTTCCGATCGATCCAAATGTCATCGATCGTCATCGCCATCGGTCAGAAATTGTTTCGAAATACGAGGATCCGGCGGAAAAATCGTGACGGCGAGAGGGACGCAAAGGGAAGAAAAGTTAAAGCTCCGGCGTATTACCGGGCGCGGCAGTGGCTAATTCTTGATTGAGCAGACCGGGGGGGTGGCCGGGAAGAGAGGGAGAGAGGGGCAGGGGAGAAGGGGGAGGGGTAGCAGCGAGAAATCGACGGCAGGACTGCCATCCCGTAGTACGCCTCGGGGATAGGAGGGAGCGAAGCTCCGTTAAGCCGCTTATCATGCCGAAACAATACACTGTCGGTGCACCAGTATCAGTACCCGACCCTCACTGCTCCGGGCTAGTCCCATCAAAATTTGGAGCTTCGAACGAGTTTCAATGGAATTCGTGCCACCCGACTGTCCTGTCGAACCCGGCTGGATACCCGAAAACTTTTTCGAAAACGCTCGCGACGATGAAACGTTTAAAACCCCATCGTTTATATCGCAGAAGCGAATGCATTATCGTCCCGAAGAAAGGGGATGATTAATCGCGCGCTAAAAACAATTCCGACGTACGTAGGTATTTTACAATTTATTATTTAGCGAAACGCTAGATGCCTGCTCGTATTTATTAAATGTTTTTCCGTGAATAATATAAAGAGCCGTGTGATAAATATGTGTGCAAAAAAATCTTTGAAAAAATTTGATTAAATTGCCGAAACGACGGGAATATTTTGCCGTGTCGTAAGGGAGAAGTCACTCCCGGCAAAAGTTAACAGAATCCAAGTTTATTCGAGAGCGAGACTTTTCCTTAAGCAGGCTTCTCGAAGCAGCTTCCTCGAAACGAAAAGGCAGAGTTCGCACGCCCGGGGCTTAATCAGAGTCTTCTCCACTTAGAGGCCGGTGGCAAAACTCAATTTTGAGTCGGTGCCTGCCGACGCTCAATTTTGACACCCTTCGCAGCCACGAAGCCAAACGCGCGCGAGAAGAGGGCGTCGACCCGCCTGGCCCGCTAAAGTTGCCTTCCTCCCCCAGGGAGGGGTACGGTGCAGGGTTGCAAACTTAGTTATCTATCGACGGGGAGAGACGTGCCGAGAGAGAGAGAGAGAGAGAGAGAGAGAGAGAAGCTGGAGCCTCACCGGAAGCAGCAGGTATTCGCGCAAACTCGTCGCGACGATGGAGGCCGCGTGTCTTTGATTAGAGACTTACCCGACAGCTTAAATCCCAACGGGTCCTGCGGGTGTCCAAAGGGGAACGGACGAGGCCCGAAGTGAAAGGGATGAAAGGCCTGGTGTCCTGCAACGTGGAATGAATTCATAAATCGACGCGAATATCTATTCTACGGCAATATTTTACACGTATTTTTCCATCATCTTATATATATATATATATATATATATATATATATATATATATATATATATATATTATATTCTTCCCGTTAATTGGATATTTAAACCATGTTACCCCCATCGGTTAGACGAGAGCGGTATGGAAAAAGTCTCGCTACCCCCGTATTATCCTCCGTGGATAAAGTTGTACTCACGTGTCTTCGAACGCGGCTCCCTGGGACCGTCCACGGTCACCTTGATCGCTTTCGACAACGTGGCCACCTGCGGCGGCGATGTCTGCAGCATGATCGTCAGGGTGAAGCTCTTCCCTGAAATGAAAGTGAGACTGGAGGCGGGAAAGAATTATCGCCCGGCGGTAAAACGAGAGAGAGAGAGAGAGAGAGAGAGAAAGAGAAAGAGATCCATGCATATTCTCCGCGTCTTGGCTCCGTTGCCAGATCAAAAACCATAAAGGCGTGGACTTTATATCGCACTCCTTGGTTTGCGTAGACTCTATTATTCATGTTCAATTGGCCGACCGCGAAAGAGAGATAGTCTCAGGACGTTCAATTTTTCGTGAACCTCTTCAATTTCGCCACTTGCGTTTTTTAATTAAATCTTATTCCGTGAAAAAAAAAAATTACATATCGAATTGAAATAAATTTCTCCGTAAGTGTCTTTGATAATAGCTGTACGTTTTAATTGATTAAATAGTCGTAGCCTTCGCGGATCGAAGTTTCTTGGCGGATTCGACTCGTCGCTACCCGCGAAGGACATGCTCGATGGCTCGAGCGAAACGCGTCGGGTTTGTTCGCTGGAAATAAAACACAAATGTGCCGGAAGTAAGGGGTGAACGAGTGACGCCACTGCGTCGATGTTTGTTCCCGGATAGGCTGGAATATGTTAATGCCACCGGGGTTAAACGCGATCCCCTGAAATACGCCAGTTTCTCGTCACGCGCGATTTTGCCGTTTTACCTTTCCATAACATTCTGTTGCTCGATAGATGAGATATCCTAATAATCGATCATAATTTGAAAAATTAAATTAGAAAAAGGCAAATAAAAGCCAATGCCACGTGGCCCTCCAATTTAATTTTTTTAATTATGTATATTATAAAGGGCCCTCTCTTTTTAGATTATTATTTATTACATTATATTAATTAACTAATCGATTATCTCGAAGTTTTGAAACAAACGCGCGATAACATGTTTGAATAATATATTTTGAAAATTTCCCCCCTTTTAATATCACAAAAATATAGCATTACTTTCATCATTTTTCCAACAATTTTTCGAATAAATATAATATAGGTGTACATTTTTTTTTTTTTTTTTTTTTTTTTTAGCAAAATTGCAAGCTTTGCTTTTTTGACAGCAGCCCACACACGATAGGCCAAAGTAACTTCTACTACTCTCCCAACATAAATATCTCTCCTCCCTTAATATGTGTTTTTTTTTTTCAGTTCGCTTTCGCACGTTTAGGTTTTTTTTTTTTTTTTTTTGTTCACCAAGTCCCATGGACCGATGACCCGAAACAATATTCGGCGAACGCGTAGATGAAAACGCGACTCGTAACTGGTCCGGCCGTTTACTAAATTTCGATGTGTTTTCGGCACAAATATTTCAATCGATGACGCGCGCATCGCGCGGAATTCGTCACGCGTTCGACGCGTTTGCCCTCGTCACCCGTCCCTCCCCCCATAATCCCCCTTTCCCCCGCGCCGCTCCGGTAATCGCGCGTACGCAAAATAAAGCACGGGAGGAACGAATTCAGCGGTCATCGTGCGAAGAAAATAGCAACGATAAAATCCGAAGAGAGAAACGCGATGTGTACAGGGGGCGGGAGGAGGAGAGGGAGGAGGGAGGAAGCAAAATACACCAAGGCATACACTGGTTTTTTTTTTTTTTTTTTTTCTATTTTTTTACCGACCCCGCGCGACACAATAAAGTTATACAGCATATATAATGGGGTGTCGCCAAGTGCGGCCGGATACGTACACGCGCGCGGTCGGGTAGTTTTATTTTACGGTGGCGCGGCGGCCAAGCGCACCCCTCCTCCCCTCCTCGACGGTAAACGACCGCGTTTTTACGGTGAACCACGACATTTAACCGGCTTACCCGGCCGTCCGTCCGGGGCCGAAATACCGGACTTTAACTTCGCGCCGAGGGAGCGAGTGCCATTTCCAGCGCGCGCGCCACCCTCTTTCTCGCGGTGATTGGCCGCTATTTTCGCGCCACGCTCTGTTTCACAAGATTTCCTTGCAGAATAGTCAAAATTGATTTTACACTTTGCGCGCATTCGAGAGTTCTTAACTTTTATTTCACCTCTCGATATTAAGCCGTCCCACCATCGATTTTCCGTTTTTTAATTTTTTATTTTTTCCCGTCGCTTTGGAAAAATTTAATTCCTAGCTTATCTCTTAAATAATAAAAAGTTTGATATCATCATTTATCATCACGTACACTATCGTTCAAAAAGTTGTTAACTATTAATTTTTAATTTCCGAGAAATGTGATTGGAAGAAAATGTTTTCTATAATGTAGTCGAAAAATGTGTGATAAATTATTACAGTCGCCTTTTTTTTTATTAACAAGATTTTTTTGTTTAATCAAAAAAGTATGATTGCTTCTTTTGAACGGCAGCATATATCGTTAATAATAAAAAAAAAATCGCAAACAATCACATTGAACAGATAATTTAATTGACGCGTGTCGAAAAGTAGCGGAGAACCTTTCCAATTCTTGCGCACTGATTAATTAATTATCCGATTAAATTGGTACGAAAGCGACGTTTCGAAACGTTATTTTGCAACAGACGTGGAAGATTTTGCCGCAGAGATTTCGTGGCTGAAAGCTAACGAGACGAGAAGTTTATTGCAGGCGCGGGTGTCAGGCGCGGCGGCAACGCGAATCAGGGGGTGATGGCAGGCATTTTGAGGGTGTTTATGAGGCATTATGTGTAACTCGCTGGAAGAACGATCTCTCTACCCTTCGGGCTTTACAGCCACTCCGTCCTCTCGTCCCCGGCTCACCTACGTCTAGCGAAATTTCTAATTCATCGGTTGCACACGTGGTCAATTGCACGTGAAAATCGCCTCTCGCGTTTCGCCGAAATTTTCCTGCAATAATCCTATCATGACGAAATATTCTGATTTATCCCGTAATTTACAAGATTGGAAAACATTGTGCGTCCCTTTTTCTATCTCTCTCTCTCTCTCTCTTTCTCTCTTTTCAGCGCTTCTTTATACGCCGAGGATTTCGATGGTATCCTTCGTACGCGCAAACAAGCCTGAAAAAAATTACTAATCCCCACGCGTCGTACGTCATTTTTATCCCACAAAATATTGCTTGATATCGCAGACTCGATCGAGAGAGGAGGATCCATAAAGATTATGATGTCCGAGCCGGCTGTAGAATGTTTCCGTCATGCTACACTTTTTCGAAAGATTTTTCAAGAATTTGTCTTTTACAGCGTAGTAAGTATATATTTTTGAAATTCGCAGAATAAAAGAAAGAAAAACGTGCGAATGAGCTCTCGTATAAACTGCTTGCGCGACTGTATCTCCGAAACGTGTGTTTTCACTCAAACTTTTTTTGCCGGAACTTAAAATATCCTCGCGACGATTTAGCAAGCCAAAACGAGTCGAGTGAGAAATTAATTCGGGCGGCGAGGTTGGCTCGCGTCCACTTATGCGACAAGGATTGTTGCGAGAAGACACGGAAACGCTCGCGTTCGGCCCCAAGTTTACCCAGGGATCATGCAGTGTTAAAAACTCCCCTGTTTGCCGGTGAGGCGAGTGCGCGAGGGTTGCTCGGATCGTTATTTCGGAGTGTTTGTCGTGTTTTAAGATTCTGACGTTTTGACTACCCGAATCGTGGCAAACGAGGCCGCGTGTGTATATCATCGTGACGTGTTTGAAAGGAAACCTTCTTCCTTCTTTTCCTTTTTTTTTTCATCCACGCGAAATGTCAAAAGCGTATACGTGAGAAGGGGTTTAATCATACACTCAAATATCGCTTATGTGTAAGCAAAAAAAAAAAAAAAAAAAAAGAAAAGTTCGCAATGACTGGGGACGAAATTTTGTCGCAGGATAAATTTCTAACGCGAGGACCAGTTTTCGCTGGCAATAATCACAACGTCGAGCATAACGACTTTCAGATGCGACGGGGTAGCAGCGAGTGGTCATTGAAGCGTTTGTAAAAGCCCTGCCTTGCTGCTGGCGCGACGGAATGAGGAGCGAAAAATATCGAGAAAATAAAGTAGGGAAACGTGGAATTAATATATGTGAAAGAAACGGATACGCGCGTATATATGTATATATATCCGACTCTCGTACTGCCAGACCAGAGCGGAAAATAATGTTTAATCGGTAGAAAATCTCGGCGCAGTCATCCGCCATAGGACCGCGCGCGCTCCTCTCGATCCCCTCGCGCCCTCGCAATCCCTTCCGCGATCCCTTACTTGACCGAGAGGGATGGATTTTTTAATTTTTAATTGGCAAAAAACGTCGCCGAGGTGGTCGCCGGCGAGATCCGCCAACCGTTCTCGCGGATTTAACTGGCGTATTCGGGTTCTTCTCTCGGAAACACTAATATCTTCTAACATTGGAAGTCGTTATCTCTCTCTCTCTCTCTCTTCAGAATTGTTCGTCTCGTTGTCAGCTGAAATTAATTTTTTCGTATCGCAAAATCGAATTTAAAATCCTTGCCATCTATCAAGGGGTTGTAGGTCTCTTAAGAATTATTTATCTACAAATTTTTATTTTCCGACAATAGGTTCTTTTTGCATTCATTCGTTATTCAGTAAATATTTTTATTATTAACGCCCGCTATAATAAAATGTTATAATTCGTGGGATTAGTAAATCGAGAGGAAAAGTCTTTAGTCACTTTTTAGTAGATTCGACACGCTTGAAAGCAAAGGATCGCCGATGCAACAGCTGTTCGGTCGACCAAACACGAGAGCCGCTATTTTAAAAGGTCGACCCTTCTCACAGAGACCTTTACGACTTATTAAATCATTTTCACCTCGTACGGGCAGCTTCGGCGAATAACTTTTCGCAATGCCGATTGTGTCGCGAAGGATTCTCACGGTTACGTAAAATCGTCGTAAATTTCTCACTCGCTAAATAATAATATAATTGTCGATCGCTATTATTAAAACCGACTTGGGAAAATATCTTTTTTACAAGAAATATCCTCGCGTGTGATTTTTACCCCGGCAATTTACAGGCGTCCTGTGTAATGCCAATGTACAGATACTCGAATCGCGCATTTTTCTTCTCGAATCGTATAAAAGAGATATCGAAGATTCGGATTTGCCCTCGCGTTCAGCGCTGCAACGTTCACCATGCGGCGGCGATTTAAAACGGGAGTCGTCCTCCTTCCACGAGAGAAGGGACAAAGAGAGAGAGAGAGAGAGAGAGAGAGAGAGAGATGCGGCTCTCCGGGCGAGACGGGGCGATCCGTTGCGCCAGGACATCGGTCAGGATCTGGCTGTCGATAGTCGGAGCTTTCCCTCGGATTCTCGCGCTCTCTTCCTGCCTATACCTCGGCCGGTACCGTCATAAAACACAGGTAACTCCGGTATTTATGCCCGTCGTTTTTACGCCCGTCGCCGCCGCCCTCCCCCCCCCTCCGCCCCGCCCGTCGCGCTCTCCTCCCCCTCGCCCTCCACCAACACCAACGCGCCAGCAGAGAAACATGCATATACAGCCGCGTCTCCGCTACTCTCGGCCCGTGACTCCTAGCAGTCGGAGGTTGACGCTAATCCCTGTCGGGAGCGAAAGGGGTGGCCGAGTGATATACGCCCCTGCGCCGGTATGATAATATTCCGCCGCTGCCGCCTCCCCCATCTCCCTCCCTCCCCCCTTCCCCGCGCCCCCTCCCCTCCTCCCCCCCGTGACCCCTGGCCGATTCGCGTGTAGTCGTTATATCCGTCGTTTATATCCACCACGCGCGTAGAAGAGGTACCCTCTTTTGGGTCAGCGCGTGTAAGACCGAACGAAAGCGATTATAGTCGATTAAAAGAGGGTCGAATCGACGACAGAGTCAAGGGAGAAGAGGGCGGAGAGGGGTGCGGGAGGGAGGGAGGGGAAGAGAAAAACTTGACGTGTCCAAGTTTTTCTCGCCGTCGACCTCATATTCTCGTTGATCCGCGACAAAAAAAGAGGATCTCTCTCTCTCTCTCTCTCGGAAAACGATTGACTAACATCTGCGAGAAAAATTTTATTTCTTATCAAAAAAAAAAAAAAAAAAAAAAAAAAAAAAAAAAGAAAAAATAAATAAATAAATAAATGAATGAATGAAAATATATTATATCTACCAAAGTTTATTATTTTTTGAAAAATTGCTCATACGTAGGATACACCTCGATATAATACGAAGCCATCTAACAATAGAGTCTGTAAAATTTTTCGATGCAAGAATCCGAAGAGGGACGAGAGGGGGGGGAGGGGGAGTTCTTGCTCTCGTTCTTCCTTCATCCCGCATCGATCTCGGTCGCCCTTTCCCCCCTTTCTCCCCCCCTCCGCCCCCCCCATCAACGTCGTCACGCATTTCGACCACGATCAATTCTCCTCGTCCGCATTCGCAATATTAAATTGGCCTGACAAAGCCCGCGGGCGAGCGTGAGACAAATATTTGCAGCTGAAAAAGTCGGTAGCGGGCGCGCGCGCGCGCTCGCTCGCTCGCGTACGGGATGCGTGCAAAACAACGGGGGCAAAAAAGCGAGTGGAACGCGTGAGGAATCTGTATATAAAATGCACTCCGGGGCTCCTCGCCTCTCGCTGCGGTATTATGCAGCGATACGCGCGACGTGACTCGCCGACAAACATCATAAATTTTCGATTTATTCAACTGGGATCTGTTTGCCCCTTTCTTTCCCCAGAGAGATAATAACGATCGCCTATTCGGTCTTTGCAGCAAAATTTTTTTTTCCCCTTCCTTTTGTTTTTTTTTCTTTTCATACGCTCTTTCCCGTTACGTCCCGCCTGTCACACGCGGGCATAATTTTTTTCAATCCGGCGCATATATTTCGATGACGAAACGAGATTCGAGTTTATCTCGACGCGAAAATTCGCCGGCGTCAGACGCGGAAGGAAAAAAAATCCGCCGATCCGGCTGCGGCGATCGCGATACTCGCGCGCGGAACGATCTCGCGTCACTCTCGTATATGGAGAATCTAGAGGAAAATCGTTGCATACCGGGTGGTAGTTAGGGGCTGCCCGTAATACAGTAATGAGGGCTTACTGCCATGGAAACCAAAGCCGCTTACAGCCAACCACTCTACCTCCATCTCTACCCTCTCTTCACCGCTCGGTTCCTCTCGCTCGCGCTACCCCATCGTCCCATCCCACGATTTCCTATATATCCGCGATATCCTCATTCGCGAGTCTCTAAAAAAATTCTGCAAATCGTTTCTCGGGTCTCTCTATCGTTGCCGCGACGAGTATCTTGAATCTCTCTCCAGTGGAAGAGGGTCAATGTGGGGGATGCGAGACCAATCGTGTTCTAAAACACGTGTGCGCTTCAAAGTCGGTAGCTTCAAAAAAAAAAAAAAAAAAAAAAAAAAAAAGAAATGGGCATCGACACTCGCGAATTATTATCGTGTGTTTCGAGACAAGAGGGGTCGAAGTAAGTCGATGAGAGGCTCGCAAAAAAGAGACACCGTTTAGGGTCTACCGTCGCGTCGGGGCGAAAGTGGCGCGTCGGGGAAGCCGCCGATATCGCAAACCCCCCGCAATTTCCTTTTCCAATTTGCCATAAACAAGTCGACCATCCCCCTCGTTAACCGGCTACGCCTGGCGACTGTGTATTCTCTTTCTCTCGAAAGTTCAACTTTCGTCGACGGGGAAGAAGGACGAGGAAAGGCGGAACGAAGAAAACCCTGGTGCAACTCGGTCGAATTAAAGGAATTAAAGGACGCCTCGTTACTCGTATCTTTCGACTTCGCCCCCTCCCCTCCCCCTCCCCCACGCCCCGCATTTCAACTCTTGTACGTACGGAAAAGGGAGAGAGAGAAAAGAAAAAAAAAGGACGTTGAAAAGTTTGCTCCTTTCCTGCGATCTAGGTCCTCCCGCGTCGCTTCTTTTCCCCTTCCCCCTCCCCGCCTTTCCGGCTTCGGCTCCTCTTCAAGGAACGAACGTTTGCATTAACCGTTCGTAATGGCTGCGATTATTAGGGAGCATTATTCAGAGACCTCGGACCCCAATTTTTTTCTCCTCTCGCCACCCCTGCGCCACCGTCTTCTCTCGGACGCGAAAGGAACATTGAATTATTGAAACGCGGAGCCGGGAATTAAAAAATCTCTGCGTGCCCCTCTTACCTCTTCCCCCCTTCCTCCCTCGTCCCTGCCGCGTGGCATGAGCGTCAGTTCGCTCGAGGAGATACCGGGTCACGGTATTTGTCGCGTGAATTAAAAATGAGGACGGAACGAGGGGCCAGGTGGTGGCCCCGGCGCTGGCTTGGCTTTCGACGCGGGAAAAACGAGGCCATCAGTCGGGGCACCACCTTAATGTAGCGAAGTCTGAATGATTTAAGACGCCGCATCGGAAGAAGGCAGAAAGACCGATCGAGTTTTCGACGTCAACCGATGAGAGTTATTTCGGTGAAGCAAATAATACAGAGATACCGAGAGAGTAAAAGGTGAAGAAAAATAGATTTTTAAATGTTTTATATATATATATATATATATATATATATGTATGTGTGTATGTGTGTGTGTGTGTGCGTGTGTGTGTGTGTGTGTGTGTGTCGTATTAACACGTTTTAGGAAAGAAAACATGCCAACGAATTCTTTCCCCTTATCAATTACACCACTAATATCATTAGACAAAGAGATATGCGAGTCTTGTAGAAAACTTACCTCTACCACTTCGGCCGACGAACCTGAGATCGTTGAATTTGGCGACTTGATTTTTCATTAGGGCGGTAGAATTCCGCAATTCCGCGCAACAATTTTCATCGTTCCCGGCTCGAACCGTCACGAGGGTACCGTCTCCAACCTCGCCGAGAGCTACTACCTTAAATGCTACCGGCAGGGTCTTGTTCGACCTCCAATGTGACGGCAATACCGTGCAAACCACATGTGGGCTACCTAATATGAATGTAAAAAAAAGAGAGAGAGAGAAATTAATAGCTTCATTTTTATTAAAGCAATTAATTAATTATCTTTTGACGTATCGTCACTTTGATTTTATATATAAATGTTAAAAAATATAAAATATTACATCTCTCTATCATATTTATTTTTTCTATGGTAATAAAATAAAAATAACAAAAAAAAAAATAATAATCATGTATGACAAAGGTTATTTTTGCGCTACATAAAAATGTTGGTCTAATAAATGTAATTTTCTTTTACCTGTACGAATGAGTTCTCCAGGATGTTCGGCGAGAAGCCCATCCAGCGTTCTCTCGGCGAGCAAATCGGCGGTGAGGGCATAATCGGAGAGGTGATTTCCGCCGGTTGAACCTTGAGGAGGAACCTCGTTAGCCAGGTGCATCCTTCTCCTCGACGAGCCTCGGGTCCTCCGTATTCTCGGCCCGCCGATCTGGCTCACCGGATTCGCTTGATGACCACCACCACGCACTGACCTAGGATCAGGATAGTCTAGGCCGGCAGGCCGATCCTCGGGTCGAGCATCTCGCGAAGGATTCGTCATGAGAACGATATCATTGGTTCTCTCGATCGAATTGTCAGCTTTCCCTGCAAGCTTTCCGGGCGAATTGGGCCGCTCAATTGTTTACGTCTTATCTCTTCCAGATTCTAGACTGAAAAGTGACTGTACACGTGAGAAAATTGATTCCTTTCGATCGATGTCGATATGATGCTTGGTCCTTGGATGATACGTTTGCGTTTGGGATATTAACTTTATTCAGTACCGCATGTTATTGGTCGTCGAGTTGATTCGACGAGTACCTTGCAAGCCTGAATTCGTGGTCTCACCGATGACGAAGAACGCATTACGAATGCACGCCGATATCTCCTTCCAGCGAGAATAGAATTTGTCTTCCTCGGCGGCTTTCTCGGCCCTCGCGGGGGGGCCCTTAGGCTTCTTTGATCCTTATTTCATTATCCTGCCGCGGGCGGGGGAGGGGGGGCAGCATCCGTTTGCAAATTCTTCTTCGTCTCGATTGCCAACTCGCGGAGAAAATTCGTTTTATTGGAATCGTCGGCAATCTCAGCGACCCTTGTTTCTGATTCTTTGATCGAGTCTTCTTATCTTCCACGACGAAGAAACACCACTCGTGGCTCGCCGAAAACACGGAAATCCATAGATCGAACCGACTCGTACCTTTTTTTTTTTACATCACACGTACTTGAAACACCATCCCACACAGATCCTCATGATCGATATTTGCTCACTTTTCTTCTCTCTTATTAATACATTTTTTTCACTATATATATATATATATATATATCGAAAAGAGTTTTTTTTTTCAAATCGTTACGTTTTCGCGCTCACCGCGCGAAGTTTCGTCGAACTTTAGCGAGTACCGCGCACGGCATCTGTCACGTGTATCTCCCTCGTCGATCGAAGCCTTGATCAATCACGAGAAAAGGGTATGAATGGCGAATGACAATTGAAAAGAGATTGGTGAACACACGGGGAAGGTTTAATTTCCAATGATCCAGGCGACAATGACGATCCATGTTGACGGGTACGTCTTCATCGTACGCGCACTGATCAACACTGCGATCGGAAAGTTTGCCGGCGCGTGGATCGCGAGATATCCCTGGCCGGTTGTATTTTGCCACTGGATGCCAGAGTAGTAGCCGCGGTCGCGGTCGCGGTGATTCTTCACCTGGCCGTTGCTTCGGCGGGTGGCAGGGCAGCTTCTACTACTCCGGAGGAAGTAGGATAGGGTGTTTAACTCGCGCGGTCTCGTTTCGGTTCGGCGGTGGAAGATGGCGGCTTCTGCGGTGGAGCCGCGCGGTGTGGTTGCGGTGTATTTTTGAGGCTGCCGCCCCCAGCCACCACCGAGACCACCCTGGGTAACTCTCTCCTCGCGCCCCCTCTTTTCGTCGCCCCCGCGGCTCTACCACGGCGCCGCCGCCGCCGCCGCCGCCGCCGCCGCCGCCGCCGCCGCCGTCGCCTGCCTCCACGATGTACCCGGAGGTCTCTCTGGTGGGGGGTTGGTTTTTCCAAGCGGTGGGGAAAAATCTCCCTGCTTTCTCTCTCTCCACCCTTTTTCTCTCTCCTCGTCCCGTCACCGCCGCTGCGCGCACAACCTCTCTCAACGGCAGGACCGAAACGTTCCCGACAATACTCCCGCCGATGACGACCCGCGGACTACGCGAGCCTCTCGCGCTGTCTTCCGGACTACCGTCGTCGACGTCGTTGTTGCGCCGGACGACGACGGGGGACCCGAGGGATGTTCAGGGGGAGAAGATGAGCTTCCGGAGATGAATCTCGGCGCCGCATAATTGCGGCAGAGCGAGATCGACGCTCTACGATGATCCTACACAATCGCGAGTTATCTACGCGGATGCGTGTTGGCAAGTTACTTCACTTTCCCGACATACATATGTATACGTGAAAAATATTTTTGTCCAGCGTACGTCATTTGAATTTGCAAACCTTTTTTTTTATTTCACATCTCTCGCTGCCAAAGTATTTTATACTTTAAACATCACGTGTTTTCGTTCCACCTTCAGCATAACAATTTACACTTTTTTTTTTTTTATCATTCACCACAAGCACCTTATTATCAATGATAATTACAACATTAATAAGTATCCAATATGTGATAATTCTCGCGAGAAGATAAACGTAATCCCTTTGATTTCATCGTTCGAACGATTTGTTCAGCCGGTGCCTTTGCGGATACCGTAATAAAGTCCGTTAATTAATCTTATACTTTTTGTTTGTCAAAAGTGGAAAATCCTTTTCGACGATTCTCTCGCGCGAGAGATATCTCGTCTGCCGACCCGGCTTTTTGCCCTCCTCCGCTTGATTTCTTCCTGCTTCCGTCGTTCAACGACCACCCCGCGCGAGACTGCGAAACGACACTGGGAAGAAAGGGAAAACAAAGACGGCAGAAAGGCCCCTTGTGTAGTTGCGTTTAGTACCGAGGAGTAGTACGGGGGTTGCGCGATGCTCGGGGGGGTTCTCTCGGAGAGCGCGGGAGTCGAAACGCCGTCGGCCAGGGTGAGAGAAAGAGAGGGACACGTTGTCGCAACGCACAAGTAGTCATCCCCCAGATTCAGCGGACCAAATAAAGAAATATGACAACCGTTCCTGACGTATCTCTCTTATCGTGAGTTTTGCGCGCGGCAAAATAATGCAGTCCGCGAATCTGTACGATTAGGTAAGATTTAACGTAATATATATAAATCTTTCTTTCACGCATGTTTTAATCAAATTATCTTTAATACAATTTTAATCAATTTAAAATAAAATTACATTTAAGAGATGAAATGATATTTAATAAAATTATATTTATAATTATGATCATATTTAATGAAATTATATTATTAATTGCACACGTAATAAAATACGAGAAGAAGATCTCTTACATTTAATTCCATCGTCATTCAATGACGAAAGCAATTCGACCGCAGACACAGCCGACGGAACTTGAGAGATGGATCGTAGATCGTCGAATAAAACGGAACGCGACGCGACGCGAGTATTGTAACACGTCACTCTTTCGAGAGACAACACGAGACTATCGATCATGACGTATCTGTACCAAGCTGTACGAGAACCCCTAAACGAGTCCAGCCCCCCTATATAATCCCTACGCCCTTGCGAGGAACAATGCGACGCCTCCGCGTCCCTAAAATGCAGACTTTCCGAGATGCATTTCGTCATGCGTAGGTTCTTTCATTGTATGTGATGATATCTCCTGCTTTCAATTACATCCGCTATAGTATTTTGGATTCTGGCGCTTGTGTATTTTATTACAAGTACGACATTATTAATAGCGTGAAATTTTCTTTCGCCAAACATACGTGAGTTTCATTTTTTTAATTATTACAACATATATATATATATATATATATATATATATATATATATATATATATATATAATATAAGTATATACAAAAAATAATGTAATAATATAATATTATAATATATAATATTATTAATATAATAATACGATATATAATAATATTTAATAATAATATGACATATATATAACAATATAATAATATAATATTTTATAATAAATAATATTTAATGAAAACAATGTTGTAAAACTAAAAATAAATTACCAGCTGTGTAATTTTTTTTTTTTATATTGCATCTTCAGTCTAACATAGTTTCTCAAAATTTCGCGCGATATTTTCGACTTGTTTCGGCTATGAAAATAATTTAAGAGAAAGATCTTCATATTGGCACGTGGTTTGTTCCATAGAGATATTCGGCAAAGAGATGCTTTAATTATGCTAAGTAACGTCTCCCACAAGCGTCGCGTCGCGAAAGACTGAGCCGGTCATAATATTTAATCATTACTCGTTTCTTCTCCCTCCGCGAAGGCAGTTTCCGTAAGAAGTTCCGCCATTGTCAACCGGAAATGTATCGTCCGGATCGTGAAGATTACGTTCGCGATATTTCATCAGATTTATGTATAAATAAAATTAATCCTTCGATTACAATATATCATAAAGAAAAAGTATATTAACGATAATAAGAAATAAGTATTACAACGAAATGTTGATAATAAAATGTCGAAAACATGATAATATTGAGCTTGACAATACTTTCACCCTCGAATACTTTGAACCCTTCCGATCTTAAAGATTACGAAACAAACAAGAGCGTGAAGCTGGCAAATGGGGTGACTATGTCGCATCGGGTTCGTGCCATCCCTTCAGATTGTTTCACAAAGAAAAGCGATCGTTCAAGTGTAACCATGATCCTATATATTGTAAATTTAAGAAAAAAGATGCGAAATTTCAAAAGCAGCGAGATTAAAATAAAAACTTTTGATACGGCACGAGTATTAGATAACAATAGTGTTGAGAATTAAACAGTATTAGGAGAAAAAAAAATCTCTTTCTTGATATATCTAATTAAATCTCCGACGGAGGAAGAAACGATCTGCGATCTTTTATCCGCGGCGGTCTCACCCTATTACGGCTCTTCTTTTTCTTTCTTCCATAACTCACCTCGATCCCATCCTCCCGTCGAAAGGGGGGTTGGCAAGGAACGCAGTAGGGTGGCATTTCATTTTTTGACACCCGGTGTATTTGATTCCACCCTTGTAATAAACCCCAGGGGTTGCCACCAGTGGGTCTCTCTTCCCCTCTCTCGCTCTCGCTCTCTCTCTCTCTCTCTCCCTACATGTCATATCGACACCTCACCCCGAGGGTAGGTGACTGCTAGGTAATTTGCTTTCTTATTTTCTCCGTTACGGAGCTCCTACCCCCTTTCTTCCCTCCCACCCTTCTCTCTTTCTCTCTCTCTCTCTCTCTCTCGCTCTCTCTTTTTCTCTTAACTTTCACCATTCTCCGAATGCTCGTCGCGTTGCTATCCTTGCCTAAGGACCCGATTTCTCGCACCCCGCGGCCTCTTGCTTCGCCAATTTTCCTCTCGATGCAGACAGCTGATGCCTACAGAAACGCGTGAGAATTAAATCGACGCGACTGACCCGAAGAATTCCTCCCTTGAAATAAATTGAGAATTTTTCTTCGAAAGAATTCTTCAAGGGGGACTTTGACCTGTGTCCCGAGTTGTTTTCCTAACAATTTTTCTAAACAATACAAGACATAGCTTTATATGGTGAAAGTAGGACACGCGAAAATGATAATTAAAAATTATTTTCTCGACATTCCAAATTGACTGCCTTCTGGGAAATTAAAAAAAAAAAAAAATAATATTATTCACGGTTATCTCTACATATAATAAAAAGTAAGGTTTAAGGCGGTGACTGTTTCGTCGTCCTGATAAATCTCATGGAGACACAATGTCCGGTAACGTGAGAGACCGACGAGAAGCCCCCAGTGCCGATTACTCGTTTCATTGCTAATCCGATTTTAGCTACCTCCAGACCGAGAACTCCTTAACGCTACTCCGTTGGTTTCTCTCGATAATCTCGTTACCTCCATTAGAGAGACTTCGGCTGAGCCTCGGATCGTTTGCGCGTGGAAAACGTCATCTTGAGCGAGGACGACGTATATATAACGATGACAATTTTACCCGCGATTTTTACCTTACACCAGATCAAATCGATAATTCCGCCCGATCGATAGATAGACGTTATGATAAAATTGCCACCTGGGAAAAAAATATTCCGACGTAGCTCTCTATTCAAGAAATTCGTGAAAGCGCGGTTAAGTAGATACAACCCTTTCTAGCCAGACGAGCCGACTCCTCCGCGACAACGACGGTGCGGGTGGGTGACGGTGTGGGTGACTGGGTAGGTGGAGTGCGCCTCGCAGGGGACAAAACTCATCCTAAGAAGCCTCTAAGAACGCCAAGGCGGCGGTGTCGCTCTCTTGGTGGGGTATAAAAGTATCCGCATGCGCAAACTCCTCGTGGAAAAACTGCGGCCCGCCTCCGGGTGCCGCCTCCGACGGGTGTCCCCCTCGGTACCCCCTCGAGCCCCTGATCTCCGCGCGCGTGGTGGGCCCCCGAGATGATCTCTCATCCCCCTTTCCCTCTCTTGTCGCGCCCTCCCTCCTACCACCCTCTCCCGGTCGCTATCCCTTGATACGCGCAAGACGTCGTCTGGAACGACCCGCGGCCTTTTTCGAGAATTGCCCCCCGGGTAACATGTGCTAACCGTGTGTGATTACCTCCGCTCTACAACGCGAGCGCGTTGCCCGCACTACTGTCACCCTCGCCCCCACCCACCCACCCCCCCGCACCCCACCCCTCGCCTACCCTTTCCTCCCTCCCCTCCCCCCTTCGTTGCGTGTCCCCCTTGCCGCTCTCGTCGTTTTCTCGCTTTACTCTTTCGTCGATCGGTTTTTTTCTCGTCAGCGAAAATCAAAGTGCCACGACGGCGGACGAGAGGAATTGCCGACTGACGGGCCGATAAACGGGTTAATATTGTGCGGTGCAAGTGGAGAACCGCGCCGAGGGAAGTGATCATCTGCGCTGGCCGAGCACGCGACGGTTTTCTGCGAGGACACCAACGTGTGGTCTTCTGGTTGATACGTTAATACTGTGCGGCGCGATAATGTATAACGGTTCATCGGGAAATAAGAGGACCATTTAAAAATCTTGTGTACGTGAGATGACAAAATGTTTCGGTTCGACTGGGTGAATTTATATAATTTCCATGCCTTTTTTTACAAATTATTATTATATATCGGAAAAATTTTTGACAATTAAAAATTAATTTTAGAAAACACGCCAAAGACAAATGTTAAGGGTCACGTGAAAATGTTACGCTTTCACTCATTCTCGCTCAGAGATATTAATATTTTTTTTAACGACTAACAGTCATTCGTCAGAATCATCTCGAAAATTTTAGTTAAACCGATTATCTATTTGAATAATGTTGCTTTTTATGCTGGTCATCATTTTTTTCTTTTTTTTCTTTTTTTTTTTTTAACAACGCATAAGCTCCAATTATTCCTTGCCAGGCAACATGTCGTCGACAAATCCCGCTGATCTAATTGGTTACCTGCAGATAATTGTTCGGCATCGATAATTGGTCCAATTAATTTGAACGGAAAAGTGCGTCGATAATCGTCGGGCATTCATCGATTCACCGATTATGTGAACCGTGTCGGATGCGGGTTATAGAATATCGTTACAGTCGAAAGGACATCTGCGAAAAAAATAGCCGAAACGCAAACAGAAACCAATCGTTTTGGATGCGCGTGGTAGTGAAGTTATTGAGTTTTTATTTTGTTGCTGTTCACATCGTATGATTACAGTGCTCGCCAATAGATATTGGAGGACTATTAGATTTAAGCGCGTATATATAAAATAAAATAAATATAATGTCATAGACTTGTATGGAAAAACGTAATAGCTCATAAATTTCATTATAAAAAAAATACAAAAGATATCAAATAGTGCAATATATATATTTTTTTTGGCCATTTTTCCTTTTTAAGGAGCAGCGAAAATAGACGTTTTTTTTTTTTTTTTAAGCAACTGCGAATATTATATGCACTAGAATAAAGCTCTTTTATTTTATGCATCGCACTTTGTCAATCATACATGAAACTTGATTCTGGTATCTCACGTCATGTGCAACCTTTTGACCTTTATTTGTCAACCAACAGTTAAATTACCCTAAAGTTCCCTTGACATGCCAATCGCATTCGCTACATTCTCACCCTAATTCACTTTCTCTTTCCTACGAGACAAAAATTCAAAAATAATGTCACGCGATCCCCAAACATTTTTTTTGACGCCCTCGAGGGGTGAAGCTATCTCTCGCCTCTAACATCTCTCTCGATTACCGATGAATATGATGGTACCATCGGTTGCGCGTGTAAATGATAAATATTTCTTTTATTAATTTTATTTTCATTGTGTATTCTCTTTGTGAATCTCCAACATTTATTATAGTTTCTATAATCGCAATTTAACAACGCGTTTACTATTAAATGTTGAAGCAACTAAATCTTGAAGATGTCCGAAGCGAGACGTGTGTCTTGGATGATGTATGATGAAAATGTCTTGTAACCGACAAGTAATGTCTTGTCGAGAGCAAGGAAACGACGAGGGTCCGTTAACAGCGTCGCGAGATGTCCAAAGGATGAGCGTGGTAGCTTGTGTTCCGCCGCTTTCAACACGCCAGCATTTTCTCACTTTTTTCTCGTTCCGAGTAATCTGCGATGATGATGATGTAAAGACCTTTAGTTTTCAGGAAAAATGATTACAGATTACATGAAAATTTATTATTTTTGTGGTACATTTTTTATAATATTTCTAGATTAATATAAAAGATTGATATCAAGATTATTAATCGGAATCTGCAAAATTTCTGATGATAATAAAGTCTTTGGTCTTAAGAAAAAATTTGTGGGTGTAAATTCTGACATTATTACACATTTAGTTACAGATAAAATAATTTATTGAATTTTTTTTAGTTTTCAGGGAAAATGATTACAGATGGCATGAAAATTTATTAATTTTTTGTGGTATATTTTTTATATTTCTAGATTAATATAAAAGATTGATATCAAGATTATTAATCGGAATCTGCAAAATTTCTGATGATAATAAAGTCTTTCGTCTAAAGAAAAAATTTGTGGGTGTAAATTCTGATATGCATTGTTAACGATAACAATGGAAAGATTCGATTGACATGCATTATACACAAGAACGTTTGACATGTAAACAGATGAACAAATTTATTAATTTTTTGCTTATGAATCTTTTATGACATATTTCTAGATTAATATAAAAGCTAAAAAATAACAAGATTATTAATCGAAATCTGATACATTTTATAATGTGTGATATCCGGGATCTCTCATATCATTACATGCATCGACGTAACTACAGTAAGTTACAGCTATTTGAGAAACATGGAACCTCCTTAATCAGGATAGTTTTGTTATTCAGCCCCTCGCAATCGTCATCGTCGTCTGACCAAGAACAACCCTAGAGAGTTACGGTCCGGAGGCTGTCCCAGGGTCATTTCCATTTGCCTCTTGCAAAGTGGAATCATTTCCCAAGAGTGTGCGTTCCCCCCGACCTTCTCGTGTGGCACAGCTGGCCAGTAGTTTTGGAATCGTCCTTCTCCTTTCATTTAACCGATGAAGCGAATCCAGAATTATAAGAATCGATCATTGATTTCGGCTCTATTATTTATAGAGAAATCTATCCCGATAATATTACTTTAATACAATTATTTTTAAATAAACAATCATTTAGCATTCTGTTTCAGCTATTTTTATTAACTGTGATTTTTGTAAAAAAAAAAAAAAAAAATCACGTGTATAAATTCTATTTTTTGACATTTCATTTATTTAAAAATCGAACAGTTCCTCTCCCCTGCAATCTTTATTCTGGTTTATCCTCCGGTGGCTTCATCAAAGGCAAGCTTCCACCCGGAACTAACTACTAATGCAGCAATCTTTCTCGAGATCTTACTTAGCCGACTTATGATCGTAATTTACATAGAGATGGAAAGGTAACGTTTGTAAACTTTATCGCGCCATTCGTTTCATAAACTTTGCATTCGTATAAAGAGCCTAGCATATAATTCCGACGCATTATTCGTAAGTAATGTCTAAAGTTTAACACGTATAAAGTCACCTCTCTCTCTCTCTCTCTCTCTCTCTCTCTCTCTCTCTCTCTCTGAAATTTTCAGCAGCGGTTGTAAAACCGAAATGGATAATCGAGCCAAGAAAGAAATTCGATAGCCAAGAAATTGTCGCAAGTTTCCGGCTAGTTTCGAGTAACACGGTCGTACCGCTCGTGACAGTTTATCAAATTGCAAGGCTGCCCGTAAAGGGATGTAAGGGTCGTAACGTGGAACGAGGTTTGAGAGGGTAGCTTATTAGAGCCGCGACAGCGACCCCGACTCCACCTTGAAACCTCTGGCCCAACCGCCACCCTGCTAGAGTCTTACCACCTTACTTCCTTCCATCTTCTACCCTCTCTTACCACCTGTCTTCGACGTCTTTCCCGCACCCCCTTTCGTCGCGATCTTCCCCGATTCACGAGCGTATAGTTCGGGCAGCGTGAAAAAGATGGCTCGACATAAAGAGTCGCATGGGACTGGGACACTTGGTGCTCCTCTTTAATCTACAAAGCAGTATTCTAACAATAAGTGATCGGGAGGCAGCATGGATACATTTAGTTTAATAAAATAGACTTTGAAATATATTAGTAACGAGATGGTTTATTTTTTTTACAATTAAATATATAAAAATATTGGACGTAAATTTATTTATTTTTTCCTATTGACAACTCGAATTAAATATCAATACCTGTTAAAAGTTCAAAGAGGGAGAGAGAGAGAGATAGAGAGAGAGAGAGAGAGAGGGACGGACGGAATTTGAATATCGGCTTTCTTGAATGACATCAACGAAGGATATATGTATCAACGTGAGATCCCGAGGGATATGTAGTTTCTTATGCGAGAACAGGACCGCATACAGTTTGATTTCAAAAGACGCACAGCTTCCCACTTCTCTCTGGAGGGTAGTTTTAAAATTCGACCCCACGCGGCGCCCTAGGGGACCGTGTGTTACACGGTACTCATATCAATCCGGAGGATCGATATAAAGCTTTGATAGCTCGTGAGAGGATACAGATATTATAATTATATCGAAAACAATTTTATATAATTTATTAAGCAGTTTTATATAAGTTTTTTTCTAAACCAGGAGGAAACGATAACAATAGAAAGATTCGATTGAAACGCTATAGCGGGATTCAGATCAATATGGCTATATCGGCAGTTAAATTGACAACATAATTCTTTTGACGAAACGTTTTTACTCTCCCCCTGTTTTCCATTCAATCATCTCTCCATGCACGACAAAATCATGGATTCTAGGTTGCGTTCGAATGCATGTTGCGCGTATCAGGAGCGGCTGGCCACGTTGCGCTAATCGTATCGATCGAGCACTCTTAATCCATTAATGAACTTCCCAGGCTCGTTTTACCCTGGGTATCCGGGCTTTTCGCAGGCGTCGTCTGTATCTGTTACATCCCGCCGTTAAGCGTGTGCGTGTGAGTACGCCTTTACTTTACGCGTACGGTCGCTGACAAAAGTTCAAATTAAAATTACCTCAATTCGAGCTTCAATCTACGATTCCGCTGCAGTCTCATATATATTTTTTTTTTTTTTTTTTTTTTTGTTGCACATATTTTTATTCTTTTATTATATATAATTATAAATGATTATTGTGCCAACAAAATTACATGACGTCTCTTGGTTATTTAAAATCTGTCAAACATATTTATAAATTCCTGAAGCTAAGTGTCTTGAATATTTTATTTTATTTCATGTTGACGCGACGAATGATTTGCGTCAAATTAAATATGCTTGCAGTTTTTTTTTTTTTTTTTCTTTTCTCTTACATACTAGAGACTTTTATCAATCAACGATTATCGTCACTTTTGGCAATGACTTTACAAGCGCGCGTACGTATGTATTTGTATAATGTGACACTTTGCAGACTCTTGTTGGTTGACAGTGATTTTCCATGGGATACAAAACTGTCGTTAGACCCTTTTGCGAAAAGGTCCGTTCCCAACCCTCTCGTACGTAGCTCACCTAAAACTTTTCCTACGAACCGCACACGAGGGTGTAATGCTGCACATCGAAGGGTTAGAAATTTCTCGACACTTTGCTTCTCTTTCCCCCCGCCGTTTATTTCGTCTTTCCTTCGCTCGCGTCTCCGACGCATCGCTGAGATTTAGGGGATGAAATCTCTTTTCTGTTCTGAGCCAATGAAAGTAAGTAATCAGATGTCAATTGTAGCAAATTAAAGCAGATTGCAATCGCATTTTTTTTTCAACAACAATTGACATTATATAATATAAATTAAATAAGGACAATCTTTTTTCTCTCTGTCTCTCGCATGTGAGATAATAAAAAAATCGTTCAAAATCCTTTTTTTACGGAGCCGCCAAACAAGCGATAAGTCTCTTCTAACGCCTTCATTCTCGACAACAAATTCCTCAAATATTTATCTGCCTTGCACCCTCGAATCCCTCTAGTACGTCGCCCCAAACGCCACTTCCGTTTCACACTCGGCGAATGTGTCAATTCTGACGCCTATCGACGTATGACAAACACCCTTCTCGTCTCTCGCTAGCTGTCGTCTTGTCGTTTCTGACAACCCTGACAATCGGAACAAAGGAACAATACGAAAGGGAGAATATTGAAGGAGGGGAGAAAACATTTTTTCTTTTTTTTTTCTTTTTTTTAAAGTTATACTAATTAAATTTACATGAAAATTAATTTCCAATATTTACTCAAATTTATATATTAATTTTATAAAGACGAATATCTTTCAGTTTACCAGCATTTTGCGTGCAAACACACTTTCCAAAAGAAATCTTATTCATCTTCAACATGACGGGACAACGGAATCTCTGCATCGATTAGATCGAATGTTCGTGACACGTTTCGCGCGCCGGGACTGCGTGCAATTAATTTATTTTTCTCCGTTCGGGCGTTAATTGTTAAACTTAGATGGGCGGTCGTCGACGATCCCGCAGTTAGACTCCGGGATCGAAAGAAGGAGACGGCGAGCAGCTAGGAAGGGAGACGCGAAGAGACGAGGACGCGACACTCGGACGTCAAATGCGGACGGGACGAAGAAAGATAAAGAGGGATGATTATACAGTAGACGACAGCGAGGGAGAGCCTCGGAGGGTTGCTTAGGCCGACCGAGACGAGAGACCGAATCGAGAAGTTTCGCAGAAGGGAAGCGGGAAGCCAAAACGCGGGGGTAGATTGGGTTACCGAGATAATTAGAACGATGATCGGAAGCAGCAATGCATGCCTCGTTGAACGAATTCTTTTTACTTGACCGGTTGTTCGGCGGTATCGGTCCTCCCCCGTCTCGTGTTTTTTCTTTTTTTTTTTCCAACAGAGCGAAACGATAAAGGGCACAAAAAAGTGTCCACTGAGGGAAAGATAAGATCGCTGAGCGTGTCGTGTCCAGGAATCGAGAATCCGGCCTCGGGTCTCTCCTCGTCGATAAGTCTCCGTGATATTATACGGCACCCCAGTGACACATTTTTATGCGACGTCGTCGTCGTCGTGTGATTGGTCGTTGAAGTCGGCGGCCCCCGTGAGATCGCTTGACCGGAAATGTCTTGCCGCCGTAAAAACACATCTATATACGAGCATGTGTTTCTCGAACCGGGGAAATATATTCGTCGCGCGGACGATCTTCCTCGTCGAGGAAGCTTTGGAGAAACACCATCGGAAAGGGATCTCGTTATCGGAGGCCAAGGATCTGTGTTTTCGTTTCGCGTTTCGACCTCGCGTAGTTTTTATAATGGATTATACACGCTTCTGCTCAAACTCTCGAACGTCGTCCGTTTGACTTTACTCTATTTGCGTTGAGGGACATCTGAATATTTAACGGGCCCTTCAACCAACTCCATCCTCCGCCCCCTCTCCCTCCCCCCTGCCTCCTCCGCAAACCCCACGCTTCTCGTCCGACTCTCTCAGAGTCCCAGCTGCGGTGAATTATTTAACATCCCCAGGGAGACCGGTTACCTATGTGAATCGATGTGTCAGCGAGATTTTACTATTCTTTGTTTATGCTTCTCCGCCCTCACGTACGATATCAATATGGTCACGCAACTCTGAGCATCACTCTCATCGCACCAATGTAATAATACTTGAAATAGATTTAAGCATGTCGTAAATTCGATTAATTAAACTGACAGTTGGATTAAAATGCAGATTACTATGCGATATTGAAAAGAAAATTCTTCTTTATTATATTATATTATATATATATATATATATATATTTTTTTTTTTCATAAAACACAAATTTGTATTACGGTAATATATATATATTGAAATTTTTTATTATGCAAGAGCATTAACTTTATGGAAAAAAAAAGAAGAGAAAAGTCCAATTCTTTTTCTTTACATATTTTTATCACTTGTGCGTGGGAATGTTAAAATATTCCAAATAGTTCAAATAAGCCGAAGGTGAGGTGGGAAGATACTCGCAAGAATTTCTCAGTTCCCCTCGTCGAAACCAACTCGGTAAATGCACAGGGCGACTGTTCGACAAATAGAGGTTGGGAGTAAATATTGTGCAAATATAACAATTTCTACTGTGTATCGAAAGGCGTAGGCAATCTTCAGCTTGTGCATATGGTACATGTCATGTTCGATGAGAGAATTAAATAACAACATGAGATGTATTTGTATACGATTACAATGTGTAAACATTATCGAATTAAATTTTAAAATTATATTTAAATATTTATATGCATATTTTTTATTTATGACAGAATGTAATTTTTATCTTGAAAAATAATATAATATAATTATGGTTCCATCAGTGCAGCGCCTCTCTTGGAAAATGATGATACTATGTCGACGAGCATACAATGTGGTCGACAACACTTGTTTGCTCGCAAGAAAACATTTATTTACTTCTCTTTTGGTAATATTCCACATTCTGCTCTTGTATTTTATAAAAATACTATATAGTACATGTTCTTCAGAAAAAGACATTAGCCTATTTGGAATTTATTGATTTTGATTTTAAAATTGTTGTTTATATGGACTTTTTCATATAAACAATATAAACTATATGTAAAAGCTTATAAATTAAACATAGAATGCAAAAAAGAACAGTAATTATTATAAAGAGAGAGAGAGAGCAAGAGAAAACATACAAGTACAATAATATTAATAATATTTATTATATATATATATTATATATAATATATTTTTTAATAGAGTATGAAATTCACTTTGTTGATTTTATGGTGAATTATTTCGTTTGTGTTTAAATCACGTATACATATACAACATAAACGAACATCTTTGATTAACCATATGTTATATATTATTCATTGTTGACATAAATGACAGGTTAAACATTGTTTACATTGTTTACGCGCAAACTATATTATCGAAAAAAAATCCTGCCAATTTTCAATTCTTACCTGAATTTCTAAATCGACGATTTAAACATATGTTTGCTTCAAGTTATCGTGTGAAGATTAGGTATAATCTTCAACAGAGTGCGCTTAAGCTGTACTGTTTCAAATCAACCTAAACCTGATTGAACGTGACAGCTCGAACGGTAAAAGCAAACAGTCATCGATCTTGGAAATGACGCTGTCATTGTTGACCACGTCATGCTGTCACCTATCAGCTGGTGACTGCAACGGGCAGTAATTATTGACGGTTATGTAATTTTATACGGTCTAACTTGAATTATATATGGAATCAAAGGAGATAACGCGCGTTTTATCGTAACTTTGGCGCAGAAGCAGATTCGATAGGCATTTGGTTGAATGCAGTAACACGACAATGGCGGAGGGACCGGAGTTAAGTTTTTTTGACCTGCGTACGGTGCATGATTATTTTGACCAAGCCCTCGCGGAAAATGACGATATCGTTCTGAAAGCGTATCTAGACGCTTACAACGAACTTTACAAGTAAGTGTTATTGTATCTGTTTGTATCATCTAACATAACCTTATCATTGGATGCATGGATTTCAACTTGTTCCTTCAATTTATGCGGCTAATATTTGAATGGATTGTTTGGCAACTTATGACGTTTTTCTAACATATGGAAGTGGATCAAAAATTAAACGAGCGACAGCTTAAATAATTTTATACATTATTGGATCAAGAGAATTTTTATTACATTATTCAATGTTCAATGCATAAAATTTATAATGCTCTTGTCTAAAAGTTTAATAAAGTTTTGAAAAAATATAAAAATATGTTATAGGTAAAAATTATAATTCTGTGATATCAATCTCCTTTGCTGTTATCTATTTCTTTTGGTCAAGTCAGCAAATTAATCATGATATCTCTTGTTAATCTTACATCAGAGATATGAGTTTGTAACCATTTATGCTTGCGTAACATACTGTGTGCACAGATTTTTCCAGCTAATGGGCAGTGTCTTTAGTTTTGTTTCTTCTGATCTGAAGCAAAAAATAGACATTTTGGCTAATTTGTTAAACAAGGACAATCAGCAGTATACCACTGTCAAGTCTATGATTGAGTATGAGAAGGAAAACAAGCTATTAGAAAAATCTGATTTCGTCAATGGCGCACGTACTTTATTACGATTGCATAGAGGTTTAGGTAAGTTTATTTGATGTTGTTATCATTGGTATTTATTCAGAAATCCAAATCAGCTGATATATTTACATTTCAATTTTCTAGATTTTATTAGAGAATTTTTGCGACAACTGGGTGATCTCTCAGATGGTGACAAAACGTCCAGCTGTTGTCAAGACGCATACAACAAAACCTTGGCAAAGCACCATCCATGGGTGATCAGGAAGGCGGCGATAGTTGCCATGTACGCAATGCCTAATAGGGAGACTTTATTTAAAAAGGTAAAAAAAGGATTTAAAATAAAAAAATCGAAACTTTTTATGGAATCTAGTCGAGAATAATTTTCCCTTCACTTTTAATCTGATCCTCAGGTCTGTGGTGAAAATGTTCAACGAAACATAGACGTTTTGCCAAAAATGTTGGAGGTTACTGCCGACGTATTTAATCGCACCGACAGCATCTACGAGAATTACCAGCTGCACGCTCTACCATAATGGTAGAAAATATAAAAATGACACATTCACTCGATATTTTTAGCTTCTCGAAGTACAGCACGCGACATTCCATATTCTCAAGATATTGTGATATTATTGTGGTATAAGATATATTGTATAATTAGTACTATCGATATATATAATAAATAAGCACACCCATTTTTTCGGGGCAATACGTATTCCATAACGCGATCGATACTTACATAATTATCATATATACTGACAACGTACAAATAGTCACACAGATTAAATGAGATAGTAAGATGTATCCCTTTAACATACAATCTTGTCATTTCAGCTTTGTATGCTTTATTAAGAGGAATTAAGTGAAATTAATTTTGCTGGATGAAAGATTTTGCTAGGTCTCTTTTTCAGTGAAAACCGATGATCTCTATATTTATAAGTTATTTCGATGTTTCTATAACACAGTATTGTATAAAAATTTATTACTGATAAAAAGACCATAATGGAATCAATGTGTCTCTTTTTCTCTCAACATTCCCAGGTAGCACCGTTCGTTTTATAAACGTTTTCTAAACGTATCTAATACGAAAAGATAAGTTTAGAAAACGTTATAAAACGTTTATTAAACGAACATGTGCTACTTGGGTTGCTACCTATTTACAATTATTTAACAACAATGTTCTTCGAGACTGCCATTTCTTTTCAAACAATTGTATAGATGTGATCTTGTAATTAAATGATTACTGTTAAGCAACTTGTCAATTTAAATGCAATTCTTTCATTCAGAATGATGGAAAATTTTGTGTCGCCCATGTGACATTCGAAATTGGTGATACAGTAATGAGGCTCGCAGAAGACGGTGACGCAACGTCGTTGATTAGCATACCTGCAACAAAAGTAAATTTAATTAGGAACACTTGAAGCCAGCAGTCGCGTTAGATTTCAATCTTACCGGCAATGCTGGCGGTGAGGAAACAGACGGTGCTGCCAGTGACAAGGGCTCGCATAATAACTTTCGTCACTTGTTCCTTCTTCTCTGGCGCTAAAGAAGCAAAGGTGCCAATCTGGATGCCGATCGAGCTTGGATTCGCGAAACCGCATATCGCGAATGTGGCGATCGCTTCCGATCTCCCATATATCCTGCCTTGCTTTTTAAACTCGCCCAGCTTCTGATAGGCAACCAATTCGTTGACCACCGTCTTTAGACCTATCAGTGTACCCACATCCTCGCAATGTTCCCAAGGAACCCCCATGATCCAACTCAGTGGCATAAAGACTTTGGCCAAAATAATCTGTAAAACTGGAGATCTAAGCTTCGCTCAGACATAAATTTCTAGTCGCTGGAAAGGATTTATTACCTCGAGAGTCAGTTCCTCGTAACCGACGAGACCACCGAACCAAGACAGCATTCCATTTACAAACGCAATGAAGGCCACGAAAGCCACGATATTCGCGATTATACCCAAAACGATTGGTAGTGCAGCTAATGCACCATTCGTAGCTGCGTCTAGGATACTGGTGTCCTCTCTATACATAAAAAGAAAATATTTATATTATAAATTAACATTAATATAAAAGCTATAGCCGAAATGAAAAAAATGGAAAATCATTCCTTTTTTGTTATTTTTTGATAATAGGACGGAAAATTATTTATTTTCTTGTAATAATTATAATAGTAGTTATAATAATTGTAATAGTTATAATTTTACAGTGTAATTATAACTATTACAATTATTATTACTATTATAATTATTACAAGAAAAATAAATATTTTGTCTGTCCTATTATAATAAAAATATAATAAAAAAATGATTTATTTTTATTTTTATTTTTCTTCACCATGTTGCACCAACTCGAAAAAAATTGAAAAAATTTGAGAGTATCGAGACATATAGAAAGAGTATTCTATGAAAGATTGGTGATTGAAAGGAACATGTTAAAAAGGCCATTTCTTAATTTTAGTCTTTTTTAAAAAATCCAGTTTTTATTCGAGATTAATAAAAAATTTAAATAGTTAGTAAATGTAGTAAGAATATTAAATAGTTAGTAAAATAAAAAATTTTTTTGTGTCTTTTGTTGATAAGTATTTAGAAAAAAAATCGATATGATATCATCTCAAATATTTACAGAAAGGAAAAATAAAAATTGCCAAGTATTATTTGAAAACTCGTCGGGGATACTTTTTGTATGCCTATCCGGTTATAGCCTTTATATTAAATTAATGTTAAATTTATAATAATTTTTATGCTATATATAAAAATTATTTTATATTTTATAAAGACTTTGCACTTACGATTTTTCAAGCTTGATATTTTCGAATTTTGTGAGACTTTGCTTGGTTTCCGGATAAAAGAGCTTGGAATAACTTAGAGCACCCGGCGCAGACATTACGGAGGCGGTTATTAAATGAGCCGGTTCCGCACCGAATGCTATGTAAGCAGCCAATACTGAACCTGCAACCGGACAGGTAAACACGATTGTAAATTGCGGTTTAATGACACCACACGGTAAATCTGGTATTTATGAGAAGCGCGTGTGACACAGACCAGAGGTTGTGGAAAATCCTGAACTCAATATTGCATGCAATTCCGAAGAAGTCAATTGGTTGATGTACGGCTTGAATAATAGGGGAGATTCCGACTAGAAAAACCACAAAACAATTTAGTTTAAAAAAATATCATGATCCAGAAATTTGATAATTTTGCGAGAATATAAAGTTATACTGAGATATGCAGTTGTTTAAACAACGCATTACCATTCCGATGAAAGGATTAGCGACGGCGCTTAGTGACTCGATCATTGTTGTGCCCATTATGCTTTGCAAAAACCATCCTAATTTCATGATTATCCACTGCATTGCGCCGATATAGGACATTACTTGCACCGCAAAACTGAAGAAAAAGATTACGGGCAGTACCTAATAAAATGAATGTTATTATGAAATTATTAGCATTAGTTTCTCACGAAATTGTAAGTAAAAAAAAAATTTAAACGAATAAACAAAGCAACATTTTGCTTTATATTTTCCAATTTCTACATAAGAAATGATTAATTTATAATTTAATTAATTATCAATTTAATTTAATAATAATTAATTTAACCTACAATTTTATTATTAGATAATTGTAAAACATATATAATGTTTATTAATTTATATTTGACTTTAAACGCCTTATATTATAGTAAATCAACTAACAGTGAACGCAAAGACTCCTTTGCTGACTATGTCTTCTGAGAATACGAAGCCGGCACCGACTTTAGCGTAATTCAAGAAAGTGGCCACTTTATTGGCCGCACATTCGAAAATACTGCGACCGACGGGCCATCGAAGTGTAATGAGCCCAAGTGTAAATTGTAAAATCAGGCCCCAAATAACAGGTCTCCAGTTGACCTGCGCATATTTAATATTACATACAGGGTGTTCTGGTAAAGGTTGGCAATCTCTCGTGGGCATGTAGAACGGGTAAAAATAACCCCATGAGTTTCTATAAAATTTTTTTTCTATATTGCATTCCTACCGAGATATTGTATTTGTCTCTAAAGTTTAAATTGGGAATCATTTTTCTTAAATAACTTTTATATTACTTTGTAGATCTTAATAATGTATAAAAACTTTTTTTTATTATTAAGTGAAGATCTTTAAAATAGTGTGATAGATTTTTTTATATCATCTCGGAGAGCCAAACTCGGATCACTTGTAAATCTTTCAACTTATAAAACTTTAAAGTCGGTGGGCTTTTTTTATTTTTAAATTATGTTTTTAGATTCTTCACATCTTTCTCTAATAAAAATGTATTCTTGTTTCATTTCGTTAAAACTAACTGTTTTCGAGAAAAATGCATTTGATCGATAGAAAGTAAATCTTTAGTCGTAATAATTGAATAATAATTTTCAAAATAATACAAAATTACAATGTGTATTGAAGAGAAAACAATTACTTAAAATAATATTATTTATCACTGTGAATAAATAAGAAATGCTTCTGGGATATGGCGGGTGCATCAATTCGTCGCACGGGATTGCGTTAGAGTCGGTGGAACCCATTTCAAACATTTTTTTTTAATTTGGCTAAATTCGTTTTCTTTCAAATAAATTTTAATATACAATGTAATTTTGTATTATTTTAAAAGGCATTACGATTGCAATTATTACGAATAAAATTTTACTTTCTATCGATCAAATATGTTTTTCTTGAAAACAGTTTTAATGAAACGAAACAACAATATCTCTTTCTTAGAAAAAGATGAGAAGAATCTAAAAACATAATTTAAAAATAAAAAAACCCACCGACTTAAATTTGTGTAAGTTAAAAGACTTACATTACAGGTGATCCGATTCTGGCTCTCCGAGATGATATTAAAAAATCTATCACACTATTTTAAAGATCTTTACTTAATAATAAAAAAAAAGTTCTTATATATTATTAAGATCTAGAAAGTAATATAAAAATTATTTTTGAAAAATGATTTCCAAATTTAAACTTTAGAGACAAATATCTCGATAGAAATGCATTATAGAAAAAAATTTTATAAGAACTTACGAGGTCATTTATACCTGCTCTACATGCCCACGAGAGGTTGTCCACTTTTACCAGGACACCCGGTATATGACGTTAAAATGATTGAAAGTGATAAAGAAAGCTCGTGTGTGATTACAAATTTTTACACATATTTCTCAATTCTTTTTCTTCTCGCTAGAAAAAAGATGTTTTTAAAATTCATATTAAATATCAAGATATGATATGCATACACGTACATTAGACAATTTAATAAAGTGGATTAAAAAATTTCAGCGAAATTAGTGACGTGTCTACCCACGTGCCTTTAGTAATTTTTGTCAATTCCGCTTGTATATATTATATTACAGTAATTGGAATGCGTTCGGGAGAAAGTTACGTAGCAGATGAAGATAATTGTTGCGTAACGCATGAAATTAATGAATTAATTTATCTCTAAACACTTTAAATACAATAATGGATAAAAATGGTATCTCTTGTTTAACGTGAAGAAAGATTGTACGATACAAGTCAAAGTAAAGTTATATAAAAAAATGACTAATAGAATTAAATCATATCAGATATCAGATGTTCGCTTGCCTGTTTCGGATGTTTAGAAAATAACCAGCCTAATCCCAGTATGATAATAATGCTGAGGATACCAATTAATCTGTATCTCGATTCCGCGGTGTCGAGAATGAGAAAAATAACGATGACTGCTAGTATGATCGAGTACAAGATGGTTCCTCCAACGCACGTTCCGTATCTAAAAGTTGTCGTGATTTAATATCGATACGAATCGTTTAGAAATAACTCTTATCGAACTTTGATTAACGTTAATTTCTCACTTGGTATTTCGTAAGCGTTCCAAGGAATTCGTTATTGGCAGGCAACATTTTACAAAGTATTTCCCGAAATATCGTTTTACGATCAAGAAATAAAATAGACCAAGATATGTAAATCCTGCAAGTATAAGTAGCATACCGTATCCATCGCACCATTGCAGATCGCAATCATTTTCTGAAATTAAGAAATCGGCATATCATATCACTTTGTCAAATTTAATGTTGCTACTTTATCAGGGTGTATATGTTTTGGAAAAAAAAAATTTCAACGAATTTTTTTGGAGAAATCAGAGAACTCTCATGAAATTTTATTAGCATTCGGGGAACTTGAAAAAAATTTCTCTTTGATTATTTTTATTAATTAATTTTACTTTAATTAAATTAATTTTATTTTATTCTTATATACTGTAAATTATAAATATATCTCTGTTTGTATATTCAATGTCTTAACAAACGTTTTTTCAAATACATTTGTAAAATCTAGCATTAGAAAACATATACAATAAAAAGCTTATTTTAAAAAATTGCACTAAAAAAGAACTTTAAAATATTCTTTTTATTTGGAATTTTAAATAAAAATACCTGGAAGATAAGGGATTTTTTTTTACAAGATTTGAACAGACAACTTGCTTAACAAATTTTAGTTACGTATAGAAGATAATTCTAAATTCTATCGAAACACGTATAATAATGAATTCTAACGAATAAACACACATACGTTTACTTTTCCAATATATGCCTGCGAAAATTATATAAGCTACAATAAAAAGATTCAAAATTATTAAGCCAAAGCTCTTAAAAACTCTCCGGTGTTTCGAAAGATAGGCATCGATCGCGTTGCCTTTAGTCTTCCAACGTATTTTTGATTCACGATGAGCGTCCTGCGAAAATAATGTTACGGATTAGTATTGTTTTAGATCGTTAGTAAGCGACATTTTTAAGAGTAGAGGAAATTGTTCTCTTTATCCAAGTTTCTTATTTTATTTTATTTATTTATTTATTTTACTTTAAAAGTTAAAAAAAATATATATATATGTATATTGCAAATATGGTATTGCTCAATAACGGCAAATTATGCACTATTATCGTCAATTATTCATGCACACACGAATATATAATTAGACGATCGATTGTTCCGAACAAAGGCATGCATTCCTTCGCGATAACAATAAGACTGAGGCTAAACTGTACTTACTTGATTCGTTATAGGTTCATTTTTTCGATGACCATTTTCCAACACGTTTAACTCATTAGCCTATCAATCAGAAAAACAATGAACCTTGTTAAATAATCTTTTTATCATTTTTTGTTTCTCGAAGCAAAGAAAGTTAGAGACGAATAAAATATTCGAATAATATTTTAAAATATTTAATGGAAATATATATTAAACACACATTTCTGTTTAATATATTCTTTAATTTTATTACAATTAAAATTCAAGATGGAAAAGTCAGCTTATAAATATTTAAAGGACATTTTCACTGATGTATAAGGCAATTATTCGAAAAAGATTATCAGCAGAAATAAAAAAATATAGTTACTTCAAACGCCTGATTTATCATTTCGAACATATTTCACTGCTCTTCACTTCACTTTGCGATTAAAAAGTATCCTCCTTCCGTCGTTCTTTTCGCAACACTGACGTGCAAAATGGACGAATGTGTTTTCTCGATATGTAGAAGGAATAACAATTCTCGCACATAGACACTTTGTAATCTCATTGAAATCGCACCAACAGATAACGGTGATAACAGAACGTTTTATAAAGCTTTAACTGTAATTTGGATGTCGGTAATCTGAATTATTAATCATTTTTACACTGTATGTGCAAATATTATTCATATGCACACTTAGCGATAATTGAAGGACTAATGTAGACGATAGGCTATGTTTAAGAGTGTTTCATTTTTTTCCATCCTGTAGAGATGGCACTTCGTAATTTTTAAATACTGATAAAATTTTACTGATTTTTTGTTATTGATATTTCTCAGCATTATCGATTAATCAAGTTTGATAACTACATATTGTCATTTCACGATAAATACTTAAGTTGCATTCTTAGCGAAGTAAGTACAACATGCGGATATGTAGAGAGACACACTGACATTGTTTTTCACCTGTACAACAAGATAAGCCGCTCAAGAACCTACTGAAAATCGGTGACGCGATATAGTCTCGTTGTGCAACCTCGAGACTATGAGAGATATGAGTGGGGGGACACTCCCTTCTCACGATGATATTTTGAATGAAAAAAGATATTGCGAACATCCTGTTTTTCTTTTTGCAATTGTGAATGATGGATTTTGCTGAGATAGAGTGTCTCAGACTTGAGACATTTACTTTCATCGTATGAGCTCTGCAAAAATATATCTGTTCAAGTCTCCAAGTTTAAAAAACTTTATAAAAGTAATGTGTTCAAATCTACACTCAATCTATCTCATTTTTAAGCAAGATATAAATCATGTGAAATTTTACTTTCAAAATACATTATTTTTAAACATTTTAACGTAAATATAATAAGATGAGAAAGTCACTTAATATGGTAATTTTTCGATTTAATTTTTTTTTTTAATTAATTCACGCAAAGTAATGTAGATTTTTTTGAAAATTTATCACAAAAATTATTAATTTTATTCAAAAAAATCTCTCTTAATTATGAAAATTTATAAATTTATATTTACAATTTTAATTAAATTAAAAAATTATTATTTTGTACATGTAAGAAATACTTTTGTTACATGCCTCGGAAGACGCATTTATGAAAATATTTACATATGTGTGTCTGAATAATGTATTACTACTATTTATAAGACTATTTCATTATTCCTTACGTCATTATTATGTAATTTTCTTCACATTATCAGCGATTTAAAAGTCTATAATTATCTTGTTTACTTACATATATTATTATAAATGTCATAGCATTTATCTTTTAAATTATTATCATATGCAAAAGCACACATACATTTCACTTATTTTGACGGGAGCGTAACTTTTTGGTTAACAAGTTTCCTATGTCTGAAATTCATTATTTAATTTATTGGGTTGATGCTCCTTCCAACTTATTTCCTTTACGTCAAACTCCTCTGTTATTATGTATCTCGTTGGCGAGCGATTTGTTGGACGGGCACCAGCGAAAAATCCCGGAACGCGTTTCACCTCGCACGCATATGCGTGAGATGCAATTCAAAACAGGTGCGTAAAAAATTCTATAGCTAATCGCGCTGCCGACGCGACGAGCCGGACGAGACACGGGAACTGGAGAACTAAACCGGAAAATAAAGTCGCGAAGCACGACGTAATAAATAACCGCGAATGAACGAATTACGTAACGTTTGCGATGCGATTACAAAAAAATACGTTGCCTGAAAAGAAGAAAAAAACCTTTTTTTTGACCGGTAGAAAATTATCCATGTTTTAACAATGCATTACCGCGATTCCAAGTTAATTAAATGTTCAATTGATAACAATGTAATTTGTGGCAATTTTTATATAATCTTGTTTGAGTATCAAAACAGCTGGTGCACACCTGTTCTTCACATTATGACATGTTCAAACAGCTGTCAAACTATCCATTACAAATTATTATTTATATAAAGTCGTGTTGTACATACCCAAAAGATTTCAGTATAATTTATAATCACGTCATACACAAGTTTTCACGGTATAGTGTCTCGTTTATTTAATCAGAGCGGTTTTTAGATGAATTCGGATATGAAAATGATTTGATATCGCGACGCGATAAAGTCAAATTAAGCGTATTTAATACGACGATATCTATTCAACTCAACAGTTTGATATAATATATGATCAATAAGAATTATCCGATTTAAATTTTTTATCTGTGAGATTGATAATTATGAATGTTGGAAATTTAAAAAAATCACAGTTTATTTTCTGCAGTGGACTTAAAGAAGCATATACAATATATACTGATAATATACGACGATGTAATCGAATAAAATCAATTCTAAATTGGCTGAGGAACTTATCTCGCTAAAGCACTTTTGCCACCATCTACGTCCTGTATGTTTTCTTGGCAAATTTTACGCAAAGTTGAATTGCTCTATAAATTACAAGCAGGAAGTCCGAGTAATCGGAGGCTTCCAAGGCTAAACTGTCTGGCTGCTGTCGAGGAACAAAAAAATCGGGAAGATGATGCTTAGCTTATCTCGTCGAGACGCGACGCGAGAGAACACTATTTTACCGAGAATCATGTTCGAATTTTTGTTCGAAGCGACGCGCAAAGTCTCGCGTTCCTCCTCTCTCTTTCTCTTCCGTTTGATGTACTCGAGTTACTTAAATCCATCTTTCGGTGCTGCAGACTATTGTAAAAATTGCATAAAAGATAATCTCTCTGTAAAAAATGATTTATAAAATGAGACCACGCTTTCCTCCGCTCCTTTTCATTTTAGACACTCCGTATACATCGTAGATTGCAAAATTTTGAGTTGACAGATAAATGTTGTGATTAGATCAGCGTAATTGCCACGGATATAAACGGAAACGCCGACGTAAGGTTTGCTTTCATTAGTGGATTATATTCCGCTTGGACTCCCTTTTCGACACTGTCATATGACGTAATAATGTGTTTAGTCTGCCGAATGTTTTAGACTTCGTGGTATTTACAATCGGTGTGGTTTGCTTTGCTATTCGAGGATAAGAGGAAAGGATCTTCGAGGAGAAAGAGAATTAGCCTTCGTGATGTTACATAATACTTCGCGTATAGAAAATCATCGACATATCAACAAAATTTTCTCTATTAAAATTTGTCATGAAATTTTGATTACAAGTTAGCTCAGCATGTCTATTCTTTAGAAACATAGAAAACTCAAATAATACTAAGAAATGTTTTTGTATCTGTGTGATAAAAATCAAAGAACTCTGATTGAATTTTATTGACATTTATATTGATTAAAAAAAAATTTCTCTTTAATAATTTTGTTTTTTTTTTATATCTTACAAGCAGTCGACAAGTCAAGAATGATGTGTCTTAAAAATATATATCTATCCGATGGAGGTATTGGTATATTTAATGAAATTTTTTTAAGAAAATATTTTTATTGCAAAATTTTTAATAATAAAAAAAAAAATGAAAATTTTATGCAAATGGTTATCTTAGAAAAATTATTCAGATTTTTCATTTAAAATGCATTTAAAACTTAAGAAATCCTCTATTTTTTTTTTATACGAGTGAAAATGCATCTAAAAAAAACTTGAGAAAAATTGCAAATTCAAAAAAGGAATTTTCAACAAAAATACCTGAAAAATCAGGAAATTTTTTTTTTTTTTTTTAGTAGACCCTGTAACCATACCAAGAAATTTCACTTCAGGACGTATGTACGTACGTGTATCGTTCAATCATCCGACTATTTATGCGTCAAATGTTTTGCGTGCGAGGAGGAGGAGAGGCGATAGAACTTTCTTTATTTACGTCTAATGCCTTGCCGCACGGCCTTGATAATTCTATGCGAGAATTATTCTATTTTCTACACGTGCACATGGCATAGCAAAGCGGGCCAGCTTTAGATTCTGGCACGGTACCAAAAGCAACATGGGATAGTGAAATTGGTCGGGAAGGCGAGTCCGACGTACTCACGAGGCGCGAATTATATCGTCGGACGAGACCTCGTCCGTGCTTCCTCGTCGTTAATTGCCGTAATTATATCGCGTGTCCGAAGGCCTTGGAAAAAGCCATCGTATCAACGTCGAATAATTCCCTCTGTCGCGCGTTGATTCTCTCAGACGAATCTGATGCGCGCGGAAATGCGGACTCGCTGCCTCGCGCGCGGAAATAGTACCTGCTGATCTGCTTGATACCGGACACACACGCGGGAGAGCACGCGGGGAAAATTAAATATTCCGCAGAATCTCGTCGCACCCTTCCTCCCCCTCTGCCCTACACGCGGCTTACCTAAAAAAAAAAAAAAACGTCGCGTCGCCTGAAACGACTCAATGTTCACGTCGTCAACATCCGTCTCGCGCCATTTCTTATCGCCTCCCTTGGCTCGAAAACAAGAGCGTCGAATTAACTCTTTCGTTAGAACAGAAATGCGTACACAACTCTATCCAGCCGTTCAGGCCCTCTTTAAAATTCCAACTGAGAATATGAATTTTAAATGGGAACAAATCTCTCTTACATTATACGGCTTAATCTTTTATTTCATATTTTATTTTATTTTATTTTTATTTAAATTTTGTGGGCGTGTGTTGTGATTTTTTCCGCTTTTCATAGAGTAATTATTAATTACATCTCTCTCTCTTTCTCGTGAGATCTTATGACAATCTATTCTCTAAAAAGCCTGGAATTCTCAGGGATTTTTTCACCTGGAAAAATTAGGGAATTTTTATGAAATTTTATTGGGATTTGGAGAATTTTGATAATTTGTTTTTATATTGTGTGTGATTTTATATTATATTTTTTTTATATGTTTTTATATTATTTTGTAATGCAGTCGATAAGCCAAGTGAATTTTATGATTAAAATATATTATCAATATTTATTTATTTTTATTTGTACATTAAATACTTTACAAAATATTGAATATGGAGTATATATCTTTTATTATAATTTTTAATGATAAAAATGAAGGGAATTTTTATGGAATTTTATTGGGACTCGGAGAATTTTGATAATTTGTTTTTATATTGTAATGTAGTCGGCAAGCCACACACACACACACACACACACACACACACACACAAGTGAATTTTATGTTTAAAATATTATCAATATTTATTTATTTATTTTATTTGTACATTAAATATTTTAAAATATTGAATATGCAGCACATATTTTTTATTATAATTTTTATAATTATAAAAAAAAATAAAAATCTTATGAAAGCTATTCGTTTGATAAGTACTTACATTTACAAAAAAATTTTTATTTTAGAAAATTGCAGGAGGAAATATTCTTTTTATCCGAAATGAATTGAAGAAAAATATCCGGACAAGGAGGGAATTTTTTTTACGAGATGCGAGTAGACACCCTGTATTATAAATATTTACGCCGAGACAACGTATTACTCGGTCGAGACGTTCAAGTTAACGTTACATAATCCCGATGCGCGACGACGGGATCGGTTGTCGCGTACGCGGCATAATTTGTGATTAGGCACCTCGTCATTATGCGATTTAACCAGACGGAACGCGTACGTGACTGCGCGTACGCTTCCTTCCTCGTCTTCTCGTGTTTCTTCTTTACTCCCGTTTCCAATGGAATGTGACGTGCGTCCGATTCATCGTCTGTCGCAGCACGCGACACCCTTCGGCGGCTGCACGTATCGTGTTCCATCTTGTAACTTCTCTACGTCATTTCCGATATTCGTCCTCTCCTTCCTCTTCTCTCGACTTTGATACGTGTATTTTGTTCAAGAATGAAAACGAGAGATGCTCGAGAGATAACTGCATGTAGTCTGTCATCTGCGAATTCCTTTCTCCACTTGGAGTCAATCTTTTTCGCTAAACTTTGAATATACATTACGCAAAATAATTAAAGGGCCACTTTCTTCCATATAAAAAAAGGCCCATTTTCAAGTAGCTGCAACTTTCTTAAAAATAATCGGAATAAGATCGATAGAAAAGCGTTACAAAGCTTGAAGTTTCTAGTTTTAGAATCTTTAAATGAATTTCAATTCTTTCCATTCGTTACAAAAGTACATTGTAAGAAAGCGACGTTCGTCGATTGAACAAATTTTTCAAAAGTTTGTTCAAGAATCCCGAATTAAAAAAAAAAAAATTCTAGCACAATTTCATTAATTGGATGTTAAAGAGCAGAGTTTTAACTTTAATTTCTTTTTTTTACCAATGTTTTATTTTTTTTCACCGAGATATTCATTATTAAAGCAGAATTGAGCTATTGACTTTGAACGCTTATAACTAGTGAAAAAATGATCGTACAGTAATCATTAATTTAAGTTTTTGAAATGTACAGAAAAAAACTTAACGCTTTGGCCTTTTGTACGAGAAACTAGAATGCTTTTTACTTGTAAATGTTGTAGAGTTTATGAAAATTTTAGCGTTTTTTTGTTAACATTCAAAGATTTAAATAAAAAAAGATAAAAGTGCAATTTTTACTTAATCTTTAAGTAACAATTACACTTTAAAAATGAATAATGATTGAAAAAATAATAATAGCGCATTAAAGTGCTAACTTTTCTTTTTTAATTACTTTTTTAATGATTATTGTACGATCATTTTTTCACTAGTTATAAGCGTTCAAAATCAATAACTCGATTTTGCTTTAATAATGAATATCTCGGCGAAAAAAATGATAAAACATTTATTAAAAAATGAAATTAAAGCTAAAACTCTGCTCTTTAATATCCAATTAATGAAATCGTCCTAGGATTTTTGTTTTAATTCAGTATTCTTGGACAAACTTTTGAAAAATTTGTTCAATCCACGGACGTCGCTTTCTTATAATGTAATTTTGTAACAAATGGAAAGAATTGAAATTCATTTAAAGATTCTAAAACTAGAAACTTTAAGCTTTTTTATTGATCTTTCGATTATTTTTAAGAAAGTTGCAACTACTTGAAAATGGGCCTTTTTTATATATAGAAGACTGTGGCTCTTTAATTTTTTTGCGTAGTATGTAATTGCGTTAAAATAAATAATATCTGCTTTAATAAACTCTGGAAAATCTGAATAATAAGAAGAGTACCGTTTACAAAATTTAAAATGTTAAAAAAATGATAAAACATTTATTAAAAAAAGGAATTAAAGCTAAAACTCTGCTCTTTAATATCCAATTAATGAAATCGTGCTAGGATTTTTGTTTTAATTCGGTATTCTTGGACAAATTTTTGAAAAATTTGTTCAATCCACGGACGTCGCTTTCTTACAATGTAATTTTGTAACGAATGGAAAGAATTGAAATTCATTTAAAGATTCTAAAACTAGAAATTTCAAGCGTTTTTATTGATCTTTCGATTATTTTTAAGGAAGTTACAATTATTTGAAAATTGGCCTTTTTGTATATAAAGAAAAGTGGCCCTTTAATTTTTTTGCGTAGTGTATAATAATATATTTATCATTGATCGTATCGTTAAATTTATCATTCCGGTTCTGTTTTTAATGTGCCTCTCAGAAACACATTGTATATTTTTTACCATTCAAGAATCGTCGAATGCGTGACTCTTAGATTCTCCGATCTAAAAGTGCTCGCGCTCGGGGTGGAGGTTTAGCTTAGCTAGGCTTAATAAAAATTTATAAAAGTACGTCTCTCTCGCATTCCGATCCAAAGGCGTGTTGCCTCTGTGTATGTATATGTGTGTGTGAGTGCCTCGGAACGAGTGCGGAATATCGAGAGTGAGACGACGGGGGATCGAGAGGGGGAGAGAGATCTCCTCTCCGGAGATTTGCGTGTTCGCGATAGGCGGGTATTGGTTTTAAAATGACCGTCTGGCCGAGGAGACGATTGCGTTTGCGCGCCTACGCGTGGGTGCGGACGCACGCTCGGATTGCGCAATCCACTCGAAATTCAAATCCCGATTCCACGAAGCGATTCCGAAGAATCGGGAAGGCGGAGTATCCGTGGATGCCGCCGCAGTGGATCCTCTGACGGATCCCGGGAAGAAAGAGAGAGAGAGAGAGAGAGAGAAAGAGAGACCTTATCTTGATTGCCTCGTCTGCCTCCGTGTTGGTCCGGAGAGAAGAGAGAGAGAGGCCATGCAAATTGCACGATTTCCATTTCTTTCTCGTTCCGTTTCTGAGCCTTCCTCGTCTCCTCGCGGGCGGCGTCGGTGGAATCTGTTTCTTCTTCTCTTCCCTTTTTTACAATTCCGATCCGGAGGAAACGGGCATAAGACGGAATAATTTGGCGCGCGTGGGCCGAGCGTCTTAAATTCTCGGACGTGTCCCGGTTCCCCCGAGGTGAGAGACAGAGAAAAGACAGCCCCGGGAAAGAAAGAGAGAGACAGAGAGAGAAGGAGACTCTGTCATTAGGAAAGGCGTATCTCGGATGCGACTCGACGCCAGGTGAGATGTCGATTCCGTTTCCCGGGAGCCGTCAAGTTTTCTGCCGCGTCTGCGTTGTACTTGTTTGTCTCGCCCCGATATTCATCCATCGTACCAGCGGAACTACGGCATGTTATCCTCCCCCGTGGCTATGAAAACAATTCCGAGAACCAGTGGCAGTTGTTATGACCGCGATTACGAAAAATATTTGCAGCTTTCTTTCCTCGCGCGCCAAAATATGATTATTTGCCAGAATTAATCGGCAATTATTTTTTAATCTTTACTTGTCTCAAAGATTCAACGGAAAGGGTTCTTTCTTTCGAGTCCGATCATCGTGATGGGGATGTTTCTACGCCTCCGTAGCCATCCCCCGCGAGTCAACGGGACGCCGCCGCTGACAAGGACGATGTACAGCAGTATGTAAGGAGTGTGCGAGGCAACAATTTGACTTGGCGAAGAGAAGCGAGAGAGAAAGGGGGAGAGAGGGGGGCTCCGCGCATTATTTATTTTGGTATGTCTAGACGCCAGATTGTCTGTCCGCATGTCCGATTTGCGACGGAGAATTCGGGGACTGCTGACGTCAGACAACCGTTGCACCGTCGTGCCGTTCTCTCGCACACGCGGCATCAAATTGCATCGCGTCCGTGTCCCTCTCCTCCCCTTTTCGCTGCTCTCACCCTATAACCCTCCGGACGGACGGACGGACGGACGGGCAGTTAAGTCCGCGTGTCTGCCGCCCGCGCCTGATCGCACGTGGGTACTTTATGTCTCTTCCGAGAGTATCCGAAGGCCGGATTTTTCTCTAACTTTGATTCCTCCTTAATTCAATCCTTTGTCTCTTTCTAGGACAAGGGGATCGAACTGAAGAAAAACAACTGTAGCCTAGAGACTAGATTCAGCTAGATTTCGCGGTTTAACCGAGAGACTTTTCTTCGTTTCCAATTTTGAAAAGAGACGAGGATAAAGAGCTATTATCCTTTATTTAGATAAAATTATTATATAAGAGAGCGACCTCGCATCTTTCGTCGATTAAAGTTTAAGCGAATGGAAAGGAGCAATTTGTGAGGCTCGCAGACGTATCTAGAAAGGGCACATTCAATCCGTAGAAGTCACACACGTATGTAATTTAAGTGCGCAATGTGTACATGCGAAATCAAGTATAAAGGTATGGGAGATGTGTGCGTATCCGGGACACTGCAATGCACTTCCTTCGACACACGTGGCCCCCCACCAGTCACGTCGGCCAACCCAGTTTGAGCAGGGTGAATAAGTGGTTACGTCGTTGGTCTCGATTCATCGATTTGTTTACCGGTGAACGCTTTGTCTTTTTTTTTTCTCTCTCTCTCTCTCTTGCATACCCGTCAATGACGATCCCGCGAATCGATTTGGAAAAGACGTATTGCGTTTTACGTCTCGAAATATTCTCAAGACATATTGGCGAGGGGTTTTTTACATTTAAATGTGTGAAATAATTTATGCCAAAGTGTTACCAGGAATCCAATACAATCACATTTTGTCAAATATTTTTTTTCAACGAAAAATTAATACGAGATTTTATTTACCAGGGACTCTCTTCGAATTCGAGCGTGTATCGAAATATCAAATTTGATTACGTCATATAGTAATCAAGCTCGTGAAAAGCTCGATACGAAAGCGTAAATTTGCGAGCATACATCTATTATTAATATTATAAGTTTTCATCTCCTTAAGATTATCAATCAGGCCATCTTTTTCATCTAAAAATAATTTAAGGAAAATCTACAATAACAGCGAAAAGCACGATTACACCTTTGTTTATAAAACAAAACTGAGCTTATTTAACTAAAAAAAAAAAAAAAAAAAAAAAAAACCTTATGACTCACTTATGACGTATAATTTATTAAAAGTCGTTCAACAGCTAATTACATTCAAATCGTTATAATAATTAAGCAAAATGGAAAATGTACGGATTTGCAGAGAAATTTCTACGCACGTGGAAGTAAATTGAATCTGTCACGGCCGTTTTATTTTTTTTTTTTTTTTTTTCTTTTTCGAACTCTTGCCGTCTGCGTGCGTTGCCGTGTTGTATCGTATTTTCACGCACGCACGCGGAGGCTGCATTTATTAAAAGCGATACATTATGATTCAAAGATCATATCTTTCGATTCGTCTAGACAGCGGAGAGGGAGACACCCTATAAAATCGTATGTGGCTGCCCCTGAAACGACCATCCGAATACGACGAGCCTCCTTGTACATTTCTCTGGTGCAAGCTTCGTGTGTTCCCGTCATATATTCCTGGGTACCTGTTCCTTCTTTTTCTCCTTCCTCCATTTCTCTCGCATTTCGTCGCCAACATTCTCTCTCTCTCTCTCTCTCTCTCTCTCTCTCAAGTCGTTCAGAAGAACTCTATCTCGCCGAATGACCGAGACTTCGTAGAAACAGAAGACGAGAAGAAGAGGAGAAGAAATTCTTTCTTTTCGTTCTTTCCTTTCGCGAGGTAATCAAAATATACGAAGGCGACCCGGTGTGTTTCGGTGGGGGGGCGGAGGAAAAAGAGGCCACGATTCGATCGAGTTATCGCACGGTAGCGAAAGTCTGCGCGCATAGATCATCATTTGCAGATGGTCGTGAAAGGAGAAAAAAAAATTTGATAACATTCGCAAGAGAGAGAGAGAGAGAGAGAGAACGTCAGTAATTCTCGGCTACCACGTAAGTATTTGCACGGGCAAAGTATATGAAACCGAGGATCTGTAGCAAGATTTGCGAAACTTGAAGCGAGCAAAGATATCGTAGAGATAAGTGTGTAAAAGTGAGAAAAAGGAAGATCCGGAGTTTGGCTCGATTCGACACCATCTTCGATAATCATCATCGGGAGATTCACGCGAAAAAGAGACGAATACCAGCAGAAGGGAAACAGTAGCGAAGAAGGGAGCGAAAGGAAGAAGAGGGGAAGAAGATAAAACATCGCGAGGAGAGAAAAGGCTGTCTTCCGCGGGATTTCGGTGCACGAGGGAAAAGGGGTTACTCGAGCGGAGGAGAAAGAGTGAAGAGCCGACGACACAACGACGGTGGTGGATAGAAAGAGAGAGAGAGAGAGAGAGAGAGAGAAGGAGAGAGGGAGAAAGACAGACGGACAGAAAGAGAGGGGGAGGAGAGGGAAGAAAAAAAGGAATCATCGTAGTAACACCGGCGCGTCTCCTCTCGCGGCTTCTCGTGGTTGTCTCGGAATTAGTGAGTAGACAGAATTATGTCTGTGAGTTGGCCAGTACCACGGCTCAGTTGAGACTTACTGCTCAGAGCGTGCACACGCATACTGTACGAATCCTTCCTGCTCACGCACCTCTCTCGCGCGATTAGAACTTAGTTCGCGATCGGTCGGCGGAGACCAATCACGGTCCAGTTCGCAAACGCGCCTCCGTACGAAACGGTTTCCTCTTCTACCTCTTCTTCTTCGTCTTCTTTTTCTTCTTCTTCTTCTTCTTCTTCTTCTTCCTCTTCACGTGCTGCTGAGACGTGTTGCAGAAAAGCAAGCGCCGCGACTAGGTGTCGAGCTGGTCACAGCAGTCTCTGCACGCGATTGTGACGTGCCCGGATCCCGAAGAAATCTCGATCAAATTTGGAGAAGAGAACGAGAGAGAGAGAGAGAGACCTCTCTCTTTAAAAAACTTTCGACGATTCTCGCTGTCATCTTGCTTCGTGATTCCGCGAGGTGAGCGAAATTGAAATCGGAAACGGAGACTAATAACGCGCGCGATATCGCATCATCTGTCATCTGTCAACGAGCTTCAAGGATTTACTACGAGAAGAGATCGTTAACGAGTAATTTTCTCGAACAACAAAGTTTTTTTTTTTTGTTCTTTCCAAATTCGAAGGTTACTCGTAGACTCTATTTATCGAGCGCCTTCCGCGAAATTTTCGATACTTTTTGTTTTTTCTTTTCTTGTGAATCATTTTCACAGAAGAGCTTGAAAATTATTTCTGGAGAGGAAATCGAGCACTCGCAGCTGTTTTATTTTTCGCAATAATTTTTGGAAATACGAATCGCCTGTCGTTGTAATCGAATACCTCACCGCATTAAATTCGTCGAACAGTTTTTTTTATTATTTGCGACAATGGGCGTTAAAACCTTCGTGTTTATTTTATTGGTGTCCATTGCGACCAATACGTGGTCCCATCATCATCACCATCATCATCAGCATGGAATTTATCCGGTGCACAGAAAAGAAAATAGTCACGTAGATTTTGTGGAAAAGCAATCCAATGTCAAGAGTGATGAAACCACGGACACTTTGCTGTCGGAATCATTGAAGAAAAGTGTAAGACACGTAGAGGCCTTAGACAGAAAAGGATCGATTCCCTTCAGTGTACGGAGAGCAGAGAAAATGCTGGAAAAGGCGATTCTACAGATAATCACAGGTGATCTCAGCACGGCTAACATGCTGCTGCTGAAGAGCCTCAATTACACTCCCGAAGAGATACAGGCGATTCGCGAGCGCGAACTCGATAAACGAAAGGATGAAGAATTGAAGAAGACAACAGAGTCGGACGGCGGGAGAAGATCCTACGAAGAGAATCTCTATGGAACCAGAGCGAAGCATTGGAACTATTCTACAGAGTTGGACACGTCCTCTCGTCGGGATCCCGATGTCGACGTGTCCAGGAACGACAGGAAGAGAGACAACCAAAACTTCGATTTCGACGCTTACAATCGCAAGGCGGTGAAAGATTACGAGGACCTGGCCTCCAAGTTTGAGCAACAGCAACAGTCGGGGTCCGAATCCGCGAGTCTCGATTACGAGGACGAGTCGAGGAACCTGGAGGAGGAGCAGGACTCGTCGTCGCAGAGCCTTCATCGGAGCTTTGACCGTGTCATGGAGCCTCACGTCATCTTCAAGATCTCCTACGACGATTCCGAGTTCGATTCCAGCTCCGGTTCCGACGAGAAGAAGTCGAGATTCGCCCTCGCCTCCATCAAGGATCCGAAGCATCGCGCGCCCCCGACCTTGAGGCACACGACTGCCAGGAACGTTGTTGCAACCAATTCCCTTCACGCTTCGTCATCATCTACTACTCCTTCTTCGTCTGCTTCTTCCGCGGTTACTGGGCACACTCCGCTACCCATAGTTTATCAGCTGGGGAATTTTCAAGACGTCAAGCCAGATTATAATCAGCCTACCTTTGGCACGACGGAATCTCCGGAGCCTACCATCACGAGCGATATCATTTCTAACGTTACGTCCAACGTGACGATCGACACCCTGATAATGGATTTGAACGATTCGTTCGCCAAGAATGAGGACAACGAGACGGTCGACAGAAAAATCAGCGAGTACGAGGGGCTGGAATGGATCGGGGAGGATATCTACAGAGTGATACCGGCTTTCACGGATTCTCTCGGCTACATCGACGATAACGAGACGTTGGATTACGATGAGCAAATGATGAATGCCTTACCGGAGGGAAAGGAGAATGATACTCTAGAGTATCAAAACGACATCCTGGATCAGATGAAGCATTTCATGGCCAAGATTAACTCATCATCCGTCGAGAACGCATCGTTGATGAATCTCTCTTTCTATCAACAAATGATGCTCGCTTATCGTCGAGGGTAAGTTGAGAAATAAAATATAAGGAAAAAAAGAATCACACGGAAAAATAGCTCAATCATGTTGAATATAATGATAGAAAATTTTATACCTATATAATATCTTTTTTATTTAACTCTGTTTAAAATCACGCTTTTCTCCTCTTCTATACGAGTCATAATTGAATCATAATTTTATTTAATGTCGTTCATCACATGCTTTGAAATATGTGCTTTCTGTGTCTTTTAGAGAAAACGTAACCACAAACTTCGACAGGTAAGCCTCCATGGAGGCCTTTATCATCCGGTAAGACATTCGTTGTGTCGTGCATTTTATTTTATTTTATTTATTATTGATCATTTTCATTTTATTTTATTTTCATTTATTATTCTCAGTATTATTCGCTTAACTCACGCATTATTTTCGCATGAAATGTGTTACATCACTAACAATACTTTTTTTATCGAAATTGTTAAATTTTTTTCGCTTGAAAAATATGTATATCTGCATACGTTGTTGCAGTGTTACAGTTATGCATTTCGCTGATTTAATCACATATAACCGAATATTTTATCTACGCGCGTCTGCCAAGAGTGTCGACGAGCAGCCAAGAAAAGATTGCGAAAGTTTTACATTATTAACGTTATTTTCAGCATCTCTGTGTGAGCTCTACATAAAATCTTCTTAATTTTCAATCTTGCAGAGCTCTTCAAGTTATATGCAAGATATTTGCCCCCCCCCCCTCCGCACGTGCATTTTTATATCGTAACAAATATCATAAGATTCTTCTTTTCGCACTCAAAAATGAGATATTACGATTTGACATATGCAATAATGATTTCTCAGGAATTTGAATTTTTTTTTTTTTTTTAACACGACGTATTTATTTGCGCGAGCGTCGTGGAAATTGGAGAATTCGACGCGTAAACGCACGAGAGGCAAAAATTCACCGATGTCGACGTCGGTCGACATCGGCGTTCTCAGCGAAACGTTGCCCTCGTCACGTAAAAATATCTCGATGGACCGATAAAAAAGTATCGCGTCGAAGAAAGAGAGGGAGAGAGAGAGAGAGAGAGAGAGAGAGAGAGAGAGAGAGCAAAGGAAAAACTTAGCGTCAAGAAAATGCATTGCTTTTTTTTGATCCTCAAATAAATAATATTCTATTTTTTTGCAATTTTCATTCGGTCGCATCAAACAGGTAAAATGATATTTATCTTTATCGAGGGATAATTTTAATCTGGAAATAATTGACGCTGTGTCAAAGAGATTTTCATAAAGAAGGGAAAATTTCGTTAAAATATTCCAAATCGAATATTAATACGATTTTTTAATAAAAAAAAATTAATAAAAGAATGTAGGAAGGTGCGAGATAAAGTTTGCGCGAGGGACAGGTTTAGGGACAGTGTTCTCAAGTCCACAGGAAGGATACGCGGTGGAAATTCCGCTGCGGTCTCTCTAGCTGTGTTTTTAAATCGCCCTCTCCCGCTTCTCCCCACGACTGTGCTCGCAGCCCCACTCGTGCGGGTGCTCGCGCGCGGGCGTTTCTTTTATTTTATTAAGTCTAGACGCGTAAATGCATTCGTGCCGGCACTGGCGTAGCCCGTTTCTCGAGAGAGAGATACAGAGAGAGAGAGAGAGAGAGAGAGAGAGAGAGAGAGAGAGAGAGAGAGAGAGAGAGAGAGAGAGAATCCTCCGTGGCTGTTGCCGATGCATTTGTGCATCGCTCGATGCACCATCACATGCATCGGTGCGGTTGCGCCGGGAGAGAGAATCTCCCTCCCCCCTCCCTGGTCCCCCCTGGATATTATTCTCGAATCTTTACGAATCTCAGCGTCTTCTCTCGGGCCTGCGATTTCGTTTTTTCTCATTCTAATTTATTTTGCGAATTTCTTTTCCAATCTCAATTACTTTGCGATAAAAAAAATTCCGAGTGATTTGAAGGCGAAGGTCGATAGGGGAGGATTATTATTGTCTCTGGGTGTCTCGAATGTCATCCAAATAGCCCGAGAGAGAGAGAGAGAGAGAGAGTCATCCGAGACACCGAGTTGAGCACCCTCGTAATCGCCGGGTGTCTAGTCGGGCTGCAGTTAGAACTCTCTTACGAGGTTACGTAACACATTTCAATTTAATGCGTTGACCTTGTCTATGCGCGGTCTCTCTTCCTATGTCGACGGAGAGAGAGAGGCGCGCGAGACGGAGAGAGAGGAGGAAGTTTTCGCGCCGGGTGATCCCCTCGCGGGTCCTCCTCCCTCTTCCCTCCCCGCCGTCTTTCCCTCTGTCTTCTCTGCATCCCGCCGTCGCAGTCGTCGTTGTCGCACCGCCAGACGGTGCAATGTGCATTTTTACGGACGACCCAATCAGGCCGCCGCGCCGCGTCGGTTACGCGTCGTCGGCCTATCAAATCGCGAGAAACCGTTCTTCGCTATCCTTTCTCTCTTTTTCGATTCGGGGTGTCTGTTTTATTTATTTTTTTTTTTTTTTTTTTCTTAACTCTAAATAACATTCCAGGTCCGGGGAGGCATTAAAATTTTCGAGACGCGCCGATTGAGCTCTCTCTCTCTCTCTCTCTCTCTCTCTCTCTCTCTCTCTCTCTCTCTTGCCGTTTCCCTATCTAATTTCCAACGCTAATGGTCTACACGGTCGGCTATGCTCCAGCGAATTTCATTATCGCGACACCCGCCTCACGAGAGAGGCGAAGAGGATCCGCCGCGTCGGTTCGCATGATGCAACGGCCTCCAGACTGGCCGTCCAGGTCCTTCCCTTTCCCAGACGACGGACAGACGTGGCACGTACGCAACGAACCGGCGCGAAATGCGTGACTTGGCCGCGGCTAGATTAACGAGCGCATGCCTAGAATCGAACATCGAGGGTTCGGTTATACCGTGATTTCGTAGAAGAGAGTCGTAACTTCTTCTCCTCCTCCTCCTCCGTCCGTGTCTGCGTTTCTCGAGAAAACCTGGGCCTACGTCTGGATTAACTTTTCGGACCTGGGATAAAATGTTATCGGGGGACCACCTATATATTCTTTTAAAAGAAGCGAGCAATTATGACCTGAGATTAGGATGAAGAATGGGTTTCGTCTGTATCGCTTGTCATTTGCCGGTCTCCTCAAACTTATGGTTCCCGGAACCTTCGCCAGACGGCGGGAAAAAGTCCTCGGAACAGGACTCCTCTGTAGGTGTCTCAGGTACTGCAAAAAAAAAAAAAAAAAAAAAAATTGTTTCTTTTTTGCATCTGTCACTCGCATTTGTTGGATTTGTCTCCCCCCCCCCCTCCTTCTTTCGCTATCCTTTTTCTTTCTCGTTCTCCTACGTCTTCTCATTTTCTTCTCTTTTCTATCATTCAGGGAAATGTACATCTCTTCTGCTCGACTCTCGGGCAAGTCAACGAGGTCGTTGACGCGGGGACTGCGCTGAAATCTGCCGAGTGGGCGTCTCTCGAACACGGCGATCCTTGTGGATGACGTAGAGAAACGATGACGCTCATCTTTTTTTCTATTCTGCTGCTAATTGATTAATGATTTAAAAATTTCACCATAAATTGACGGGATAATGTTGCGTCTAAGAAAGGTGAGATTCGAGTCACGCGGACGGCCAATATGTCCAGAAAAAAATTCCCAAAGTAGGATAAAGGACAGAGCGATGCAAATGACCCTTGGCCGAGAGAGAGAGAGAGACGTCCTGGAGGCGGATTTTAACATTCGAGACGCGGTCTAAAAAAGTTGAGCTCTCTCCGGTAGACCAGACGATAAGTCGATGGTGATTGGGGTGCTGCCGGAGTATCCGCCGACTGTCTAGCCACTGTCTGCAACGCGTAATAAATGCCTCCGTGAGCCGTATCGTGCCTCTCTGTAGGTCACTGACCATCGTCCGTTGGCCCGCGTTGGCACCCGGAAGAGTTCACACCGGGAATCCGAGGTGAAAATTCTCGAGCCGGCGCACTAGATTTATGAAGCGACGTTTATGATAGCCTTTTCTGGATCGATCTTCCAGACGACTCAAAATTCTTAGAAAACTCATTTAAATAACGCTTCACATTTAGGACGTTTCATATTTCTCACAATATCGTCCGAGTTGTTTTAGAGTGAACGAGTTTTTTTTTTTTTTTTTTTTTTCTAGGTCAGGTCTCTCGAAATAGTTTGTTTCACAAACTTTTTTTAGGAATTCTTAAAACGTCTCGATACCATTATGATTGTTGAGTATGTTTCGTGAGTGGATATTTTACACAAAGTTGTTCGAGATATTAATATAATAAAGGTGACTTTATACACTAACGCAATTTTGCTACGAAATTAATGTTGTGCTTTTACTCACCATTTTATTCAGGCACTTTGTGCAGCCTAATGAGCTTTGCTTTTCTCTTTGTGCAGTCAGAGTGAGAAGGCATTGGAAAATATCAAGTCGCTAGTTCTCGGGATAACTGGGAGAAGCAACAACAACGACACTAGCACCAATCAGATTCAACGCGAGAGGCTCACCATGTTTTCGCCTACTTGTTAGTAACTTGACAATTCGTCTTCACCTTTTATACTGTTGCGAGAATATTATTAGTTTATTAGACAGAATGTGTGATTGTTTTATTACATAGGCCAGATACCTCGAAACACGGACGCCGAGGCTTGGACAGATCCGTTTTTGATGAACATACATTTCCAGTTGAATTTGACTTCCAGCGATCACGTGGTCGCGGCGAAGCTACGAATTTACAAATTACCGCAGGAGAATCTCACGGCTTTTGCGAGCGGGACTTTCGACGAGGACGAGGATGACGAGAAGAAGATCAGGATATCCGTGTACTATTACACAAAGTCGTTAAAGAGGCATCGATGTGAGTGTTTAATCAAATTGTATTGAATTTATGTACAATTACTTATATAAGAGCTAGAAAGTTCAAGATTTCTTCTTCATCTCATAGCGAAGAGACGATTGATGGACTCGATCGTGACGCCTCTGACAACCTACGGCAAACAGCTGGTGCTGGACGTCAGGCAAGGCGTGAGATTCTGGCGAACGATCTCGCGAACCTCGTCGCACGCTAACAATCACGGTTTGGTGATTCAGATAGAGGACCAAGACGGCCGGGCGCTGAAGCCGGCCCTGTATATCCAGCAGCCGTCCTGCACGGACCACGATTCGAATCAGAAGGCATGTGAGTGTGTGCTCTAACAATACTAACTTATATTTGAGTCTTGGATTGTGCGCCTTGGCAAGGTTCCTCTTGCGTGAAACTAAACAACGCGTGTGGAGTAACGCATGAAACAAGAGAAGAAAGAGTGTGTTAGATAATGTTATCGATCCTTGCATACGGATATACGTATAGGGTGGTCTCAAAATCTCTGAATTTGTTTTTTTTTCAATTTGAAGAAGATTTTTCCTTGGTGAAAATGTCAATAATAATTTGCCAGTTATAAGAGATCAAACGAAGAAGAGTTTTCGTAAATTAAACTTTGACTTAAATGATTAACATTTTTCAATTAATTTTAGATGGAGTTTACTTTAATAAAATTATTAGCTAAAGATATACAATATAATGGCAAAAAAAAAAAAAAAACTGTCTTCAAATTAGCCAGAGAATCCGCTCTTAAAAAAATTCAAAATTTTTAAATCACCTTGTATATAGCAACCTTTCGTGATAATTATAAAATGTTTACACGTGTGTTTTTCGATTAATCCATTTTTTTTTAGATCTCGACAGCCTTTTGGACTCTCATTTAAAAAATTTTTTCTTTTTTTCCCTACAGTCCAGCTCAAACCTGCACTTTTCATCCGAGCTTGTGCTCGTTACAGTCACATCGTAAACAACGAGAAAGTCACATTTGTGAATTGTAGGCGCTAGATAAAAATGACATATGAATTGGATCGGATCACGAAACGAGGGGATGTTGTTTCGAAACAAGCCGACTTAAATTACATTGTGATTGCGGCCGTCTCGAATGCACAGGCAGACAAAGACACGTGCAATTTCTTTGTATAAATTCAAAATTTGCGCGCTAAGTATAAAAAGAAAGAAATGTCTCTACTCAGAAATATTATATGAAAAAATGCGTCCTCTAAATATTGAATTTTAAACTTTAGAATTTAAGAAGTTTTGTATTTTAACGGTGAAGGAAATTTCATGTAATTTTGAATGATATAGATTAGTATACGGATAAACAGAGAGTCGGACCGAAATAAAGCGAAACAGATACATTTTCTTTCTTTCCAAGCTCTCTCGCCTTCAAAAGAGACGCTTCCAAAATTTTTTACCAATAATTACTTATTCTTTTTACTGACAATTTGTTTTGAGAAGAATGTATAGGCCCGGCTTTAAATAAGTAAAAATAGCTGTAAAAAATAGAGAGATATGATTCTATAGGAGTTTTTTTATATAGACTGTTTTTAACTTAAGGAAAAATTATTTAATAATAATTTAAGTCCTCATATAATTATTCTTGTACGTTTAAGTGAATTGTCTCCTTTTTAGATATTCTATATATTATAATGTATATATAATTAAGTGTAAAAATGACTTTTATGCATTTGCCAACGTGTCAACATACCCATGACTGATGTAGCCAAATGTAAAAGTTTAGGATCGCCCGCGCGATACACACACACATACGCGCACGCACATAAATATATTATATATATTATATATATTATATATATATATATATATTTATGCTAATTAAATATAAATAAATTAAGGATTTTGTTAGGATACCTGGATTTTGTTCCGAGTCTATTCACCTGGTTAGGTGAATTCGTAGATTATTTCGCGAAATGTTGCGGACAAAAAAAATAGATTTCCGAAAAACATATCCTCGAAATCGCATCGCGTTCGCCCGATTTCTTACGATACTTACAATGTACGTGACAAAAGAGACATAATAGTTAATGTCTCCTGCGGTGTATATAATGTATATTTCCATGTCATATCGCAAGCAAATAAATTCATTTGCAGTAAGACACATCGAATGTTTGATAAGTAAACATTTCTTCCTTCCTTTCATAGCTTTCCATAATTATATCATTATCAAATTATTAGGAAAGATATGTAGCAAATATTGTACAAAACATATTTTATTAAAAAGATCTAGATATATAAGGAATTAAGTGATTCAACACTTATAATAAATTGATTTACATCAGAGTGTCATTTTAATCAATAAAAAGCCGAGGTCACCTCTTATATATGTATATAATATATATAATATATATATATATATATATATGTATATATATAAAATTTGAACGATGTTAATCTTAAAGAATACTAAAAAAATATCTGTACAAATAATATATTAGTGAAGAAGTATGAAATAAAAGTAGTTTAATAAAGTATAAAAACTTTTATAAATTTTCGAATAAATCGATAATCAACACAATTTTACAAGATTATTACAAGGCATTATTGTAAAAAAGCTATTGTATTTAAACATTCAAAGTACTAATTTTTTACTTTTTGATGACAATAATTTATCAATTAAATGATATTTTTCTGTAAACATAAATCTTTATGAAGGTAAATGCATTTCATTATTATATAAGAATAAAAATGTTTATACAATCGTGATCCTTAGATACTTATATCTCTTTTATAATTAATTTGAATTAATAATATTTATCATTCTTTCCGTTTGAAGACTTTACAGTGTTTATTCTCGCACATGCAGACGTTTTCTCTCAAAGCATCATCATCATACCACAGTACAACTTTATCGATCAGTCAGTTTTACCGGTTTTCTTTTCCTAAATTTGACAAGATTTCAAAAAATTTTAATCAACAGAAATGACGTTAATTTGTCGAACCCTCGGAATTTCTTAATCGAATAAATTATTGGGCACGATCAAATACATTGTCGATTGTGTTACACTTTATAACGAGCGTTTACCTAGCTATCGCGATCGAAGGAATCTAAAGTGTCATTACTGGATGAATGGGCGAGATCGCTTAATTCGTCCAAATGCTTCTGCCGCTTCCTGACGTTCCAGTGTAGACATTCCGCTAGAGAATCGAACCAGTCGGTGATTTGGTCGGCTGCGCAAATACTAGGCACTGGGTATATGGAAGTAGTTACCCTCAAGCTGAAAAATTATGCACAATTATCCGATTGAATTAACGTGATTAAATTAATCGATTGCAAGCGAAAGCTTTTTATGATCACATTAAAATCTTACTTTATATTTAACAAACTCATTTTACCAGCAAAATAAATCTATTTTGTTTTTAATATTTTTATGACAGTAAAGCTTAATAAAAAATAATTTATATATTTATTTTGATAAAAAAAATGTATACATTTTTATGTGTGAGAAAGTATTTACTTGCAATGATCTCTGTTTGTGAAAAGCGAAAAAATTTTCAGTATTTGTATAAAAGAAAAAAAAAAGAAAAAAAAAAAAAAATAATGTTTATATAGCAAATATAAATAATGAAACATGAAATACCCAACACCCTGCGGAACAGCCAACGTCTCGCTCCAAGGAGGTGGTAATTCTATTGAAATGTCTTAAGAAATGACCAGAGGAAAGAGAATACATTAAAATCCCGGGAGGAAACGAATATAAGCATAGAATAGTTTAGAAAAATGAAAATGGAAATTGCATAAAGTACGATAAAAACTAAAACCAATCGAAATAAACTTATCGCTAGATATTGTCGCTTGATGGTATGGCGCCTTGTGATGTTTATCGAGCTTTCGAAAAAAGAGTTAACCACACGAATGTATCGCGTAATGCGACAAGGCACAGTTAGAGAGAAAGGCGAAAAAACGACGACGCTCTTTTTACAAAAGCAGGACAAACCTGTCACCGACACGCAGCTCTTGCTGGTTGCGACCGTCGAAGGAGACGTAGGCTGTGCTGCGGGCATTGCTGTTTGCCTTTATCTGAAAATAATTGTAGAAAATGCAGGCGATTAGACAGAGCTGTCGAGCGCCTCGGTTTTACCTGTCACCGTGGAACAGTTCCTGTCTACTTCTACCGTCGAAGGACACCCACGAGGTATTCCTGCTGTCGGGTGAAACCGAGATCTGCGGTGAAAAGTAAGACCGTCGTATATTAACAGCGGTACCGTCGCGGCTCGTTAGGCTCGAAATAACGTGTCAATTTTTTTTCAGCTAAAACTCGTCACGCTGCTTATTGAATCTTTTTTTTTATAGATTCCGTCATTATGTTTTTTTTAAATTACCGATGCATACAAGAGACTTTTTTTCGAAACATTGAAAACCTTGATGAATGAATACATTTAATAATTTAGAAATTTTTATTCATTTCTTTTGTGTATTATTATGAAAATAATTTTTTTCCTTTCATTACAGGTTTTTTGCCAGAAGAAACGAGTAATTTCTGGTATAAATTCTGATATTTGGAAAACTTTTGAGTTAAAACTTGGGGCAGCGCACAGTCTGGGAATGTGGGCGACATTCATCTGAACCAGGTTTCCTTTTATGGGAAATTGACATGGTCCATACGTCTCGGAGGACGCGAGATAAAAGAACTTTTATCAATTTATACGAAAATGCTGTGTATCAGATGCTAATATCTGTTATAAATCTTAAAAGAAACAAACAGAAGTTGCTTCAAACTTTATAAAAGTTAGCTGAAAGAGACGTTCTCTTTAGTTAGTCAGAAATTTTTAATCAGCAATAGCTGGCGTAAACCAAATTAACGTTTCGATTAGCGTCGAGAAGATTTAAAAAAGCTACCTTGAGCTCGACTCCAGCAGGTACGACGATCGGCCTGAAGGACAAAGAGTGAGGGCAGATCGGTGTGATCATAATAGCAGGAACTGAAGGATGAATCATGCTGGCTCCAGCAGCGACCGCGTAAGCAGTTGATCCGGTTGGGGTGCTCACGATCAGGCCATCACCCTGGACGCTTGTCACGTGCTTGCCGTCGATGAATAGATCGATGTTCGATAGGTAAGGTGAGGGTCCTCTATCCACCACAACTTCATTCAATACCAAGAGATTAGTGGGTGGTTCAGTCGGTTGACCCTCTTCGTTTTTGCGAACGATGATGCATCTTAGACGACTCCTCAAGGTTAAAGCCGCATGACCTGGTGCCGGGAGGCGAAAAATTATAAACTTGACTACGAATGAACAATCCAATAAATCGACAGCTAACCTTCGAGAACGTTGGTCACTTGCTCCTGAAAATTGTCAAACTCGAAAGGGGTGAGGAATCCCAAGGAACCAAGGTGAAATGCCATAACAGGTGGCACTGATTGCTGGAACAGCAGACTGGCATAAAGAAGTGTGCCGTCCCCTCCCAAGCAGACTATAAAGTCAATTTTATCCTGAAAAAATAATGGGTCTGATCAATTTGAAGGAACCCAAAAAATGGAGATTAATAAATTAATTGTAAAGTTTATTATAATATTTGTTTGTTGTATACCACAATTGCTTATTTTTTATCGTACGATAAATAATAACTGCGTCAAATTTGATTCATATAAATGTGTAAGCTTTATATTTTTCGATGAGAAACACATATCGAGAAAAATTCTAACTTGTATAACTTTACAATATTACATACTTGCAATTCATCCGTGCCGTCTCTAAAGGTTTGTAATTTATCACGCACTCCTTGAAATCTGGGGTCCCTGGCCAAAGCTGGATCTTCGAGAACAGATGCCTCTACATAAACCACCATCCGCTTTTCCTGTATTCCAGAAATTTCAACATTATTATGACAAGCATAACTAACGCTAAGTAATATAAATGACAGTCTCGAGGTCAAAGAGAACTTTCGGCATTGTATTTTTAATACTAGAGAAGATATAAGAATAATAGTTCACGGGTTAAGGACGATTTCTCTTTTATACTAATAGTCATATATCTGTCAAGTTAACGATGCGTATAGTTAATGCGTTACAGAGTGCAACTGTCATACATAAAAATGACGATGTATTTTTAACATGTGAATTAAATCTAAAAATAGTGGACTCTAATACTGAAATTAATAATATACTTGAAAAAGATACGGATTGGTAACAAGGACAGTTTTTTTCTTTTCTTCCATTTCATGTAAATAAAGCGAATTAAATTTTTTGCACATGTTTTGTTACGGAAAGTGGATATTTACGTCAATCAACTGCGGACAAGCTAATCAACGTCCCTCGCGAGATAAAGTTATTATCGTAATCTTTTGAAATGTCAATTATAAACAGTTTATTAACGGTTTATTTACCTCTATCAGCCATGTGACCATTTGAACAAACGGTGGCAGGACTGACGAATCGCGGACTTTCTTGATGACCAGAACGGTGAGCGGTGGTTTGTACCATGTCAACCTCTGTGAGGCTGGATCCTGAATGGTCCTGTGCAACAAAATCGTTATTAGATTGTCTAATATCTTAATCATAGGTCACATTAAAATCTTGCTACACATGTGTCTTTTTATATTAAATTTTATGTTCAACAGAGTATCGTGTAAAAAATGCTTATCGTCATACACACACACACACAGGTGCAAGAGTATGGTACCTTATACGTCAGGGGGAATAAAATTTGGATTCGTGCTGGCGATTTGATCGCCCGATTCTATGGGCCTCGTCTAATTATTCGTTAGCCACCGCGTTACATCCTCTACAGCTGACCAGAAACAATCGAAGTGTAGGAACAAAGGTAATGACTTATGAAATGTAAAAAAGCAATTGATGCACGATTGTCGCTTACGATTAATATGATGATTACATTACTGTATTACGGCACAGAGTCTTTTATGCGCCGACTGCAAGGCTGCAAATTCAATGTTTCGTATGGAAAAATCATCAAACAGGGCTCTCTAGTAGATAAATATAAGTTGTAAACTTTTCTAGTAAATATCAGTCGTAAAGAAAAAGAAAACTAAATACTAATAGCTGATATTTTTTTTCAATATTTTTTTATTCATCTGCAAATACTGTGATTGAAAGGCATACATTCAAAAGTGATACTTAAAATATATTTAAAGAAAAATCAACAGAGTCGCGGATGTTGCAATTTTTTTGCAGCTTACAATCGGTTAAAGATATACTGTCAGTACTGTCAATAAAATGACAAATTCGCGGCAGTCTACTTGATGATCAATCAAGGTATGACGCGAAAATCAACACGCGTTAATTACACACGAATCTTTTTTACTGCTAGACACAATTGAAACAAACACGCATGCGTTTCCACTGATCCGAGTCGCGGCAAACTTATTATTCTCCATCGAATACTTGTTAATAAAATTATAATTAAAAATCGGAGCTATCTATGTTAATAAGCCGCTAAAATTGGTCGAATAATCTTAGAATATTTATGTGTTATAATATAATCGATAATTTTGTCTCGTATACCGATAAACTTCCACGAGGATCATCAAAACAAATGCAAGTAGCGTGTTTTGATGATACTAATAATATTTTAGATAACTTTTAAACACCCTTTGAGAAAAAAGAAAAACTGATTAATGAATTTACGAAAAAAATATCTCAGACTTTACATTCACAATAATTCAACAATATCTAAACACTTATCACAATCTGTGTAAGACTTTTTGCTCCCTTTCCATCGAAACTTTAGTCACGCCGGTAAATTTAAATAACAAGTAAACAACTCTCTGCAACCGATGAAAAACGTACCGGAGAATTAATTAGCGAGCAAATTAAAAAGTATCGCGTACTTTCGATCGACGAAAAAAAAAAAAAAAAAAGACTCACATCTTGATTCCAACCATGATAGCACCGGCTGAGCGACGCAAGCTTACTGATCATGCAACTACAGTAAGACGGACATTTAAGCACAAACGCTGCGCACGCGCGCGTGTATATCACGTGCACGCGCGGGAAATCGCATCATCAATGTTTTGTCGTTGTACATACACGAGGGTTCAACAATTTCTTCCGCATTTTTCGGAGACAGGAGAATCTTGGGCGATTTTTGTTTAACGATAGAAAAGTGAAAATTCTTTTTTTTTTTACATTAATTTTTCATGAGAAATTTTGCATTTTTCCTCCTCTAGGAAAATTTGACGCGATTGCTGCCTGGAATTCAGAATTATTAAAAGGAGAATTTTCGGCGAGTTGTATTTTTCTTTACATTGCATCTATTGGTCAAATAAAACTATTTTTTTATCTTTAAAATTATATGTATAAGTCGTGACTTTGTCATGGAATATTGTATTTATAATCTTTTGCATTTACAATTACTAAGCGTTTTCAGTCGAAATGCATGAATATCTAAACGCGATACGTCGAATCGGAAATATCTAATAATTCCGGAAGTGTACAGGTCAACCTTGACAGAATGCAAACATTCGAAAATACTTCAAATACAGAAAGACATTTCTCATTTCTTATAACAATATATATTTCATAAAAAAATTGCTTTTTGTGCCATTTACTAGTATACAACGTTTGATCCCAAAATATTTTTCAGTGTGCAAGTTACAAGTTAATTTAATTGATGTGAAGAGCGTCGATTTTTCATACATAAAGTGAAAAATTTTATACGTAAAGTTAACACTATGTAATAAATTAAAACCATCCAAAATTAAACTTTCAACTAATTATATGAAATCAACCTAATTGTGCAGAGTTAATGCCACAAAATTAGATAATGTAATAATAAAAAGTTTACATAATAATTAACCTAATAATTAAGTGATGAAAGAACCGTAACTAAAAATTTTGTAGAGATTGCAAAAATGTTATCTCACGTGTGTATAATACACTTAAAATGCTGCCTTGGAGTGCGATGTCGCGCTTAGTCATCATTCCTTGCAAAAAAAAACGCAAATGAATTTACTGTCGATCGTTTCTGATATATTCAACATTTACTATATGAACATCACGATTAGCATTTCAATTTGATTGTTTGGTAATGAAGATGATTTTATACTTTTCACACTAGAGTATAAGCAAATGTCGTTCGACAAGTAATAACGCAGCCGCAACTTTTTTTTAACCATTTTTATTAAAAAAAAAAATGATTAAATTTTAATCTATGATTGATTAGTATCACGTGATCTTAAATTAACGGTGCGATGCGATCGGAAATATTTCTTCTGTAACTTGATTAGTCAATGGAGAATAAGAGTATGCAATATTGCAATATAATAAAATGGATAGATAATAATAAAATATTTTAAATGTCGGAAATAAAATGGTAAAGAAATTTTCGATAAAATATAATAAATAAATAATTAAAATAATAAATATTAATAAATTAATTAATTGCACTTTTAAATGTTTCATGTAAATGTGAGTTACTTACATAACCATCGCGGAATTCTTCATGATACGTCCACATGGCCCGAATGTTTGAACGGGATTGGGTGCGTTTAGGCTTCTTGTTCTTCTGTAAAAACAAAAATAAACAAGTGTATTAGACACGAGAGAGATGTCATTGGATTAGCTGTTTAATCTCGTTTCATTGAACAAGATAGAGACCTAACCAAAAGAGTTCAACTCGAGACCCTGACCTCCATATAATGATGTTTTTTTTATTCATTTCTTTCTCATTTATTCTATAGAAAAAGTGTCCAAACAATTGGAAAATAAATCCTTCTTTTATTAATATATTTTTAAAAAAGCTGTAAAACACTTAGAGCTATTACATCGCGTGTTCCTTTTAATTATATTTTAGAACAATGTATTATCAAGTACATGCATATTAGTGATCATAAAAAAATTAATATTTACACAATCAACTGCACACGTGTTGCGTATTGTTCACGTTGAGTCAAAGTAATTATTATCCTGTAGTAATTATTGTTACTTATCGATATATGAACAAGTTTCAATTCTGCGTTTTAAGCACACTAGATAATTTTTTTCTTTATCATATTGCCTGCGTCATATTAATTTTATGACTTCAACAGAAATTATGTATAACTATGAGGTGGACGCACCTGATGAGGAAAATACATTTTAGAATACAAGCTGTTACAATTTTCGTTCCATAATTTTTGCATTGTAATTGAGTGTAATCGATGACGCAAAAGTTATGTGACTACACGCGACTATATATATATATATATACACTAAAATTTCTCCTAAATATTATGAAATATTAGTAAATATCTTAGTAAAAATACCTTAGATGTATTTTTCTAATAATAAAATAACTCTCGTCAGATTTTAAACTTCCTTATCGAGCGGCAGTGAATTATGAATTGCTAATAACACTTTGAAATTGCTTTCTTATCATTTGTTAGAAAAAAATGGTCAAGAATAGTCTACCTGAGGATACGATTTCGAAAATTATTCTCCATCGCCGAATCATTCCATCCATCGTTTTCCTCGATGTCGTCGTAAACAAAGTGGTGTGCATTGACGTCATAGTCATGCGAGAACGAAAGCTGATCCGTCATCTTGTCATTAAATAATGCATAACTTTTTTTACAAAGGTAAAAAGAAACGACGTGTGCACGCGAAATACTTTAAGAAATATTTATCAAACAGTCAGACACTTATTGATTCGACTGAATTGTTTTATCACCACCGATGAAGACTGTAACCAATTCGATAAGATATCAAGACTCATCGTGAGTTAACGAATTTTGATATCTTAAAACGTCATTAAAATGCAAGATGCACGCGTGAATAACATGCTTAGATTGTGTTGTTAGCGAGTGTTGCCAAAATCGTTTATTTTGAGATCGCGGATGCTAAAATTAATTCAATTCCGCGCTTTTAAATACGAATAAACTCGTCATCAGAATTTAAAGAGCGCGTCTCATGTACAAAGGAAATACGAGTCGCTATACGTTTTCGATACGATTCGTTCCGTTATGGTTAATTAAGGGATCAGGAAGATAACCGCTCGATACATTTCTCTTATTTGAAACTTTCTTTCGTTTACTCGCGACCTGTTGAAAATTGCTAAGCAGATGGCTCTCTTCAAACATTCTGTAATTTCACGGTTACAAAGTACGCGACTTTCACGATCGGATTTCTAAACCTCCTTCTCTCATTCATTTCCGAGTGAATGCCTAAAATTCTAAGGATCTCGATCTCGTTCCGAGGTGATGACACATTACATTAAAGTGGGGTCCTTCGTGAAAAGGAGTCTTGGAAAGTACAGCTCGAGGACAAGCTTTCCCTCTTCCGAAGGTATCAATCGAGATGAGGTTTCAACCAGGTAGATTTTACAACTCTCGCTCTCTATCATTATATATACTCTATCTCAAGCGAAAGAGAAAATTTTCGCGACCATCATATAACGGAGTTATATATCTTAATTGAAATGAAATGTGACAACATCACGCATGATTGAAGTGCATAGCGCGGATACTCGCGTCGAGAAGAGAGGCACATTTGCATGAAGAGAAAAAAAAGTTTTACCGCTATGTCACAATCGATATTCACAGCCTTGAACTTTGTTCGTCAATCATCTGGACCACGTTTGTCTTTTAGACTCATGACACGCAAACAAATTGCTCGCGCGAGCGAGTCATTTTCCTGCTCACTGTACCGATGACAAATAAGACCACTTGGCGCACTGATATTGAAATTGTTATACGCAATATCGAAGGCACGAAAGAAACTCGGCTGTGTGAGGATGAATCTCTTTCTGGTTTCTAAATAAATTGACGTCACCCGGACACACGTGAGAACGACGACCGAGTGGCGAGATGGCCGAGCGCGAAATGAGAGTCTCTCGCCGATCCACGATGAATCGTCTGATTCCCTATCTCTGGCGGTCGGTAATAATTCGCGCATCGTGCGATTTTCGTGTCGATGCTGCAGGTGGTAACCTTCCGCTGCAGCGGACGATGCCGAGAGATCATTTCAAGTGCCCGAGACGCGAGATGCATGTGTTACGTCGATATATTTTTGTCTCGTACCTCCTCGACGATAGTAACGTAGCTGATGTCTTTTCGCCTCGAGGCGCACATGCTGTGACGTAAGAGCAAATCCCTTTCTTCGTGTGAAGAAAGCGATTTGCACGATTACGAGAGCGAGTGCGACGGCATCCTTGAAAGTCCACTCGACTATGATATAAGTGCGAGATTTTGTTAATGTAATTATTATTGTTAATGATCTGTGTCAAGATACTTTTTTCCTTCAATTCCATCATACTTGACAAATTACCGAGGAGAAGAGACACTTGTTCTCGATCTAGTCCTCATTGATGCAAGTTCAATTTTTCACAAGTATAATATTTTATTCGGCACGTGCTTTTCATGTTTATTATATTGACATACGCTCATTACATTTTATTATACTCATGTATCCATAACCGGTTTAAGTAATATCAGTCACACGGTCCTCTTTTAAGCGATAAAGATATTTCTTATTAAAAAAAAAAAAAAAAAAAAAAAAAAAAAATCGTGGTGTAGTTAAATAAATACGTGCCTAAAATATTTATTAATTATAATTATAAAATTTAGATAAATGTCGTGATAATTGTTAACGTCAGGCTGGATAGAATCTTGGGACACAGAAGGTTCGGTCGAGTAAGACAAAGATCTTGACGAAGAGATGATCTGAAAAATGACGCGTTTCGCTCGAACCGCTTGTTTCTGTAATCGATTACATCGAACGTGAATTCCTGAAATTCCGACGAACAGCGCGAAGGAGGCGTCATGCGCGCGCAAGTCCATCGTGCTCAAAAGCCGGATCGAAAGGAATGTGTGCGGCGAAAGGTTCTCGAACGCATTCTCGCTCTCGAAGAGAAGAACAAAAAGTGCCCCTGCGGCGATTCAAGTGGCCAGGTATTCGGATGCGCGTGCAGTTAAATGTCACTTAATGAATAATCTTTAACGCATCCCTCCTTTCGGACGAAAGGAAAGAAAAGTTAGGTGAATTTTATAATCCCGATCGTGTTTACATCGAGGAAAGACGGTACGTTCTTTTCTTTTTGAGACGAGATACGAGTAGTTATACGGCAACAAAAGAAATTATCTTCCATCTCACGATACCTCAATTCAGCCTCGTCCATTCAGCAACCAGAAACGTCTCTTGACAAACAGGTGAAGGAGAGAAAGAGAGAAAGAGAGAAAGAGAGAGAGAGAGAGAGAGAGAGAGAGAGAGAGAGAGAGAGAGAGAGAGAGAGAGAGAGAGAGAGAGAAGTACGATGTTGGCGCGATAATTAGAGCGATGTGGAACAACACGCTTTAAGGCACGCTTCGGCACTGACATACCACGAGGAGGAAGGTGTCGAGTATCGGCGACGTGGGTCTCGCGTAGGTCGTGAACGCCGGCGTCGTGACGCCCAGACGTACGCACGCAGGCGCGGGCAATAATCAATTCCCAGCACGCAACCTATTTGTTTTGCTTCTAGACCCATTGAACTCCTTCACGCAACTTTCGTCTCGACTTGTCAATAAAGCGAGAAATATCACCGACAGAAACCCGCTAAAATATATTTCATTTCTAGAAATAATAATCCAAGAATCTTCACGACAATTTCAAACTCGTATTATTGCATTTAATATTTATATAATTTTTTAAATAAAAGTGTTTAAAATAACTGAAGTTGGTTCCAATTTGCGCGTTGAATAGTTCATAATTTTTTTATAAAACCATTTTTATATCATATTTGTATTATATAAATATTATAAATGATATAATATAATTTTATATCATTTCGTAATATTCTCTATATTTCTAATGACTTTTTTTATATTCCATCTAAAAATTTAAAAATAATTAATAATTTTTTTTTTTGCGCTAAATTAAATTATTATTATATTATATAAGTGAACCTTGATGTCTCAAAATCTAGTAGTAATCCAGTAAGATGATAATAATGTCAGTGGCATGGCAAAAGTGTTGAGCAAGCTACTGTAAGTTGTATCTCGTATTACACATACGAGTTGAAATCAAATTACGTGATTTCAATTTAATTGCGAAATTAAACAGCCAGTGATTTCGTGTTCTTTCGCTGTCCCTTTTTTAGTAACAATTTTGCAATAATCGAAATAACATCCTGATCAATTAAGGCGATTGTGTTTATAAACAGCATTATATGTTAGAAACATTGCTGTATCATTTGTTGATCAATTACGTATGCTTTTTGCAAAAGTTTAAATCAAGATTGCGTATTATATCTTGATATAAAAAACTAGACATATATATAATTAACAATATGAAAAGATCTTTCGGGAATCAAATTTCGAGTTTCTTGGATGAGGGCCAGATAAGAGGATATTTTCACTGTAACATTCTAAACTGATAACTTTAGCAACTGAAGAGCCAAAAGTAAATCAAATTCTACAGAGTAAAAATATCTACGGTATCTGTTTCTCAGATATATTGTAATTTACAATTTTTAATCCGGTTAAAAAAGCACACACGCGAACTTTAAATTATCAAACTAATTTAAAATTTTATCCGACCTCGTTGAATTAACTCTATAACGGCGCTTAAATTTTGTTTCGACGAGCTGTTGAAAATATTTGCGATAAATTTTTAAAGAGCGTGTGTGTCCAAACAGACGGCACGATTCAAAGCGGTGCTTATCTAAGAAGCTACTGTGTTTCTATCCCGGGAATCGAATCCGAGCCTCTTGAATGAGAGCCAGATCCCCTGGTCGATATCGGGGTTGAAATCGCTTATATTATTTCACATGATCGTATCAACGCTAACTAAGAAAATATTACAATTTATCTTGTGTAATTAGACTTAATTAATTAAAAAGTTATTCATTACATGTGTAGGAGCAATTAAGTAAATTGTACTGGAAAAGCAAATAAAAAAAATCTAGAAGGCTAAAATTCTCGTAGAAAAATATTAAAGTTTATTTTGCAATTAAAATTAATTCTTTAATTAATTACTTATCCTACATACTCAAAGAGCAATCCAATAAATTGCACTGTAATGTAAAATAAAAAGTCTCTAGTACCGATAAAAATACAATAAATTGCAATCTTTTAAGTAATCTGGAAAATAATGATTAGAGACCGATTTGTTCTTCGCTGTTTCTTTCTTTCTCGTAATTTCTGATGGACTTTTTCTACTCACGGCCAAGTACCGGATCGTTTCCGCCTACGTGTTTCCGGTTCCTTGTCACGGCACGCCAGGAAGAGCCCCTCTTCGCTACCGTTCTCGTGATTCCTGGCGATGATATCCTTGCATCCAGCCAGGCATCTCCAATCGAGCAGCTCGCTCACACTTCGTCTACGCGGCCTCTCCCTCACCATTTCCATTATCCAAAAAACATTTCCTTTAATTATTTCCAACTCTTGCAGCTTGCTTCTCCGAGTTGGTGGCCGAATCTATTTTTTCCCAGTGTCTTTAATTCCTTTGAAATTCCAACAACGAGTCGATGGATTTCGAGCGAGTTGATCGAGTCCAATATCGACGATCAGCTGCCATGCGACTCTGTATTGCGGTTTCCGCGCGCTACTTTCGAACTACGCGCTTTCTTTCTTTCGCAATGGTCACTGCTCTTGACATCCGAGGACTTGCTTTCGTGATGGTTGAACTCGCGGTTTGTGCAACGAGTAAGTGGTAAACCTATCCGTCTAAGCGTAGAGTAATTCTTGGTAACGTTCGCGGTGGTGTCGCATTTACTTCATTCCATGTACGAGATGCAAATGATATATACTCAAGGACATACTTGCGATTCTACGCATACCTTATGCACGTATACGGACTCTATAGTATGATGATTATTTTAGATTTAGTAGAAGTAATAATATAATCGATAACGGTGACCTTGGACTTTTGTCTCCTCTATAAAAAAAAAAAAAAAAAAAAAAATTACGTACCAAAACGACTTTCGAAAGAATGCTTCATGGGGCTTCGTTGTATACGTATATGTATACTTGTTTCGTATTAACATGTGTTTGCGACCTACTTGCACAAGCGGGGAATTTCACTTGCCAATGAACGAGGCGACCGATAATGGATACCACTGCCTGCAATCGTCATGTTTGACTTTTTTATCTTATCTCAAGTCTACCAACTTGGTAACTCAATGCCAAATTATTTATAATTTATAATATTGATTTATGGCCATTTTTCAAATTTGTATTAATCAATATAAATTGCTTAACAACACGTATGTATTAATATAAAAATAATCTTCGTTGCGATCTTCGTTTTGGAGAACAAAAACGTAAAAAGTATGCATATATATATATATATATATATATATATATATATATATTTATATATACAACATCATTGGCAAAATTTATATTTTTATTTTTCCAACAACAAGGCAATTTTGGCGGCACTAATTTTCAACATTTTCAACATTTTGAACATCACGATTTAGAGTTTCGTCATTTTTTTCCAACTTGAAACGTACCATATGTTTTGACAAATCTTCAGATTAATCTTCTCTCTCCTGACAGTCAATTTTTATATATTGACAAGAAAAAGAATCCAATGCATTATTTATTAACAGAACAATGAAACGGGATGTTCAAGTTGGCACAGACAACGCGCGCAACAACCGCGATCCACGACCGCCGAAGGTTTACTGAGAAACGATTTTACCAGCTGTAGCCAGTCGAGAGAGGCAGTTAGGGCTTTCTAACACGCGCCTTTTTCCCCACCATCTCGTGCCCCCGTTATCGTCACGCTCGTGATACTGAAAAATCTATGGAAGGGTCGAGAGTTCGAACGATTCGCGATGCGTGGCAAGTTCAACTTTACTGCATCGCAATCAAAATATAACATTTTATTCTCGAAATATATTAAAAATGCAAGGATAATTAAATATATCCAGAAAGAGAGAGGGATTTTGAATTTTTTTTATTATATTTTTGTATCTTATTGTTAACAATTACATGTTTTTTTTTAAATCATTTTTATTATCTCTACTAATTTTTTATAAATTATATTAATTATAATTATATTATTTAGTAATTTTTATTATCTATAAATTAAATTGCTTCATTATTCGGGAGGTTAAAATTAATAGGCTCTTGTAAGAAAATATATTCTTTCCCTTTCTGCTATTATCTTTAATAAATTATAATAGAGCTACTCATATCCTCGATAAAGTAAAGGCTACCGCTCGAAACATTGTCGCAGTTGCCGGAAGTCTCTTCCCACAATACTTACATTTCCGCTCAATGAAAATAATAATTATTTTAAGAGGTGAATGCATCACGAAGTCGAGTAAAAAAAAAATTTCCATTCTGAGTTTGTAAAAAATGCTTTTATTATTAAACTATTATTAACAAATTTTTTTTTTACTTCAAAAGAGAAAGATTATAAAATAATAATTTCTATAATAGATGAAATGGAGAACTCTTTCTTTTTCTATTTCTATTTTTCTACGGAGTAAATACTTTCACAGTCATCGAGTCTACCATATATTCAGTGTTGAGGTGCGCATGACAATATTGAATAATGTATGATGTTACAAATGCTTGTGACCAAAGCGTGTTTTTACGTCACACACATGTAAGAAACGTAAAGCAATCAACTGTTTTTACTTTCGCTCGTATTAATTCAAGTAAAAGTCTTTGTAGAATAAAAGTCTCGAAAATGGTCACTAATAGCTCTCCTTTAAGTACTTTCAATATTAAAATTTATGCTAAGCTGTTCTAATAAAGTATTAAAATTTATGATAAGCTATGTCAAGCGATCATATTAATAGTATTTATATTCAAATACGTATATCAATTTTCTCATTTTCTCTCACAAAAGCAAAAAAATACTAATTTTTTTCTAAGGTAAAGCTATCGTGTAATTCTTTATTCTAATGATTTTTTAATTATTTTTAAAATAATTTTAAGCATTAGTATATATTTATTATATGTAAAAAAAAAACAATATTTTTATTATATTAAAAAATCTTTATATTTTCTTAATAAATTCTCTTTGTCAGAGAGATACAAAAGTCATCAATTTGCACAAAAAAAAAAAAAAAAAAAAAAAAAAAAAAATTTAATGAAAAAATAAATCATTGCTAATTATTTTCAAAAATAAAATATTTTTTCTTTTAATAAGCAAAAAAGAACTGCCGATGAATGTCATAATTTTGAATTATGTCAAAATGAATGTTCTCTTTTACTATTAACACGTTACATACCACGTGCGATGGTGGTGTAATGGTGAGCATAGTTGCCTTCCAAGCAGTTGATCCGGGTTCGATTCCCGGCCATCGCACAATATTTATTTTTTGAACTTTTATTGATTTATTGTACAATCTTTTTACTACAGCTTGATATATTTTAATTAAGATATTCTCGATAAATATAATACACATATAACAAATGTTGACATTGACAGGCTCTCTTATTTCTCTCATTTTATTATAATGTCATTGTTTTAATCAAAATTTGTTTATTAATTGAGATACTGTCTAGAATTTATAAATTACATTGTTTTAATTTCACAAGCATGTTTGAACGACATTAATAAATTTAATTATTTAATAAATTTAATAAAATACAATCTAATTCGTTGAATATTATATTCCTATAATATCGTTGTCTCATATACTCTGAAGAAAACGCCAGAGTAACAAGAGCACTGCTGGTGTAGTGGCATCATGCAAGATTCCCATTCTTGCGACCCGGGTTCGATTCCCGGGCAGTGCAATTTCTTTTTGTTTCTGTCAGGTTTGATGGATGAAAAATTAGAGAGAAATCGATACCGAGGGATAAAAAATTTCCTTGTTAACGAAAGTCGCGGTCATATTTTTTCGCTGTTTTTCTCTGTCCCCGTCATTGTTATTCCCGGTTAATGATATGATGACATATCATCTAAGTGGTTATCACAGCTTTTTAGAGTGGAATTTTTTCGACGAAATTAACGAGACTTTTCCCTCATGTTTGGATATTAATTTTATCGCATTATAATTATATAGCGACTTATTCATTCTTATTAAAGTTACCCGCAACGGATCGATGATCCCATTTCGTATCTATTTGCCAAAGAGACTGTAACTAACGAGTATGTAAGGTTTCCATGATAATGTAGAAAAAAATAAAAGCATCGTCTATTACGTTAAAGTTCGTAATACAGTGAGTTGCAAAACTAGCTGATGCACGGAATCATTTTAACACTGAATAAATATTCGACGAAATTATCAACAGATACTTAACAGATAAAAGAAATATTTGGCTTGTATAAAATTCCATTTCACTAAATATTCATTAGATGAATCGTTTAATCGACGTATAAGCAGTTTTAGCTTTATACGTCGCACAAACATAATGTCTGGGTAAATAAGTAAGTGAAAAGAAACGTGCGATACGCAAGTGTGAGATACAGCCACGTGACCGTGCGTACGCAATAAAACGTACGATAAGTTGTGTCACGTTTATCATGAATACTGTACCTGACAGCGGAACGGATAAGGGAGTTTCTTGTGCGCGTAGCCACTTGGAATAGGATGATGCTTCCACCACGTAGCATCGCTATATACTTGGCACCACTATACTGACGAGGGCCAACAATTTCATTCTTCGACGAACACGGTGTATCAAGTTGAGGGAGAAGGAAAGAAGATAAAAATTTCTCACGATAAGGGGAACCTCCGCGATAACCCAGTCTCATCGACGAGAGCCGACAGATCGCGTGCCATTGTGCGTGTTAATTATCGCGTGATTGAACAGTGATATTGATATATTAATACATTCGATAAACGTACAACTGACGAATAAAAAAAAATAATGCTTGTTTGCCCCACGTGTCATACATTTTTTTTTTTTTTTTACTCGGTTATCTGTCGAACTATCTCGCGGATGAAGAAAATGTGTGGAGGAATCTGTTCTCTCCGACGAATGGAGACGCGGATGTGCGATCGATTGGGTGTGATTAATGTGCACTGCACTCGCAAAACAACATGACCATTATCGTCGAGATAAACACACACCTATATTGCAGTAATAATATACATTGACAAAACAAATGTGTGATATTCTTAATTTTATCTTACTGTGTACATCGATATATATATATATCGTGTACATCATCGTATAATGTTGATATGTTATCGTCTTGCAAATAATGTAAATATATAGATTTAAAATATAATCGCAATATAAGACACTTAATTAAATAACGGTTCTTTTTTTTAAATGATCAACTAAAGTGATTATACCTGCCAGACCTTTCAAGGCGCAGAATAAAATAATTATGCAACCGTGGTAAAATTTTGCGGAGAAACTAATTTGTTTGCTAATTAGCTAATAATTTTGAAAACAGGAAACTAATTTGTTTACTAATTAGCTAATAATTTCAAAAACATAGTTACAGAGAGTCGCAAGAATAAACTAAACGACGTTTTAAAATTTCTTACTTTTTAAAAAAAATTTTTTTCTGTTATTATTTGATTTATTTTTGTTGTGACATGGATGAATATAAAAATTTTTATATGTGATTGGAAACAATACGTAAAGTGTCAAGTGTAGCAGCACGAAACATGTTTACGGCACATCAAGATAAAACAAATACAATTTTAGCATTAATAAATTGTGCATTATTATTATGCAAATTATTCAGAAAGCGTAAGGTCTTAAAGAATGTCTACGTTCAATAGTTACACATAAAGACATCGAGGTACATGTAAAGACGAGAAAATGACAATAGCAACGCATCTAACGTATGAAAATTTATGAAATTCTCTCTCTTTCTCTCGTCCGAACGCAAAAGAATCTTTTACCATTCAATTATACTATATATAGTGTAAAATGAAAAACTAAGAGATTCGAGAAATTAATAATAATTTTAGATTCCAAAAAATCACTATCAATCATGATCAATTTGATAAATATTTTTTTACAAATGACAATAAATACTTCTGAATTATTTTTATAAGAATATTATTTTTCATAAAAATATTATATTTAAAATATTTAAAAAAATCTGCGTTGCTTGACAAACTGTTTAATGATTAATGAGAGGCTCTCTCTCTCTCTCTCTCTTTCTCTCTCTTTCTTTTCCGCTAGCAAAAAAACCTTTTACCATTTAAAATTATATTTATATATAAAAGCGTAAAATAAAAAAAAAAATTTGAGAAATTAATTTTAAATTTCAAAAAAGCATCATCAATCCTGATAACTTTGATAAATAATTTACAAATGACAGTAATGGATTCTGAATTATTTTTATAGGCATTCAGAATTGTAAAAAAAATCTGTATTGCGTAGTAAATTGTCAATTTCAATAATTAATTAAAGATTTTCTCTCTCTCCCTCTCTCTCTCTCTCCACTTTTTCATTTTGCAAAGAAAAAAAAAAAAAAAAAAAAAAAGAAAAACCTTTCGCTATTCAAATTTATACATATATGAGATAAGATGAAAAATAAGAGATTCGAGAAATTAATAATTTTATAGATTCCAAAAAAATCACTATCAACAATCTTGATAAGATTTGAGAAACAATTTACAAATGGCAGTAGTTAATTTTGAATTATGCTTTTATAAGCGTTCAGAATGTGAAAAAAAAAAAAAAAGAAACCTATGTTGCGTGACAAATTGTTGAAATGATTAGATAACACTACACAAGAAGCGACGACACAACTATCTACGAGGACACGACTATACCAACCAACGAAACGACTACGTTCAACAGGTAAAAGGAAACGTTCTCATGCAAGAGTTTACCAGTTGGCGCTAACTACAATTAACGCTGAGCAGAGCTGTAAAGAACTATATTACCTTCGCGTATTACATTCCATCGTCTCGGCTTGATCGACCGTTAACTCGGACCGCACGTTGCTTCAAGAGAAAAATTATATTGTTAAAATTCAAAATGAATTTCTAAAGCAATCGTAATAACGTTTGTCAAGAGAGATTATGCGTTAATAACAACATTATATGATTATAATTTATCGAATTCCCTCTTGGATTAGATGCCTGCCACTCGCTCGTGTCCAATGATCAGCTTATATATATAGCTTACAAAAGGAACGTATTGTTAGACGCGACTGTATCAAGATCCATTCGTGGCCTTGACACAGATCTCCGTATCTTTTTTTCGATGGTATCAAATATACAGCTCGTAAGACATGATTGTTTACGCAATCGTCCTGAACCGACCAATGATCGAAAATGTCGCTTGCTCGAAAGAATGCTGCATAATTTCAATATTGAGTAAAATGCTAAGAATAATAGACAGATAAATAATAAAATAATAATAAACAGACGTCTGAATGTTAAATTTGAATAATGATTACAAGACGGTCATGCTGATCATCGCACTCTCCTTGACATCTAATGCGCTTTATACATTTTACACATTTTAATGAATACGATTCTTAAATTAGAGCTGTGTATCTATAAAAAAAATTTCTGGGCAAATCAAAGAAATCAGAGAAATTTTCGATATAAATAACGGAAGTACGGGTTGTTATTTCGAAAGAAAAACGGTATAATATAGTGAGATATAAATATTAATTTTCATAATTAGTTATAAAAAGATTTAATAATGTATGTAATTTTATGATCGCATAAAATAATTTTATGTCTTATATATGTTAATAAAAACACAAAAGCATTTTATACGATCATATAAAATTACATAAGTTAATATACTGTAGTATAATATAATTTTATTATTTCATATGTAATTATATAAAATTATATAATTAAATCTTTTCATAATTAATTATATATATGTTTATTAACGGATTATTACGTATATATTTGACCGTTAATTTCTTTTCGAAATGGAAGACCACCAAAACTTCCGCAAAACTCGCTCCCCTCGAATCGAATTGTACGATTAGATAAAAATTTCGCGTCGTCATTGTTTCCTTACATTTTCGCAAATATCGTCCAATATAAATAACCTCTTGAATATTATTTATATAGAAAGAAACAATCAAATTTATTGAAAAAAAGTAACTTGGACGTTGGCGTTGAGGAAGGATCGAGGGTGACGATCTTACCGGAAGATTTGCTGCTTGTCGTGCATCCGAGAAACGATGGTTTTCTGGGGCGCGTTCTCGCCGAGTTCCGCGTCGACCATCGCCTTCGCCAGCTGAAGATCCCTCTCGTCCATTTCTCTTGCTCTCGTTCTCGCTCGCGATTATATCGTTACAAAAGCGTCTGCTCCACCACGTATTCGCAACGTCCGTCGTGCACGCAACCTCGACGATGCTCGCGACCCGCACCGAGAGATGTCTCGTCGCGTACTGGACGGAGAGCTCTCTGTCACCGACGGCTTTAACCCTGAGCACCTCTCCTCGTAGCCGCTTCAACATATGTCGGCATCAATTTTGTTGGCTGTTCCGCATTTGGCCTCGCCGCCCTCTCCTTTTATTTCGCTATTTTTTTTCAGCTCCGCTTCTACTCGCCGATTATATAGTTAGGCAAAAATATTGTCGTGCAAATGACATTTCCCCCCCCCCCCTCCCTCCCCCGCTCCTCCACGTCTCATTGCGCGAATAGAAACTGCTCTATTGTCAATGGGGTCCCGATCTAACGTCTAGCGTGTATTACTTAGAGCAGTGGGGCTTTTTGAATGATCCCCGCGCGATAAACGCCCAATGAACTCTCGCGTTGACGGCACGCGGCAGTGAGATGAATGGAAGCCATCGACGTGCAGGATGGATTGAGCATTACGATAAGCAAATATGCGCCCGCTGTAGAAAAAGAGATACTATATCTGAGGCCCATGTTTGTGTTTTGCAAAGATGGTAGCAAAAGAGAGAAACGCAGCCTTGAATGTAATATGTCTCTTTCTATAAAGGAAGCACGTTTGCCCATCGCAATGATCGGTCCATTCTATGTGTCAATAATGGGAACGCATTGACGTCACGCCGTTCAATAATGGATATGCACACGCGTTGCTTTTATATATATTTCATGAAAGATTGATGACATTGTCAGGTTTTGATATTTTAACATGTCAGTTTTTGCAAATATTTAACGCGCCTTTTGTCACTGAAATATTGACTTTTTTCAATATTTTTTTCTCCTTTAATATTGAATTAATATTAATATTAATTTATATATATATATTTTTTTGCAACTATATATTGCGCAAGTGTATATTTTTTTTATTTGTGAAAAGGGGAAATACATAAAAGAATAAATTTATTTGATAATTGCAGTATATATATCTTCAAAAGATAAGAAAGATCCCCAGACAGTCAGTATAGTCGAAACATGTCAAACAAGTGGTTGTAGATGGCAAGACGTTTCCTAAATTCTTATTGATGTTTTTTAAATAAAAAAGAATCTCATGTCATTACCTCGCGTCAGTTTGCTTTTATCAAATGCATGTAAAGTCTATTATATAATTTCAAATATCTTAAAATTATTTGAACTAGTTATTACATCGCGTGTTCTACCTTGTTTAATTATATTTTAGAACAATGTATCAAGTACACGCAATCATCTGCACACGTATATTATTCGCGTTGATAATGTTAAGTCAAGGTAATCATTACTCTGTAATAATTATTGTTAATTATCGATATATAAAGTTGCAATTTATACATTTTAAGTACACTAGATAATTTTTTTCTTTATCGTATTGCAACCTACGTCACATTAATTTTATGACTTTGACAGAAATTATGTAGCTATAAGGTGGACGCATCTGACGAGGAAAATTTTAGTGATTTTTAGCACCACGAGAAGATTAATCTCTTCTTTTATGATTTAATTGAAGAAATCGAGTTCTTTCGATCAGAGGTAACGTATTAATTGCAATTTTTTTTTTTAATGTTTCTCACAGAATTTAGAATTAAGTCAATCAAAAACGTGACAGAGGCAGAGAAATTTAATTACAAACTGATCGAACACACGTTAGAAAGACGATGATCTCGAGTCACCGAGTGTTTCCTTCGAGCAGGCGGAGCGATCTAGTTTACGAGCTCTAGAATGGATCCCGATCAATCGATCTCGGCCGATTGAACACCGTAATATTAATCACGTGCCTGTTCTCCTCGAAACACTTGGTTATCAAGGTCACTCACTCGATTCTTACAAATCGAATATTAAAACCGTAAAAACAGTCTACGTAAGTATTTTGACGAAATTATGATTTATAAAAACTTTTGTTCCCTCTCGATTATTTTTTTTTATGTTTTGTCAATAAATAAATAAATAAATTGTCAATTTTCGATCGACCAGATGTTACTGCAATACTGTTGACAATTTTTTTTTTCTCGCGACTATTTCAATGTGACAAGTAGTCCTCTTCGATTCGCGTCCGAAACGGTTTCTTGTCGCGATAATAATGCCGAGACCGTTCTGCTCGTTACATATGTAACCGTTGCAATGTCCCCTTCTGATCATCATTCAAAGTGAGAAGTGCTCTATTATAACGTGAAAATTTTGAAAACGGTACTCTTCTTATTATTCATATTTTCCACAGTTTATTAAAGCAGATATTATTTATTTTAACGCAATTACATACTATGCAAAATAATTAAAGGGCCACATTCTTCCATATAAAAAAAGACCCATTTTCAAGTAGTTGCAACTTTCTTAAAAATAATCGAAAGATCAATAAAAAAGCTTCAAGTTTCTAGTTTTAGAATCTTTAAATGAATTTTAGTTCTTTCCATTCGTTACAAAATTACATTGTCAGAAAGCAACGTCCGTCGATTGAACAAATATTTTTCAAAAGTTTGTCCAAGAATGACGAATAAAAAAAAAAAAATTCTAGCACAATTTCATTAATCGGATGTTAAAGAGCAGAGTTTTAACTTTAATTTCTTTTTTTAATAAATGTTTATCATTTTTCTAACATTTTAAATTTTGTAAACGGTACTCTTCTTATTATTCAGATTTTCCAGAGTTTATTAAAGCAGATATTATTTATTTTAACACAATTATATACTATAAAAAAAAATTAAAGAGCCACATTCTTCTATATATAAAAAAGGCCCATTTTCAAGTAGTTGCAACTTTCTTAAAAATAATCGGAATAAGATCAATAGAAAGGCGTTTCAAAGCTTGAAGTTTCTAGTTTTAGAATCTTTAAATGAATTTCAATTCTTTCTATTCGTTACAAAATTACGTTGTAAGAAAGCGACGTCCGTCGATTGAACAAATTTTTCAAAAGTTTGTCCATGAATATTGAATTAAAACAAAACTTCTAACACGATTTCATTAATTGGATATTAAAGAGCAGAGTTTTAGCTTTAATTTCTTTTTTTAATAAATGTTTTATCATATTTTTCGCCGAGATATTCATTATTAAAACAAAATCGAGTTATTGACTTTGAACGCTTATAACTAGTGAAAAAATGATCGTACAATAATCATTAAAAAAGCAATTTAAAGAGAAAAGTTTGCACTTTAAAATGCTCCTGTCGTTTTTTCAATCATTATTCATTTTTAAAGCGTAATTGTTACTTAAAAATCAAGTAAAAATTACACTTTTAACTTTTTTTATTTAAATCAATGAAAGTTAACGAAAACATTTTCCTGAACTTACAATATTTACGAGTAAAAAACATTCCTCGTTACTCGTACAAAAACCAAAGTGTTAAGTTTTTTTTCTGTAAATTTCAAAAACTTAAATTAATGATTATTGAACAATCATTTTCTGACAACGTAATTTTGTAACGAATGGAAAGAACTGAAATTCATTGAAAGAAGTTTTAGAAAAAACTAGAAACTTTAAGCTTCGAAACGCTTTTCTATCGATCTTATTCCGATTATTTTTAAGCAAGTTGCAACTACTTGAAAATGGGCCTTTTTATATATAGAAGAATGTGGTTCCTTAATTTTTTGCGTAGTATGTGATTGCGTTAAAATAAATAATATCTGCTTTAATAAACTGTGGAAATCTGAATAATAAGAAGAGTACCGTTTACAAAATTTAAAATGTTAAAAAAATGATAAAACATTTATTAAAAAAAGAAATTAAAGCTAAAACTCTGTTCTTTAACTTCCAATTAATGAATTCGTGCTAGGATTTTTGTTTTAATTCGGTATTCTTGGACAAACTTTTGAAAAATTTGTTCAATCGACGGACGTCGCTTTCTTACAATGTAATTTTGTAACGAATGGAAAGAATTGTAATTCATTTAAAGATTCTAAAACTAGAAAACTTGAAGCTTTTTTATTGATCTTTCAATTATTTTTAAGAAAGTTACAATTATTTGAAAATTGGCCTTTTTGTATATGAAGAAAAGTGGCCCTTTAATTTTTTTGCGTAGTGTATAATAATATATTTATAATTGATCGTATCGTTAAATTTATCATTTCGGTTCTGTTTTTAATGTGCCTGTCAGAAACATTGTATATTTTTTACCATTCAAGAATCATCGAATGCGTGACTCTTAGGTTCTCCGATCTAAAAGTGCTCGCGCTCAGGGTGGAGGTTTAGCTTAGCTAGGCTTAATAAAAATTTAAATTTGAAAATTCGCCTTCTTTTGTACGGAAGAAAGTGTGGCCCTTTAATTTCTTTGCGTGGTGTACTTTTTTACGAACAGTATCATCTTTTTACGGAAAACGTGACTCTCTCCGCCAAATTTAAAGATCTCTGTTAATTTTTTTTTACTCGGCGCAAGGAATCTTTGATCTCGAAGGCGAGGAGAATCGAAACGCACGAGGTATCGGCGACATTTAAATGTTCAGCTGGCATAATCGCTTCGATATATCGGCGCCAAACGAACTTGAAACCGCACGACACGCGCGTTGACCTTTCATTATATGCGACCAACGTGTATTCTTTCAATTCTTCGTAAAACCTTTCGTTTCTGCGTCGATAGTGATCTGCCTTTCGTTTCCAACCGGCATTAGCGGTAAATCAAATCCACCTCTTCGAATGCGACGAGGCACGATGTATATATTCTCTCTCTCTCTCTCTCTCTCTCTCTCTCTCTCTCTCTCTCTCTTTGTGAAAGATGCATTGATTTTGCGGGCATTCAAACATAAGCTAAAATTTAACGAGCTCCAGTCGGCGATGCATCAAAGCACTCCAAATAAACGACAATGACGCGACTCACGCGTGCGTTTTGCGTGCGTGCACCTACGAATTATAGATTCCAACTGCGCAGCACGCATATACAGAGTGTAATGAATACGTTACATTAAAGTGAATTGCAACTCGAGCCTCGGACAAGTCGCCGCTCTTTGTCGACGTCGCGATAATACGTTCTGTGTGTCTTCTTCTGGACTGCTGTTCATTCCTATATAATATATAGGTTGAGTCTAAAATTGCGGGCGAATTCTAGGCCACGAAAATTAGCTGCGAAAAAGTTGCAGCAAGAAAGTTTCAAAGCGCGTATTCGTTCGTTTCTCTTCCGCCATCCATAGGACGTTAAAGAAGTTTGAAATTTATTCGTCTTCTCCGGAACAGGTTTATACCCGGCATAATCAAAACACCTGGATAGTTTTAATAAATTTTTATGAAAATCATTTATGTCGAACGTTCCTTTTTTCGCATATGTATCCTAATTTAAAGATAATTCGCCAACGGCTATGTAATGAGTGAAAGTTTACATCGCGTATATATATATATATATATATATATATATATATATATATATATATATATATAACGGAATCGAAAAAGATATATTATCTTTTATATTCACGGAGATTGGAAATCCACTTGGCGGAGAGAAAAAAAGGAGAACGGAAGTGCTTACTTTTATTTTCGCGATCGCGAATGATTGAATTATCGATTCGCAGTCGCGCAAAAATCGCAAGTGGCTCAGACTCTCTCTCTCTCTCTTCTCTCTTCATCGATTCTTTACGAGAGACTGATAGCTACCACTTTTACGCGCGAACGTGCGGAACGAAAATTATATGCGAATACTTACAGAGTAAAGTGGGCGGTGATGTAAAACTCGCGCGAGTTCGTACGTAAACGACCAAATGAATAAACATTGGAGTAGAGTGCACCGATGGCCGTTATGTAAACGAGGGATCTCAATATATATATATATATATACACACACACACACACACGCGTACAAACTATTCGCGCAAACTTGGAAAGGAACACTGCTTACAGACACGGAAATCTGAGACCGTTACTTCCGGCTCGCGAGAAAAGAAAAAAAGTTCCAATAATATTTAGAAAGAAACGCGTGTATTTTTATTTAAAAAAATACTCTCTTTTCACGTTTCCTTGTCGGCATTTTTTTTCCTTCTTTAGTTTCTTCACAAAATATACAGCTTCTAGGCTTGGCTACTTTTCCCGGGAGAACAATCGTGCCTTATGAATTTCTGACATTTCATCTGGAAAACAGTGGCACGGTATCGCTCACATATATGTATGTGAGAATATGCGCAATCTCGGCCTGTTTGATCTTGCGAAAACTGGAGATAATTAACGAGTTTTCACAAACGAGAGCGAAATCCGCACGGAAAGGAAACTCAGAAAGCGAGTGGAAACAAAATTGTGAAACACGTTATTAGTGGAAATTATAAACGTCGTTGCGATATTCTTTCATTGCTATTCGAAAATCATCAAGATAAATTTTCGATGCAGCTACTTTTAACAATTTCGTGCCAAATATATTTTTTTTCTCGTTTCGTGATTCTCATCTTCTCCAAAAAAAAAAAAAAAAAAAAAAAATAGAATTTTTTGACATTAATAAAATTACGTATAGATTTAAGGACCGAGAAGATTAATGTAATTACATTTGTGTAAATATAATATTTAAAAAATGTAAATTGGAATTAAATAATAATATTTAAAAAATTCTAAGTCACATGGTTGACACAGAAGGAGAAAAAGAAACTAGGGGCGTGGAGATATAAAAAACTATATGTGCATAAATAAATGTAGGAAAATAAACAGGCTGAGAAGGCCTCGCCGGCTTTCTATAACGACAGTTGCTTTTATATAACGGCCATTATTCGTCCCTTTTTTATTACAACAAAGGTAGATACAAAGACGCCACGACTTTCGCCGCAAACAGCACGCAACGCGTGCCGTTTGACAATTATTCAATAGGTGGGCGGGAGCGATAGAAATCAGAGTATATCAGAAAGATAGATACGCAGCGGGGATAACTTTTCGGAATTATCCGACGAGGGACTAGAAGACCTCTTTGGCGATCGACCCTTCGTACCAGGTGGCAAATGACACCGTTCGTCCGAATCTACATCGAAATATAACGACGACGGTGCCATTTGAACCACCCTGTAGACGGTCGTCGACTGCAGGCGACTTTGCGATCGGCTACGATACGTAAGTATATGAAAGAAAAATTTTAATCGACCAAATTTAATACGTCATTATGTATTTACATTTATTGTCATCGCGTAACAAATTTAATATAAATTAATTTATACAACACACAGAGATATAATCATAAATAAATATTTTATCTAATCATGTTAAAGAATTATACATAAATAACGATAGCAGACAAAATGAATTTTTTTTTGTTTTTAAATTACTTTCAATGACAACAATTTGTACGCGAATAATTAATGAAGAGAAATAATTATCGTTCGCCATCGCTCCGTCGAAATTGATTATTTTCCACATATTTTTACAATATAATCCTTTACGCTCATAATATTCTATATACATATAATGTAAGAAAATCGCAGATCATATATTATACAACAAACGAGATACAAAAATATTGTATAAGTGACGACCCTCTTCGAGCGTAAAACGTCTCTCGAGACATGTAATTATAACTGTACAAAATTATTTTCTCAAGTCTCTCTCGGCTGCACCAAGCTTGCTCGCGATCAGCGTGAGCCTATGAAATGTAAAAAAAAAAAAAAATAATGTGTAATGATAACCTTTTAATAAGAAGGAATATTCTTTCAATATATTTCAGTATTTTTAACATTGAAAAAAGTTGGTCTTAATAAGAATTTTTTCTCTCTCTCTCAAGTCTTTTTCATATCGAACAATATCTTTCTTATATATATATATATATATATATATATATATATATATATAAATATATATATATATATTTTATATTGACTTCCCTGTCAAAATAATTACACATTTATTAATTTCCCCATTTTATGTAGAATTGGACTGTATTTTTATACACCTTCCGTCTCTCTGTTATCAATTACGAGGAGGAACGAGAGAGCGAGGGGAATATCATACGAGCGGAAATTATCATTCCGATTCGAAATAAGCGGAAGTCTATATACTCTGGCCCTCGAAACGGAAATTCAAGAGACCCAATAAAGAGCGATTGCCACTCTAATGGCAAATATACAATCAACACACTCAACAAAGACTATATAAGTTTTTTTTTTTTTCATAGATAAATATAATGTGTATATATATATATATATATATATATATATATATATATATATATATTTATGTACATATGTATATAATATTTATATATAGTATATAAATCAATAATTAATTAGACACTTATTTACAAAATCGCAACGAGAAACATGTAACAAAAATTAAACTATAATATAGCCTAAGAGAAAGAGGTCGTAGAACAATTTCAGGTACAAAATGAGATTAATCAATTATATACAAATTTCACTTGCAATTATCGTAATCGGGAAAACGTTGCAAGCATTCTCTCGCGCGATGCTTATCTCGTTTATCTCTTTAGAATACTTAACGATCGAGCCGTGTTACCTGATTAAAATCCGGACGATCGAATTCAGGCTAATCGAAAAATCAGCTCGACCATCAGCTCGCATATACAGTTTGTATACATACAGGTGTTCAACGTTGCGGCAATCACTCGGTGAACGTAAATTACCGGTTTCTCCGATTCCCCTTCTCTCTCTCTCTCTCTCTCTCTTTTTCCCCTCATTTCCTTCATGTCACGATCGGCCACGCTCAATCTCACTGATACGCACGATCGTATACGATAGATGTAACATGCCGACTTTGCATTTTCAAACGCGGGACCGACGCGATTTATTGTCTACGAATTGAAACGATTATTCGGTGAAATTGTCAAGGTGAAAAATATTTTTGCCGATTCGCCGGGTTTCCACCATTCTCACTTTCTTGAGACGCGACACCTCTTTTCCCTCCTTCGCCTGAAATCGCGACAACCAGTAATCGAGAGAATCGAGCACAGTTCGGGGCCTCGAGCGTGGAAAAAAAAAAGACCCGACTTTCTCTCGGCGCAAGTGTGACAATCGTCGCCCGCGACACGAATAAGACAACCGATTCTAATCTGGACGCGCTTGATAAGCGCCGTTCAATCGAGTTAGCTTCGCGTACCCCGGCAATCCTGCGAGCGACCGGAAACTTTGATTGTCATCGTGCGACACTCTGGAATTCTCGAGAGTTGTTGTTCGAGAAATTCGCTTACCTTGACGCGGTAGAAAAGAAATTTTTCAAGTCAGCCACGACGAGGAAGATTCTTACAAGCCTGTGTGTTTTAGGAGATTATGGTAAATCGCGCGTAAGTCGGCAGGTATGAAATTTTCTCATGACAATTGGCGAGAGATTCCCGAGTGTGCTGATCGAGGGTTGGAAGAGCAATTTATTGGTTGAATTTATCACTTCAAGTAATGCTTCTTCCTCGCGGAGGCGCCGCTCGGATCTTTCCACGTGGTGGTCTTGGTTGGTGGATCGCTAAATCTCGTTTTGGCGAGGGCCGCCGCCTTCTGACAGCTGTCCTGCTCCAAAAGATCGCCCTCGAAGAACCTGCACATCTCCCGCACGGGGACGGCCCTGGCGCCCCGATTGAGATCGTGAAGCGATCGGGCGCGTTGCTTTCCTCTAGGACTGGGCTTGGCGGACGTTCGGCCGAGATCCTCGGTGCTCCTGGCCAAGCGACCGCCCAATCGCGAGAGGGACTCAAACAGGGTGAGTTTCTCCCGCACCGGAACGTAGTGGTCTACCCTTTGACACCTTTCGAGGAGTTTAGCGACGTCCTCCTCGCAAGGCTGCGTCAGAGTTGACGGGGAGCCCGGTAATTTCGGGGAGACGATCGCCGGGCAATCGATGGACCTCGAGGAAAATTGCGACGACAATTGACGAGAGACTGGGATCTTGGAAGACAGAAGGGCCAGGCGCTCTTTGCGTTCCCGAAGAGTTTCCACGCTTGTGACGGTGACAGAGCCAGTCGACTGCTGGGCCTTTTCGTTGCGAGAGATCCTCCTCTCTCGCGCGCGGCTTCTCCTCTCGTTCAAGTCCGACCTGAGTATTCCGGGATTACCGCCACTTCCGTTCCTCGGACTGTTGTTGTTGTTTCGCTTGTCCGCCTCGTTCCGATGAGTCTCCTCGGTGGAGAACCTCACCGTGGATTCGTTCGACTTGATCGGAGGTAATCGGTGGACGATCGATTTTTCGTGTCGCGTTGCCGTCGTCTCGGTGGACGCGAGCATCTCCTTCTTGGGCGAGGATCTCCTCGTCGAGCGCATCTCCACGTCGTCGTTATTGCCGTTGGCGGAGTCAACGACGATCCTGCTCCTCGATCTACCAATGATCTTGGGCAGGTTGTTGTTGTTCTCCTCGGCCCTCGCTCTACGTCGCCTCGCGTCCTCCTCGAGAACCCGTCGGCTTCGCGCTTCGTTTTCGCGTCTGCGCGCCTCCTTGTACCTCTGTATCCTCTGCTCCCGCGTTTCCGGTTCCGGCAGGGGAACGCTGCTGGAGTCGACCAAGTCCACGCTGGACCGACATACGCCGCCCCAAGGGAGACTGTCGTCGCTACCCTCGCTGCTCTCGCTGCAACCCCACGCTCTGCCGACCGGTTGGTCCTTGCCGCTTATCACAGCGGGTATGCTCCGAAATTCTCCCAGGAGGTCCTCGTCGCTCGAGTTGCTGCTGGACCAACCACGCAACTCGCTCCTCGCTCTCCTCCTCGACTCGTCGAGCACTATCGTCGTCGCGCTCATCGTTGCCTTTTCCATCGGCGAGTCACTCGGCCAGCAACGTAATTCGCTGCGGGATCGTCTCCTGGTTTCCGTTGGGCTGTCTGGCAACGGGATCGGGCCCCTCGGGCAGATAGTTAGTATCTCCAGAAAGTTGAAACATCGTTGTGTACGGAACGGCGTTTGCCGAACCAGTTCAGCCGCGATCGCTCTGACCCAGGACCAATAGATTGGTTCCGTATCCGCCTGGAAAAACATCAACGTCTTGTGTTTAAATATTTTTAGCACTAATTGTTGTAGACGGAATATTTTCTTTGGTAAAATAAGCTAAAAATATTCTCATCTTTTATTTTAATATAAAATTAAGTCAAATCTCATCAAAGTATGAAAGTTTTCAGACAGGTAAATGGTTAGACGGATGGTCTGTTGAATAGGATAACGTGTTTAGGACCACTATTGCCAGCTTCGCCGACGGTTATGCGTATTCGGATTTCATATTCTCGCATGGTAGGCAAGGTGGGTAGATATCAGGACGCTGCATCGAGTAGTCGAACGGGTCTGTCTACCCGCCAGGATCGACCGTGACACACGATTTCGCCGACTGGGTTGGCGATTCGAAAGTCGCCGGAGGTTCGCTTAAACGCACGCCAAACGACCGACTCCGACACCGTGGAATTTACTCGTTAACCACCGACGGCGCGTCGATCATTACCATCTTTGACGGAAACAAATTTTCCTGTCTCTCTCTCTCTCTCTCTCTCTCTCTCTCTCTCTTTCTCTCTGCCTTGCCTGCTAACGTGACCTTCGCGCGTATACGTTCTGTCGGTTCGACGACACTGGCCGATATCGGTGTGTCTGGAAAAAAGCATGCCAACAGGTTTCCCGCTATCGTTCGTCTATCTCGCCAACAGCGTGGAAAACCCGCTTTCGATCGAAAACCGTGACACGGCGTCGAGTTTTATGACTTATCAACACGAAAGGATATACTATATACACGGTGCTAGGTGGTCGTAAAGTGCGATTGTCAATCGTCAATGAGGTTCGCCTACTTACCATAATTGCTTCAATTAACATTAAAGCGACTCGGCATAAAAATGCGAAAACGATTACAATGTCGAAGGATTTCTCTTCCGATTGACAGGTCACGCGCCGACGAGGCAGCGTCCTTGAAGTCCCTCGTACAAAGAGGCGATGAAAGCCCTTCCTATCCGCTACGAGAGCGAGCGTGCTGGGACTCCTTGACAATGGCGGGTCATGGGAGAGCGGTGTAACAATCTCCCACGCATTTATCATGGAGTGCGAATCGGCCAAGCGGGTGTGTTGACCTTGCCTACTGGCCTTATTTAAGATCTCGCGATTCGACGGTCGGGCGTGTGTGTTGCGCGTTGCGTCACGTGCCGTGTCTCGTTCCTTCTCCAGGCTCTTTCACCTGATGGCCACATCCGCCCGACCTTGTAGCAAGGATGTATCCTACCTTCTTTGAGCGCTTTATCTCACAATCGCGTGTCGGAGCGATTTTCATTAAGGTCGACCGATTCTCATCGTTTTAGAGAGGAGAACTCTAATTGGATTATTCCGCGAGTGGAGAGAGAGAGAAAAAAAGAGGAAGGTGAAAATCCGACGATGCCAGGGCGAAACTCGTAAAACGAGTTTCGTCGTCTCCGCACCTCATCTCCCGATTTGAAAGCGGCTTCTCTATGCAAAGCGAGGAGAAATTTGCGAGCGATTTAAATTTTTGGACCATTCTCTCCAGAATCTAGACTCGGTAGATAGGTAACTCGGGCGCATTCCGCTTCGCGCTCGCGGCGATTGTATAACGCGTTAGAAATCGAATGGCGACGCCGGCGGGCCCGTAATTAGAAGTTGCAGGGAAACGGGAGGCCGGCGAAAGTGCTTACGGCCGAGGAAACGGATCGTGCCGCAGATAAAGGCCATTTACATGCAATTGCATATTATCCCTCCCTCTTCCTCGGCCTATCTCCCCTTCTTCTTCACTCTCTTATCTTCGTGCCTTACGGTCACCGCCGGAGGAACCTAGAACGGCCGGTTCCGTCTTGGAACCGTGCCAAATCGAGAATGCCTTGTCGCAAAGAGAGGTGTCCTCCAACATTGTTGTTGCGCTGGTCAGGAAAGGAATTTCTCATCGATAAGATATAAAATCGACTTCTTACAATAATGTGTATATCCGATTCTTCGATGGATTGAAAAACTAGGACGGATTTAAACGAGTGACTTGATTCAAAAATAATAATTACCCAAAATGTGGCGAGAGAACGACCCTCCGAATCGCTCAGGGTGAAACCTAGAGCGAACGTGTGCGGTTGACAGATACTGGGTGGTGCTTGACGGAGATTCAACGCTCTCAACGGTAGCCTCATCGGGGTACCTTCGACCCACAGCCAACCCATCCTGATGGAAACCGTTCTCCTTTCGTTCAAATCTTCGACGTACAGCTCCCCTGAAATCCAGATTAAAAATAAAACATAAGAGAGAGAGAGAGAGAGAGGACTGATTTATTCTATCGCAACTGAACCAATTTTTATTGGCAATCGATATTTTAATCTTAATGTATCGCTTATAGATATTATTCTCCGTCTCAATGTGAACTTTTGTTCTCTCGTTCAATAGCGCCGCTCGTAAATGGTAGCGCTATTAATATTCGCGCCGCGGTTTCGAGATTAAGTCAGAGCAGAATCGATGATTCACGGGTTTATCGCGAACGCCTGGTAAACGAGCGGCGGAAGAAATCTCTCGCATATATATTGCGAGCAATTGATTGTATCTGCGTTCTACGATCGTGCATATCGAAAGTAAAAGCCGTACCTCGTAAGTCGACTCCGACTGGAGCGATCGCGTTTATTAGCCTGATGAATATTTCATTGCGCGAGCTGCGAAAGCGCATTGTCGGAGGAGGCTTCAATCTCGGCGATTTCCCGGCTCTAGCCCCGAATTATCCGATAACGTGAAGCTATCGACGCGATTTCAGACCAGCTCGCGTGCCCGAGAGAGAGAGAGAGAGAGAGAGAGAGGGTGAACCTTAAAAGGTTTACGTCACGCGCGCTCGTTACATCCTGGTTTACGATGTAAGATTGTAATTCCATCTCTTTGCGAAAAAGGAAAAAAATGCGGGGGAGGACGTATAAGAGGGCAACGAGTCGAGAGATTGACGTCATCGGACGATCGAGAGACGTGGGCGACGGTCGTGGTGGTATCATCGACACCCCATGGTTATTCCTCGCCTGTCACGATTCAAGCCTGAATGACTATCGACCGAAAACAGCGTCAAACGCGCCTACGTTTCTCATCGGGCGACTATTTTTGCCCGACTCCAGGATAGAAATAGATTCCGCCGCGACGAACGAATACTTTCGTCCTCTTCGTCGTCTTCGTTCAAGCTTACGGCGCCTGCGAGATAATCTGGATCTCTGTCGTCGAGACGGCGGGCAATTCGAGAGCAAATGAGAACGTCGTCCTTGTCTTTTATTTTGGATATATTAAATTATGTGAAAAAAAGCCTTTCTCCACGATTCGTTTTATCACTGAAAAGATCCATACAATCTTCAGAATAAAAGCGTCAATTAAAGACAGTCTATTCTAGCAGTTTGAAAAATTGATGATTTCTAGGAATTTTTTTCAAGACTTTTTGAAATTAACTTTTCGATGGTTTACATAGATTTTTATTGTTTAAACCATAATTTAATGTTTTTTAATTTTGGATATTTAACTTTCTTTTTGTTCAATGAGCCCACAACATGTTAAAAATATTGTTCCTTGTATAATTAAAATCGAATAAAACAACTTGGTCTAATTTTATTCCGTAGAAATATTAAACATATTTAATTTTTAAAAAATTGAAAAATAACAAAATAGTCATTTTAAAATTAGATGTTTCAATTTTGCTGAAATATTTTTCTTGAAGGTCAGAAAAATATTAAATATTAATTCTTTTAAATTCTAATGAGATTCGGTATCTCCTAAAAAGGGTTTTCTTTCTCATAAAAAAATTGTTATTCGATTTGTTTAGTTTTCAAGATATCTGATACATCAATTTTGAAAATATTTTGTTCAGAGAAAAATGCGGTTAAAGTTTTGCAAGGCCATCTTATTCAAACGCCATCAATTTTATAAATTTTTTTAGTTTGCAAGACTTTTAGAAAATGTAAAAAGAAAAATTTTTATCCTCTAAAGTAACCTGTGCTCTTAATTAACCGTCATTGAATAGTCTTAGAATTCGGTGAATTCTGAATATTCCCCATTTCCAAAAAAAAAGAGAAAATCCATTAAATGTTTTCACATTAGGCAGATTTTTCGAAAGTTATCATAGTGCTCCTTGTATAATTAAAATCGAATAAAACAACTTGGTCTAATTTTATTCCGTAGAAATATTAAACATATTTAATTTTTAAAAAATTGAAAAATAACAAAATAGTCATTTTAAAATTAGATGTTTCAATTTTGCTGAAATATTTTTCTTGAAGGTCAGAAAAATATTAAATATTAATTCTTTTAAATTCTAATGAGATTCGGTATCTCCTAAAAAGGGTTTTCTTTCTCATAAAAAAATTGTTATTCGATTTGTTTAGTTTTCAAGATATCTGATACATCAGTTTTGAAAATATTTTGTTCAGAGAAAAATGCGGTTAAAGTTTTGCAAGGCCATCTTATTCAAACTCCATCAATTTTACAAATTTTTTTAGTTTGCAAGACTTTTAGAAAATGTAAAAAGAAAAATTTTTATCCTCTAAAGTAATCTGTGCTCTTAATTAACCGTCATTGAATAGTCTTAGAATTTGGTGAATTTTGAATATTTCCCATTTTCAAAAAAGAGAAAATTCATTAAATGTTTTTCACATTAGGCACATTTTTCGAAAGTTATCATAGTGAAAGACGCTTATACAAACGAGATGCTTGAGATTCTTTCGGTGCAACAATAATGAACGTTTACGTTTCTGCCTCGAGGTCTTTCACTTGCATTCATCCTTCGCGTGGGCGGATGTCGATGAACGTTTTGTGTCACAACGACCTACGACACACTCTGCTTTTGTCCGGAAATATTCCCTTTCCCCGGCGCACGAAATTGTCTCGCCTAAAGAATCCCGCCGATTAACCCTTTGTTCACCAACAGGGTGTTAGGTAACTCCGCTCGTTTCGCTTTCTTACGCTGTCGCCATTCTTACAACGGACAACAATGGGGAGTCTAAGCCCGTAGAAAATTAGTCTCTTGGAATTGCCGTAGGTGCAAAAGGGGTCCTCGTAATAGCATCAGATAACATCGGAAAATGAAATTATTAGTATACATACAATAAACGTCAAATTAAAGATTTAATATTGGCGATATATATTTAATATGATATATTAAATATTTTGAATATATATATATACATATGTACATCATATATATTTAATTTTCGTGAAATAATCTTGCGAAATGCATGCGTGGAGATGCGTCATGCGAGCCTGACATGTCAGTATCACGTGACAGTTGCGAGGAACTTTACAGACTGCATAAAGCGTAGTTTCGTGTCGTGCCATTGCGTTTGGAAAGTGCTAGAAACAGCAGCGTTACATTTATGTCTCTCTCGGATGCTGAGAAGAAAAATCTCACCATGTATTATCAGAGTGAAAGCGTCACCGTTTTCACGGGACCAAGTTCGCATCGGGAATTATCTCGTCGTCGGTTGATGTTTGCTAGCGTCACGATTGCTGGAATCTAGCAAAATACGTGACAGTAAGCACGAAAAACATGCTTTCGTACTCTTTACATATTTTATTACATCGATAGGGTGGTCTTTCGTGACAGCTTGTATCGATCACGCGATATCTGATATTAAAATCGCTTCCATAATTCTTGCGAGATGACAAACAAAGAGAAACAAGATTTACATGATATAATTGAACATTATTTTTGCGGCTCTCTTTCATCAGAATTTTCAATTCCAGTAATCGACGTTACTTTAATCCAAGCGATCATTAGCAGACCGTAAAGCGTTAGATTGAAGGACAAATTGTGTGTGGTTTGCGGATCCTGCGGATGTTACCGATGATGTGCCGCCTTCTCCAGGATGATTTTCACGCCAGTGAGTCATTATAAATTCATGGTCATTCCATTTGTCTACGCCGACAAAGCTCTCTGCTCCGTGAGATTTTTCCACGAAAGCGTTACAAAGTGTCTGACTCAGCGAGCAACCTCGCCGAGTGGGTGCATCAATGTTTTTTTATTCCTCTTTTAATCAACCAAGCGCATCGATTGCGCCAACAATTACGTTATTCGAAAATATGTTGGTTGGCCCAATTGTAGAGGAGAAGTTGCAAAGTTTCTTTTTATCGAAACTCGCGCTCGATGCTCGATGATAAAGCGATTTCATGAAAGATACACGGTTACTTGGGCGATTATTTCAAAGATTTACGATGTACGAATTTTGTAAGGCACACTTGGGTATACCTGCTCGTGTTAACATGTCTGTTTAGGATTTCTCTTCATATTAAACTGATTGTGAGTTTTCTGGTCGAAACGCTACATTCTCGGGAAGCTCTCTCGAGCGGAAGTACATAACACGAATGTGCTGTTTCTCGCCGAGTCCGATGTCCTTGGCACTCCAAGACTCTTTGAAAGAAGACCGCTCTCACGGTCCATTAAGCTCCGGAAAGCGAGCGTGCATACGCGTGTGAATGATCCATAAATAAAGCGATCCGTTTCTAGGCCCGCATCCTGTCGCTCGGAAAGCTTCTCGATTCAACAAACATATCGCTGGAATTGCACCCCAAAGTTATTAATATCGCCGTCTTAATTTAGGCAACTCTATATTTTCTTTTTGGATAAAATACATCCTAGTAAAAACTGATATTTTCTGAAACAAAACCTAGTCTTTTCTATTAAAATGAACGAAAAATATTTTGATCGATATTCGTGAATGAGAGAGTATTTTAAGTTTTATCCCCAAAAAAATTTGTAATAGATTATGAACTGTTAAATTAATTTTTCGCCAGATGTTAACAAATAAACGTGAGATCTAAATTGAGATAAAAATTTTTAATTCTTTTATTAGGATATGTTAGTATATTAATTTCATTTTTTTAAATTACAATGATGAATTAGTATGATTTATTAATTAAAGCAAAAATCTTTTTGCATAAAATTATATTGATGTATTTTAATATTACGTGTTAATTATTTTTCTAACTTTTTATCAATTTTATTTTATTATTAGATAAAGTCCGAGAGAGTGGAAAGTAGAATATTTATTATTCTTCTTTAAATTTTTCCGACTTTGGTAACAGGAGATATCGCTTTTACAGTTTCTCCTATTTGTTCGAACTAATGTACTGTAAAAATAGTTTGACAGCCCGAAAAGCCGTAGAAATAAAATGTATGCAGACACGTTTTATAGAAATATATTAGCAAACAAAACTCTAGACTGGAATACGTTGCTTTTCTAGTGCGTACAAAGTTCTTATCTTGGCATTTCGAGCAGAAAAAAAGGAAAGTTGTGTGCGACATTCTGGAATTGCACGCAGAAGAACAATGACGCGTCGTATATTGTATCGGCGCAGAGCTCTCTCTTTCCGCAGAAAGGCAACGTGCTCGAACAAACGCTTGAAGAAATATACGATTGCCTGTCACTCCTTTCATAAGAATTATCTTTTTATCACGATGGAAAAAGTGAAGTCTACCTATTATTAGTGACAAAAAAATTACAAAAATCTTGTTATAAAATTAAAAATATATCGCAATTAAATGACAAGTTTTTCTTACAAAATATAAATGTGCTAATCAAATTGTAAATAATGTTAGAAAATTTAAATTCTCTTTCTCAATTCAAATGCACGTGGCTTCTTTTCATATTTTTTCTTAATGCATTACAGTGAACCTTGACCGTCATCATGTTGAATTTTCGTTACAGAAGTCAATGAATATGTACGAGTTTCGAAGAACGGAGAACATCACGAACGGTTGTGCGCGGTAGCAACTTAATGCACATCGCTGCACGTTTCGTTGCGTCCCCCTTGTGGTTGGCCCATGGTCGCATAAAACTCAGGAAGCCGTTTGTTACTTAGATTTTAAGATAGGACACGCGGGGAGAAGGCATGCGTTTCACCTACCGGCTGATTCTTTCGAATTATTAAATTTTGCGAATCGACCCATTCATCATCGATTATCATAGTTTAATTTTAACGATATAAAAACTAGATCGAATAAAAACTAGAGGACCATTCGAGGTAGGCATCCTGAGGCCAACGACGAGGAAAAGATTTCCGAGGGAAATGCAAGGACCGAGTCCTTCCTTCCTTCCTTTTTGTGCGAGGCACTTTTTTTTCCGTTGCGCTCGGTCAACATGGAAGATCCTGTTTTAACAGTCATTCATTTTTCACTTCATTCCTTCACGCTCTTCTGCCTCCTGTCAGTCCTGGCACGTCATCACGGCCAAACAGGACCCGTCGTTTTTTCTTTTCCCTGTCTGGTCGCGTCGCGTCCTCGGAAGCGCCATGAATTATTTATTCGCGAACGCACATCCATTGGCAGGAACACCCTCGAATTCCGGTGAATGTCTTCCGATTTTCCACGCAGTCCGGCCCCACCCTTCGCCCTTGTACCCTTTCCTGCGCGCGTTGCGAGGACGAAGATTAGGATTTCACGGCTGTTGGCGCGATGAGCCTCGGGGGGGAAAAAAAAAAAAAAAAAAAAAAAAAAAACTCGGAGGAAGCCGGTCCCGCATAATGAGATTTATGGCCGCGTAAAAGAAGAAATATTGCGAAATAAGATTATGCGTTTGATGAGAGAGCAATCGCGTTTTCCGATGCGTTTCACTCAGATACGGGACATTCTCTCCTGAACTAGGTTAATTTCTCGGGATATAAAGATTGATTAATCCTCTGTCACATTACGAGTTTAATCGCGTCTTTCCCCTCCCCCCCCCCGCCTCAATCTCAATACAAGTACAGGTTTGCTTATAGTTTCACCACGATTTAATAGCAAAACGCTTTCGAACGTACACTTTAAGCGTCCTTTTCCAACGCGGAAGGAAGGAAGCGGTGCGCGAGGCGAAAGGAGGCAACCGATGTGAAAGTGACAAATCCGCGTGTCCGCGGTATCGGTGGACCAGGGCGTTTCGCGACTGTCACGTGGCTTCCGGCCACGTGGCGTGCGACCAGGAAGCGACAGCGACGGCCGGCGACCGCGCGTCTCACCGTTACCGAGGTGCGCGCTACCGGAATTCTGGCCTCGTGTAACTGTTGCGACTGTTGGCAGCTGATGCGTGTGCGTTGTGTTGTCAGTGAGCGCGCGGCCAGTAGCGTACAACGGCCCTCGCTTTGCTTGCCTTGCCGAGAATGCACCTGCCCCGCTGAGCACTTTCCAGTCCAACGCCCGTCACGTGGGGAGAGGGGGAGGAATTTTATCCTGTCACGATTGACTTGTGGCACCTCTGTATAAAGAACCGCGATTTCGCGCACTGTTATGTTCGACATGACATTCTTACGTCTCTCAGAAGACAGAATCTCTTGAATGTTTATAATGTCAAAAGAACACCACGTGTGTATCGTTCATCTTTTTTTTTTTTTTTTTTTTTTTTTTTTTTTTATGGATTCAGATCGTTAGAATGTCTACGGTATATATAGATAAATTTATAGAGAAACTTAATTGTACTCCATGATGTATTTGATTTCACAATAAATATTTCGGCCTGCAAATATATCCTCTCTTTCCCTTTTTAGCTTCTGAAAATTAAACCGCGAAAATTCAGCGGCGACAGCGTATATATCATAAATCGCGAGCGGCCGCAAAAACATGCAAAAAGTGGCTCGCAATTGTCTCGTCTGGTCGAAACAAACGGTTCGTTAGCGGTAATTACAAGGTAAACCCGTTAGCGGTGCGCGTAGGAGGGAAATGTCTTTTTTTTTTTTTTCCTTCCAGGAACGTATGCACCAATCGCGTACGCCCGTGTTACGCTGAAATTGCACGCTCCCTCCCCTCCCCTCCCCCCCCCCCGTCGTCGTCGTCGTCGTTGCTTATTTCGTGACACGGAGCAATTTCGCCCTCTGCAGTCACGTTGCAGTCGTATTCAATTAGTCGCAGAGCTTCTCCAGAAACATATGTATCTGTTCGCGTAGGAAACGTAAACCTTTTCGGTTTGCGAAAAATAAATGTGCGTAGTGGTGAAGGGGGGAGGGGGAGGGGGTTACACAAACTGGCCGAGAGAACGCGCATCCCCCTTTCACGTGACCATCGATCTTCTCATGTAAATCAAGCATTCGTCTTTCGTGCGAGTCATTTATTATTATCTCGCTTTTTACATCGCTCTTCGGCCTCCCCCCCCTCCCCTCATCTCTCTCTCTCTCTCTCTCTCTCTCTCTTTTTCACCCCTGTCTTTTTCATCCCCCTCATGATGCGCACCGGACAATGCGGCACCGCGCCCATAAGCTTTTTGTGTGCATTTCAGACGCGCGCACGGGCATGACTTTGCGGCCTTTCTTCGTGAGACACCTTGCGCCAGAAGAAGAGGTCCGTTCCCTTCGGACAGAAGCCATCCCCGTTTTCAGCCACCGAGGTTCCTTTACGCGGTCTCTCTCTCTCTCTCTCTCTCTCTCCCGGTCGTGATTTTAAATCCGCTCCAATGCAAATAAACATATACGAACGTGCGATTATTTTATTACAATTTTTCTCCCTCACCCGCGGTGAATGAGACTTCATTTCGAATTTGAATATCTCTCTTTCGAAAGCGACGACGATCCATCTTCTCGCGGATGACATCTTGTCGATGTCTCTCCTCTTTTTTATTTATTTTTTTTTTTTCCATGCGGCTTTGAACGCATTTCTCGACGCGCTTGATACACACACACACATATATATATATATATATATATATAGGTATATATATTTATATATACAACGCAATGGAAATTTCTCAAACGGAATACAAAAGTTTGCCGGCCGACGACAAAGGCTATTGTCAATCTGCGCACAATAGCGCTCGAGAAAAATAATCATCGTGCGATGTCAATGACTGGTAACGAAACACACATATTACATCAAACAACGTCGTTCCGCATCAACACGGAAATATATCGAGCATGGTAAAAAAAAAAAAAAAAAAAAACCGTAGGGGAGACGCGACGTCTCGTTTTGCCGACAAGAGAGAAGCTTATATACATATCTTATCTTGCTTCCAATTTATAACTCTGTCGTTTCGATCTTATGTCATTTTATCATATAAGATAACTTGCTCGCATTAATCTCTCTCTCTCTCTCTCTCTCTCTCGTTGTAGATGTAGTCGGAAATTTCTCGCCGCTTCTCCTTTTCTATGTCGCCTTTTGTCCCTTTCGTTTACATTGATAAGGCAAAAACGGAGTCGAGGAAGAAAGGGATGCTAGAGAGACGCGATGAAGCGAGGGGGAGGGGGCGGGGAGTGAGGACAGAGGAAGCATTCATACGAGATGCGACACGTGTTTCCTCGGTGGGTTTCATTCGCTTCGGTCGCTCATCTCGAACGGACGCGGTTTCTCGAGGTGGCGCGAAGCGGCTTAATTAAACGCGAAATTTCTCCGCAAACGAACCGGGAAGTCGTCATGAGAAAATTTCTACCGTAGAAAAGCTGCGCGGCGAGAACGCCGGCGAAAGCCTGCTTCGAAAGTTTCATCCTATGATATCCTTGTCGGCGAAGAAACGTCGCTTGAAAAAAGAAATCTCTGTATGAGACACAACAGAAATCAGGATATCAGAAAATAATTTAATATAATTTAATAAATATTATAGCATGTTATAATAAAATAATTTAACAATTAATTTATTATATATATATATATAATAATTAATTTAATAATTTAATATAACAAATAATTAATGAGAAAATGAGTAACTACCATTTACGTAATGTTAAAAATTGTCTTATAAATAATTTTCATGAAAGATGGAATACGTTGTTTAGTGTTTATTTCTAGAAATACCACATCCTTTTTAACAGCCTTTGACAAATGGCGTGACAATGAATCGCAGTAACCCTCGAATTGGCTACGTCGAACGTGTCGGAGATTCGAAACGGGATGATGACGCGGCGAAACACGAACAGGAAGAGGTGTAGTCTGAAGACCGACAACAAGAAAGGGACATCCTATTCGCTTAGCCAGCGAATCCATTGTGTAAGTCGCGGTTCGTAGAAAAAAAAAACGCACGTGCGTTTTCAGCGAGAGCGCCTTACAATATTTGACAGTTATCATTAAAACGTCATTAAAACAGACTGTGAGTCAATAAATGAAAAAATGACGCGAGAAATCTGTAAGATTCAATGACGCGGGAGGAAAGGGAAAATAGATAAAGATAGAGGATTAAAATGGATAGAGGGGAGAAATTTCTAACGGTCCGGATATGTCATTTATCTTTCTACGCAATAATAATAATCGACGAGCGCGACGCACGAGGGAAGAACTTTTTGGGATCTTCCCCTAAATGCGCGACAAAAGGACGCGGTATCGGGGATGACAATAGTTCTGTTTATCTAAGAAATTATCACGATCCAATGGATTCCAAAGTGATTTTGCGAAACGCTCAAGCTGCCCAAAATTATTTGGATAAACTATTAAAGTCACTCAGCTTGGAGTATTCCTTTTTTTTGTGATTTTTTATCGTGGAAATAAAATCAATGCTACATTGATTTCGTAATTAGAAAAATTGCAGCCTGCAAGGGGGGTTTCAATAATCCTCATACATACCCCCAACAGGGTGTTCTCTTCACTTTTTCTGCCTCTTTTTTTTCGCGAGGATTACTCGATAAAGAATCGCCTCCTTCCTCTTCTACTCAAGGAACAATCGTTATTCCAACAAGAGGGAAAAGAATCGTTATTCAGGAAGAGACTCCTCGCGGCTCACGTAATTCTTGGGGCACTTATGCATCGAGTTTGAACCGGTAGGGCTTTTCTTTCCAGTCGACCGATCGATCGTGCGACCGGAGTCGATAGGCCGTACTTTTTCTTCGCGCGCACAAAACGAGTGCATTATGCTCGGCGAAACAATGCTGGCCGCGTAGCTCTCACGTGTCGCAGGACATGGAAGGACAGCTGGTTAGGAACCTAAGAGAGAGAGAGAGAGAGAGAACTCCTTCTGCGGTGACAATTGGCTGCGATCGGCAGCCGATTGTTCCCCGAGCGATCAATACGGCCGACTGTTCGCACACGAGTTCAATGGCTCGAAAATGTCATTGGTTTTTAGAACACGTGTTGAGAAAAGTTAACACTTTATATTAATGAGAGAATAATTTTAACGAGAGATCGCCTTTGGTGCTGGGAATTTTCAGCGGTTATTAGACACATTATGCGGGCGAAATCCGATACTCTTTCAAGGTTTCTTCTCAAGTCTCACGTGCTCTTCTTGAACGATGTGTCAACGGCTGATTTGTCTTTTGGTTTTTAATTTTATTACGATCTATCGGCATCTCCATTCGACAAGGTCGACGCAAACTTGTACGTTCAAAAGGCGTTACGCAAAATTACGCGGGGTCGCTTACGCAACTAGACACAGTTACCCTGTTAATTAAGGAAGTAGCGCCTTATTGTTTCTTTGCTCGCATCGTTTACTCGCATGCCAAAGTACATGTAAATGAGACAATCGTGTATAAAGAGGGTGAAAGACAGAGATTGTTCTTTTCAATTTTTTTGATTAGTATTATATTTCCAGTCGTGAATAAAAATAAAACTTCAAACTTTTGGCTACGTCAAAAAAAAAAAAATTTTATTTTTAATGACTCTCGATATTCTATAATTCTTCTAATATTTTTACACAGTTGGAAAATTTGTGTTTTGTTGTTAAAAATGTTGCTAGTTAAAATTTAACACATATTACTGTTCTGTTAATTCAAGACATCTGTTAAAAAAAATAGCTGAAAAAGAGTGTAAACACAATGTGCACGTATTTTTAATTTTACATTATAAATATGTTTCAAATTATTAGTGAGAGAATTTATCTGTTAAAATTTACAGAAAAAAGTGTTGAGTTTATTCTTTAATGTATGAGTGACTGTGTTAATACTATCATTTCTCAACGTGATCTCAACGTGTCTTGACGTGTGCCTCACATTAACATTATTTTCTCGTTAAATTTTCACACAAAAATTATGCCAAACTAAGAAATTTACATTTACATTTATGTTAAAATATAATACATAATATTAATGCTACTATTTAACACATGTTAAATTAATAGAAAAATTTCTGAAGACCGTTTGGGACACGTGATTTGTGTTAAAGGCCGGATAAGTATTGTCATTTGCTTACTGAAAAAAAATTGTCCTCAAAATTTCAGCTTAACTTTATTATTTCCTGAGTTATCAAGAAAACTGTCATTTTCAGTTTTAATTTTTCTTTTCTGTAAATATTTGGGATGATATCATATCGATTTTTTTCTCAATACTTATCAACAAAAGACACAAAAAAAATATTTGTTTATTAATCTCGAATAAAAACTCGATTTAAAAAAAGATTAAAATTAAGAAAAGACCTTTTTGACATGTTCTTTTCAAGGTTCAATCAACAAATTTTTAAAGAATATTTTTTCACATATATATGTCTCAATACTCTCAAATTTTTTTCAATTTTCTCGAGCTGATACAATATGGTAAAAAAAAAAAAAAAATAAAAATCTTTTTGATTAAGGACAGCAAATTATTTATTTTTAAATTGTCTTTACATAAAAAATATTTCTATCCTGCAGTATAATTACACTATTACAATTATTAATAATTACTATTATAATTATTACAAAAAAAATTAATTTGCCGTCCTATTATAAAAAAATAATAAAAAAAAGATTTTCCATTTTTTTCATCATGTTGCACCAACTCAAAAAAATTGAAAAATTAAAGAGTATTGAGACATATAAAAAGAGTATTCTATATAAAAGTTTGGTGATTGAACCTCGAAAGAAACATGTTAAAAAAGCCATTTCTTAATTTCATTCTTTTTTTCAAATAAATCGAGCTTTTACTCGAGATTAATGAAAAAATATTTTTTTTGTGTCTTTTGTTGATTAATATGCAGAAAAAAATCGATGGGATCATGTCAAATATTTATAGGAAAGAAAAATAAAAACTGAAAATGACGTTTTTGTCGATAACACAGGAAATAATAGAGTTAGGGAGCTGAAATTTTAAGGAAAAAATTTTTTTTTTTTTTTTTTACAGTGAGGACATGACAGGTCAAATGTTATTTGAAAACTCGTCGGGGGCACTTTTAGTATGCTTATCCGGCTATAGGCTTTAACAAAAATTTTCCAACTGTGTACAAGTATTGATGCTTGAATTTTGTAAGAACTGACATATTTCCTGTCTTAAATTCTGCTTCTTTTGTGACTCAAGGAACGAGCTCGAGAAGCACGTAATCGCAGATTACGATGGTGGAAATATTTTCGATAACGTACGTATACACGTCCGACCTGTGGACTAAAACTATTTTCTCAATACTTATTTCGGCACGATCAGTGACGATTTGTCGAGCACATAGTTGCTGGGAGCAAAAGAAGCGAGGAGCGTGGCGATGCATACGTTATGCCAATGAAGAAGCCCCGTTTGCCGAGCCTTTCGACACGGTCATTTTCCGACCGGTAAATTTCCATATAAACTGCGCGAGAGCCATTACTTACTATATCTAGCGAGGGGCCCAAAATCAACTGACTTTCATTCCGACGCTCTACCCGTATCGTAGCCCTTTCGTCGCATAAATTAGACGTCTAGTCTCGCGAATAATTCCCTCGACAATGTAGTGTGAAAAAAAAAAAAAAAAAAACTTTTGTCCTGGCTCCTCTTTAAAAGTCACAGAGATCGCGGTATCCTTCCTTCGTGAAATTTGACATATTTCCCTTCGTATCTCGCAGGGGAACGAAAGAGATAAGGAAACCCATAAAAGAGATGCCTGCCATATCCGTAGAAATCAATTTTTCGCGACTCGTTAACGACCGAGACATCCCTCCCTGTCGATCCTCGAGACGTTTCATCCGAGGACTCTGGAGCCCTCGGAAAAAAAAAAAAAAAAAAAAAAAAGACGGAGCCTCCTCCGGTGGTGTTCGAGGTGTCGCGCGTGAGAAAGGGGTGCGAAAGAGCTCGTCTTGTCTCTGTAGCTGTTTCGCCGCTGCACGCAACATGGTGCCTTCGGGGCCCTTTTGTTAATGATTATGGTTTTCTGTCGCCTCTGCTCCTTCTCTGCATCCGTGCAAGGAAAGAAGAGAGGAAGGAAAAGAGGCGCACACACAACAGAAACGCACGGAAGGACTGCAAGGCCTATAAAGGTAGAAACCTGATTCCGTTTTTCCATCCCCTCCTCTCTCTCTCTCTCTCTCTCTCTCTCTCTCTCTCTCTTTCCGGATTCTTCATCCACCCGTGTCCCTCTCTCTCTCTCTCTCTCTCTCTCTTGTGCAGTCGTTCTCCGACACCGATGTCGCCGTTTTTCTGTCTCTCCTCTCTCGGCCGCGTGACAACGACCCGGAGCTAAGTAAACATCATCGTCGGACTCTAATGGAAATCGAATCGAGACGCAAGCTTTCGCAGCGTGAGCGAACTAAGCGGCGCCATCGTGGAAGACCGGTTTCACGTTTAGCCTCTGTGAACCCCTTTCTTTTCTTTTAAGAATTACTCGACCAAAATGCTCTCTCTCTCTCTCTCTCTCTCTCTTTTTCGCCCAGTCTCTTATTGGCTTCACGACGCGACATTAAAAAGCTCGCGGACCGGAAAGGGGTGCGTGCTTGTTTGCTTTCTCGTGAAAGCCAAACCTCCGCTTTGTGCCGAATTCCTTTCACCGCAAACGGTAAACAAGGACAAATTGTTGGCGCCATTGTGAGCAATTTCGGTTTACCGCAGCGGTCTTGTAATCGCGTCAGATAACTTTACATCGAGATGTAAATTGATCGCGTGGTATCGGCGCAAAGAGAGAGAGAGAGAAAGAGAGAGAGAGAGAGAGAGGGGGAGGGAGGGAGAGATAGAATTTGCATTTGCTCATCTGATCGCAATCTCTCGAGAGAAGAGAAGAAAAGGCAAGAGCGATTTTTTCCTCTCGCAACACAGAGGATCCTACGTCCTACGACAAAGCGTGTCCCTTAACCCGATTGCTTGACGACTCAATCCTGGCACGACCCCACAAAGCAGAGAGAAGCAGATCGAGATAACATTGTCGCACGATTTTTCGTGACGACCATTGTGACGCACAGCTGGCCGAAGGGTTGCACCGCCATTACGGCGATTTTGTCCCTTGATTCCAGATGGGTCGACCCTCCGGAGGAGAGATGTGCAGACGGCTTCGTAACTCTTTCCTTTGGAAATTAATTGTTACACCGGTCCCGCCATACGCCTCGGGGTTGGACTTTCGAGGCGCTTCTTATCTTAACTCGCCCGCTGCGAGTTCTCGATGAAAGAGAGAGAGAGAAAGGACGAGTTTTCCACGCCGAACGAGATCGATCATATTTTTTCTGCGAGACGAATTTTCCACATGCGATTCTTCTCGCGATTCTCTCTCTTTTTTTTTTCTCTCTCTCTCTCTCTCTCTCTCTCTCCTCCTATTTTTTGCCAGGGGGTTACAACGTAGGGTGTAATACGATATGGGGATTATGTCGCGCCTCGACGGCACCTAATTGAATCCCGGAGGTACCGGATATTGTACATGTTGTGACCGTTAGTCGACCAATTCCTGAACGACTTCATTCATCTGTTTTTTTACAATGAGCTACTTTGATGCAACAGTATACGAGACAATTTTACATATTACTCGCTCCGTTGCATTTTACGTTTCATAGAATTAAATTTATGTTATAAATTTATTCAAGCAAGGGATTCAAAACTAGGTAATACATGCAAATGACTACACGTTATTTTTATGACGCCTGTCTTTTTTACAACCTTTTAATGTCACATTCCCAGTTGTCAAACGATGACGACCGAAGACACCTTTATAAGACGCGGTTCGCATCAAAGGGTGTGTAAAAATATCACGACAAAGGAAAGAAAAAAAAAATGATTACCGTAGGCGTGGTAAGATTTTCCTCTACACGATAGATTTTTATTCAAATGACGGTAAAAGGCAGTTGACACAGCCTTGTCGAATATCTAAGCATTTTTTCCTCTCGCACGGGGGTCGAACAGCTGGCTAAGGTGTAACGTCGCGTGACTATCATCCATCGTAGGGACGTCGCGTATACGTTATTTACGATTACGAAACGAAAGGGGGATCGGTGACCTCGTGCATGCATGCATGCATGTATGTATGTATGTACGTTGGCGAGTTTTACGAGAAAGAATATTTTTTCCCCGTAAAAACTGCTCCTCTCTCGACCTAACCCGAGGTAAATACCGGGCGTGCTGCCTATATAGACTGCGAAAGCAGCACGCGCGACACGAGCATAAGTGCCGACACACACGTGCACCCGTTGCAGGACATTTTTCCAGGACACGCAGGCCGGCAGGACCAGTTTCTGCGGGCGATTCTGGTTTTCTCTCTTTCGAGAGAGAGAGAGAAGGGATGCAACTTACGACGACGGCGACCATTTATTTTGACAGTGAGGATAGGGAACAAGCGTGATCTAGCTCGTTGACGCGTCCATAGCGTAAATAACCGCGATGAATGAGATCGCAGAGGCGTAAGAAAGAAACTTTGAGGGATGAAAGGAAAAAGTTGGATCGAGGAATAAATACGACCATCATGCCGCCACCTTCCTTCTCATCGTGATATGATCTGATTTATCTAAAGTGTTGTTTTTTTTTTTTTTTTTTTTTTTTTTTTATAAAAACGTCAAACACGAAATATTGCATATTATCGGCTTTACAAGAGACGGTGTGTAAAGTCTCGAGCGATATCGCTATTAAACCCGACACGTTTATATCTCGATACACTCGTAACGCAAATTAATGGATTCGAACGCAATCGGATAGTTCTGGGTCAGTGCGAGGCATGTAATAAGAAATCAAGAAAGCCATGTAATAATCGAGATAACGTTAACGCGCTCGGGATTTAATGATCGGCGAAGCAAGCGGTCGAATCTAGGTTGAAAGTCGATTTTCTCGAAATCACGCATGCGTGTTACAGGAGAGCCTGAAAGCCGCTACATCGATAATAATCGGAGGCGCGCGATCGTAGCCGGTACTCCATTTTGAAATCCGATTCAATACACAATATCTCTGGAAGCGTTTATAAAAGCTAACCCAACGGAAACGAATTCCCGCTGCCAAGAAGCGTAAAGAATCAAGAAGGAAATGTCGATGTAATCGTTCCATTACGATTAGATGTAACGCGCCTGGCCCCCCGTAATTACGTCGTTACCGTTCCCATAGATTCAATGGTGGTCCCCTTCTTGCGTGTCCGTTTAAGCAGAAACGTCATACGATCTCTTTTACCGTTTCTCTTTTGACAGGAAAAAAAATTCTATTCTAATCTAAAATATAAATTCTAAACATGTATTAAAATTCTACATTATATTTTAAATACACTATTATATAATTCCAATGAATTCTATTATTTTATTTTTCGAACAGAAGAAAGACATTTAAATGTTTCATTATTTGGAGTAAATAAAAAATCAAAGATATTCTAAAAGTATTAAGTATTAAATTAGAAAATTAAACAAAATCGATCTCTTTTACCGTTTCTCTTTTGACAGGAAAAAAAATTCTATTCTAATCTAAAATATAAATTCTAAACATGTATTAAAATTCTACATTATATTTTAAATACACTATTATATAATTCCAATGAATTCTATTATTTTATTTTTCGAACAGAAGAAAGACATTTAAATGTTTCATTATTTTGAGTAAATAAAAAATCAAAGATATTCTAAAATGATTAAGTGTTAAATTAGAAAATTAAACAAAATCGATCTCTTTTACCGATTCTCTTTTGACAGGAAAAAAAAATTCTAATCTAAAATATAAATTTTAAACATGCATTAAAATTCTACATTATATTTTAAATACACTATTATATAATTCCAATGAATTCTATTATTTTATTTTTCGAACAGAAGAAAGACATTTAAATGTTTCATTATTTGGAGTAAATAAAAAATCAAAGATATTCTAAAAGTATTAAGTATTAAATTAGAAAATTAAACAAAATCGATCTCTTTTACCGTTTCTCTTTTGACAGGAAAAAAAATTCTATTCTAATCTAAAATATAAATTCTAAACATGTATTAAAATTCTACATTATATTTTAAATACACTATTATATAATTCCAATGAATTCTATTATTTTATTTTTCGAACAGAAGAAAGACATTTAAATGTTTCATTATTTTGAGTAAATAAAAAATCAAAGATATTCTAAAATGATTAAGTGTTAAATTAGAAAATTAAACAAAATCGATCTCTTTTACCGATTCTCTTTTGACAGGAAAAAAAAATTCTAATCTAAAATATAAATTTTAAACATGCATTAAAATTCTACATTATATTTTAAATACACTATTATATAATTCCAATGAATTCTATTATTTTATTTTTCGAACAGAAGAAAGACATTTAAATGTTTCATTATTTGGAGTAAATAAAAAATCAAAGATATTCTAAAAGTATTAAGTATTAAATTAGAAAATTAAACAAAATCGATCTCTTTTACCGTTTCTCTTTTGACAGGAAAAAAAATTCTATTCTAATCTAAAATATAAATTCTAAACATGTATTAAAATTCTACATTATATTTTAAATACACTATTATATAATTCCAATGAATTCTATTATTTTATTTTTCGAACAGAAGAAAGACATTTAAATGTTTCATTATTTTGAGTAAATAAAAAATCAAAGATATTCTAAAATGATTAAGTGTTAAATTAGAAAATTAAACAAAATCGATCTCTTTTACCGATTCTCTTTTGACAGGAAAAAAAAATTCTAATCTAAAATATAAATTTTAAACATGCATTAAAATTCTACATTATATTTTAAATACACTATTATATAATTCCAATGAATTCTATTATTTTATTTTTCGAACAGAAGAAAGACATTTAAATGTTTCATTATTTGGAGTAAATAAAAAATCAAAGATATTCTAAAAGTATTAAGTATTAAATTAGAAAATTAAACAAAATCGATCTCTTTTACCGTTTCTCTTTTGACAGGAAAAAAAATTCTATTCTAATCTAAAATATAAATTCTAAACATGTATTAAAATTCTACATTATATTTTAAATACACTATTATATAATTCCAATGAATTCTATTATTTTATTTTTCGAACAGAAGAAAGACATTTAAATGTTTCATTATTTTGAGTAAATAAAAAATCAAAGATATTCTAAAATGATTAAGTGTTAAATTAGAAAATTAAACAAAATCGATCTCTTTTACCGATTCTCTTTTGACAGGAAAAAAAAATTCTAATCTAAAATATAAATTTTAAACATGCATTAAAATTCTACATTATATTTTAAATACACTATTATATAATTCCAATGAATTCTATTATTTTATTTTTCGAACAGAAGAAAGACATTTAAATGTTTCATTATTTGGAGTAAATAAAAAATCAAAGATATTCTAAAAGTATTAAGTATTAAATTAGAAAATTAAACAAAATCGATCTCTTTTACCGTTTCTCTTTTGACAGGAAAAAAAATTCTATTCTAATCTAAAATATAAATTCTAAACATGTATTAAAATTCTACATTATATTTTAAATACACTATTATATAATTCCAATGAATTCTATTATTTTATTTTTCGAACAGAAGAAAGACATTTAAATGTTTCATTATTTTGAGTAAATAAAAAATCAAAGATATTCTAAAATGATTAAGTGTTAAATTAGAAAATTAAACAAAATCGATCTCTTTTACCGATTCTCTTTTGACAGGAAAAAAAAATTCTAATCTAAAATATAAATTTTAAACATGCATTAAAATTCTACATTATATTTTAAATACACTATTATATAATTCCAATGAATTCTATTATTTTATTTTTCGAACAGAAGAAAGACATTTAAATGTTTCATTATTTGGAGTAAATAAAAAATCAAAGATATTCTAAAAGTATTAAGTATTAAATTAGAAAATTAAACAAAATCGATCTCTTTTACCGTTTCTCTTTTGACAGGAAAAAAAATTCTATTCTAATCTAAAATATAAATTCTAAACATGTATTAAAATTCTACATTATATTTTAAATACACTATTATATAATTCCAATGAATTCTATTATTTTATTTTTCGAACAGAAGAAAGACATTTAAATGTTTCATTATTTTGAGTAAATAAAAAATCAAAGATATTCTAAAATGATTAAGTGTTAAATTAGAAAATTAAACAAAATCGATCTCTTTTACCGATTCTCTTTTGACAGGAAAAAAAAATTCTAATCTAAAATATAAATTTTAAACATGCATTAAAATTCTACATTATATTTTAAATACACTATTATATAATTCCAATGAATTCTATTATTTTATTTTTCGAACAGAAGAAAGACATTTAAATGTTTCATTATTTGGAGTAAATAAAAAATCAAAGATATTCTAAAAGTATTAAGTATTAAATTAGAAAATTAAACAAAATCGATCTCTTTTACCGTTTCTCTTTTGACAGGAAAAAAAATTCTATTCTAATCTAAAATATAAATTCTAAACATGTATTAAAATTCTACATTATATTTTAAATACACTATTATATAATTCCAATGAATTCTATTATTTTATTTTTCGAACAGAAGAAAGACATTTAAATGTTTCATTATTTTGAGTAAATAAAAAATCAAAGATATTCTAAAATGATTAAGTATTAAATTAGAAAATTAAACGAAATCGATCTCTTTTACCGATTCTCTTTTGACAGGAAAAAAAAATTCTAATCTAAAATATAAATTTTAAACATGCATTAAAATTCTACATTATATTTTAAATACACTATTATATAATTCCAATGAATTCTATTATTTTATTTTTCGAACAGAAGAAAGACATTTAAATGTTTCATTATTTGGAGTAAATAAAAAATCAAAGATATTCTAAAAGTATTAAGTATTAAATTAGAAAATTAAACAAAATCGATCTCTTTTACCGTTTCTCTTTTGACAGGAAAAAAAATTCTATTCTAATCTAAAATATAAATTCTAAACATGTATTAAAATTCTACATTATATTTTAAATACACTATTATATAATTCCAATGAATTCTATTATTTTATTTTTCGAACAGAAGAAAGACATTTAAATGTTTCATTATTTTGAGTAAATAAAAAATCAAAGATATTCTAAAATGATTAAGTATTAAATTAGAAAATTAAACGAAATCGATTATCATGCATGTATTGCATGCGAGAGAAAGAACAAAATGCAGAAAACAAACTCGTGTAACAATGTTTTCTTAAGCATAGTAACTAAACTCTTAAAAAAATATATAATAATGAATTCTAACATAGTCTTCCGCTGACAGAACAAACACGCGAATAATGCTGCAAGAAGTTAGATTGATATTGATAAAGCAAACAAATTTAGCGTGTCTATCAATATTTTCGCACGATTTAAAAAAATATTGCATTTGTTTTATTTATAAAGAAAATAATTTTTTGCCATTTCGCAAAATGTGAATATTACTTGGATAATTCGATTTTTTGTATCTCTCGAATTATTCGTTTTTAAAATTGCAAATTAAATTTTTCGATATTTTCAATATTATTATTGTCACTTAATTATATTATTAATTTATTTCTAAAACGTTTAGTGTCTCTGAATTATTCTTTTTATTCAGACCTTTTACATCTCTAAATTCCTCTCAATTTCAATTGGTTGTAAAAATTAAATTTGTAAAAATATATTACATACTTTTCTTGCAATATTATTATTTTATTTTCGAAATAATCTGTTAGACTACTCTCTACTGCTTTCTCGTGTTCCGCTCAAGTCAGGGAGTATCGATCAAACAACAGATAGCGATTATGCGAGTTGGTAAAAATTCTAAAAATGCCTGCTCCTTGTCGATGGGATGAGAGTCCCGGGGGAGAAGGGGGAGACGAGAGACAACTATCGAGAGACCTAAACGGAGCCCGCAGGGAACACTAGGTCACAGCAAACGGTGCAACGCCCTGACCTGTCTCCATCCTCGTTCGATCCTCCACAATGTCCCCTTCTCTCTCGTCTATCATCGATTCACCGCACGCCGTCGTCCTCGCGACCGCGAGAATACCGTAAGTCCGTCTCACTCGCCGCCGGTAACGGCTGGTATATCTCGTGTAAAGCAACGTCGACTTCCGTCCCGGCTACTGTCTCGCTGTCTCTTTCATCAGCGAACTCTGTAGCGTCGCGTTTCTCCCTCTCGCTTCATCGGAAGATGCCGTTTTCTCTTCGTCCCAGGTAGTCGTTTTCCGAACGTGCAGCCAGGTCAGCTGCTCCTTCCAACTTCTCTCCGTCATTGGTAATGCATTATATCTCTCGTGGAGGACAGCGATGGAAATATTATAATTTCAAGGTGAAAGTTTACCTGTCAAAATTTATGTCGCTCGCTTGTCTCATCTATTAAAAGCGACTAGTACGAATTGCGCGATGATTTCTTTTAGCCACTTTGGTTCATTAAGTGAAAATAACGGCGGAGTTTTATATACATCATTTTCGAGATGTTCATCAACAGCTCGTTCCACTGTTGTACCGGTTGTATACAAAATGTCTGGGAGGCCTCCCTCGAGGTCTGGTGGATTTCTTTCATTGTTTTTTTAATTAGATACCCTCCAGAACCAGATGCTCGCTCGTTTCTCTCTCTCTTTCTCTAAACTGGAGCTTTCTCTATTCCACCGATACAATCGAGTCTTTTCTTTCTCTCTTGTTCTCGTGTATTTCGTTCGTCACTGTAGCTCGACCAAGCAAAATGAAAGAACACAAGTCGCTCCCGTATCTGACGTGTACACACACACACACACACACACACAGCGGCAGGAAAGGGCCATTTCCTGTCCGACGCGGACACTATTCCCGTCAGCTGTTCGAGACGGAGATGGAAAGATTACTCCGGCCCTTGTCTCGTCATTCGCGCCAATAATATCAAATATATTACGTATTAAATGGGTCCTTTGTTTCATCCCCTTTATCGCTTATTCTCTATATATCATTATCAAACCAACGCTCAGATACGTCAGATCGCGTGTCATTTACATAGTTGGCCCAATATACAAACGATAGATCCAGATTGCTTTCAAATACACAATTATATATATATATGTATAATTTGTATAAAATCGAATAAAATTCCTTGCTTCGAGTCTGGCTTCTCTTATGGTTAGGACAATTTTTTTCCCGTCGCTGTCGACGAGACGACACTTTCTTTTATCGTGTTCTTCGCGATGAGACACAGCCGAGGGCATCTAATTACACCCACTTGAGAGACCAGCATTCTCCTCGCTAATTAATTTGTGTGTGTGTGTGTATGTGTGTGCGAGAAACCGACCAAAGGGACACGTGCGCTCAGAAAAAGCGTCCTCGGCTCTGTCGTCGCGCTTGGCTCAAGAGAGATCGCCAAGATGACGTTGACAGCTGCAAGGCTACGGTCTTAGGTGCCCAGAAATTCATCCCATCTATGTACTGTGAAATTCGCGATTCTTTTGAGAGAACGGCGGAGCATGAAAACTGATACGAATCGTGAGAAAATGCGCGACAGCGCATTTCGGTTTCTGAATCACAAAAACATTTTTCCCAACCGCTTTTTTCCGACGGAACTGGTTGCCTGAAAACTCGACTCGAGACGATACGAGCAGATCGAAAAGAGGCTCCAGCTCGACACGCGATTTCGTTGAAGCGCGTCCGAGGTCGAGGATGACGCAGAAGAAAGTCGAGATTGGCGATAATTAGAAACCCCGATATCGCATACGACTATTGATAAGACGTGACGCGACAGCGAGTTTGCGGAGATACAACTAGCGTCAATATTTTCCAAATTAATTGGAGCAAACGAAGAGAGAAAAAAAAACACACACACACACACACACACACACACACACATGGCAGATATTTTTTTCTCACCACAAATAAAATAAATCATTCTTATTGTATAGTGAAATTATTTCTCTCATACACGTTATATTATAAATTACAAAAATAACTCTGCTCGACGGCCGGAGCACGCCTTAAGGAACGTCTACACTCCGGATGTGTTATCGTCCGCGAGTGTGATAACGAGTACGGTGCAACGAGATACCGGGCGTGAATGTATAATATGTACATACGTCGCAAACAACGATATGAAATGGCGACCGATACTCGAGTCGATTATCGAGAAACGATATCGTCGCTCTTGAGAATAAAATAGAACCGTAATCGATCTCCGAGCGAGCCAACTCGGTTTCACGGGGTGTCCCGATAGTGACGATCAAATAAATGACACACGAGAGTCAGTCCAGTCGCCGAATCGCACTCGCAGAAAAGACGAAGAGCCGAGTCGGCTGTTGCTCGTCGATCCGCTCGAGCGGGACACCCGGTATATATATATATATGCCAGCGATTATTCGCGATTTATTATTCGCGCTCGTGCGAGGAGCCAGTCGCCGCCGTTGTAATTTGTTTAGACTCGCGACTAACAGACTTTCCTCTCTCTCCCCCCCCCCTCCCCTCGCTGTCTATCTTGCTTTCTCGCTCTCTTTCATTCGATCTGTCATGCATGTCGGCGATAGAAATGATCCTCTTTCGCCTCCCTTAGCTCAATTGAACCTTTTTAACCGCAAAGACCCGCGCCTCTACGTCGGCAGAAGACAAGCGCAAGCTCAATTTCGTCCCCTGAATAGTGATACTTAGGGGATTACTTCGCGAAACGTATAATGCCGGCACAGGGATTTCTCAGGAGGATTCTCAAGTATAAAAAGGATTCCTAGAGAATCGCAGAAACTCGAATATACGGATGGGGTCCGACTTTATCTACATGTGTATATCTTAATCCCCGGTCGCGTCGAGTTCCCCATGAATGGCACTTGTGGACCGTGCTTAATTCGGCACTGTGACCCTAATTTAAGTCGCCCGGACTCCAAAAAGAGAGAGAAAGAGAAAGATGTTCATTGCGCAAAAGGAGTCGTGCACGCGAATCAAACGTATAGTATGTATACATATATATATATATATATATATATATATATATATATATATATATATATATATGTACGCAGATTCGTTTCTTTCGCGAATGTCACCGAAACCGCCGAATCGCACTAACGGAAATGAAGAGTATGTAACACCTTGAAATCCAGTTTCCCGAAGACCAGCCAGAACACCGAGCTGAAGAACGAGAAATGTGAAACGCGCTGTCTCTTGCGGATTTTTTTTCCTCAAGGGTCCTATTGGCTATTTACCCAGTCGCTTTGTGTCCCTTCGTATTACAAAGAGCTCCATTGTGCACCGGGGGTTCGACTCTTATTTTGCGAAAATTTCGAACCGAAAGGAGGAGAAGAGAGGAAAGAAAAACCCCCCACGAGAACCGCACGAATTAAAGAGTTAGTGAAACTTTCATTGACGTATCTCCTTCTATACGATAACTGTATTTTCAAAGAGAATCATTGGTATACGTCTCTCTCCGCGTTCTTTGAGTAAAAGTAATTAAACTTTATACAAGAGATGGTGCTTTATCTTTCGTGCAAAGTATACGATATTTCACGGCCCACTTGATGGTAAGAGTTAATTAAGGAGCGAACGCGTTGCGGTCAAAATTATAATGTAAAGTCCTTGTCGAGCAGGTAGGCTTCGTTAAAATCTCGACGGGGTTTCGCAATATCGGGATCACCGATATGTCGTAACCGCTTGTAGAATGCGCAATGAAACGGAAAATACGGTGAGTTTAATAAAGTTCCCGTTATATGTATACCAGAGAGAGAAAGGGTTGCTCTCCTTAAACTGCGGGCGAGAAAAAAAAAAGAAACGAGGAGGGATTCGAAATATATATTATATATACAGTCGTATATACAGAAAACCGGCAACTGAAGCCGCCTTGCAACGCAAGTAGGTTCGCCCGCTTTCTTCGCTTACTGTTTTTTGACCCGCCGTAAACTAAAGGAATTTAGGTATCTTACCTCTTTTCGCGTTAAGCAAAGATTAACGGGCCGTAGATGATAATTTCGTTCGGCCGAGCATCCTCGCGAATCACTATTATTTCGTTTATTTTTACAGAAAATATTATACATTGGACGGGGCTGTATTTATTTTAGATTCGGGGGCTTCAGCGAAACCCATGCCTGCAACTTTCGCGGCAAACGCACACGTCATCGTCATTTTTGGCGCCGCTGTCATTTTAAGAGCCTTACATAAAGTTTACGTGTCCGAGACACGATTCGTCAAATTATCTTACTTTCAGAATTATTTGACACGTTTAATTCTATAATTACGTTTCAAGATTGTCCATTTTTTGATTTCCCAAGATTTAATACGCGTTTCACGGTACTAAAAAGATTAAAAATACTATCGATAGCACTTCAAAGCTGAAATTTCAAGCTGTTTTTTTAATTTTTCGTTGGCGATAATTTTTCGCCCAGTATCGACAACATATGTCTGAAAAATACAGATTTAGTTTCAAAATTATGTATTTTGGCAAAAAAAAAAAAAAAAAAATTATAGGAAAGTTTAAAAAAAAGCATTTTGTAGTTTGACTGAAATTTTTCGAGAGAAATTTCTTTACCGAGTTGCAGAGTGTCAAAAATACAATAAAATTTTAAGAAACAAAACAATGTTCTTTTTTAAAACAGAGAACAAGGAAAATACAAAAACTTGTTTAATTACCGATAGCAACTTTAATGCGTTATCAGTACATTAAATTAATTAATTAAAATTCTTTCTTTTAGAAACAAAAATTTTGTATTCCTTTTTTTTAAAGAATTTTAGAAATTAAGATTTTTAATAAACACGTGATACTATAAAGAATTGTACAATTTTATAACATTGCTTTAGTACAACAACATTTCGTATTCTTTTACGCTGATGTTTATTATAGTTGAATCAACACAGATATACACAAATCAATCTTGTATTTATTATATTCTTCTAATCTCCTCTTAACTCTTTCTTTCAGAAATAATTTTGTATTAAATTAATTAATTAAAACTCTTTCTTTTAGAAACAAAAATTTTATTTTTCTTCTTTTTTTTTAAAGAATTTTAGAAATTAAGATTTTTAATAAACACGTGATACTATAAAGAATTGTACAATTTTATAACATTGCTTTAGTACAACAATGTTTCGTATTCTTTTACGCTGATGTTTATTATAGTTGAATCAACACAGATATACACAAGTCAATCTTGTTTTTATTATATTCTTCTAATCTCCTCTTAACTCTTTCTTTCAGAAATAATTTTGTATTAAATTAATTAATTAAAACTCTTTCTTTTAGAAACAAAAATTTGATTTTTCTTTTTTTTTTTTAAAGAATTTTAGAAATTAAGATTTTTAATAAACACGTGATACTATAAAGAATTGTACAATTTTATAACATTTCTTTAGTATAACAATGTTTCGTATTCTTTTACGCTGATGTTTATTATAGTTGAATCAACACACATATACACAAAAATTTTATGTACTGATAACGCATTAAAGTTGCTATCGGTAATTAAAAAAATTTTTGTATTTTCCTTCTTCTGTGCTTTAAAAAAGAACATTGTTTTGTTTCTTAAAATTTTATTGTATTTTTGACACTCTACAACTCGGTAAAAAAATTTCTCTCCAAAACGTTAAATCAAGTTCCATAAACTACAAAATGCTTTTTTTTAAACTTTCCTACAATTTTTTTTGGCCGAGACACATAATTTTGAAACTAAATCTGTATTTTTCAGACATATGTTGTCGATACTGGGCGAAAAATGAAAAAAAAACATTTTGAAGCTTGAAATTTCAGCTTTAAAGTGCTATCGATAATTTTTTATAATCTTTCTAGTATTTATATATAATTAACAAAATAAGAAATACGGGTAAAATTTAAGGGTGCGTAATAATTTTGTCAATCGCTGTACATAGATCTGCTGAACACACAGGTTTTCTGCGACAGTTTGGCCGCTAGAGAGCCCATTTTCAAGTTCCCCAAGCACTGGCTGGATGGCCACGTAAAAGTATCCCGTTAGCACGGTAGCCCAGATACCGGATTACGGAGCACGAATTGTCAATCGCGTGCGAACGAGACGGACTTGTAAAAGGCCTGATGAGACTTTACCGTTTGACATTAGCTCGAAATATTAGCAGCCGCTCGCGAATGGTGTTTTTAAAACAGAAAACCATCGCTCTCTCGCGTGTTAATCAAAATCAAATGTAAAAAGCTTTACATGGCAAAAGAAAAAACTCGATAATTTTACGCGAATAGGCGATATAAAAAAAAAAGGGCTGATTAAAGACGTCTTTAATAGAAAAGATATTTTTACAACGCTCCTATCAAATCAACACACGCTCTTATCGCAGCACGTCGCCGTTCTATTAACATAATTGTCAACGGAGCCGTAGAAGGCGTCGGCTCGGCTGATCGGCATAATAGAGTAAACAAGCCAGCGGAGCCACTTAATCTTCAATTGTCGCGTTTGCGCGGGTTACATTCCATTTTACGAGGATTTTTTTTCACGTCACGCCCGTTCCAGCGCCAATAATGCCGAGGATATTCTTAGGCGCTCTTCTCATTCGGTCAATCAATTTCGAGTCGCGATAAATTATTAATCAACGAGAAGAGCGAACGCATTCCTGCACAGAAACGATATCCGGGGTGAGGTCAACAGCGCAGAGTTTGATTAGAAAATAAGAGTCCCGGCGCCCGGATTTCATAAAAGTTTGCAGACTCGATAAGGCTGTTGGTTTGTTGTAACAACATACTCCGATGAATCATAATATCGATAATTTAACGCCGGCGCGGAGACCCGACCGAGGTGAGTTTACGTCTCTCTCGAATGCCTGTTTATAGGATGTAAGCCTGTTACAATGAAAATTATTTCCTCTTTCGGTCCGGCCATTCTCTCTCTCTCTCTCTCTCTCTCTCTCTCTCTCTCTCTCTCTCTCTCCCTCTCTCTCTCTGTTTGTTTCGCGAGGCTTTGAATCTCGATCATTTGCTTATATAGTTTCAAAAGGAATAATAAAACTCTTTTGCATGCGTTTTTTTTTTAATTGTTTATGTTAACTCTATCATAAATATCGGAAATTAGTTGACAGGAGAGTCATTGTACTATGACTGTAATAAAATGATATGTTGTATTTTGCAAACTAAACACACGTACAAACACCTACGTGTCTATTTAATCACTAAACAAGGTGTCCCGAATTAATGAGGAAATTTGTGATTACTGGGTGCCTATGTAGGGAGCTCAATTACTGTAGTAATTAACCTATTTGATACGCTATCGGCGTCGTATAATGGTTCGCCACTATTTTTCTGATGGTGATTCTTTATTTTGACGCTCGACGCCTCTGAAGATTTTCGTTTTTAATATATATATATATATATTTTTTTTTTAAACATCAATTTAAAATGCTATATACTCGTTAATCTAACACTTCTTTATGGTTTTTTGATTGCGTTATTCTGTATATTTCTTATTTTGTATATTTCTAGATTCTTGTAAAAACACGTACTGTAATATGATGTACTTGTAATTAAAAATCTAATAAAAATATGATATATATTATAAATATAACAAGGAAAGATTCGTGCAAGTTACCTTTAATTTTAGTTTCCTGCTGATCCAAGGGGGGTAATCGTGGATGCGTTTGCTGCCCCGGTTTCTTCAACAGGACACCCACGACCTGCGGCGGTGGCATCATCATCTTGGCTTCTCTTCCGAGCTGCTATCAATCTCTCCCTATCAATTTGCGTCATCCGTCATATCTATCGCTTTCCCGTTGTCTTTCACGTTTACGTATTGACTGAGGCTGGATTTTGTTGGAAACGCAAACGAATTTTCCACTGATGACGTTCTTCGCCTCGTTATTGTTGGTTGGCCTTCTTGTCGATCGTCGCAATTTTTTTTTTCTTTTTTTTGTTTTGTTTACTTCAATTGAACTCGTCGCGTCAAGAATGACGCGAATTCCACTTGGACAAATATTTAGATGAAACGTACCAGCGTTCAAGGGTTCAATCTCTTCGACGATGAACCACGATATTCGAACGCCCGACGGGATCGACGATCCGATCGCCTCGATTCACCATCGTTCCGCGAAAGCTCTGGTCGCGCGTCTCTCTTCGCTCCCGCGCGGGACGAGGGGATGGAGGAGAAACGTGAGGAGAGAGAAACGCGCCCGTCAATCGCGGCCCGATTAATTAATTGCGATACCAATCGCACGCGGCGTCGTCGTAATCCGCTGGCTTATCGCGACGCGCAGATAAATTGTATCAGAGCAACGACACGAGCGATTATATTCGACCGCGATTTATTCGAACGAGGCGGACTACTGGTTGCACTATTTTACAACAACTCCCGGCAAATATTGCAAGCCCAGCGAGAATGCGATCGCTAGGATACGTATCACTCCCCGAAACTTCCGGTCGCGACCGATTATTCCGAAATCAAGAGAGAAAGAAAGAGAGAGAGAGAGAGAGAGAAAGCCAGAGCTGACGTGTCACCACCCGATAAATGTCACTACCACTCAACAAAACGTCACTTCCACTCCGTGACTGTATAATTCCTTTCGTTTTAAACTTTGCCCGTCATTGTCACGATAATGACAAACAGGCCTTCAGCGGACTTGACACCAGATCACCGATAGCCATGTTTCTCCGCGTTAGCTTGGCTGAAGAATAAGATTCCCCCCCTCCCCTGCTCCGAAGATGATAGGATCGATCCCTCGTTACAATCCGATATGGTAGGACCTCGCACGTGCGTCCGCATGAAGTGAAGAGACCGGACGACGAGGCGCCCGGCAGCGTGACAGCTTGGCGCGCGCGCGACGAACGACTGATCGTCAAGCAAACGCGGCCAGCGAGAGAACGTATTGTTTCCCCCACCCGCTCGCCCGACCGCCAGCCCCACCACTCGCCATCTGCGTCTGTTTTCTTTTTCTCTCTCCGAACGCACGAGAGTGGGAAAGGCAGACGCACAACCCTCGCGGACCTTTAATCGTGTTTACGTCGTACAACCATCTCTCACAGCGGCATAATAAAGTAATGTTTACACTATTTCTTTATACCTTACCTAGCGATGAATATTGTTTCGTAGAGGATGTAATGAATATTTTGTAGAAACTCTTTCTTTCAAATATTTTACAAATTAGAATTTGTACAAAACTCTTTCTCTCAGAAACTCAGAATTCTGTATTAAATTGATTAATTGAGGCTAAAAAATTTCTCTATAAAATTCTTTCTTTTAGAAACAAAAATTTTATATTCTTTCTTTTCTTTTAAAGAATTTTAGAAATTAAGATTTTTAATAAACACGTGATGCTGTAAATAATTGTACAATTTTATAACATTGCTTTAGTACAACAATGTTTCGTATTCTTTTACGCTAATGTTTATTATAGTTGAATCAACACACATATACATAAGTCAATCTTGTATTTATTATAGCCTTCTAATCTCCTCTTAACTCTTTCTTTCAGAAATAATTTTGTATTAAATTAATTAATTAAAACTCTTTCAGAAACGATTCTGTATTAAATTAATTAATTGAAGTTAAAAAATTTCTCTATAAAATTCTTTCTTTTAGAAACAAAAATTTTGTATTCCTTCTTTTTTTTAAGGAATTTTAGAAATTGAGATTTTTAATAAACACGTGATACTATAAAGAATTGTACAATTTTATAACATTGCTTTAGTACAACAATGTTTTGTATTCTTTTACGCTAATGTTTATTATAGTTGAATCAACACAGATATACACAAGTCAATCTTGTATTTATTATAGTCTTCTAATCTCCTCTTAACTCTTTCTTTCAGAAATAATTTTGTATTAAATTAATTAATTAAAACTCTTTCTTTTAGAAGCAAAAATTTTGTATTCTTTCTTTAAAAGAACTCTTCTTTTAAAATCATTTTAGAAACGAAAATTTTTGATAAACACGTGATACTGTAAAGAATTCTACAACATTGTTTTAGGACAATAATGTAATACTTGTACGCTTCATTATAGTTGAATCAACACACGTATAGCAAGTCAACCTTGTATTTATGTTCTTGTAATTTATAATATATTACATTTAAAATATGACGTTTCGTCCGAGAAAATGGTAAACAATTGACGTGAATTCGAGACGTAATGCTCATGTTTGATAACCAATGTCGTTGATAACCACTGTCTGAAGGAAAGGGCAGCTGTTGCGATCAGCATTCAAATTTTGCAACGTATTGCTATTAATATTGCAAATCCTTTTTTTTTCCGATTATTATCTGTGCAATACATTACGAGCTCGCCTTTCCACCGACGAGGAAAGGATACGGAAACCGATTTTTTGCTGCTGGGGCGCAGGATACAGGAACTCGATCTCGGTCTATGACGCGCGAAGGTCTCAAGAGACCGCCGGTCTATGACGATAAAATACAAATTAAAAACGCGTTGACACACTTTCACCGTTCACAAGTGCCACTACTACGTACCCGCGACGTAACGTAACGACTGTCATTCAGCTTTTCATGCTGGAGCACGAGTTGCGCGTAAAAACCTCACTTTTATATTTCGTCAAGTTTACACGAAAAGCGTCAAATTGCAGCGCAGTTTGCGTGACTCAACTCTCGTTCTATTTCATTCCTCTCTTATTTCTTTTTTCTCGAAAATCTTGGTGCAGCGGCATTGCAACCGCAAAACTGCAACGCACACCGTTGAAAGCGTGCCGCAAAAGCCACTTTTAGAGGTCGTCGTACGTCATTATCGATCGCATGACGCGCGTAACGCGCAAAATGTCACCCTTTATATCCTGTCAAGGCGATAAAACTTTAAGAAATGTCACACGTATGTAATTGTAATGATGTATTATTAACGAGTTTCGTGTAAAGCCTGGAGGATCGAAATTCGAAGAATTCGGAAGTTTATTTTACAGTAGAAACATTATGCGCAGAAATAGATGAAGCAGAAAGAGATGAAGAGAGTGAAATCGATCGAAACACGACTGAATAGAAGACTGGAACTTTTCTGTCATATTTTGGAAAAGAAACATTGGTTTCTGAATGGAAACTAGATCTTACGATGTATGAGAATCAAACTAAACGAAAATAATATCCCGCCCTTATCAGGTAAATGATCGAATTTTAATCGATTTAAATTGAATCGGAGCAAAATTGAAATATCACGCCAAGATACGACTGATTATTCGCCACGAATTATTAGCGGAAAAATTTGAAATATTTTTATAGCATTGTCATTTTTATCACATTCTAACATTAGTGAATAAATATTGAACAAATTGAAATTAAAGATAAATATTTGTGAATTATAATATTCGAGAATATAATTAGATTTGCCAATTGTTTATTGTTTAATAGATTTTGAATGATCATTTTAAATAAATAATACCTCTCTCTTATATACTTATATAAAAGTTATTTAAAATATATAATTTATATCTTTGCTTAATCAAGAAACTATGCAAATTAATTTAATATCATTATTTTATGCGTGATAATATGCTAAATTTTTTATATTCCGAGGAGACATTTTTCTGAGGAAGTTTGAAATTTTTTAATTGCAATTTATTAAATAATATGACGCAAGAAGAAATAAATAATACATATATAGCACGCACTTTAATAATTTTCTAGTAACATGTAAATTTTATTTCCCTAGAATAGAGTTGTACTAATATTCTAGAAATAAAATTTATATATTATATTTGCTCGGGGATCAAGTCGCTGACCAGACAAATCGCATGGTCGATCACGTCGAAATAAAATATAATTGATCGGCGCGTCGATCTATATTGAAGCGAAACAGATATATATATATATAATATATATATCGACAATCGCGTAACATGATGTTAAATTTCTATAGCGTCAATGCTCGAAATGTCAAACGTTCGCACGTGGACAAAGACGTAGCCGTCGAATTTTAGGTGATAACAAAAAGCTTTAGGAAAATATTTAATTCGTAAGAAGAAACGCGGTGGTGCTGAGCCATCGAAGAGGAAAGACAGCGAAACGAGGAGGGCCAAAAATATCCGATTCCCCAAAGGCAATAAGACGACGTTTTTTTCGTCCTGAAATAAAATTCGCTCGCGGATGCAGCGGATCTCTCCGGCCGCCTCGAAATATCACGGGCGCCGATTCGACGTTTCGTATCGTAAAGCCGAGAAGTTTAGCCCGACCAGTCGCGATTAACGTCCCCGGGCTTTCTCATTAAACGCGGGATTTAATAATCCCGCGGGGTCGAAAAAAATTACGAGCCACGTCGAATCTGTAGAATCGCGACGTGATTAAGCAACGATGACTCTTGTAAGTAAATTGCCAGTTATTTCGGTGCTTGTCCGCGACGGAGAGAAAGGGAGAGAGAACTTGTTTTTCGGATGCAAGAGATAATTAATTTCTTCCCTCACCGTGCCATTTTATTGTAAACTCTTTGACGCCAGACTTAAACTCACAGGAACGAATCCTGAGTCACGGGATCGTTTAACGTTTGTGTGTGTGTGAGACGTTAGTCATCATGTCACTTAATTAAAATTGCTCAACGCGAATCAAAAAGCTATGCCACAGAAAGACATAAAGAAGTCTATTAATTCTCCCTCGCATTTCGGCCTTTTAAGGCTAAGCTGCTGCTTCTCTAGTCCACTAATTAAATTACATTCTTCATTGCGCAAAATTGAATCTTCACATAAATATGTAGTAAAAAAAAATATATATATATAATATTTCCTTTCAATTATTCTCACGTTTCCTCTGATATTTTTTTTTTATACATTCTTGTTAAAATTTTGCACGTGTCTTTGCTAAGGACGTCCCGGTGCATTCACGATGACCGATACAGATAACGATAAGAATAGATTCGGACCATGCGCTTAGCACAACCGGGCGTGCAATATATGTAGGTATGTTTTAAATCATGCGCGCGTAACTCTTACTTTCACTTTTAAGGAAACCGTATATTCGTTACGGCACGCCAATTTTACAAGTCAATTATAACGCGTTGCTAAAAATTATTTCGAAATTGCCTCGAACACAGAACGCGACGCCAGTCGACTTTGCTTCTCCGTCACCGTCATACGTATTTCAAGAATATTTCGGAAAATGAATTTTTTTTTTTTTTTTTTTTCGCAAAATTCGATCGATCGAATTTCTTCTCTTTAATTTGTATATTTCGGTCATATCAATTTGGTACGCCGAACAAAGCAGCGAGGATAAACGCGGTTCTCGTAATTTGCGCGTTTTATACACGAATTCCCATCGTGAAAAAGTGGAATTTATAAACGTTCTCTCGTCTCGTCATACGATCCAAATTTAGATGAGCTTATACGCCTCGTCTGCACTCGTTCAGCCGCTGTTGCGACTTTTCCACATATCGCGAACGAATATTTTGCAATTTTTCATGCGCTTTAGAAAAAAATGACGTGAGTAAAAAAAATGTTTTCTTCCATAAAAAACGAATAAGTAAAATATTACGATTATACAAGAGACATACTGCCATCGGGAAATTACATTCATTGAATATAAGCATAGGAATAGATATAAAGCCGTAGAACGAATCACGATTATACATCTGTCAAACATGAGGAAAGATTTGTTTCTGTAAAAACAAACGGATAAATGGCGCTGATAAATTTTAGGAATCGCACAAGGATTTTATCGTAGGACTTTGTAACATCCTGTGGGATAACGTCTATCGGTTAACGGCTAAAAATATAGGGAGGAAATTCTATCGATAAGAGGATAAGGACAGCTCTTGTTGACAAATATATATATTTTTAGTACGGTCGTTGACTGAAATCTTGAGGAATAAGACTTGGCAAATTGTTAAACAAAATAAATATATTTTATAGAAAATTTAACGTACACTAATTATAAGTACACTTTCTATCTTGTATTATCTCGTTCAAAAAAAGATTATTTTAAAAAAAGAAAAATAAATATACATATTTTTTTTTACAAGCAAAGGATTATTGATAGGATTTGTAGTTATATATTACATTTTGAATTAACGTTGTTCTGAAAAAGGCTTTGACAACGATATTATGTGTAATAAAAATTAAGCTCTCGATTAACTTGTCTGAAAGTTTTATCAGACTCATAAATATTTCAAACGAACATTTAGTAAATTATTGATTAACAAAAAAGAAGTTTCTGTTTGAGAAGAGCGGTCCGGTATAATTCAGAAAACAATTTATTATAATGAATACACATTAAAATATACATACAAAAAATACTACTTAATTAGAACTGTGTATTAATAATAATTTATCCAGTCGCCATTATTATCAATAATTGTCTGGCGTACTTTCTAGTAATTTTATGGCATATTCTTGAGACCAAGGCCTCTAGATCAATCGAGTTTGTCGGACTAACTGCTTGATCCTCCAAATTTTTTTTTTTCACGAAGCTTAAGCTTCATCATTTGCCCAAATATTTTTAATGAGATTCACATCCGGTGACTGTAACGGCCAATCTAGTAGATCAACGTCATTTTCTTGTCTCCATGTGAGACAAAGACGGCTATTTTGGGTTATTGTCCTCTTGTAATAGCCAATTTTCGTTTTTTCCTCCAAACCACTATTGAACAGATGATAATAAAGCTCTCTCATAAATTTTTATCATTTTGGCAAGGTTCAAGTTATCTGTAAAGATATGCAAAGTGCCAAATCCTTGCATGCTGAGAGAATTAATTCGCCAGCAGACCGACTAGAAAGTTTTGAAAGCTTATTTCGACGTGCCACGAAATAATAGATTGTCCGAGTTGATGATACGTCAGCTGTCAGAGGAAGATTTCGTGACATTTGTCGTTAAACAGAGGTTGCTGATATAAACCCAATAGCGCCGCTGAACTCTGACACCCTGTAACTGCGTGACTAACGAAGCGTTAATCAGCCGGCCACAAATCTTCGTTTAGTTTATGCGGAAAAGATTCGACGGGGCCTGAGCTGAAGGCGCCAATATCTCTCGGTCGGATGATGAACTCATCCGCGTGCCTGTGTGGACCAAGTGAATTACTTTTCAGATGCGATCTCGATGTCTGCGAGATAACGCGAGGAGAGGTGATTTTCGACTTGAAATCCGAATTCATCTAACGAGATAAATGGTTTAGGCTCTTCTATCGCGACGCACCATCTCCATCTGTACTAGTTTTCTCAAGGATCATTCAGCTAATTCGCGCACGCAATTGGTGCCATTATTCATCGAGTTGTATGGCTATTAAGCTATGCCTTTGCCACCCTGAAAGTAACGTTTTCTATCGCGATAGCCTAAGAGACGCAATCATTCATGTTGGTATCCTGTCGTACAAGATTAAGCGGCGTGAATTGATAAGAAATGGACTTTTATGTAATAACGATAGAAAGTTGCGATTAATGTAAAAACAGGTCGCGGTCGTATAACGAGACACGAGTTATAAACGTCTGTCACACTATTTAATATGAGACTAATGGTTGCTCGTATATACCGATGGTTACGGTCGCTTTGGTTTTATCACTGGAGCCGAGAACGACGTTACCCAGCAAGTCGACTGGGTCGACAGCTGGAATTTTCTTGGTAAGAGAACATCGGGGAACCTTCAACAAGGTCGGCTTTCCCCAGAGCGATGGCGGTACTGTTCTGTCAAATGAAAATACAATCACGAGGAAGTATACATATACTACATCTCGGATTTCAAGCTTGATTTATTTTGACCTTGATTTCTCGTTCCTTCTTCATCTATTATTAGTGTCTCCATTTTTTATAAATTGTTTGTCATTAACTATTTAAATAGAGAACATCAATGTAAAAAGTCTTATAAAAATTTAAAAAAATAATATTATCGGGACATTTAATTATCGATGTTCAAAAATAATGACTTTCTAATATTTTTTCTGCTTTATATAAAAAATGATGCTTTCATCTTTTCATTTTGATTTCAATTGTTGTATTTTATCTATTTTAGTATCTCAAATATTTTCATAAACGTTAGCTACTTAAACGGAAGACACCAATCGTCAAATGTCTTATAAAAATTTAATTTCTTCATTTATTAATATTTAATTTATTAAAAAATATTTAAAAGAAAATATTATCGAGACATTATTAATTATATTAATACTCCAAAATGAGTAGGTATAAGAAAATGACATTCGCTTTTTTTATTCTAATATCAACCGAATGCTTTGTTTCTGATTTATATACGTGTACATAAAACGGATATCTTAATTTTTTTCCGTCAGAGTTAACGAGAACATGGAGATTAATCTCATCGCGTTTTCACAGTCAAGTCTATGTAGAATTTACGTTTTACGTTCCGCCGACAATTTCAATTTACTCCAATTTAGTTCCTCGGCGAAGCCGGACGCATAAATTATATCGATTACGCGTTTCACCGGCAGGATAATACGTCCCGGTGATTAACACCGACGTATTCTGAGAATTCTTGTATTGTTTGCTTCACCTAATCCATGAATGGCGCCACTCGTAAGTATTATAGTTTCTATAAAGAGGAAGTCGACACCCCACGATAGCTTTCTATATCAGACAAAGGCTATGAAACATCGTTATCGTTTCCCTCGACAGGAGAGAGAGAGAGAGAGAGAGAGAGGAAAACAATGTCCTTTTTATACAACCTTTATATATATGTATATATGTAATATAGAACATCTAAATTTCATCATTTGACATGATTAAAAAAAAGTGGTTTAAAGATGTTTAGCACCTACAATCGGAGCAAAAAGTAGTCGAAATTGACGAATATATACTTTTCTCATATATCTTAATATATGATTATTATAAAGATTGCATAAAATCTTATTATTTATTCATAGCTAGAGTGTAGAAATGTATTTTCAAACTTCTGTTGCTTTTTTTCGGACAATTTTCGTGTTTTTTAAATTATAATGAGAAACTTTTATCATTGACACGGTGCCTCGATTTCAACATTACAGCACAAAATTTGAATTATAAAAGAAAAAGAATTTACTTGTACAGAATAATTTAAAATGTCAGAATAAAAATTATAATAGTGAATAATGACAAAATATACAAGAATTTTAACTATTTCTTTGATAAATTTAATAATTTCTCATTTCTCCGAGAAGGAAAAAATGTGGCGACATGGTAATTTTTCGTAAGTTGCTCAAATTGCAAATTGACATATGAGGCCTAGTTGTTTCTCGCTTACACATTTGTATATAGAAGCTTCTTCACATGAAAAGGTAGGTTATTTAAAATGTCAAAAGAAGGCTCAGCTGAATGTTATGTTGCCACGTTTTCGCAATAAATAATATGTCATCTGGGATAATAGGACGAAATTGAGAAAATTATATTTAATATCTTTTAAACTAGTCAGTACTTGACCAAAATTATGTGATCAAATATTTCCTCTATATTTAAACTATACTTTTGCAAATTTTGAATAAATTCCTATTATTATTTCTATTTATTTTAGCTCTTAAATCAACACGATCACAGGTTTTTTATAAGATGGAAAATCTGTAATCGTATCAATTTAAGGGCTAAAAAGGACAGAAATAATTATATTTATACTTATTTATGTAAATAATTATATTTATAATTATATTAATACTTTTACTTATAATTAAATCCACAAAATAATTATATTTATAATAATATCGACGGGTGAATTCATTGCAAATTAAAAGCCTTATAACTTTTGATTGTTTCAGTGAATCAATTCCAAGTTTTTTTATAAGTTTTTAAACATGTATCAGAACAATCTGTGCAAATTTTATTAAATTCCTATATTTTTAAAAATAGGTACTAAACATCCTTAAGGAGAGAGTGATTAAACGGCGGATTATTCGCGATGAAATGAATGTGAATATTTCACGCAGCAGATTGAAATAATTGGAAAAACAATATTTTAGACCAGTTCAAGGTGGCTAAGTAAACCAGGATGCCGTTACTTTCTCAACGCATAACTCGCAGACGCATAGACTTGTTTCCGCGACGAGGGATTTACGATAAAGTGCAGTAGCGGAAGAGCCATTTCTTGCTACAGTAAGAGAATTACAAAGGGTGCCTTTTATTAGCGAGGGGGGTGGTGCGGTTGATAGTGGGGGTGGCGCAATGCGGCGCCGCATCCGCACACGGACGCGGGAAGAGACCGCGCCGAGAGAAATCTTGGAGCCAGCATTGCATGTGCGCTTGCATACATGTATACATGTATGTACATACATATGCACGTCGATCCTTCCGCAGCTTATCCGCAGTTAATGAAACGTTGCGCAATTAAAAAAGATGGTTAATTAACGCGCGCTATCGGAGCGGCTCCTCTGATCAAACATCACCAGCAAGAATGCGCGAGATTGCATAGGCACGGATGACGGTGCAGGTGTTCAGTATCCGCATGATGAATGTAATAGCGACGTAATGTGCAAACTGATAACAATCGGATAACGAGCGCGCGCGCGCGCGAACGGCGTGAAAAAAGTTGCTCTTTCCGGACGCCGGTTTCTCGTCGTCTGTTTCTCCTTCCCTTGCAGGAGCCAGGAGCGAGTGCTCTTCTTTATTCTCATCTCATCGGCGTAGCGACCTCCCCCACTACGAAGGCTTCCCGCTCTCGTATCGAACGCCCTGTGACGTCATTGAACTCTGTATGACGTCGTACCAGCGGCTCTCATCCGAGAGAACCGTGGGCGGTTTAATCGTGATATTGGAAGAGTCACTCGGTCAATGGGTCTGATAACGTAACAATTAATCAGAGGCCCTCATCCGCAACCGATTTAATTTAGGTACAAATTAACGCATGGGTGGGAGGATGGCCATTTGCGAGAATAATATCTCTTTGGACAGAGGTTCAATGATTATTAAGGGTAAATTTAAAAGCCTCTTCGTGGCTTACAGCTTGTCTTTTTGATTTTATTCTGTAAACTCTAGCTCGTCCGATTGCCGTAATTTTGCGTTATTGGCCCGTACGACCTTCCTCAACTTCCATCAGACCGAAAATCCGTATGTGGGCTGCTAGTGTATAATCGCACATGGCTGGAAGTACCATAAGTTAGGGGATGCACGAGGGTAGGAAAGCATCCGTCACCAACTCCCCGGGGACCATTGATCCGACATTCTCCGCGATGACGTCACCGCCGTTCGATAGAAACGGGTCAAACGTCACGAAAAATGATCTCGCTCGAAATTCCTGGCTATGATTCAAGAGAACGCTGCTTTTCGCTCTCCTCTTCTTCATATGCATGAAAACAATATTATGCGGCAAAGTGAGCCGCATCAATCAAAACCTTTTTGATTTGTAGATATTCCAAAAAAAAAAAATTATTCAAACAATGCGAACGTATTAATTGATACAAAAGTATAAATTAATTTTCATTCTAATAAAACAGAATTTAAGAAAGAAAAGCGTTACATTTTTCTTTTTTTTTTTCACTCGCATATTGTGAAACTAATCGAGTTATTTTTATCTCTCAATTATAAATCTTGCAATCTGAGATTATAAAACTGCAATTTTGATAAATATCAGGAATTAATTATCGTAATTCTAATTCAATAACGTGCTTAATAGAAAGTAAAACATTTATCGGTAAAGTTCACTAAACCCGAATACCGTACTGAAAGGCCATAGGGGGTAAGACGAGACAGAGAGAGAGAAAAGAAGGGGAGAGGGTGAGACCGTCTCAATATTGGAAAAGCGGCTGCTTTGGCGGATCAGAAGAACGCATCTCCCAAGAGAAGATCTCTCTCTCTCTCTCTCTCATGGAGCTACCCACATCCCTCGTTTCTTTCCCAGACTTTCTTCCATCCACGTCGCTTGTCTGTCCTCCTTTTATCGATCTTCCTCCAACTAACGGAGCTTCTGCTACGAAACCAAATCCAGCAGCAACGACAGTAGCAGCAGCAGCAGCAGCAGCAGCAGCAGCAGCAATCAACATCATCATTTTCAGTAGCTACCCGGCCACCACGCCGGCATAACTATTTCGATCGGGTCGACTCGTGCGGCGCTCCACCACGCATTGCGTCACGCAACCTAGCATCGCATGCTCGCCTCTCTCTCTCTCTCTTTCTGGGTGGTGTACTCTGTTCAGCAGAGACTATATACGTCTCTCCGGAAGCGACCGACGCGCCGGCCGGGCGCGCACGAATCGCGGCGTACGGAGGCGCGCGAGCGAGCCGGGGGTTGCACGGAGCGAGCAGTGTGCTCGCAAGGGTTGCCTCGGCTTGCCAGGCACGCCGCCAGTGCCAGCCGCCGGTGTACCACCAGGCGAGGATAGTACGGCGATGCGTTTGGCTGTGCTGAGCTGAGCTGTGGTGAGCGCGTGCGAGAGGAGAAGGAGGCTCCTTCTTCTTCGCTCATCCTGTTGGCGACTTGCCTTGGAGGGGTGAGGAGGGCAGGACAACGTAAGTGATGAAGGAAGAAAGCTCGAAAATTTCGTTAAGTACGTGGCGGATGATTGCGTCTATCGCACGTGACGGCAGAGAGTGAGATATTGGGGATTGTTGATTGTTTCTCGGAGGAGGTAACAAGCCTCTTCCTCGTGGAAAGACGTTTCATTGCTGATGTATACTCGTCACGCCGGGGGTCGATGAAGGTGGGCGACACGCGATGGTCGATTCGTGGGGACGTGTAGTACGGCATCGTCTTGGCGGGAACGATGACAGGTGACGAGAGAGAGACATAGTTCTCCTTCGCGTTTCACGCTTCTTATCGCGACGTTGTACGTACATTGGCGGCAATATAACAGCCGTTACGAGGATGAATGAAACTCGGCCGATTTCGTGTCCAACACGCGAGCGACATTGTCCATCTAATGATACATGATGATAATGAAAAGCGAATTCGCGATTGGAACTGACGAAGAGAGAATCTCGGTGCAAAACTGACGAAGAATGATGGTTCGCCATAGTTGAGAGAAAAACTGATCGCACAATTTGCGACAAAGGTACCCCGTTGCGTTTGTGATTGATGTTTCTTGTCTGGACAGACAGCACGACGTATGACAACAACTTTGCACAACTAAATGCTCAGAACTTGGTCCTTCTTATTGTTCTCTACAAACTCGACGATCATTATTTTACGTCAAGCAAATCTCATGTACTATACATCATCGAAAGAGCTTTTGTGTACTCACCGTCGTGAAACATAGTTTTTACAATATATGGCTAGCTGCGAGAGTAAACGCCAACATTGGCGTAGGCTCGTTTAAAAGTAATCAATATTTCTTTGACTTTTTAATTCGACAACACGCCGACGGTGAAATACATTATATTTCACCCACACATTGCCTTCACCTTAGACAGGTGATCAACTAGAGCTTATGTCATGTCCGTTCGTCAAACGTCGACTGATGGTTTCCCTGCTGCACATCAGCGCTAGAGCTGATGTTCGCCGCGTCGTTATACTTTTCATCGAGCAATGCGGAGACAAAAAAAGAGCGGCCAGATCGATTCTAATAGCGTGGCGAGTCAATCGAACCGAGACTTGACAGAACATAAAAATAGCGGACGCGGAACGTGTGTACTTGGTCGTAGAAATATCGTGAACGATGTTATCCCGCAATGTTGGGTTGTCCTTGCTCGTGCGACCGCCGTCAACGCTGTGTCAAGGCAAACTGCTACATACGTATGTGCGATATCAGATCGGTCGGATAATATTCGCGCTCTAACAACGTAGTTGTTTCGAGCATCATTCCACCGCTTCTCGCTCCCTTCGTTGCCTTCGCGTTCACAGCGGGTGCGGCTGACACGTAATTCAGCCGAATTTCCGGGTATTATAAAGCTAGAGACTTGTGGGTATTGTCTGTCAATTCAATTGGTAGCGACATTAATTGGAATTGAAATTCATTGCGACTAATTTGCCTGAAGAAAGTAACAGCGTGTTAATGATATCGACATCAGTCGTATAAGGCGATTATAATATCTCGTTGTGTGACAGCTTCAATTACGTCGACTATGCAAATTAGTTTAGTATCAGTTGCACGTGTGTGTGTGTGTGTGTGTGTGTGTGTGTGTGTCACCGGCTACGACCATCAAAGTTCTCTCTTCCCCTCTCTTTCTTCTTCTATTCCGATGGGGAAACATTTCGCTCCGTGATTACCTGTGACAGGAAATCTGTAAAAAGCTTGCAGCATCGACCTTGTCCTTTGCAAAATTACTCGTGTCGTACACCGTCGTGAAATCCCTCAGGTCATGTATGTTTTCGCGGCGCCGAGTGCGAAGTGCAAAACAACGATGAGTCGATATATCGATTCATTTCCGATAATATATTACCTCCCATGGCGATAACGCGTATGCGCGCGTTATACGTATATCTCGTTGATCCCCCTGTCTCGACGGTATCGGGTTTAACGCAAATTGTCAGGGCAAGTTGGTGAACGCGCGCGAAAAAAAACTATACGTCCTCACGTTCGGCAACGATGACGTATCGATCGTTGCACGCGCCTATCGCCAGCAATAACTGCAATCACTTTTAACGCAATTTTAACGCATTATACTAGGCTCTCGATGAGTTTTTCAACGTGCGGAAAATTTCAGAAAATCTATCTTGAAGAGAAAAAAAAAAAAAAAAAAAAAAAGAATGAAGAGTGTGATAAAGATATTTTTTTTTTTTTTTTTTCGAAAATACAAACGTATCGTTGTTTACTCGATTGCGAGATAGAGTCCGTAAAATAAAGCGAATCCAAAACACTTAAACTTCGATTAAAATTGTCTCGATGAAATATTTGCTTATGCGCTGAAAGGCAGAAAAATAAGCGTGATTGATGTATTATTTATTCTGCATGTTTTCGCGCTTGTGCGGTCGGTCTTGTGGACCATTGATTAATATCTGTCGCGTATAATAAAAAAAGCCTGCGTTTTATTCGCAAACGTGACATTCATTGCGGCCCTCTTATCGTTCTTCTTATCGTCTCTTATCGTCGCGATACACACGGTGCTGCGTGACGAGAGGGATCACCTACAAAGAAGCGAATGTCGTGGGGAACGCGTTTTATCCACCGACATCGTGTGCTACGTGTCTCCGTGCAAAGTGCAACGAAGCAGGGTATACGACCTGACTCCGGGCGATGGCGATATAGAGCGAGTTGCGCGTGTATTTCTAGAGCAGCCGGTTTAAGAATAGAACGGCAAGTAGACGACTGGATTAAATATAGACGGTGAACGACCGGCAAGTAGATTACGAAATTTTCATTCAAGTCACCAAGATCCGCAGACGCGATATATCTCGGTGTCACCGATGCATCAGATCGTTCAAGTGGACGTCTTTGTGACATGGTGGGTTTTTTATCCGTGAAAATCAAACGCAAGTGATTTTGATTGTTGAGCAGGATATTTTAGATACCTCGCGTAATGATAATTTGCAATTTTAATCATGTCGAGTCAGCGTGATCGATGAACGCAATATGCGCATTAAACTTTACCCGTGATTATTAATCTTGGAAATTAGATGGAAAGAGTTTCATCTCTCGAGGATTCTTGTAAAGTTCAAAAGAAACGTCAGAAATCAAAACGTCTGGTCCTCTCTTTTCTTTTCGTCTTGCTTCTACGTCGTATAAATAAAAAAAAAAAAAAAAAGATAAAAGAGATCGCGGAAATAATCCCGACAGCTGCGAGATTAAAGTCGCGAGATTAGAGGATAAATGTGGACCTAAAAACCATTCTCTCTCTCTCTCTCTCTCTCTCTCTCTCTCTCTCTCTCTCTCTGATATTATAGCGAGATATTAGGGGGGATTATAAATATCCAGAAATGAGGAAGAAAAGAGGAGGGACGAGTTTGTGTCTGGAATACGAGATGACTAAAATCGGTGCGCGACTTCTGTCGAACCCGGCGCAACGAAACGAACGGTAGAAAACGGATTTGATGGGAAACCAATAATCAATAGCTGATTTTTTTGCCGACCTAAAATTCTCCATTCGTTCGGAGGCGGCGAACTGAAACTGAAATCCCGTGCCGGTGCCCGTCGTCGAGTGCTGCTCGCGCGCGAATTGATACTTTGAGTAGTATAAATAAAAAGGAAAAAAAAAGAAGGAAAAAAAAAATGCGCGAAAAAGAAAGTTGACGACAATCGAGCCAGATGCTTTCAGTTTGCCGGATGTATTTCGAACGAGCGGAGTAAATAGCGGTCCGATATCCTCAATGAGCTTCTCAATGCACCAGAATGAGTATATTGTTCCGCAAGTAATGACTCCTCATTTAGTAATTTAAAGAGAAACAAAGAGAGAGAAGTTGCTCTAAAATATTTCCTTCTCTCGCGGAAAAAGTTTGATTTATAATTTGTACAATTTTTAACGAGAGATTGACCCCCAAATCACTCTTGAATACCTTGCAGAAGGATGCCAGCAGCCGGTGCGGCTGTGCCGGCCGTCGCCGAGGGAGCCGGTCAGCTGGAGGACCTGGACGAGCCACCGGAGCCACGTGCTCGCGGGGGTGGCGGACGGACCGGCCTGATGAAACCTCTGGTGGTGTTGGCTCTACCCGGGATGTACCTCTTCTACAAGTACAGCCAGTATAGGCGGGAGCAGCGCGAGCTCTCTCGCAGAAGAGTGACCGAGAGGGAGCTGCAGCATCTTCATCATAAAATTGTGAGTGAAATTTTCTCTAGCTGTGTGTATACCTGACCTACCCTCCCGAGCATTTGCCTGTTGGCAGGTCAAGGAACTTGCGCACGAGATAGGTCTCTCGCGATCGTAACATCCCACCTGTTGTATTACGTCATCGGTTCGAGTCTATCTTTAGTCGCAGAAGTGCAGACTAAGATAATAACTTGAATTATTACGCGTGAACACGATTGCACAACATTTTATTTATGCGACTTTGTTACTCGTATTATTTTTACTCGTCGAGGGAACGAAAATACACGAAAGCTGGAATTGTAGATCGAGTAAAAGAGAAGAAGTGAGGGTTGGAAATAAATATGATTTATTACTATTGGTCCCGAGAGCGATTTATTATACACGGTATATTCCGCACCTTATACGTGATTTTGCCCTCGTTATAGCTTGATATTCCAAAGATAAACGACAACACTGAAATGTTGAAGCGATGAAAGAGTATTATTTTCGCCGATATTGATCCCTGACGTGAGCGACGACGAGTTCAGGGAAAAAATCATTTTACCCTTTCTAATCAAAGGGTTAGATTCACGACGTGTATCGTTTATCGGACCTGTCAACCTGGGATGACGAGATTGCACAGCCTGTTTCTCTACACCGTCTGAGAACGGTGAGAACGAGAGAATGCAGAAAGAGGGTGAGAGAGATACGTGAGAGAGCGCGAGGAAGCTGGTGAAAGGGCTCGATTATCCAGAAGGAAGGGAAGTACGTGATCATCCCCCGTTTCTCGGGGAGAAAGCCGTATCGTCTTTTAAAGATTGCATCCACTTGCTTTTATACGTCGCGATTTTTATTAAGCGGCCGCCTTTAGCGGCCGACATTTTTGTCTTCGTTATTATCTCAGATCCTCTCGGTTGCCTCGCGTCGTCTTCTGAAAGAAAATGTCATCGCATCCACGTAATAATGTCTCGTATTTCTGAAACTTTCTTCGCCAAATCCCCGCGGACGTTGATTAAATATTTACGTAATCAACTTTTTTTTTGTTAGCTGAATTTCGAGGTTTTCTAAAGAAAAGAGAGAGAGAGAGAGGTGTCAGAATTTTCTACTCTGCCGAGTTTATTACGTTTGCATAATTTAGGGACACGGTTATCCTGGTTATTCGAGATGAATAGAAAGATGTCGAAAGCCGGCCGGTCGCTGCATTAAATGGCCCACTGGACCTCGTCGATATCCCACTCGGGAGATAGCTGACGCCACAGAATTCATATTTCATGGAACTCTGTAAACTGCGAGAGAACGCGTATTGATTTCTCTGTCCGTGCCGAGCTATCGTGATTCGGGTCGACTTAGCGGGTGCTGATCGCTGATGGAAAGGCGACCTGCTGTATAGATAACGTATCGAGAACGACACGGGCTAACAAATGACTCGGTCGTCAAAGGATATCGGAAGGCATGATCTTCGTTTGAGATTCCGATTGAATTGAAACAGCTCGCGTTATTCCTTGAATAAGTTGGGACCCTGTGTCCAGCGTACGACATGTACATATATACAAGCTATTTGAAACTCGCGACACGGTGCTCCATCCTCTCTCAAGGTCGTCGCTTGCAAGCGTCTCGGTTCGGCAGGATAATTTGTTAGGTCAGTGCCGGGCTTGGCAAGAGCGACCGCGGAGGATACGGAGCGGATAAAAAGTGTCCCCGCTAGGGAAACCTGCCAAGAAGATACTGCGTATAACACGGTCTCGACGGATCGTTACTGGGATACCGCGAATATCTCGTGCAGCCTCCGAGTAACCGAGGATCGCGTTCGTGGTGTGTCGTGCAAACCGGAATTTCGCGAGGCCGACTCACGTCTAGCCAGCTGATTTATCGATGCTATTGGAAACGGGAATTAGTCAGACCTGCGTTCTTGATATCTCATTATCAATGCGGATGAGAAAAAAAACTGAAAGAATTTCAAGCCAAGTTATCATTGTACGATGTAAGGTGAATAAAAAAATGCCAAGAGGGACCTCGGAAGAGTCCTGATATAATGGAACGATCGACCTCAACCTTGACAATATAAACACGTACGAAGGTAGGAAGCAACCCTCAGGAGTTGCGTCGTTTAAAAATCGAGCGATTCTTATACGAACCGATGGAACTTGACAAGGTGACGGTGGCGTGCTTCTAGATAAGGCTCACGCCAACTCAACGTTAAGATCGTAACTTAACGGCCAGGCATGTAGATTTTATCCACTGTATATTCGTTTAACGTCGTCATGAACGGAGAACGATAGGCGAAAAGGCAAGGAAAGGAAAAATCGATATTTACCGCTCGTCACTCGAGATTATCGGCGTCAGCTATATTGCACTCCTTTCTTTCGGTATTTCTTTTCTTTCTTTTTTCTTTTTTCAATGCTGTTTGCTGTCTCAGGATATCGCATTTAAGGATGTATAGTACCTATTTTTAAAAATATAGGAATTTAATAAAATTTGCACAGATTGTTCAGATACATGTTCAGAGACTTATAAAAAAACCTAGAGTTGATTCACTGAAGCAATCAAAAGTTATAAGGATTTTAATTTGCAATGAATTTACCCGTCGATATTATTATAAATATAATTATTTTGTGGATCTAATTATAAGTAAAAGTATTAATATAATTATTTATATAAATAAGTATAAATATAATTATTTCTGTTCTTTTTAGCCCTTAAATTGATACGATTACAGATTTTCCATCTTATAAAAAACCTGTGATCGTGTTGATTAAGAGCTAAAATAGATAGAAATAATAATAAGAATTTATTCAAAATTTGCAAAAGTATAGTTTAAATATAGAGGAAATATTTGATCACATAATTTTGGTCAAGTACTGACTAGTTTAAAAGATATTGAATATAATTTTCTCAATTTCGTCCTATTATCCGAGATGACATATTATTTATTGTGAACACGTGGCAACATAACATTCAGCTGAGCCTTCTTTTGACATTTTAAATAATCTATCTTTACATCTGAAGAAGCCTCTATATACAAACGTGTAAGCGAGAAGCGACTAGGCCTCATATGTCAATTTGCAATTTGAGCAACTTATGAAAAATTACCATGTCGCCACATTTTTTCCTTCTGGGAGAAATGAGAAATTATTAAATTTATCAAAGAAATAGTTAGAAATCTTTTATATTTTGTCATTATTCACTATTATAATTTTTATTCTGACATTTTAAATTACTCTGTACGAGTAAATTCTTCTATTTTTATAATTCAAACTTTGTGCTGTAATGTTGAAATCGAGGTACCGTTAATGATAAAAGTTTCTCATTATAATTTAAGAAACACGAAAATTGTCCGAAAAAAGCAACAGAAGTTTGAAAATACATTTCTACACTCTAGCTGTGAATAAATAATAAGATTTTATGCAATTTTTATAATAATCATATATTAAGATATATGAGAAAAGTATATATTTGTCAATTTCGACTACTTTTTGCTCCGATTGTAGGTGCTAAACATCCCTCAAAAGTTTTCCAACTTTTGTATAAAAAATATGATATCGAGTTGCGAAATATTTTCCATTGAAGACAGTTGAAAAGCATTTGAATGTTTTACGTAAAATCAACCACTCTTACATCAAACGCCCCGTTTTTATTTTACGTCACCAAGTCGCAATGTTTTTCTTTATACCAATTTAAAAATGGCCGCACACATCTCCGAGCAGTCACAGCAGTCATAAAAACAAAGGGAAATGTTCTCCCTCGATGCAACGACGTAATTGGGTTTGCAGAAAATAACAAACTGGGTAGGATTGTACCTCGTGGCTGTCCCGACCGTCGCGTCGGCGGACTAAAGTTTTACGCCCCTGTCTACTTCCCCTTGCGAGTCACGTAAGTGCACGTCCACGCGATTCGAGCAGGCGAGTCGTAGCTTCAACCACCCTCCAACGGCTAATCGTTGGCGTCCCCCAGTTGTTCGGCGAACCAAAAGAACTTCTTGATCCACGGTTATGACCAGCTAACGATCCAAGCTGTTGTTCTAATACTTTTCGAGTAAAAATGTTTATCCTGTCTCTCGTTGGAGAACAAATTTTATTTTATCCTGATAATTCACACTCGAATATATCAAAATTATTTCATAATATTATACAAAGCGATTATTTTGTGAAAGAAAGATATCGCCGAAATGAAGGGTTTTTACAGGAATGACAAAATTTGCGTGGTTTTCGCGAGTTGATCTTCGAGATATGAGTTACCGCTTGTAATTTCAGAGAGGGTATACGCCTATCAGTTTTTAAATCAAAAGTTCGCGGCACGAAGTTAAATAATGAACTCATAAGCGTTTGGTCGTCGACCCCGGAGCGCGTTCGGCGTTAGGGGTTGATAATACCATTGAGAACCACCATAATGTACGCTAGAAACGCGACTCGATGCGATCTTCCGCTTCGTCGGATTGCGTGAGGGTTATTCAATTTCGAAAAAGTTTCTCGTATCGCTCGTCTTTCTCTTTGCTTTACAGTTGCAGTTGCGCATAAAGAGTTTTTCCTCCCTTTTAACATGATTAGTGTAGATTAACGCGGTGCTAATGATTCAAGAAACTTTACATCACACGTTTGCAAGTTAAGGATAACAGATATCGGCTAGGATTATTTAATCTTTACACTTCTTTTTTTTTTTTTTTTTTTTTTTTAAGAACACTTTAAAAATCTGTTCAAAACAATCGTGAAATTGCAACAACCAAAAAAAAGGTGATTGCCTTTTACCGGTTGTTCAACTCTCCGAGTCTATATATAATAATAATTGTATTACAAGGGTGTTCCTTAGTTTCCAAAATGCAAAAGATGAAGCAAGTCTAAATTCATTTCCTCGCTAATTTGATATTCTCGAAAATTCAAAGTCCAATTTATCTCTCGGAATATTTTGACGGGTCGCAAATAGCGCCCCTTCTGCCTCCCCCTCCGCCTCCTCCCCTCCCCCCCCCCCCCCGACTTCGCATTTATCTGCGGCGCCGTTTCTCTGGGAAAGGAGATTCAATTTGGTTACGCGAGGTTCTCCATTATAGGACAGCCTGGAATTAGAATAGAACGAAATAAATCAAATGGAAGACCGGTAGGAGAACGAAAGCTCTCTCTCTCTCTCTCTCTCTCTCTCTCTCTCTCTTTTAAGCTTCGTACTCTATAGTCACGACTGTTCGGTTTTCGTCGAAGCTACGCTTGTCTGTTTAACGACGTGACACGAGAGACACGATGGCCGGCAACCGAAAGAACAGCAACGCGTCAGCACGTAACCATGTGCTTGGCCAAGAAACATTAACGAGGGTGCTAAAATGCCTCGGGTGACACTCTCAGTGAGCCCGCTAATTGCGTGACAGAATGCCTTCTAGAGATTTTTTTCCCCACACAATTTTAGACTGCAAATCAGCTTGGAGGTACGGTAAGCCTACGGGGATCCATTCGTTCATCGTCCGTCGAAACTGCAACGTCATTTCTCGGCGGCTGACATTAGGGGACAGGCTGAGAAAAATAAGATTTACCGCGCTCTGGGACATCCCGTATATACTTGGTAAAGTTTTTAGCTTTGGAAAAGATGAATGGTTTGGGGAATAGAGAGGAAATAAATGGGCGGCAAAGTCTGACGTAAATGCACGTGTGCACGTAACTGTCATGGGGTACAACACGCGAGTGGCCCGAGTCCAATACGTCTGTAACCTCCTCAACAACGAGAACAAAGGGGGATCGATATCCACGACGCCACCGGCTGACGACGGCGGCTGATGACGGTGGCGTAGGGTACGTTTCGTGTTTCGTTTCTCATTTCCGTTCCGAGGACAATGCACTCCGACAAGGATGCAAGGATCAAATAGTCGATATCGCGGCAGTGATTTTAGCAAAGGCGCGGAAACTGCCGACGTTGCCTCGTTTCATCGATTCGGCGGCGATAACCGCGAAAGCCCGTAGTTTCCACCCTCGTCGTTCCTTAACGAAGAGAATTTCACATATAAATGTCAAGATTCACGACCCAGAGCTTGTACGAATTTTCTCGCGTGATTTGCGAGAGCGTGGCAGGAAATTGAATTTGAAAAATTTAACGAGTTAATAAATATTTAAATTTTTAAAGCGAATTTTTTTTTCTTTTTTTTTTTACCATGTTGCAAAAAAATAGAAGGGAGAGAATTTTGGACGACGACGAAGCGGATGAAGGAAATACTGCGGTAACCTGGGACGTGGTGTATATGTTATAACTACGCGGGAGAATATAACCGGTAACGATACTCGAGGGAGGCTCTCCTCGACGGGAAGAGAGAAGGAACCAACATTGAGAACGTGCTGAAGCGTAGACTGTGAGGCTTAGGTCTTTCGCGTAGACGTGGTCTTTCAAGACTAGGGTCATCTATAACCCTGGCCATTGGATTCTTATCGACCCGCCTGTTGTACTGAATTTTTCAGTGTACATGTCGGGTTGATTGACCGCCAGCCAGATATCCCACGGAGTCTCTATACGTCTCGTCTTCGTGATTCCAAGATGTACCGTGAATTTCGATCCTTCTTGAAGCGCCTCTCCTGAGAGAGAGAGAGAGAAAGAGAGGGACACGCCAAGTTGCTTCGCTTTGCACGCGCCTGATTTTATTTTCGCCCATTCCTTGTCCCGCGCGAAATGCATTTCGAAATCGAACAACTTAACAGAATGTGATCGTGAAAGGTCACGGTGCTATCTTCAAGATGAGTCAGAGAATGTTTCTGCCGTACATAAATCATTCCATCGATCCTGAAATTGCATTCCGACCGCTGAATATGTTATATTGTTCTGTCTACAGTTTTTTTAGCCGCTCTTTTTGTTTCTTCGCAAATATCTCGACATTTTCCGCTGTTTGCATTAGCAAGTTTTTGAAAAATCGCACTTTATATAATGCATTTTTTCCAAGGAAATAAACTTACAACTCATCAAAGCGCCTTTCGAATTTAATAACGCGCAATAATTAAAAGTATCATTTTTGTTGGTTCGCTCAAAAAGTTTTCCGCAAGACGTTCGGGACAAGTTTGAGTTGGGTTACTTCGGGAAAAGTTGTTTCAGTTTAACGAGCGTTGAAAACGACAGGCGAAATTTCTTCCGAGGGGCGCAATTTGGCTGTCTCGCTACTCGAGTTCGACCGACAAGTTTCACGGAGTGTTGAACGAAGTTTTGCGAAGCCGAACTTCCTGAAGAGGACCTTCCGGATCGCGTTCGTCTCTGAGCGACAGAGAAATTTCTTGAGACGAGCTCACAGTAGACTAATTTAGTCATAAGCGATATTTGACGACGACGAGAAACGCTTCGTTTCAGGACACTTCGTATTTCCTGGCGCGGAATAAGAGCAGTACGTGAAGATGGAGGTGATCCGGAGCTTGACCTTCTTAAATATTTCCAACACGCCAACGTAGTTCCTCCCTCGTTTGTATTCCCTCCAAGCTGTCACTTGTAATTTTTAATATGAGCACGTGGTTCCGGAGATTGATCTATCGATTCTCCAAAATGGAAAATAATAAGTAATAAAGTATCACGGCCTTGAAATTTACATATCCCGGTGCATCGGAAATAGCACGAAGCTTGCGGGTTCCCCGATCATTAGCATTCTTATTTCGACATTCTACTTTATGTTTTTTTTTATTTTTTTTTCTATTGCGTGGAAAACTTACGTCGTTCTGAAAAAATATGAAATGTGTAATCAAGTGGTTGACAAATCTATTTAAGGATGTTTAGCACCTACAATCGGAGCAAAAAGTAGTCGAAATTGACGAATATATACTTTTCTCATATATCTTAATATATGATTATTATAAAGATTGCATAAAATCTTATTATTTATTCATAGCTAGAGTGTAGAAATGTATTTTCAAATTTCTGTTGCTTTTTTTGGACAATTTTCGTGTTTCTTAAATTATAATGAGAAACTTTTGTCATTAACGGTACCTCGATTTCAACATTACAGCACAAAGTTTGAATTATAAAAATAGAAGAATTTACTCGTACAGAGTAATTTAAAATGTCAGAATAAAAATTATAATAGTGAATAATGACAAAATATAAAAGATTTCTAACTATTTCTTTGATAAATTTAATAATTTCTCATTTCTCCGAGAAGGAAAAAATGTGGCGACATGGTAATTTTTCATAAGTTGCTCAAATTGCAAATTGACATATGAGGCCTAGTCGCTTCTCGCTTACACGTTTGTATATAGAGGCTTCTTCAGATGTAAAGATAGATTATTTAAAATGTCAAAAGAAGGCTCAGCTGAATGTTATGTTGCCACGTATTCACAATAAATAATATGTCATCTCGGATAATAGGACGAAATTGAGAAAATTATATTCAATATCTTTTAAACTAGTCAGTACTTGACCAAAATTATGTGATCAAATATTTCCTCTATATTTAAACTATACTTTTGCAAATTTTGAATAAATTCTTATTATTATTTCTATCTATTTTAGCTCTTAATCAACACGATCACAGGTTTTTTATAAGATGGAAAATCTGTAATCGTATCAATTTAAGGGCTAAAAAGGACAGAAATAATTATATTTATACTTATTTATATAAATAATTATATTTATAATTATATTAATACTTTTACTTATAATTAGATCCACAAAATAATTATATTTATAATAATATCGACGGGTAAATTCGTTGCAAATTAAAATCCTTATAACTTTTGATTGCTTCAGTGAATGAACTCTAGGTTCTTTTATAAGTCTCTGAACATGTATCTGAATAATCTGTGCAAATTTTATTAAATTCCTATATTTTTAAAAATAGATACTAAACATCCTTAATCGATTGACATGATGTACTAGAGGTTACATTTTTAACTTTTCGCGCGTAAATGTGTTTTAAGAAAAGCCATGAGAGTAATGGTACCAGGTTAAATTCTGCATGTTTTTTTATAATCTGGACTTGTTATCAACATACCATTTTTCATGTAAAAGTGTTTGCAAACTCATGCAAAATCACATATCGTTATTAAAGAGTTTTAGTCGCGTATTTTTCCTGTTACATGTTATGTAACTTTATTATAGCCGTACAACTATTATTCGTTAGATTGTTGACAATTAAAGATAGAGTTAGAACGGTAAACGTCGTAAACAATGCGCTTCTATATCTGACATGAGATCGCGGTGACTGGCATTAAAAGCGACCGGCACGAACGGTTTCCTCTTGGACTCTGTAATTTGATTCGGGCTTCTCGATATCAGTTACTATCGTCGCGTTTCATCAGAAACTTTGTTTATTTTCTATGAAGAAGGGGGGAAAACTTTAGCGATCCCTCGAAGAAGGCAACAAAATTAATTGAGCCGTGAATTCATTGTTTACAATGAAAACGGTAGAAATACAAATATTTTACCGCGAAACACGTTATCTATAAAACGTCATCGCAAGAAGATCTTTCAACTATCCTCCTACTGTCAAAGAACTCTTTCCCAAGGCAGTTATCTTGACAGAAGCTGAGTACGGAGAATCGTTTCGCTTCCTGCTTAGTATTTGGTTCATCCAAATCCAAGATTATGTCGTCACTTGCTAAATCTTTGGCGCGTCGAATTTCTAGCGTACGGTGGTTGCGCGTTCGTGCTCAAATAAAATTTTCCCCGACACTTGGGATTTACTGCAAAGCCCATGTGAACCTCGGGTTCCCACACGCAATTCCCCCGAATCCCCGGTCGCCATCTTGGGCATCGACTCGCGGGAAACCCGTAGGGGTTCTCCACCGATTCCGCGTAATAACGCCAGGCTCGATTGTGTCCGCAGGTAACTACAGGCAGAAAATAACAATATACTTGGCGAGTTTGTTTTGCAAAAAAAATCAATAAAAGAGAGAAAGTTGACGTCGTCGGCAAACTCACTGTATTGATTTATGATTCTCCGGAAGCTCATGCGAAGGAGGCTCCTTAAATCGCAGCCGGGCTGTCGTCTGCTGCCGCCGTTCGGGTAAAAATCGACGTGGCCAAGGGGTTGGGGGAATCCCAAATTGCCACCGTCGGTGTGAATGACGTCGACAAATGCGGCGTCGGCCCACGTCAAATGACCCTCCTCCCCGGTGTTCATGTACAATGGATAAGCCGGGTCCAATCCGGTGATTCTGCCTATCTAAAAGCGTATATTTCTATCAACGTACAGCGGCTGATGTGTACGGTCTGTCGCGTCGATATCGCATCTCCTGGTTGCAAAAGTCCCGGTACTAATGCGGTTCCGATAATGCGGCATTCGATTAGCAGATGGAATGCGCAATGGTTGACGATCGTTCTACTAGCAGGCCTTATACGATACATGTATGTATATATTTATACCTTACCTTTCGAGGCTTCAAAGCCTTCCCCATAAAACCGGCAGCCTCCGCGCCCAAACTGAACCCAATCACATGAATTTTGGACATGGGGACGGCTTTCTGCGCTTCCAGCCACAGCATCATATGTGCCATGTAACGGCCGACGATTCTAGCGTTTCTCACTGCCGTTATGTACCATGGTAAGACCGCCAATTTCGCCCAGTTTATCAATATCACGTTATAATGACCGCGACGAAGATACGCTGAAACAAGAAGACCGTGAATATTGTATTGTAAATTTTTGCAGCAAATTTTTATTCCTCAACTTTAAGAAAAATGTCAGAAATATTCTAAAATTGTACACAAATGATTCATATAATATGTATAAACGAAATTAAGGATGTTTAGCACCTACAATCGGAGCAAAAAGTAGTCGAAATTGACGAATATATATATATACTTTTCTCATATTATATGATTATTATAAAGATTGCATAAAATCTTATTATTTATTCATAGCTAGAGTATAGAAATGTATTTTCAAACTTTTGTTGCTTTTTTTCGGACAATTTTCGTGTTTCTTAAATTGTAATGAGAAACTTTTATCATTGACACGGTGCCTCGATTTCAACATTACAGCACAAAGTTTGAATTATAAAAATAAAAGAATTTACTCGTACAGAGTAATTTAAAATGTCAGAATAAAAATTATAATAGTGAATAATGACAAAATATACAAGATTTTTAACTATTTCTTTGATAATTTTAATAATTTGTCATTTCTCCGAGAAGAAAAAAATGTGGCAACATGGTAATTTTTCATAAGTTGCTCAAATTGCAAATTGACATATGAGGCCTAGTCGCTTCCGCTTACACGTTTGTATATAGAGGTTTCTTCAGATGAAAAGATAGATTATTTCAAATGTCAAAAGAAGGCTCAGCTGAATGTTATATTGCCACGTTTTCACAATAAATAATATGTTATCTCGGATAATAGGACGAAATTGAGAAAATTATATTTAATATCTTTTAAACTAGTCAGTACTTGACCAAAATTATGTGATCAAATATTTCCTCTATATTTAAACTATACTTTTGCAAATTTTGAATAAATTCCTATTATTATTTCTATCTATTTTAGCTCTTAATCAACACGATCACAGGTTTTTTATAAGATGGAAAGTCTGTAATCGTATCAATTTAAGGGCTAAAAAGGACAGAAATAATTATATTTATACTTATTTATATAAATAATTATATTTATAATTATATTAATACTTTTACTTATAATTAGATCCACAAAATAATTATATTTATAATAATATCGACGGGTAAAATCATTGCAAATTAAAATCCTTATTACTTTTGATTGCTTCAGTGAATCAACTCCAGGTTCTTTTATAAGTTTCTAAACATGTATCAGAACAATCTGTGCAAATTTTATTAAATTTCTATATTTTTAAAAATAGGTACTAAACATTCTTAATTAACGTTCAGCCGCAAAATAATATCAGAATCGCGTGCGTCGGAATTTGAAAGAAAATCATCGAGCGGAGAGCGAACGAGTAAACACGTAAAGGCACCTTCTCCTCAGGGTCGCGGAAAATTGAATTGAATCAACTCGCGAGATGGAAAGATTCTCAATTTATCGTCTACGGTCGTTCGTATTCTGACAGAATTTCTCGAGGTTTTGACAAGGTATCCATAGATCAGGAATAGTTACTAATGGATCCAGCCTACTTGCTCACCGAAATCTACGAGCGGAAAGGAAAACGCGGAAGCATCGCTGTAATTTTTAACAAGCTACATTTTGATATTTAGAGCGAATATATCACGCATCTACTATAAACGATAAAAATGTCTGTAATATTTATTATCGTCAAAGTTGAGTGAGTAGGAATAAAATGGATCATTTCAGGAGGAAAGAAAAAAAAAAAACCTCGTCGCAGACCGTTGAACTTTTGTCTCACACTGACAAGAGGAAGATCAAACTTTTTCTATGCATCTGCAAGTTGACGAGCTCCACAAAATGCTTTTCTCTTTATGCATTTATGCGAACGCCTTTCTCGCAATCGATCGCTCTTTGCAACTTGACGTGGCACGCTTTGTCGATTTTAACTGGTTATTTATAAAGACATACATACCGTTTCGTATAGCGACGGGCCCCTTCCCGGAACTGCTGTCGCTGTAACCGTGAATGTAAACGATAGTCGGGTGTTTAACGTTGAAATTACTTCTCCACAATGTTGCGACATCGTTAGGATCCAGGATGGACGGAAACGTGGGATTTCGCCTGCCGTGGATCAATGCGAAACGCAAGAAAAATGTCGCTATGAGCAAAATTTGTGAAATTTAATACGGTCGACGGTGGACTCGTTGACTTATGGGATATTGAAAGACTAATTTTCATATATTTCTATTAATCAGAGATTCCAATCAATTAGAGCTTTAAGAAATTATAAAAGCCGGAGCGGGGCAAAATAACTTTGAGCTAATAGAAATGGCAATTTGATTGATTAAATCTCTCAAGTTTAATAATATTAAAGCGGAAGAATTAAATTGTACGAAAAATATTATTGAGATATAGCGTGTCATGGTGATTTCTATTCAATCTGTGTACCTGGTGTACAGTTGAAATTGGACGTCCCGGTTTAACTGGATGGGACAGCAGTAGAAACACGTACCGGCGGGAAGTAGAGTGAGATGCAGCAAAGAATCCGCTGATGACAAAAAGAGAACGAAATGATTATAATTTCAGCCAAACCTGAATCGATCCTTTACGATCTCGCGTTTGTTTACAATCCTCTTTAAAAACGACACGTTATTGACATTGTAATTGCTTTTCCGCGATGCTGATTGGTTGTCTCGATGTCAAGTGCGTTATTGCGACTTGCTTCGCGCGTGTCGTCTGCAGCTGTCAAATTTTGATAGGTTGTGTGACAACTTGTAAAAAATCTAAATTAAATTAAAGAAAAGTTAAAAAGAAAGTTGAAGAAAACGAAGAAGAGAAAAAGAGTAAAATGTTAAAATTAAATATTCAACAATCAATTAGCATTGCGGAAAAGAAACTTTAATACAATATACCATACACAATATAATTATACAACACAATATAAACACACACAAAATAAATAGCGCGCGTAGCGCGCGCTTAAAATGTTCTAGTTTAATATATAAAGTTTATAACAGGTGAAAATTAATATTTCTTTCTCGAAGCAGGTAAAGTAAAAGAATCCATTTAAAAAAAAGATACCTCGCTCGATATACTGTTAATATACAATGTATATTTTGCATGGCCAAAAGGGCTCATTCCTTCCGTTCCCTTCGCTGTAATAAACGTGGTGCATAATTCCAGTGACGACGACGGCCGGCCTCGACCAATCACCGCGGTCGTCGTCATTGAACCTGACGATGGTCACGTTATGTCGCGTGTTGTACCGTCGACGGAGATCAACGGTGCGCGATACCTAACCCGAAGAATCCCCCTTTACTTGCCTCGGAACGCTGCACGATTTTTCGCAAAAGCTCTCGCACGCGAGAGACCGCACTTGTATAGAAAATTTGTCTACAAATTATGTCAATTTCCGTTAGCCATTCTACGCGAGCTATTTGAATTATCTTTTTTTTTTTTTTTCCTTTTTCTTTACGATGGTGTTTTTTGAAACGATTAGCGTTTCAACGGTCTAGAAAACGTTGGCACTGACAAGTCGGACAATCGCGTCTCGATGAATTAATCGTCGAACAATGGACGCATTGGCTTTTGTAGCGACAAATGGTAATTTCCAGTAGCGTTTTATCCGCGGTCGAAGAAAATATCCGCAGAAATAATCCGCCGTTTCATCTACTTCGGCAACGATCCCGTGTCCGATCGCAATTAAGTTTGCGAGAAAAACGTACACGTGGTTAAGAGGCTGTCGAGTTCGTTCGCGCACCCCTTATGAACTTTAAAGCAGCAAATAGCTTTTGCAAATATATCATGCGTGAGTTTTAAAGAGGATCTTTACGAATCATTTCAATCATTACAAATTTGACATTAAAGTTCGTTTAGCCTTTAAAAATATAAAATTAATAATTAATTTGTGAATTAAAATAAAGATTTGCTCTGTAAAAATTAATATTTTCATTTCCATGAATTTTACAATCATTATAAAACAAGTTTTATATGAGATAATATTTAAATTTAAAATTAAATTATATTCTACAAATCAAATCTTTGCTTCACAAATTAATTATTAATTTTATATTAATCTCGAAATGTACTTTTGACACAGATGGTCCGTACAAGTTTCTTCTTAATTATATTGCGTCGAAATCATTTCAGAGTTTTTCATATATTTTCGTCGAAAATACGAAATATTTGAAAGAAGCTTTAAACGCTATTACAACGTCAATAATGATGTCGTGAATTTTATGCGCGATATTATGGAAAATTACTCCAATTACATACATGCTTAAATTAGTGATAAAATAAATTTTTACGATTATTGTCGAAATAATCGCAGCTTACGACTCGGGATTCTTGCCTGACGGTTGCGCAATCGGATGATTATACATACACTTTGTCAAGTGGCATCTCGTGAAAAATAGGTCGCGCTTTATTGCACTTTCACCTCGACAATCGCGTTGCTTTTTCGCTCGAAGCATTTCACCGCGAAGACAATTATCGCGATTATGTCACGCGGCGCACATTAACAAATAATCGCTCGAATCTATCGTGAAAATTCGCGATCTAGAAATTGCAATCTCTACCAACGGACCGTTAGCAGGTGAGAGGAATTATCGAGCGAACGGATGTGTACCAAGAGATCGGCACTTGCGCAATGTCGGTCATTGTGCGTACAACCGTTATAGCGCACCATCCATTTTTCCATATTAATCGGCATTACTAGGTAGCAATGCCGTGTCATGATGACATTGACTGATGACACTGCATCTAGAGCAGAATTTTTTGCGGTTGCGATCGGCGACACAGCTCTCTTTGCGGTATCGAAAATAAAGAATACGATATAATACAGGGTATCGTAAAATCTCTGAGTTTATTTTCAAGGTTGAATGCTCTTGCCAGTTTAAAGATGATTTCTCTTCAAATGAGGCATGAATAATTTTTCAATTAAAAGATTAACATTACATTTTTTTAATTAATCTTTGATGGAGTTTTCTTTAATAAAATGTGAAATGAAGATTTAGTTTCAAAGATATAGATTAATCGCAACAATTGGAAGCCGCCTTTAATATCGGAAGTTTTAAGACACTCTGTAAACATATAAATATTTCTTACATACAACGTGCCACTTATATCAAAACTACATTTTATTCCGCTGATCTGAGGTTCGATAAACTTTTTCACGATCGAGTAGCGAATCAGGTTTTGCCCGATACGTTGTTTTGGATTGCGACCAGGTTTAATCCGGGTTGCCGGAACTGCTCGTCGGTAGCTTTAAGGTGAAAGCGATGTAATAGCTCTTCATTCCCGTACTGTGCGGTTACACCGGACCGGAATCGTGTTATATAAAAAGGGCACGCACTTGAATTTCGCCGAAGAAGGCTCGTCAAGAAATCACGCCGCACAACGCGCGCCGCCATATTTGGAATTTATCACACACGTGTTTCGCAATTTCAGGATGCGTTACGCGTTCTGATTACCTCATTCTTTTTATATATCAGTGCACGTCGATGGATTCTCATTAAATAAAAAAACAAAAAAACAAAAAAAAAAGATACTACATCGACAGAAGCGTTGAAGAAATAATCAGATTCCGGTAGCAATTAATGATAATTAATGATAATGAATTGATGATGATTCGTTAAGCGAATCGTTGAGCATGTTGTTATTTACAATTTAAATGACGCGCATTTACATTCTATCTGATGACGCGGTCTACGTTAGAGAACTAGTTGGCACAAACTTCGAAGAGATGAGTTTAACGCGATCGATTTTATATTCGCTTACGAAATCAATTGTCAAAGTTTCGTTTCTCGTTCAACCACATCGTTAAACTGCCACCGGCATCATTTTTCCCCACATTCTTATTATTCGTTGGCATCGTAAAATCACGGCCGACTTACGTGACGTCTACTACTATTAGTGAAACGGAATTATACTTGACACGATCACGTGTGCGCGACTTTGAGATTTCGCGCGAGCGACTGCGTGATCCAGTTTTGGTCCGTTGGCGATTAACAGTTTCTCCATGACGTTAAAAACACCGATATGGGATTCACATCACTAACATATTCTTCTAGAATTAAACTCCCATGTATAGCGGTAATTATGAACACGTGGAATTGATTAACAGTCCTCCGCGACGTTAAAAAAAAAATATGCAAAAATTCACAACATCACTAATAAATTTTCCTATAATAGAATCAAACTCCTACATATATATATATATATATATATATATATATATATATATATGTGTGTGTGTGTGTATAATTATGTACACCTACATATGAAACTGAATGTTAACGCGAATGCATTAAAGCGGCACCAAATTAATTAATCATTTCGATCCACTTTGTGAGGACGATTGCCACTCGCGATAGTTGAAGGGATCGATTATGTCACTGTCAAATTTACCTCTCTGGAAGATATACAAATTACAAAGAAGAGGCACGAGGAAGGACGGGACCATTGTCGAGGGTCCGAAAATCTCGAATGGCGCTCTCTCTGCTTCCGCGGAGCTCCTCACGGTATCGTCTTACGTCGGACTCGAAAGGAAACTGGCGGGAAACGACGCCAGCTGATCGTTTTGTAGAGCTCGCGTACTCTCATCTCGCGCGAGCATCTAACGCGACCGGGCGTCACGATCTACTTTCCACCCTTCTTCTTCGTTTTATAATAAACCGGGCCTGGGCGAGGTATATACTTACAGAGCAGAATCGCGCCAGGCAAGAATGGACACAATGCCGAATTATTTTAATCGCCCCGCTTCCGGAGTTCGTGCAACAACTTCACACGTCGTTAAATGTAGAACACAGGAGAGCGTCATTTTTTTCCTTCCACTTCTTTTATCCTTTATCTGTTACCAGAGAAACACTACTACATTCATTTCCCGACGAGTAATCACTCTCTTCTGTAATCGTGTAGGCAATTACATTTTAATAATAACTGTTCCTTTTTATACGAGATAAATTAAATTCAATGTTTATACTGCAAACACACTTGATAAGGCAACCTGGGATTTTCTATTTTTCAGGATAAGCTGCTGACGAAACTGGAGGAGAACGAACCGGAGCTGGCGTCTTCGCAGGAAGATGAGGTAAGAATTGAAAGTGACAGCAAGCACGCGATGTATTTTCTTCAAAGTACATTTATTTAAATATAATTCGATCGAACGATCAAATGACGAAATGTAACAAAATCGAATCGCGAAATTTTCTTTTCCGATGATCGCTCAAGCCTGTCGCGAATCTAATCGAAAAGTTGATTTTCGTCATCGTTATATACGATTATTTTCTTATTTCTCTCTTTTTTTTTTTTTTTTTTTTTTTTTCAAGACTCTCTAAAATTGACTGTTTGGTAGGCAACGGTAATCGAGAATAATTTTATCGACAAGCGAGCTCGATTACTGGCGAATAAATAAAACTTTTTTTTTTTTTTTTTTTTTTTTTACGTAGGAGGAAAAAGCAATTGACAAATGAGAGTCTAAAAAAAGTACATATTTCTCTGATTACGTCAAATTGCGAGCGGTAGAATCTCGAACGCTCCTACGTAAACAGAAATCGGAGAATTAGTCAATAAAAGAAGCTTAATGGAAATTACTTTTGCGAAAATAGTGCGTATGTAATTCAAACTGTGTGTACTCTGATCTGATTTCATTCACTGAAACGCTGACAACTATTTTCCTGCAACACACCACGTAATAAATAATCAATATAAAAAATATACAGAGTTAAAAATAAACAATGTATACATTTTTCTCCTCCTCTACAATATCTCCTTTAAATTATTAATTCTGAGTGTATACATATTTTAGTTTTATAAAAACATAAATTCTTTAATAGAGATGTCTTTTCACTTCGTATCATTGGATTAGAAAATATTGCGATAAAGAAAGTGACGACAAGAGAGAAGCAAAATATGAGACCGGCCGTTTGGAAGAGTCGCAATTTCCGAACGAATTGGCCGCCCAATCGGTCGCAAAAGTCGATTAACGACGACGACGACGACGACAAAGTGGCGGTCGCAACCCTTCGACTCCTGACGTGTTCGCCCACCCTCCCAGGAGACTCGAGCTATTAATATTTCGATTAAGGTGACGTCTAATGACGTTACGTCGATTACGCCGGCCAATATCGCGGCCTAGTCCTGATCGCCAAACAACCGATACATTGTATCCTCGCGATTTAATAACGTTACACGTGCAAGCGCGTAAGAACCATGCAAATAAAGCAAGAGTCACCTTCACACGGCGAGGCGCCGAATAAAAGCGGTTTCACGCAATCTCACCTCTTTATTTTCCCTCGTCGATTTTTTTTTTCCCCCCAGCCGATTCGTTGTTCAAGTGTTTTATACCCGCAATCAAACTGTTTATAAATATTGTTGCACGAATGTTTTATTTTTTTTCAGTGCGTCATATGCGTGAACGCAAGGGCGACGATGCAAACAGCACCCTGTGGGCACCGAGTGGTTTGCAGGTGAGTTTCTTGTCTCTCTCTCTCTCTCTATATATATATATATATATACTCTGTGTTTCCTTTCTTTTACATTGGATTCGGCGGTTAATTTTTTTTCCACATCAGCGTTGCATACTTAAAGAGAAGCTTCTCTTAACCCTTTGAGTCACGAATTTTTCTAATTGTCAGTATTTTATAAAATTCGGTATATAAGGGTTTTTGGGGTCGCTGATTACGAAATTTTACTTCCGCCATATTGGATTCCTATATTAAATTTTGGAAACTAAATTTTTTTTCCTTTAGATTCAGATTCTGCGATCTAAAAAAACCTTGAGAGGAAAAATTTAAAAAAGAATACGACTGTTACTTTTAATTTAGAACAGAAAATATTGTTTTTTATATATTTTTTATCAAAAAGAGGGGGATTTAACAAAAACAACGCGGTGGAAAATTCTAAAAAAAATTTTGAAAAATACTTTAGAGTATACTAAGATTATAAAAAAATTGCCGTATTTATTGTCACGATAGATTAGTAGAAAATGCATTTTTTCGTAAAAAGGTACTAATTTTGACTGTTTGTTTATACATGGTATTTTTGCAATTAACAATTAATGACATATTTTTTTGACACTTATTGATGTTCTGGAGATTCTGTAGAAACAAAAAATCCGGTATTTGTTGATAAAAAAGTAGGTGGGTCTCTGGGTGACCCGCTGTGACTCAAAGGGTTAATTATGACGTTTCTCTATTTACGTTAATTTGACATTCCGTCTCTGTAGACGCTGCTTCGTCAAGACGATACAAATGGCGGTGTCTCAGAGGCTCTTGCCGCTGAGATGCGTTATATGCAGAGCGAAGATTCTACGGCTGAAGCAGACTCTCATTCCGCGTGACGTAAGTGCAGACTGCGCGTTTCATCTTCTTCTCGCTTTCGGACGCGAATATATATGTATATGTACATTATATACGACGATTATTATACTCTCTCCCACTCGTTTAATATTTTCCGCTCGCTTTAGAAGGCTTCCTAGCGCGAAATTCACTTTAACTCGCTTCCTTTTACATCCATCTTTCGTACACAAACGCGTCGATAAATTTCACGTTCGCTGACGTGATCGCGAAAATTGCTGCTAATTGGAGCGGATTCTCAAAGCCCGGACCCGGTGCCTTTGCAGCCAATTCGGTTACCGTGTAACGCGACCCTATGATATTTAAACACAATTTTTGCCGAAATTTAAATATTTTTCCTCTCCAAACGTCATTCGCGATGCGTTTGGTGGTCCAAACATTGCAGCAATTAACTATATCGAAATATAATTAACGTACATGTTTGTTCTCTGATTATTTGTTGAATAAAAAAAAATAAATAAATTACATCTATATTTAGTTAGTTGTTTATTTTTCTGACTAATAATCGACGTGATTTTACATCATCGTAACCGCTATAGTTATATATATATATTTCGCACGAAGAAATTCGACATCGATTACGCATTGAGATTATTTTTGCTTCCAGTATTCGATGTCGGGCAAATCCTGGGTACTGCCTCAAAGCGCGTCAGAGTACAACATGGGCACGGGTGTAACCGCCGGCGTATCCGGTCCCGGTGGCAGATGGGGAACCGGAAGCGTGCCAGCCTCTGCCTCTTTATACTCGATGGCCAGCGGTTCGTCCTCCATTTCTGGTTCGTAGTCTTCTCCGAAGCTCTCGGGGAAAATTGCATGCAGTCAACGGCCGTCGTTGAGGCATTAAAAAGATAAGCTCCCTCTCTGAATTCAGGAGTGTCTTCCGTCTCATCGGCAACTTCCTCGTCCGCGCATAGCACCGGAAGTTCCGCTCTCGGCAAACCTACGAGGGTACGGCAACCCACAGGCGCCACTCTCAGACGTTCCCAGACGCAGTCGATGAAAATGCGAATTCAGGTTAGCGATGTCAATGATGTTAGCACATCATCACCTAGATTAGTATTGTATAATTTGAAAATAACCACCTGCCTTCAATGGTTCTCTTTAAGTAGATGGAAGAAGAGTATTTGTAACACATGCACGATTATCTGTCGAAATTAACAGGAGTACCAGGATCCAGTTCAACAGATCGCCGAGGAGGATGAGATCCGGGAGCGCCGATTGCCGCCAATCAAAGAGTTCCAGAGGGACTATCGCGCTGGCAAAGCCTCCACTAGAATCAGGTAATTTCGTGATTCTCAATCGACCGAGAGATTGGTTAAAAAGAAGCTGCTTGCAATACGTGCTCGATTTCGCGTTCGCAGATGTGCTCAAAAGATCGTGACGCAGCTGGAAACGTCACCGAGCCCGAGGGTCACCACGTCGACGTCGACGTCGACGTCGACGTCGTCGGCATCGTCGTGCGGCCGCGCCACGTCGAAGCGACCGGCGTCGACGCCGAAGATGTCGGTGGTCCAGGAGGTGCAGAAGTCGAAGAAGGAAAAGGAACGGGAGAAGGAGCGGGAGAAGGCGGAGAAGGCGAGGCAAAAGGAGGAGGAGAAGGCGGAAAAGACGAGGCAGAAGGAGGCGAAGAAGCTGGCGAAGGAAGAGAAGAAGAGGGCGAAGAAGGAAGCGAAGGCACGACGGAAGGAAGCCGAGGAGGCCCTCCTCAGGGACGAAAAGTAGATGTTCTCCGATTGATCGCGCGCAGAAATCTCGAGATGAGAGATCGATCCTTGCGACGTACGGGCGTACCTGAAGAGTCCTCGACGAATAACGGGCGACTTCCCGGTATCCCGTATATTTGCGGAGGATCGATAGAATGTACCACGGGATGGGTCGCGGATGTTCGCCATGTAATTGCAAACGTTAAGTGGCGCTCCTCTTCGTAAAGGAGTCTACGTCGTCTCTTGAAAATTCCAGCAGCCAGCTATCAACTAATGAATATGGCCTAGCGCGAAAGCGGTTCTCCGACAAGCGAACACTCGGCACGATTACATGGAGATCATGTCAGTATTAATAAATCCGAGGTAGGTCATTCGGTATATTCATTCGGCTTGTTCGTTGCTTGAATGGGGGAGGGGGGGGGGGGGATCTTGACAACTGTCGGCGAGGAATTGTCTCGAACAGTCCGTAACTCGTCCCGAATTACTCGTCATCTCGTAGGCTCGCGAGAGAGAGAGAGAGAGAGAGAGAGAGAGAAGGTGGTGAAGAAGAGAGAAGTGTATACCTAAAAAAAAATCTAGAAGCGGCCAAACTTAGTAACCTGTCATATCGAGTTATCGCGGACTAATACTATTATCGATAGGAAAAAAAACTCGAATATAGCGCCACAATTTTAGAATTCAAGCGAATTATTTTCAATCCTGTATTATTATTATACATCTTACTCCGGTCGATTTTTTTTTTTTTCGAATCATTCCCTCATATTTGAAACTTACTTGAATCATATTCTACCAAAATCTGCCATGAGATTTTCATTCGGTTCTCAACGGTCGACAGAAAAATCTTAGATTTAATAAAGACGTCGCGCAGACGTGATCTCGATTATAAAAAATCATCGTACATTCGATTCCCAGTTGATTCGCTTGCGCGACCAACATCTTCGCCGCGACGTTTAATCGCCTATCGCCAATTCGAGATAATCGATAATCCCGTTCCTCCAGTCAATTTAGACCAGTCGTCGACTACGAAATTAGAAGGGAAAAAGGAAAACACTCTCGATTTTTTTATTTGCACCACCTCATCGAAACAATTTAGAGAATCGCGCGGAGGACAAAGTGCTTGCAAAATATAAATCAAATTTTTCTCCAATTTTAATGCAGTGACTCTGTAGGAAAAATTTACGTGTGTGAATTGATATACATACTTTTGAAATAGTATGTGAAAAATACATTAATCTGATTTTGTTCGAAAGAAAATTTATAGCCTCTTTTTCCCCGAAATTTTGTCATTGGATCGAAAAGAAAAAAAAAAAAAGGGAATCGCAAGCATTTTTTTTCGCTTTCCACTTTGCACTCCACAATCAAATATTCCCCCATCATCTGTCGTATAATATTGTAAATACACCTTCAGAATTTCACAAGCGAAGAGACGCGAAGGACTTTTGTGCCGCCAGCAAAGTCGTACAAGTCGCGTACGAGGGTAGCCTAATAAGATTGATTTGTTAAAATGTGCGAGAGAGGATATATACCTAATAACGAGATAGTCTTATATAGTACAATATACACACATTTATAAATATATATATATAATATATATAATTATATATAAAAAATAGACACAGAGAGCAGAAAAAATTTTTGAAACGCAGCGCGTGTCTCGTTACTGTTCGTGAAAAAAAAAAAAAAAATTCGTAGGCTCATAGGAAACTCTTGTTATCGATCACCCTCGGTTCGACCCTTTTTCCTCGCTCGACAATTCACGAGCAATTATTACCTAAACGAATTAAGCAATTATTATGAAATTGCTATGCTCTAACAACGTTCATTAGATTCCTCGTACAGAATTTTAAGAACGCAAGTTACATGACACAGTTATATACGTGCTGATAGCTTTAACGACGAAAACCCCTGTGTCATCGACACACACACACACACACACACACACATGATACGCAAAAGTTTTCGACCTTAAATTTTACCCCTAATCTTGATTATCTATTGCCTCGCGAGTCTCCCGTAAAGCAGCCAAAAATCAAAAGCAATTTTTTTACAAAGTCTACACGTCAAGAATAACTTGCGCAAGTCTCGATATCAAAAGGATGAGTGAGTAGGAAGGTAGTTTGAAGCGAATACCCTATCAGCTAGATGACGGCGATAATTTCGTCGGCAGGAAATTTAATGTTATTTTCAGCGATGCATTTAATAGCGCGATGACGGTTTGATAATAATGACAATACTTCTTTTGTAACCGGAAGAAAGCGCAAGCGAGCGTGAAATCTTTCGGCAGCCATAAGCTGTCACGTTACGGTAGCGGGGAGGGGTGAGAAAGTCTCTCAAATGTCATTTCTTGTCCTTTGGTTCATTCGCTCTGTGGGATCGAGCTCGATGCGCAGTTTTAATACAAATGAAAGATAATCAAATATTGGACGGTGTTTTAAGAAGCTACAACGGAAAAAGAAATACGGTAGAATCTCGTAGAAGCCGAGCGAGCCATACCTTTGTACGAATTTTTAGGTCCTAAAAGTGTGATATTAAGTGTAATTAAAATTATGTAACAGTGAAAGAGACACAAGGTAATGTTTATTTAAAAATTCAGATACGAGACAAGGTTGAAAATTTCAAATATCCCATTCTTAGAAATTCACGGTATGGTTCGACGATGTAGAAATCAAGTAGAGACAATGAAAGTAGGAATCAGTGTTACCAAGAAAAAACTAAAATGAATGCGGAAGCGTTCGAAAAGAATTGGACTCCAAGTGTATACTAAAAAAAAAAAAAAAAAAAAGCGATCACATATCAGTAGTAATTAGTGAATTTTAATTAGCGTTCTCGTTTAAACCTCATTGCTCTGTTCTAAGATGACCCAATTGCCAACTCTCTTCACCAGCGTGTGTACGGAATAAGGTGATTAAACGATACAATCACAATGAGGTTAATTCGACAATGCTGCTAATTAGCGTGTACCGTTAACCGTCAATTATTATACTCATTGCATCGATCCCAGCAACTATGACGAGCCCGACACGTGCGGCATATTCAATAATCAAAAAGAAAAAAATAAATAAATAAATACGATTAATGTGGATCCTCGATTGATTTCTAAACATTTTGAAGAGTCGGAAAAAAATATGTAAAAAATTGCAACGAGAAAAATTAAATTTGAATTCTCAAGATCGTGGACAAATTTTCGGCGATTTGGAGCGTAAAATATATATATATATATATATATATATATATATATATATATATATATATACAGAAAGATTTTTGGAAAGCGAGATATCGAGGATCATCATCGTCATATCGAGCATCTAGGATGTAGGACATTTTTTCGGGCTCATATACATATGTATAAATACACTAGTGCGAGACTTTCTCGGATCCCGGGAGTGCGGCAAAAAAGTGCGAGGCCATCCTCCGCCACCGTCAAGTCAATTTTATCGAGCACGCATCGTGCACATCACGACGTTAAGCTCGCGATACTGGCGACGAGAGATGGCCGAGAAATTCGAATTCGATTTCTCAAAGTCAACAAGAAATGCCTACGTCAGCGACGAGATCGCATCCGAACAAGAGCGAGGGTTTGAATCTCTTCAACTCGCGAGATTAATCCTCGCTATCTTCAACTATCGCAATTTGGAATCTGGAAGACATACAACTATCGTGCGAGAGAGAGAGAGAGAGAGAGAGAGAGAGAGAGAGAGAGCCTTCTTAATCTACAAAAATCAAATTGCATCCTGCATACGTTAATGCAATAAAAAACATCTCTTCATTTGTCTAGGAAAGAATGTAATATTTATTAAGGAAAAATTGTGCCTCTTCACGATAGTTAAGGATCTGATTACGATGATTGAAGATTAATAATGGAGGGGCGGACATAAAAAAAATGCAAGGATAGCGTAATCTCGTTGGCAATAATATTCGAGCTAAGGAGAGGACAAAAGCGTGCGAACGAAGAGGGACGATCGCGTCTCGTCTGTATGATAATACGATAGGCGTATATCACGATTAGACGTAACGAGAACGACTTTATCGTACTTTATATTATATAAGGCAGACTTTGTAGACAAGTTTATATTAGGCCGATAAATCGATCCTTATCCTGTACAAAGGATGAGACGCAATTGTCGCGTTCGTAACAACTTGGAGTGAAAAAATCCCGCGCATTTTTCTATCTTTTACAGAAAATATCGAGGACCTTTGCTTTTAGCCGGAAAACGAGCTATAGACGAAGCTAAATATTGCCTTTTCTGTTGCGAGAAAGCTTTCGTTTCTCTTCCTAATTTCCATTTTTTTCTCGAAATCAAGAAACTCATCGTACGATCTGAGAGACTGTCACGAGCAAAATCAAGGAGCAGTAGTTGTGTAAAAAAAAGAAAAAAAAAATCAAAATTTGCGGAAGTAACGTAGAAATAAATTCATGGCAATCTCACACACTCCTCGGTTGTTGTTCGATTGACACTCGTCGTATTCCAAGCGCGTCGAAATACGCGAAATACTAATATTAGTAACGGAATGTTTATATATCGTAGCGGATATAAGCGCTAACAGCTAGAGGACGAGTAGCATTTTCTTCGGTTCATCTACTGCGAGCTTCTTAGAAATTTTCAGAGGAGGACGTGTGTGTCCCCTCTTTCCTCTTCTCGAATGTATACAATATATCTTCGACTGCATCTCGGATCTTATCGACTCGCGCTTGACAAATGTAAGACGAGAGATATTTAAAAAAAAAAAAATGGCTTGAGCGGTTGATTTTATCGAGTCTATTTTTAGTAGTTTTGTTCAAAGACTAAACAGACAAAGGGAAAAGAAAAAAAACGAAACTTATAAGAGATTATATTACGCGATATGTTGCGATCTGTAAGAAGAAGATAATAGATATAAACAAGAAATCAAATAAAACGTTACGATCAATGTTAGCTGAATTGAAATTATTTTTCTCATTTGCATCCCTTTATCTCTTCTCAAGTGCAACGTAATTGTTAGCAAGCAGTACACTCGTCTTATGAATGCTGAATTACCGTACGTCAATCTGAATTGTATGAAAGATATGAACCTACCGCTCGATGTTCTGCTTTATACATTACATCATTTCGTATACAAGAAATCTGCTGTTACCATTTGAGATGACTTTTGTCATTGGGATTCATATTATGTCCCAGCAGAGGACGTATCCCAACGTCCTTTATATCAAAACATGTACGCATTTTCCAAGTTTTATTACATTTCTCAGTCAGAGTGTCAAAGTTAATGATAGAAAAAAAAAAAAAAATGAAGAGTTGTATCCACTTCCATTTTATCGTGTACATTTATTTTGTGAAAATCCTGAATATCGCAGCGATAGAAGGTCAGTCATCAGAAATGTAAAAACTTTTACCTCAAGTGTCAAGATATCATAATTATAATCGTCACGAGATTACAAGATCCACATAGTTCATTAAAACTTTATGATATGTAATCAACAATGTCTATTTTTAAGCATATATATATGATTAATCTTGGTTTCCAAGTGGTATACATATAGGCAACTTTTAAAGTGATAATCGATATATAAATTAAAAAAATTAAATAAAATAAATATTTTAAAATGATAAGATCAATAATAATGAATATTTCTGTTCCTTGTTGACGAGACTAAACTCTTAATATAAGTCAATCTTTTTTTCTTCTCACACTTGTAAAAATATCAAATTTATTTCCCAATGTGTTAATTTCTTTACTTTATTATGTGTTTGTACAAATGATAACTGTCAAATAATAAAGTCAAATAACACATTTTCTCCTTTCTGACGCAGACAGTCAACATTGGCGCCGGCTGGCCAACAAAGAACTAGAAGAATCTCTTTCGTATCATTGGAACACGAATAAAGCGAAAAATGTCATTCTTTTTGTCGGCGATGGCATGAGTCCGGATACCATAACAGTTAGCAGAATTTATCGTGACAGCGAGACCAGTCGACTCGCATGGGAACATTTTCCCCATATCGGGATACTGAAGGTCGTCAATGAGTGATTTTCATTAGACGTGATTCGTATCTAAATTAATCTCATGTTTTTCATGTAAAAATCTTTTCTCCTCTGTTTCTTCGAATATATATATATATATATCTTTTGCTGGTAACGCAGACCTACAACGCGGACAGACAAGTCCCGGACTCGGCATCTACCGCCACCGCTCTCTTCGGAGGAGTCAAAACGAATTACGAGGTGGTTGGGGTGGACGCCAATGTGCAGTTGGGAGATTGCCGGGCGAGTTTGAACACAAATTATCACGTGGACTCGTTCCTGGCGTGGGCTCAGGCAGCCGATAAAGCAACAGGTCGGATCCGATTGCGACTTTTGCGTCACAAAGTCTGACGTTATGTAAAACTGTCCTATATAGTTGACAATTCTTTTAAAACATTTTCAAGTAAAAGTAGAAGCTACAATTTATATGTTTTTTTTTTTTTAAACAATGATTGAATAATTTTATAATTTGTGAAAAATAATATAATTGACTCCAGGCTTTGTGACGACTACCAGGGTGACTCACGCGACTCCGGCACCGCTTTACGCGCACTGCGCGAATCGTAGGTGGGAATGCGAGTCCAAAATGCCCAAGAACGCTGCTGGCTGCAAAGACATCGCCAGACAGTTAGTAGAGAACGAGCCCGGGAGAAGCATTCGAGTAAACAAAAAATTACTCATAGCGATGATATTATATGGGACGGATTTGACGTAACATCTGTCATCTGTCATCTGTCATCTGACATTGTCGTCACATTTAACATTGAACTTTTACAGGTGATTATGGGCGGTGGTAGACAGGTGATGAAGTCCAACGTGAGCGCGAGCGAATTCGACCCGATAGACACCTGGGCTTGCTACAGGCAAGACGGTCGTGATCTCATCGACGAGTGGAAGCGAGACAAGGCCAGCAGAAATTTAGCTTACAGCGTCGTTCAAAACAACGAGGAATTGTCCTCGCTCGATATCAATAACGTGGATTATTTACTCGGTATCTTCGCCAACGGCCACATCGAGATGGACTGGAAACGCGAACAAGGTCCGAAGGGACAACCGAGCCTGGAAGAGATGACAGTGACGGCATTACGAATTTTGCAAAAGTCCAAGCAGGGATATTTTTTAATGGTAATCGCACGCTCACGAGTTTAGCGAAATCGAAATACGATCGCGCGATTGTTTCCTTCAGGTCGAGGGCGGGATGATCGACTTTGCTCATCATCGCGGCCACGCCGCTCAAGCTCTACTGGAAACTGTCCGGTTCTCGGATGCCGTTAACGCCACCCTCGGTATGATCGACACCGACGACACCCTCGTCATAGTCACCAGCGATCACACGCACTCGATGAACTTCAACGGATACAGCCCTCGCGGTTCGTCCGTCCTGGGTAAGATCGAGAAATGCGGAGAAATTCCGGGGAAAATCCTCCCCTTTTTTTCTCACGCGAGAAATTATTTTAGGGATCGCCCAGAAATCTAGACACGACGGAATACCGTACACAAAGTTGTCCTACAGCACGGGCGGGCCAAACAACGTTGCTTATACGGTGGACAAGGACGGCCAGCCAGTGAGGATCGATCCCTCTGAATTCAACACCAGCGACTTTACTTACAGCCAACAAGCCACGATCATATCGGATGAAGCTTACCATGGCGGTGGAGACGTGGCTGTGTACGCTATAGGTATATCATCGTCCAATTGGATATTATGAAATATAAGAGCGCGGTTAAATCGCTTCATTTTTACAAAGTTCGTCGAGACTCGGAATTGTAAAATTATAAAATTTTAAAAATAATTCGTATTTTTAAAATTAAAAAAAAAATGTTTTTTTGCAGGCCCGCATGCACATCTTTTTCACAGCGTGCACGAGCAGAATTACGTGGCGCACGTGATCGCGTATGCGGCGAATGTCGGTGAATATTTCAGCAACGGCACGATATCGCAGATTCGCTTTCTAAATGTAGTAATTTTATGCGGCAGTCTAATCTCGGTTTTAATCGCATATAAATAAATCTGTGCAAATATACTAATAAAGGCATATTATCAGTTTTATTTTTCAGTAGGAAACGATATATAAGTGTACAGTCACACACACGCGCGCCGAGTATGTGAGCACTCTTCGACGAATCGAATTTACATAATAAAAATAATAATTCTTATCGCGCGTAATTAAGTGGTATTGCAAGTGCCCGCGAGATATATCACTTGTACTCCACTCCATCACAGATCAGACTACCTTTCAATGGGCGAGTTGCTATATAAACCTGCTTCGTCATATTCTTTGCTTGAGCAACTTTTTCAAATCCACCGTATACATTCTCACTCGCACGTTTTATTATTTACAAATATGTACGTTAAAAACAATTCTCAGTCTTATGCTGCAAAGGATATAAAGGTACTACTTGCAATGCTCACGAAAAATTCTGATGAAAAATCTAAGAGTGCAAGTGGTCCTCCAAGATTTCGTTTGAGAATGAGATTATAAGATTATGCTTCCACTTAAAACACGTTATTGCAGTTAAGTAATATACTTGTACTTGAGCTTGTCAAGGATGTCTTCTTAACGAATCCTATTTAATGGGCGTCAATAAGGTATAAAAAAGAAGAAAGGGAGTAACATATAAAGAAATCGATGATTGAACATTGCGTAAAAAAAAAAAAAAAAAAAAAAAAAAACAGGGCAACCTTAAAGAGTTACGTTAAAAAGATAAATAGAAGACGGGTTGTCAGAAGGGGTTTCGTCAACATATGATCTTACACATAATTAAAAAAATGCAAACGTTCGTCAAACACGCAGACGAAACTCGAGGTTTTTCTCTGTCAGTTCCTCAACTGTCTTTAGATGAGACTATATGTCGGATCACTGCACTTTTTTCCTCTCGCACTTGTTGACGTGCAGCGCGGCCTCGTGTAATAACACCTTGAGGGCGATGCCGCCGAGAAAGAGCAGCGCGGCTATCAAGAAGATGAAGCCCGGGGTGTACTTGCCGATTATAGTCAGGCCGCACAGGACCAGCATCTGGAAGCCCAGAAGTAACGGCACCAGGTACATGGCCGCGATCAGGTAAAGAGGATGCGGCTTGCGTTTCGGTTTCTCGAATCCGCCAAAGCTGGTGGCGAGTTTGGTGAACTCGTCGGTAGATTCGACCTTGGTTCCCGCCTTGTTGACTGGTTCCTCGACGGCGTGAATTTTGCGCAGGGCCAGCAGCTGACGTAGATTCTCGTACGCGACGAGAAGACTGATGGTGATCTCCCGGAGGAAACGACTGAGACTCACGTGTACCTTGAGCGCAACCGGATGCGACTTGGAGTTGTCGAAGGAATAGAGGAGATACGGCAGTAAGTTGAGATTCTGGCAGCAATGGCGGATCTTCTGCATCGATGCGTGTCGGAACAACATCGGCGGGCCGCTGTAGTTTCCATCTGGAGAGAGAGAGAGAGAGAGGGAAAGAGAAAGAGAAAGAGATGTTTATAATCAGCCACGTTATGCATTTTTGCTATCATTAGCGCTGGCGATAAGCTCGCCGAGATATTATTAGTTGGTCAGATATATCTTCAGTTTAGAGAACAATTGACGCTATTCATAATTGTTTAATAACGGGCGTGTTTCAACACGCTGATGTAGAAAGAGCCAGAACTAACGAAAATGAAATGACAAGCGTAAAGTTTTATCTTGTTTATTTACCCTTAAACATATCGGACACTCGTCTGGCCAGAGTCGGTTTCCTTTTTAGAGCATCCTTTTTTTCCATGATTCCCGACATAATCTGCGACATTTTCGCACGATTTTCAAAGAGAACGTTTGCTTCGTAATCACAGAACAATCCTCGAAAAAATCTTCCTCCAGGAAATGCGGTCAATGATTAATTACCTGGAAAAATATAAATGATTAGTAATAATCAATTTAAGAGTACTAAAGGATTTTTCTGCACAATTACAAATACACCAAGCTAATGTATAATGGAAAATACAGATGATTACCGATTTGTTTTTGATTGACGAGAACGCGAATTCTCGACGAAGACGATCAATGAGAGTTTCGCTCAACACTGAAAGATTTTTCGTTCATGTCGAAGTTGCGTAGTGTAATAAAAAAAAAAAAAAATGACGCTTCGATAGCCCTGTCGACCCGAGATTAATTCATCGGTCACAAAAATTTCGCGTAGCTCAGTATTATTCAAAGCACAGTTTGTTCGATTACGAATTTTTTTTGTCTGGGAACTATGTATGTTTGACTTACACAAACTGGTTTTAAAATATATTTAATTAAAACATCCTAAAAAAACGTCTGCAATATATAACCTATGACAATTGTTTTTTTTTTTTTTTTTAATTTTACGTCAAATAAATACATTTTAAAATTCATTAATTAAAATTTTAAAAGATTATAGATATTTTATTTATTCCGAAATATAAATTAATGTGTAGATTAGTTAACACACGTTAAAATATTTTATCGCGAATTAAAAGATGTTTTTATTTTCCCATCGTTGGCCAAAACTTTTTTTTAAAATAGAAAGTTATCGATCAACGTGCCGTGTTGCAATCTCGTATTTGTATATTTTGTAAAACAAATTCAAACTTAAACGATTCCAGAAGTGACTCATCGTTCGCTGGCAAAGTGCGATTAGCAGTATCATAAGCTAAAATAAAGCATAAATAAACTTTTTACGTCGCAATTTTTTTCTACATAAATTATTTATAGAAAAATCAGAATTCAGTTATACGGTAGTACACGTGTAAAAGCAATACTGTTTTTAAATGACAGATAAATTATGCGTAATTATTAAAATGCAAATAAATTATACATACTAAATTAGTTGCGATATATCACCTGAATAAAAAGAATAAATTGAAAGCTGATGTCAAATAATTTATTTTCAGAGCTTGTAACTTTTCGAATAATAATCACGCTTAGAACACGTATTTACCTGATATATATATATATATATATATATATATATATATATATATATATATATATATATCAGGTAAATACGTGTTCTAAGTTTTGTATACAATGCTTACTATTGATTAAAGAATCCGTGATATGTGTTGTAAACATCCGCAATAGCCAGCTTGACATTTCAATCGAGTCTATTACAAATGACCAGAGGGAATGATTGAAAGTTATAGAGCGAAAATGCAAATCAGGGTCTCTCTGAGAAATTTCGTTTTCGAAACGCATGCGACTCACGCAACAGAGCGCTCACCTCAGTGTTTACAGCTGTGAGTGATGAAGGGAGCCCAGCCACAGAAAGGTTCACCTATCTCGTGCGACCGTTCGATGACTAACTATACTTCTTGTAAAGATTGAAGACTATGGGAAACTCGCGAAATATGCCCATTCTTCGCCTCGCCTCTTCAACGACCGTTTGCGATCAATAATTCAACAGCCGGCTGGAAGTAAACTCGAATGCTGATGCTGGGTAGAGTGTACTTGCTTCTCGATGCTCGTTCAGCTACTAAGCCGGCTCGGGTCGTGTCGGCTGGCAACTACGAACCGCTTCTGTCCACCTCCACCGACCTCCGAACCCACGGCCACGACGTGAATCCGCCGAGCCAATCCGGACGGCGACTTCCGTCGGAACTAACGCCAGATTGGCCAGGCGTCATCGCCGAGCTGCGATGGTCAAGATATAATTTTCCTGTAAATAATGGGGAAGGAGAAAAAAAAGGGTCGTCGACGCGAGGAAATGCATCCACGATCACGCAAACGAGTCTTCTGGCACGTACGCGGCCTCTCGTACCCTTGCTTTATGATTATAATGCCCGCAATGGAATTTTTGATGGAATTATACCGCGGAAATAGAGGATTCTCCTTTCACTACGCAATGTAAAATCATTGATGAAACTGATGATTTTTTGACTCTATGAATTTATTGTTACCTACTAAAGTTATCGTTATTTCCCAAGTAATCGCTTGTTTTAACAGATGCCCAACAGTTGCGCAAAAATGTCATTATTTTCTTGGAATCTTGATTTATTTCATATGCAAAGTAAATATATTTGTAAATCTGACCTTTAACAACAGTAAAATGAAATCTTTCTGGTCCTGAAAAGATTACATTTAAATAATAATAAAGATCAATTTGTGTCTCACGAAATGTTGCGTCATAACGAGCTGAAAAATCAGTTTAAAAATAGTTGAAACGCACAAATATACATTGTGTGAAGCCACTCTATGAATGATAATAATCTTTGCTTTTACCCATCATTTCACCTTCCTTATGTAATACGAATATTGAAGTCAGCAGAAAGGCAGGTGGAAGGAATTCTGCTGCGAAATAAAAATAAAAAGTGCATTCGTTGCAGCGGGTTCGAAGACTTTGGAAATCTATAAAAGACTCTTTCATCAGGATCGACGCTTATTGATGCACGTGAAATCTGTGTGACCAGACGATGAAAGTTCTCCACCGTAGACGATATTTGATAATGATATCGTTATTAATAAGGAATTAATTAAGTGGAATTTTGTTGGTAAATTGATAGATGCGCAGACATTGATTTCGTAGAGAAAAAAAAAATCGAGTGCGTACATATTGATTTCACATGAAAAAATTACGTGTCATTTCATTGACCTCGCTTTTTTCAAGGTCTCTCGACACGCATCGTACGTGACGCATTGCGTGTTCTCCCGTGACTGTTCGACGACGAGATTCAGGTCGTTCCACAGTAGACACAACAATGTTAAGTGTTAACGATATCTTATTTAAATACAGATATATTTTGTTGTAATAATTCAATCCTCGAATCATTTGCTCGCGAGGCGACATCGGCGGAAAGTTACCGATATATCTGATAAGAGTGATTGTCCTCTAATTTATTCCCCTTCTTGAAATTGTGTTAACGATTCTCTGAAAATAATCTTAACACTGTTGTGTCTACTTAATTAAAAAAAAAAAAAAAAAAAAAAAGAAAATAATAAACACATCTGGATTTGTTTGTAAATTGATCGGTCGATTTATCCGTGTTTTGCAGAAACCATCTCGAATTGTACATACACCTTGTCGTATCCGCTTCGTAACAAAATATTTTTCAATGCCAAATGAGTTCTATAATCGAATAGATTTTTTAATCTGTTGACGCTCAACGAGTCAATCTGTCTTCAGAAAGTATACACACCTTACTCATCATCACAGATGCCGAAAACACGTGTATTCCCTGTTCTGAAAGCATTCGCCCTTGCGAGACTGTTCAAAACATCGAGAGATCTTTAAAAAGAATTGCAAAAATCCCTCTGATAAATTGTCAAAAAAAAAAAAAACTGATTGTTTATTTTTTTGTATTTTATTTTGAAAAAATAAATTATCGAAAATGTATATAAAGAGAAATTTTATTATTTATTAAAATATTGCAATTTCCTTGAAGAGACTCTTCGATGTTTTGAATTATCTTGGTCATTCACGAGTGAAAAAAATTACAAACGGTCTCTGTTAAATTCCATATACATATAACAATTATATAAAAATAAATTCCTTTGGTGTGCGCTGATGAATATGGGCTCTTCATCGACGCCCGGTTGTCTTTTGCAATAATTTTCCTTCCACTTCTCGCCGCTCTATTTCTGTAATCTTCCTCCTTTTCGTCACCTCTCCCCGGAATTCTGTGTGCTACCGATCACAACGCAGAAGCTAAACGGCCATGCGCTTTCTGCGCATCGCAATTGCTTCCACTTATGTCCATAGTCCATGTTAGAATTTATGAGTATATACCAGACATTGAATTTGTCGTGGTTCGTTATCTGCCCATCGTGCTCAGCACGTGAGACAGAATATTTAGCTAGTGATAATAACTTTAGTGATAATCAGGAGGGAGAAATGACGTAATTCTAAGCAAGGTCGACGCTAAGTTTTGGCTACAAAAATAACATAATCGTAATTATCCAATAACATAATCGTAATCTGTTTAACGACTTTGAAAATCATTATCTGCTCGTATATTCAAAACAACAAGTTTGTGCCTGAAATTATATTTATCAAAGTAAAAAATTATATAATTCTGACGAGAGATTGCATACATAATTTGCATCTACTTTATAAATTTTCTAAATAATTTCTTTTATTGATTTAATTTTTACGTGTTTTCTACATTATTTTTAATTAATTTTATTTTTCTTTAATTTTTAAAATTATTTCTTGAATAATTATTTAATGAAAAAATTACTTTAAACATGATTTCTCTTACATATTTTTCTCATACTTTAATGTTTGTGTAGTAGATTTATTCAAAATTTTTATGACGTAAAATTTGATTTAATTTATAACAATAATAATAATAATTATTATTATTTGATTTATTATTATTATTTGACGAGAGATGAGAGACAAATTTTTATAAAACATCGAGTATCGATAACTTAAGATCGAAACGGTTCTAGACCCTTCTCTTCTATGACAAGTCATAAGAAGGGCAATCTATGAATTCACGCTCATGCCACGTGCATTCCCATTGATCGTTCATCTTCAACACGAAACGATCACGTGTTTAGGAAAGTTTTCATAACACATGGCAGGATATCTTAGTTGAATCGCATTTTTCTAAATTTGTATTTAAGTATATGTACTTATCTTTCCAAAAAGACGCAATTTTACAAATGTTTTTCTAATTTTGTAGTATTGCAAATCGAAGCATGCATCACAAGTTTTACTCGTATCAATGTCAAAGAAAAAAAAATTATTAAAAAAGGAAGAAAGATAAAATTATCAGAAAAACAAATTTATAACATCAATGGCGATCCATCAATCTTTTTTTTACCTTTTCTTTCAATTTCGTTTTTTTTTGTTTTGATTGTTATAAAAAATAGATAATGTAATTCTTGTTATAAAAAGATTTTTATAGCAAAATTGTCAATCTTAAATTGTTTTCTACACAAACACATTTATAGTTTAATATTATATTTTTATGTAAAATTTATATTAATTTTTGACTCGTGACACATAATATATCTGATTGTGATACATGCCAGCCACACATATCCATCTTCTTGTTCTATCGCTCTTTCGAACTCTCTCGATTATTACATTCGACGCTTCGCGAAATCAACGTCACTTGTACCGATGCGATTTGATATTTTCGCCACAGTGTGTTCCTCGCTCGTTGAGATATAACGGACGTTTTGTTTATCAGAAAAGTCTGAGACAAATAGCATTTATTATTATCGTGTCATAAATCATAACCAGAAGATCATTATAATCATAGATTAAAAAGCTAATCATAATAATTTAACAATTGATAAACAAATTTTCGTCAGTATAGATCCATCTATTTTTATCTCATCATCATTTTTTTATCATTAAATTTAGACTTTGTAATTCACGTATAATTTACTTTAATAGTCGGTATGAGAGAGCAAAATAGTGTTACCAATGAAAAGCGCATTGCAATGAACGTAATTGGAAAATTGGAAAAACAACTTTAGCTTACTTTGTTGCGCAAAGTATAAAGTTATATTGAATTCAGACTTGCAGTTTATTATTTTGGAGCTTAATGACTTTACCTCTCATTAAAAATAGTGACTAGAATTCTCGTACATCTGAAAAATTGACTTGAAAATTTAAAATTTTAAAAATCAGTTGAATAATAAATTACTATAAAATTGTGCGTGTTTTTATACGCGTACAATGATTTATTATATCACTTAGGATCTACGTTTTTTTCATTTTTTAAATCAATTTTAAAATGTATCTATTTAAATTTTAAATAGCACAGAAAATGAAAAAACTTGTAAAAAAAAGTATACATAAATCTTAATGTTCTCGTTTTATCTCATTGTTAAACCTTGATCTTTTAGTTTTCTTTTACGAAACCGGTTAAAACTTTGACGTACAATCATCGAAATTTATCTTACATTTGTGAAAAATGCACATTTTATCTCAACAATATTTTGACTAATTAAATAAACAAATAATAACGAAAAGGTCAACTATTATTTGAAATTCCATCGAAACTATCTGTGGTGTTTACTTTTTTTGGACGCTATATATATTTTATTTACGATACTTTATCGCATATAATTGTGTAATTTTTCAATAGTATTTTTATGTGACTTTTATACGGAATATAATAAATTGCATCAATGTTTAATGCGATTAATAAAATCTCCGCTCTCTAGTAAAGACAGGAATTTTGATGCGTATCCAAATATGCGACGTCAAGTGAAATAAGATTCTTTGTTACCTCACGAAAATATTGAATAAGAACCGTCGAGTTGTTAAAGGATCGATTTTTTTATCCACATCCTTTTATTTTGCTAATTAAGCTCTTATATTACATTGCAGAAAAAAAACAACGCGATATAACAGGATAATGCAAATTAAAGAGGAAGTGCCTGAGCGGAAACATACAAGGATACATGTGTCTCATCTCAGTTGCTATAAATATTTTTACTTCTTGAAAGCAAAATCACAGCTACATAAAATGTGGTTCCATAGTCATTAATATAATAATATTAATAATAATAATAATAATAATAATAACGCCCACATGTCCGTCTTGTAAATTCACAAGTTACAAGGCCGACCTGATGGACCAACCTTCAAATAATAATAATAATAAAAATAATAATAATAATAATAGAGAATAATACACAGTATAATGCCCGCACGCTCGCCTTGTAAGTTCGAAAGCCGCAAGGCGGGCCTGACGAACAAAATTAAACATTAATAATAATAATAATAATAATCTAATAATAGATAATATTATATAATAGTTTCTTTTTTCTTAGTTTATTACAGCAGCTATTTTAGCACTAACGACCATACGCGATAGAATCTCTCTAGCTTCTTCAAATAATAATACGCTCTACTCGTTTACGACTTCTTCGCTTCACTCTCGTTTTGCTTCCGTCGCCGTTTTCTTTTTTTTTTTTTTCTTTTTCGGACGATATAACCACCGTATATATATTTCATATTATATATTAATATATATAATAATCCTCATATAAAAATTATATATATTATATATAATAGGGGGAGGAGAAGGGGTTTTCTTCCGCGAGATATATTTATAAGGCAGCCACCGCGTATACACTTATTTCGTTGTTGACAGCTCTCCCTCTCTTTCCTTTTGTCATTCGGTCAGAATTCCATTTCTCGCAATTACACTTCAAAAGTAGATGAACTTTGTGTTCGCTTCCTTTTTTTTTTCTTACGCACATTCTAAATGCTAAATAAATATTATACAGGTTATCTGTCGACCACATGCCCACTTTTTCATATCATCCCGCGCAAGTGTTTCTCTCTCTCTCTCTCTCTCTCTCTCTCTTTCTCTCTCGCTCTCTCTTTCGACTTAATATAGTAAAATTGTAATTCGACTTCTTTTTTAGCACTCGACTTTTATAGTTTTATGGCACTCGTTTAATGGCTGGACTCTATAGCCTCTCCACGTTCCCGATGCGAACGATACCTTCGTCTGCACGTTTTCTTCTTCTGTTTCGTCGGGGTTGGTTTTTGCCTCGATAAATATCGCGTTACATATCGTCGATACGATACACGATATCGCGAGAAAGCGATGAACTCTCCTCGCGATTTTTCATTAAATTGCACCGTCGACGTGGACAGGATCGATGACTATCGACTGTTAGCTATAGAATGTTACTATTGTAATATTTAAAGAAAACTATTGTATTTGTAATATTTAAGGAAAAGTATCGACAGCGTGTAAACATAACGTCATCGCTATGTCGATGTAACATAAAAAATTTTATATGGATTTTAAATGTCGAGCCGGCGTTTCGTGACGATTAGTTTTTATTTTCCTCATTTGAAATCCATATAAAAATATTTGACGTTACATTGACGTCACGGTGATGTCACGTGCAACATGCTTTAGGATATCGAGTTTATCGGTTCGATTCTAAAGGACCTGCCCGTACGATCGATCCTTCTTGCTTGACGTATTTATTAGTACTGTAAAATGAAAAATCATGATGATCAAGTATATATATGATTTTTTTTCACAAAAAATTAATAAATCTTTTTATTAAATTCTATTGTCGCTGGTATTATTGCTTCAAAATTTTCGCCGATATTTCTTTATGACAATGGGTCATATGGATGAGATATGTCTGATTAAAATAAACAATTTTCTCGTTATTACTCATAATATTCATTTTTATACATATAGCGTCTTATATAATTGTTTACTTCACAGTTATTGCCGTTACACAATTGATACTCCTCTGCTGAGGCAGGATACATTTTCAACGATGAAGCACGACTTTTCATTATGACACTTTCGATATGTGCGATATCTTCTGCGAGATATATGTTATTTTCTCCGTTTAAGAAATAATTCACATCTTTGTCGGGATGAGAGGGGGAGGAATGTGAACTTTACACAGTAAAAACGCATATGTTTGTCGAAACGATATCTTTTTGAATTCATGGTCGATCAATGTCTACGGTATAAGTTAAAATATGGACCGACAACTATTATCATTCCACACAACGAAAGAGACAAAAAATTGTAGCGATATCTCTTAATTGGAACCAGACACATTCGAGTTATGATGACATTAAAAATTGTAAGAGTTTCTTCGCGATAGAATAAATATTTCTGCTATGCTTGATACAAAAATGCGAGGCTTTCTCACGACCTTTTACCGAAAATGTTAATTACAATGCAAGTAAAAACTGACTCGACATCAACGGTTTCTCTCGATCATCTGATCCACGATACTGAAAAAAATTCTTTCAAAATATTGTACATATTGTTGAGGAAAGTTTTAAATTGTACAAGTTAATATAAAAAGCAAACTAATAAAATAATTCCCTCTGAAAACAAGTCGTAAATATTTCGTAAAAAAAAAAAAAAAAAAAAAAAAAAAAGTCTTAAAACGATGACCATCTGTAAACATTGGCGATTATACAATTTTGCGGTGCTTGATCTAGTTGACGTATCTTTAAGGCACTAACGTCTTCCAGTTGCTAAATCTACGATCGTTTTCCGGTCAGTTGATTAATGTAAGTAAGTTACAAAAGTTTTTAATCCAGGAACTACAGGATCATCGATGTGTTATCTTTAAATTAGGCTTCAGTCTTCGATCAATCCATTTCTTTCTAAACACTGCAACTGCGATAAAATTCGATAAAATACTGCTCCGAAATTCGATCATAGCTACAAGATACAGATCTAATAGTGTGAGTCGGTTTGTCTTTTCTTTCACATTGAACAAATAGCTTTCTGTAGCTGTGTGTATCTGTTGCACGTTAAATCGCTAAGGCACGGTCCTACAAGAGTCCGGGAAAAGTCCTAAAGGCACCCTAGCGCTACCGTCCCTCGCCGAGCAGTCGTGTAAAATTTTTCATTCACTACTATTTAATTATCTGTCAAAAAAATATATGTTCATGTCTACTCGTCTCTACAATATACGTGTTAAACTCTCCGGATACTTCTTATCGCGTTCATCCGGCATTATTATCTCCCTCTGCTGTCACATAAATATACAAATAAACGAAATATATTCCGTGTTAAAAATGAAAGAATTCGGTTGATAAAATTATAATTTCGTCTTGCTCTTGTCATTTAAAAATATGGGAGACAGCCAAGATGCGACAGAGAGAGTAACACGGCGAGATTAAAACGTGCGAAATGAAATTTCACGTCAAATAAAAATGAACAGAATTGTACGCGAAAAAAGTATCTGTTCCTCCCTCCAACGACTCGTACCAATCTCACAATATATACATGTACACTATACACACATAAATAAAACAGCTTTGCATTAGCCGTTGTCTACAAAAAGCCGTAAGCCGTAAAGAAATTAACCAATCACGTTAATTATTCTTCTCAAATTCAACCGTGATTGGTCAATTTTTTCACGAAATTACTCTACTGTAGATGACAGCTAAACACATGTCATTAGCGGCCGTTTTTTTTTTTTAGAATATATTTCAAATATACTTTTTTCCTCTCTCGCGTACATACATAACTTTTGTCTTCAATCTTTTGACTCTCTCTTTTTTTTTTCTTTTTTTCTTTTTTTTAATTTGATCGTTCAACGACCGTCGCTCTCTGTCTCATTCTATTTTCCATTCTTGCGTCACGGCTCGCAGTCTTTCTAATTAAACTCTCAATTTATCAATACTGCTCGTAAATATTCATCGCGTACCCTCCAGAACGTAATCCAGCCCGTAAATTCGTGTAATCTGTCACTTTTTTATTCCATTACGTTTTAAATATTAAACGTTACAATATATCGCCAACTGCACACAGTCAACTTTAAATTATGCCGATTCAAATTAAATAAATAATTTACAACCACTGTGGCAGAAAACTCCATGCAAGACATAAATTCTCTCTCTCTCTCTCTCTCTCTCTCTCTCTCTCTCTCTCTCTCTCTCTCTCTCTCTCTCTCACCATGAATATAAAAAAGATTAGAAAAAGTATTTGACATCACAGAAATACATATTTATAGCTATCATTGAATTTTCTCGCGTATCAATTGTGCAATAGGGATGCTAATATAACGCCGATAAAACGCAACCGGCGTTTTTTAACTCTGCAATCTAGACGATAAGAAAGTGTTAACCTCCCCTCAGTTTCTTTATTCCCAATGTCATGCGTGTTAATCTCTCGTAACGCATCCCAATCGGATTATCGCGTTGCTGTTTCTTATTATTATACTATTTCAGTTTCCGCCTGTGTTTTATAGAATGCAATGCACCAAATTATTCTATGATGTAGATCGTCGTAAGGACTATTCACGCGGAGGGTACACAAGATGATACTAACGAAGGGAAAAATGTACAAGGTTCTTGTGTGTGTGTGTGTGTGTGTGTGTGTGTGTTCTTTTTCTTCTTCTATTAAATATTATAGTTTGTCTTTTTTTCATGCTAAAGCTACGTTTATAGGCTTGTCTTCGTATTATTGTCTTAGGTGCTACGCCACGTTCTCACATCCTTCGTTTTCGTTGCCACAAAAGTCATGGATTCGAAAAAAAGTAATATATTCTGTGAGATTCGACTATATCAATATTATCAATATACCGTCTTGTTAATATTCAGTGGAAGCGTTCCTAAAGATTGAAAAGACTGTTCGATGATCGTTTCCCGATTTTTCATCGTCGGTCCACGTCACTTCTCAGACCCTAAGTACGAAGAGACCAAATCGCCTCAACGTTTACTCGACATACTATCGCAGATATCGGACGTAGTTTGTGATTCGAAGGTTTCGAACGTATCAGTATGCATCCTGAAGATAAACGTAATTGACTAGCCCCCTACCGGTTACCACTGACCAGCCCGTATTAGCAGGAACATTGCTCGATCGTAAAAGGACCGAAGCACTCGAGTGATCTTTCGGGGAATGTCTATAGGGACTAGGAATTTGTCTTTTTAACGGATCTCGTCCGGAATTTCGCGTACGTCCGCGACTTTCTCTCTCTCGCTCTCTCTCTCTCTCTTTCTCTCGCGAAACAATTATCGACGGTGGGCATCGAGTTGAAACGAAGTCGTTGACTAGCCCCCTATACCGGTTCCGCTCAATTTGTTTCCACCTAGACCGGGGGAAGATGGCCGCGCCATTCTCTAAGGAATGTCTACAGGGACCAAGGTAATGCTTTATTCGATCCTGCCGCTTGCAGGACTCTTACGGGAGATCGTTAAGTGTCCATGTGTCGGTACTTGTGTGCCGACATCTGCGCTAGACCCAACACCGCGTATTGACACTGCAAGCAATGATAATGAGTCTGCTTGCCCGAGTGCTGACACTGCACGGCCCCGCAGGGCTGACTGGGAGTAAATTTTTGGAAACCCGCCGCCGCAATGCTGTCCAGCTTGGCGTGCTGCCGTCGATGAGCAACCACCTTGTTCGTGTCCGTGCAAACAAAGTCACACTTGAGACAGTGAAAGTGCGACGCCTTGTTTTGCATCGAACCAAGGGACGACGTGTACGCGCACTGAGGCCTGCCGCAGGACACGTTGGCTCGGTATTGCTGGAAATCACCGCCCATCAAGGTATCTAGCCGCTCGTGCCTCGCGGTATGTTGGACGAAGCGAGTTTTGTCGCAGAACGAGTAGCCACAGTCTTGGCGCATGCAGTGGAAATGTGTCTGATGTTCTCTGTAACCGCAATGAGGGTACCTGCAGTCCTCATTGAATCTGAATCTGTAACAGGGGCACGACAATTAAATCAAGTCTCAAGCTATATTCATTCGCGAAAGCAATTGGTAATACCAACCTGACGTATCCCTCCGGCACAGGTTCGTCCTTGAGCATACGCATCGAATGATGAAGTCTTTGCTTCTTGGCTTCGGCCGAATTGACGTCTGGCGGTGAGAGAGATCTTTTGTTCAGATTAAGATTGGCTGCCAGCGAAGCCAGCGGATTCTCGTCTCTCGTGGGTGGAAGAAAGTTTGCCGGCGGTAAGCCGGGCGCAAACATCAGTCCGGGCCCGCCCGCGTACATCCCACCATGCTGCAGAAACGGCGGTAAAGCCTGATTCATCAGGGCGATCTGTTGGTTCATGGCAGCCATCACGGCTGGGCTGGGAAAGTGAAAACCGTGGGTAAGATCGAGCTCGAAGCTCGTCGGCACCGTGGGCTGTTGCACGTTGGCAGGTTGAATCGGCGCTTGTGGCAATTGACCGTTCTCGTGGCTATCCACCGTGGAATTGTTGCCCTCGTCCCTGCTGATAATCTCAGACGGTTCCCGCTTGACGCTCGGGACATTTTGCACACCTATATCAGTACTGCATCTCGGTTTCTCCAGCTTGATATCCTTCGATTGGGACTGTTGATTAAGAGTCTGCTGCATCTGCCGTTGCATTTGACTCTGAAAGTTTTGAATGTTCTGAGCCATCTGAGCGTTCGGCGACATAAAGTCATGCTTCTGCGACAGCTGCGCCATGTAATCGTGTTGCAGCTGATTAGGCGACGGGCTAACCATATCGTGTTGCTGCTGGCTGAGAATCGCGCCGGTCGAATGCTTCGCTATATGCGCGACCAAGCGATCCAACTCGGAGAAGGCCTGATTGCACGCGTTGCAGTGATAATGATTCTTGCGCTTCAGTTTGCAGAACGGTCTGCTGCAGCTCTGTTCCGGTCCGTAGAGGGTGTGCGGCGAGGTGGAGCTCATAGACGGCATGACTGGCGGTTCTACAACGTTTTAAGATTCATTTGAGTGAAATCGAATCAGATCCTTGCGAGCGTGAAATATAGCAGCAATAAGGAGAAAAACTAATTTACTGATTTACGAGAACACTCTCACAAAAAGCACAAAAACTTGATACAAAAGAGAGACGAACCTTGGTGCACGGAAGTTCGCATGGATAGCACGACGCCCGGAAGTGCGGGTTCGCTCGGCGGTCCGCTGACCGGATAATAGGTGCCAGCCGCCCTCACCACTAGCAACAATCAACCAAACAACCAACACTTCAAATATTACCGCCCGCAACATACACAACCACCGTGTTTGTAGAATATATATATATATATATATATATATATATATACATGGAGAGAAAATGAAATGATAAAACAAACAATGGGAGAGTAGCGAAGAGTGTTCTACTTCAACAACAAATGCAAAATGTGTGACGACGTGTAAATTGTTGTGCGCGATTACGTGCAGAAGAGCATGCATATGTACTGAAAGTTAGCAGAAAGTTCTCCGTGTCGTGTTGTTTCCTCGAAAAAAATCACTACCAAACAAAAGTTGTTTATAGATGATTAACATGGAAATGGGTATCTGTTTTTTTTTGTGATTTTTCTTTTCCTACTTACCGGTAGTTTTGCCACTATCGGGACTCGCAAGTTCAGATTCTTTATCCTCGATTATTGATCTGCTCTCCGGATCGCTCGTCATCAAGCTTTCATCGGGTTTCTCGATCAGCTCGGCAGGATTCTTCACCTGGATCCTGGGTTTCGTTTCCTGCATCAACGACTGAGATTGTGTTTGACATTCCTGATTGTTCAATTCCTGGCCGCACGATTCGGCGTGATTCGAGTGTTGCTTCTCGTGTAACGCCATCGTCGAGTATCTGACGAACGAATATCCGCAATTCGGTCTGGTACAATGAAAGTGCCGATTAACTCGATTACTGTGACAGCCAGCCAGTCGACAATCAACCATCTTATCGTAGAAAGCGAAGCCCGGCGGTATGTCGACGTTGTCGTGAAAGTCTTTGCTGTGCATAAGCAATTGATCCGGCCGATCGGTAAAGAAATGGCATCGCGGTTGCGAGCAATGATGATGCCTGATCGATCTAAGAACGCAGGATGCGTCCGGGCATCCTTCCGGATTGTAGGTAGCGAATCCTTCGGGCTCGCCCAGGCTGTTCGAAGGCGACACACTACCCTCTCGATCCTCCAGCAACGGATTGGACGCTAAATTACAAGTTTGCGGTTTAGGCAGCTTGAAACTCGTAAAGATGGCCTGCGGCGAATCGTGCGTGTGGCTGGTGGGATCACCGCCCGACCAGATTTCGATCACCCGATTTTTCGGCGGTCTCCCGCGCTTCCGCCTAAACATCGCGTCAATGTTGGTCAGATGCGTCAACGTGACGTCGGGCGAGAGGGCGTGCGAGGAACAGGAGAGGTTCAATTGTCGACTGTACTCGTGGATTTTATAATGCTGCAATCTGCGGAACGGTTTGTCGGTGGAGAGTATCACCTCCCGGCAATTTTCCCAATTGCAATGATAATGCTTCTCCTTGTCGGCGTACGGACAATTGTCGTCGCAGCCGCCTTCCTCGAAGAAGGCGTCCGTTATACGTTCCTGCGTCTCGTGTTCCTTCAGATGCTCCCTCACCTCGCGGGGGTCCTTCAGGGTGGCCCCGCAGCGGTCTAATCCGCAATGATGATGCTCTCTGCTAGCGTTACAGGCGCATTCCGCGGTAGCCGGTATCAGATAAGCCAATTCGGTAGCGGTGAGTTGATGAGATTGTTGATGTTGATGTTGTTGTTGGTGCTGCTCGAGATTGACGGAACTTGCGCTAGCCGTGATGACAGTCGTAGGAGCGGTGAGATCCATAGCGAGGTCACTCGCGCTTTGGAAAGAATCGTCCAAGGAATAGTACGACGGGGAACCTCTGTCCTCGTTGGAGCTCTCGCCGTTCAGACTCAACGACAAGCTTTGAGCGCTCAGCTCGTCCGGCGCCCATGATCCCGGTGGACGAACACCACCCACGGCGCTGACTTGCTTGTACTTCCGATAAGCCAGTTCCGACTCGTGACGCTCGTGTTTCCGCTTGTGCGAGAACAGCTGACCGGAGGAGTGCAGGACGTAACTGCAGTGCGGCCGTATGCAGTGAATGTGATTGCAAACCCGGGAGAATCGACACTGTTCGAAGGGACAGGCCTCCGATTTCATAAACTTCTTGAAACCGTCGCGCGACAATTGCTCATCCTTGATGTGGTAAGACTTGTGCTTATCTAAAAAAATAATAATAAAAATGGCAATCAATATAACGAGATATATTGAATAAAAATTGATCGTAACGTATATAAAAATCATTCTTCATTTGATTAACGATAGCTTCTGCCTAGAAGATCCGCATTAATTATGCAAATCATTAATTCTTACCTATATCGGCCTTATTTTTGAACGTGTACCGACATCCCGGCCGCCGACAGTGAAAGTGCGTGGTCCGTTGACCGGTGAACTGACAGTACTCGGTCGCGCAATTCTCGGTGGCACGAAATCGCTGGAAGCCCTCCTGTATGATGGCCGAATCCTTGCGATGATAATTCGCGTGCATCTGCACGTCCGACGTCGATATGTAAACCTTGTCGCAATTCTCGTGGATGCAGTGATAATGGGTTTGCTTCCTATTGTGCGGACAGGCCCGGCCGGGATGCTTCTCCGAGCAATCGTCCGTCGGCGAGTATCTCATGAAGCCGTGCTGCAGGGACTCGTCCCTCTTCTTGTGCCACTTGAAGTGCCTAATCATCTCCTCTTTCTTCACGAATACCCTGCCGCTGCAGTCCAGACAATGAAAGTGCTCCCTGCAACCCAGTTCCTTGCAATACGTACTGCCGCATTCCTGACCGGATACGTATCTCTTCACGTATCGAGAGTAATCGATGATCGGCTGAGAGACCGACGTCTTGGAGCCGCTCATCATAGAATCCGCTACCGGAGACATACTCTGCCTCAGCAAAGCTGTAACAAAACAAAAAGAAATTTTTATTTGTCAAATTAAATCTCAATCTACTTATGAAACAATATATATGGTATTTTATACTATATTATAAAGCCGTTAAAAAGAAAAGAAAATTAATTAATTAAAAACAGATTGCAGAATTTTCTACTTTATTTAATTTATGATAAATAAATCAATAATAAGAACCAAATTTGATATTAAGAGCAATTTGATAACGTTCTTAAAAACAAAGTGACAATATATTTCGAGTTACAGATGATTTAAGAATTATTTTAGAAAAAAACAATCTTCAAGAACCGAATCTTTATATTCAGTTTTTTATTTTCATATGTTTAGTGGTCGTCCAGTGACAATTTATTATGTTAGGTACAAGTTGACAGTTTTGAATTAGTTTTATATTTCGACCGGCAATTTTGAACCTAATCGTATGTTGTATGCATTAATATAATAATGTTAGATATTGCGCTGAAAAGAAGGTCAGAAGAATCTGATCGAAACGTTCGCTCGATTATCCCTTTGTCGCTTTTATATTTTTTCTTTCATCGCGTTTTGATTTTGAATTATATTGTCACTTTGTTTTTAAGAATGTTATCAAATTACTCTCAATGCCAAATTTTCTTCTTATTATTTGTATATTAATTAGAGCTCTTAACCCTTTGAATCACGAATTTTTCTAACTGTCAGTATTTTATAAAATTTAGTGTATAAGGGTTTTTGGGCTCGCTGATTACGAAATTTTACTTCCAATTTTGGAAACTAAATTTTTTTTCCTTTAGATTCAGATTCTGCGATCTAAAAAAACCTTCAGAAAAAAAATTTAAAAAAGAATACGACTGTTACTTTTAATTTAGAACAGAAAATATTGTTTTTTATATATTTTTTATCAAAAAAAGGAGGATTTAACAAAAAACAACACGGTAGAAAATTCTAAAAAAATTCTGAAAAATACTTTAGAGTGTCCTAAGATTATAAAAAAATTGCCGTATTTATTGTCATAATAGATTAGTAGAAAATGCATTTTTCGTAAAAAAAGTACTAATTTTGACTGTTTGTTTATATACGATATTTTTGCAATTAACAATTAATGACTGTTTATATTTTTTTACACTTATTGATATTCTAGAGACTTTGTAGAAACAAAAAATCTGGTATTTGTTGATAAAAAAGTAGTTGAAACAATAAAAAAACTAAAAAAATACGAAAAAAAGGTGGGTCTCTGGGTGAGCCACTGTGACTCAAAGGGTTAAATGCTATTTATTTAAATAAATAAATGTATAATAAACAAATATAAAAATAAATAATTGACATAGTTTTAACTTGACAGACACATATTCGTGAAATGTGTTAAAAAAGTGTAATCTTGCATTTCAAATTCAAAGCTTGATAAATCTCAATGGGAGAGTACCAGAGTAGACCGCTGGTAAAAGGACACGACTGGCCAGAGACAGTCGATCGTTGGTACGTTATTCTTCGCTGGTACACGTCTCTTCACAGGCAAACCGTTTCGCTTTACCGACCGCGTGAATTCCGAATCCTTCTCCATTCTCGATATAATAAACCTCTGGTTCGCATTCGCATCCACCAGAGGAGAGACACGCGCGGAATGACTTCTGATACACATATCGAGAGAGTTATGAACGCACCGTTCGTCGACCTACGGTCGCACTCTCCCGCGCGCGACCGAAAACTGGTTGTCCAAGTTGCCGTGCCCCGCGAGATAAAAGAGAGGGCGAATGAAGGAAAGGAAAAAAAAAATGAAGAAGGAAGAGGGGGAGAGGAAAGAATGGTCGGCGTAAAAAAAAAAAAAAAAAAAAAAAAACGAAAAAAAAACTATCGGACCGATCGCAATACGCGTATGCAAAAAAAGCGCGGCGTGGCCGCGGGCGAGGCGAGGACGCGTGAGCATTTACCTCGAGACGTGGCTCGTTCGTTCATAGCTCTCCTAAAAGGCCTGAAACGGCACGCAAGAAAATATTGAGCGCGAGACGCAATTCGGTTGACCAATCCTCGCTCGCGATAATTATCTCCCGAGGAGATGTAACGCGCGCACGAGAGAGAGAGAGAGAGAGAGAGAGAAAAAAAGGGAAAGAGAGACGAAAATAAACTGCCGTTCCCCCCTTTTTGTTTTTTTTTTTTTTTTGTTGTTGCCTAAACGAATGATTTTACAGTTAAAGCTGTCTCCGGCCTATTTGCATTTCTCTCATTTGTCAGGATAATAATTTTATTATTCCGTTTCTTGAATTCTGCGATGTTTCTATTGATAATATTTGAAAATTAAATAACGCAAAATATAATATTAATTAAATAGATTTCAGTAGATGAAGAAGTTGTAGAGACCGGTCAAATATTGTGTATAAAGTATCGAAAACATTAAATAGCACGAAATATAATAAATGTATAAAGCAGGTAATGGTACCCTAATTTTAGATATCGACAAACGATAGAGTTGTGGAGATCGAATATTGGTCTGTCTAGCACATGTTGTATCTCCTAATGCCGATTTCAGTGATCCACCGAGGTCTATCTATCTTTGCATTTGAAATGCAACTTTTATACATTTTGTTAATTTATCAAGTATTGCAGAACCGATTACGGAACGTTAATAAATCACATTGACTTGGGGTCCCGAGTGTTCTAATCCCACAGGCATTTATCACGGCGTTCGGTGCACTCTCTACTCAGGACGAGGTCGATTCTCAGAAATGTCTACGTGCGCGCGTTCAGGAACGAGTTTAAAAATTGTCGAATATTTCTCGTGAAGGTTCGCGGGGGGATTCCCCGCCCCCCTCCCCCCGCCTCCCCCCGCTCTTCGCAGTGGTATATGTGCCGTCAGGAGCGGAGGAAACGCGCGTACATTGGCCGCCCGTGCGCGTTTCTGCGAGAGCGTATGCGCGCACAAAAAAGAGAAAGGGTTTTGGTCCCGGAGAGAGAGAGAGAGAGAAAAGAAAGAGACGGACGAAGGTTACGAGAGGGAAAAAGTCGGCGAGGGAAGAATTCGGCGAACATTATTCTTCTGCCGCGGTATCTCTGGTAATAGATGGACCTCGGGGGCCTTGGCATTATTTTTACCGAGAGTTGCCATATATTTTAATCGTGCCGATCGTACTCCGACGAATTTAATAATAATAAAACGCTCGTGTCACCGGATATGCTCCCGGTTGCGCGCCGTTGCATAACAGAGTCGGCGTTACTGCGGCGATTAATTTATCCTTTGGCAGTGTAATTACGCAACGCAGCTGCGTGCCGTTCGTTAGAGGCACCTTTGGCTTTCGCGCCGCGAGAAATTATTGTTTGCACAAATTCATAATCCGCAGACTGTGCCGTTGCCGGGTCGTGTTTGCCGGGTCGGAGCTTCAGTATACGTAATCGAGAAGTGCTCCTCTCCTCGGGCCAAGGTCCACGTAATGCGTCGTAATATCGTATTTATTGGAGATAAATATTAAACAGCGAGAGAGAGAGAGAGAGAGAGAGAGAGAGAGAGAGAGAGAGAGAGAGAGCGTCGACGTGAATTAATTATGCGCACAAAGAGGAAACGTGATGCGAAAATCGCGATGACATGAAATATCTTTAGGGTGCCTTAAAAAACAAAACAGAAAAACCGATCGATACTCAGAGTCTCGATGCAAAAGAATTGACATTATCGTACAAATTGAAGCATCAATTAATTTTAATATGTTATTTAACATTTTAATATATATAGTATATAGCGATTCCACTAGCCTGTCACAAAAAATGTGTAGAAAAAAATACCACCCACGCGGCAGTTATCGATAGTACCAAATGGAGAATAATATAACAGGGTGACGCGTGACAAGGCTTAAAGAGCAAATCTTAAAAAATATGTGAAACTCCGGGGACGACACGTAGCCGAGATCTCTCTCTCTCTCTCCCTCCCTCCTGGCATCCCAGCTTTGAGAGTTCAAACCCTATCACGTATGTAGTTCTTAAAGCTGCTCGCGGAGGGAGTGGGGTGCGAATCGCGGGGAGATGGAAGCCGGGACGACAATCCGAGAGAGGGGAATTTAAAATTTTCAAAAAGACCCGAACCTGAAAAGAGACCCCGTATTTCAGGGTCGCCGGGGCTCTCCTTTTTTTATCATTTAATCCGTGAGCCGAGCGAATAACCCTTTATACGAGCCACAGCCGAAAAACGGCTGCTGCCTCCATCGCGCGCTCACGTGTACCAGTCCCTCTCTCTCTCTCTCTCTCTCTCTCTCTCTCTCTCTCTCTCTCTCTCTCTCTCTTGACGTATGTACTTACACGTGTGCGCTTACACGCACACGCGTGCGCGGAGGGGTTAACGTAACCTACGAAACTGCGTGTTTGGATAATGCGTGGAGTGCCCGCTGCGTTCGCTGATTCGTCATCTTAGCCGCGGCGACCCCCATTCAACGCTTTTTCTTCTCGAGAGGTTCTAAATACGAGCGGAAAAAAAAAAAAAGAAATACAGGCACACGAGGTACTACGGCCGTGCCCCGTCTCCGTCGCACTTTTCTCCTTCTTTCTCCCCCCCCCTTCCCCCCGAATCGGGCTCGCTCGCAGCAACCCTTTCTCGATGGTCCTCGTAGCGACATTGTTTCCGGAAAAATGGCTTCGCGAATATAGTACCGTCGACCAGATGTCATTTAATAAGTCGGAATCTACTCGATATTCGGAGCACTTTTTTCAACACATGGCGAGCGAACCTAAAAGCTTCCTCATCTTTATTTTATTCCCAGTACGCGATAATTAATAAGGAAATATGCATTTAAAATTACAGCCACCAAAAAAAGAAAATACATCGTATCTGCTTAATATCTATGCTGAAAACAAGTTTTGACATACAATTCAAATAATAATAAGTAACTACCAAACGGTATCGATCATTTTTACGAATAAAAGTCAACTGTCGTGAATGATGGATGTCTAGTGCGTTCGTCCGAATGTGTGCTAGGAGTATATCGGCGTCAGCGGGGACTCGTACAAAGGGAGAGTACGGGAAACATGTGGGAGACGTGGGGAAGGACGAGGGTAGAAGAAGGGAAGAGAAAAGGAGAAAGTGAATGGAAAGAGATAGGAAGAGAGCGGCCGACACTAAACTATTCTAAGATCCGCAAGAGTGTCGCGAACTTATTGTCTCTCAGCGAACGCGCGCGACGGTGTTATTTCTGTCAAAATTGCGTTATGGTCGCTATTCTCCTCGTCCCACCCTCCCTACCATTCGTTTAGCATTTTTTTAATCTGCATCAACTATATCCGTCCTTATCTGTGGCCCCCTCGATTGCATCTCCGACGCTTTTTTTCTTCTTCCTGCGTTTATCAGAGTTTCATTGAAGATTGAAATGATATACGATTAGAATAATTATATAATAAAGATGACGAATGCACGCTGTAATTTCATAAAAAAAAAAAGAAGACCGGCTTTTTTCAACATTTCTTTTATTGAATGACTAAGAAATAGTTTACTCTCACTGTAAAAAATGCAGAGATGTGCATATTTGAAATAGATGCATTTAAAATGGAAAAATAAAATGCCTATTTTGTATTTTGCATTTAAAATATTCAAGTTTGCAAAAATTATTTTCCATTCAGAGTTTTTATTACTCATTTTTTATTTCAAGTGCATTTTTCTTGCAAACTCAAAAATTAATCGAGATATCAAAAATGATTTCTAAATATCAATAAATCCAGATATTTATGCAAGACTGCACACTTGTTTATTGTAAAATAAATTAAATGTTTAATAATTCAGTAATTAATTAATTAGATGTATAATTAACTCATTACCATTATTCGTGTAAAAATGGATAGTATAATCTAATCCATTACATAAATAGTAAGAAAAATAAATAACAAGAAAAAAATAAGATATTTAAATATACTAATATTAAAAAAAAAAAAACATTTTTATTTGAAAAACAATTTAAAAAATTGCCTATTTCCTTTATTTTAAATGTATGTCTAACAATGCAACCTATTTTCTATGTTACATTTTTGCAAATAAAAATATTCCAACTATTCTACATTTTCTATTTCAAATGGGTTTAAATATCCATTTTGCACATCTCTGAAAAAAATGACTGAAAATTCAGACAAGTGTCTAAAACTCTCTTACGCGCTGCGTGAATTTTCAGCAAAATGAAGATAGATTGACTTTCAGATTTGAAAATTCAGACAAAAATGTGTCTAAATTTTCAGGCAATTTCTTACAGTGTTGCGAGTTTTTTAGGTGACAGGATTCAAAAGCTTTGAGAATTTTTTTCGTATGTTAGTGCTGTATGTAAATCATCATCACAAAGATTATAATCGGTCTATTAGCCTCTGACGTGACAGAGTTTAATTCAAAATACATTTCTGGAATAATTGGCGCCACAAGAGAGATTGCCGTCGTCCGTTTAGCACCTTCTTCGTTGGCGTGATGTCGTCGCGTTTCTTCCTCAGAGGTCTACTCCTCTTATTGTACGACGCGTGGAATCATTCGGGACGAGAATAAACGTCGTTATGGCCGTTCTCCCATTCGTGGTGAACGGGTTCATTATAATTAGTGCGCCCTCTTTACCTACCGGGGGAGGAAGAAAGGACAGAACTCGTCGCCGGTTCTTCCGAATCGTTCTGCTTCTACCTCCCGGCCGACATATTTGCACAAAATAATCTTCCAAGCGCAATTGACTTGTCTCATCTTCCTCTCGCGAGATAAACATCGTCGTCATCATCTTTCTCACATACATTTTTTCCATTCAACTATTATTTAAATTAATTCTACGATAGACAGAAAAATAGAGTTTAAGTGACATAATGCAAACTCTTGGGAATATTTGATAATAGATTTCTAATAGATTCCTTCTTTCATGCAATCAACGTCAGCGCACTTGGCTTACGCAACTCGGCGATCTCAACGTAACGGCTTTAAGAAACGAGCACATACATGTGTGTCTTTCCTGTCGAGCGTTAAACAGATGCTTGCAGATGCATATGTGCATTGAAACGTGATGATACCATCTCGGGGGAGAGGGGGGGGGGACGGGGCGGGGATTTGCAAGCGACAATTTTACGATTGACTTGGACGACGCAATTATTCTTCTTGATGATAGCATTATTTCGAAATCGGAGAGGAACGTACAAGAAGATCATCTCGTGCGTAGATTTCTCGATCTAGAGGCTTTCGTGTCGCAAAACTGGTACCTCTGGCATTAAAACACCAATTGAGACACGCATCGGCCTTGCTCTCCTCTTCTTCATCTTGCTGTTTTTTGCTTCAGCGAGAGCACGTTTGTTAATAACGCGGCACCGGTATCGCTTTACCATAGTAAATGAACGAAAGGGGGGAGAGGAGGGAAAAAAAGGGGGGGGTTTACGAGTCTCTCTCTCTCTCTCTCTTTCTTTAATCCGGCTCGCCCTCGTCCCGCCGGACGCCATCGCGTATAGATTTTTTCGGGGCACTATTACACGCGTACTACTTAATACACCCTCTTACTCTCCCCTTTCTCCTTGGCCCCCTCCTCGTGCAACCCCTTCCTTTTTAGAACGCCGCGGACCCTCTGCGCCCTTACTTATGACGGGCGTGTTAAATTTAACAAGGGGACGTAGCCGTGCAAAATATTTCGGGCACAAAGTTTTAAACGCGAGAGCGAGGGTTTCAATAAAATTCTTTCTCCACGTAAAATACAATATAATATGAGATATATAATTATTTTGAAACGAATTTCTTTGAGCCGAGTCCGCTTGTACGGAATTTTTCTCTTCGTGTGACGTTTCGATTCTGCGGTCGCGCGTACCAAGTTATTTTGACACCCACAATGTGGGGTTGATAAAAACGAAAATTGGAATTTTTTTATACAAACGCTCTTTTGTCCTTCGTTATCAGAAATAAAGATGCGATTGGAATTAGGTACCGCGTGCACTCGGACATTTAATATCCCGTCTCTCTTCGCATGCGGAGTTGCCATCTCTCCCTCCCAACCCCTGGTTTTTACACTAAACGCACTTACTTACGTGGAACGCGCAAAGTTTTTACGAGGGGAAAACGTCATGTATGTGTGTAACATTAGGCCCGATATATAAGCGCTCGCGCAATCTATCCCCCTCGCACGCACGCACGCACGCACGCACGCACGCGCACAATTTCTCTTTCCATGGCCCCTTCCTTCCCCCCCCCCCCCCGCCCTAGAAAATAAACAGAATCGAACCCTTTCTACAAATTCAAATAGCCGGAAGGGGGAGATGGGGGAGGGGGAGAAACGCGCCGGTTCGTTCCTCGCGATCTTCGTTCTCGCTCCTCTTTGTTCGACTTTCGAAAAACTTTTTCGACGAGCCCTACAAAACACAACTCGCCACGGATCGGCGATCCGCTGTCAAAACAAGAAATTCGATTCCCGTGATCGAGAGAGAAAGAGTCTCTCCCTCGCTCGCGCGATAGATCTTCATTCAGCGATTTTTCCGGCGCAAGAAGGGGGAGGGAAGGGGGTGGTGATGGTGGAGTGGCGATGAGGAGATAAAGGGGCTCTTTATTCGGGGAAATCTGTCGATATATATATATATATATATATAGTAGCGGTTGTGATGAAATATCGGGAACCGATTACCCTTATTCGCGGTTAAATAAGATCAAAGGGAAGCGATTTGTCGCACAGTTATACCTATATGTCGACAAACGTAAACGTCACCGAAAACTGAATTATGACGTGTAATGTCGAAATTAACCCTTTGAGTCACAGCGGGTTACCCAGAGACCCACCTTTTTTTTCATAGTTTTTTTATCGTTTCAATTACTTTTTTATCAACAAATGCCGGATTTTTTGTTTCTACAGAGTCTCCAGAATATCTATAAGTGTAAAAAAAATATAAACAGTCATTAATTGTTAATTGCAAAAATACCATATATAAACAAACAGTCAAAATTAGTAATTTTTTTTACGAAAAAATGCATTTTCTACTAATCTATTATGACAATAAATGCGGCATTTTTTTTTATAATCTTAGTACACTCTAAAGTATTTTTCAGAATTTTTTTAGAATTTTCCACCGTGTTGTTTTTGTCAAATCCTCATTCTTTTGATAAAAACTAAATCAAAAGCAATATTTTCTGTTCTAAATTAAAAGTAACAGTCGTATTCTTTTTTAAATGTTTTCTCTGAAGGTTTTTTTAGATCGCAGAATCTGAATCTAAAAGAAAAAAAAAACTTAATTTCCAAAATTTAATATAGGAATCGAATATGGCGGAAGTAAAATTTCGTAATCAGCGACCCCAAAAACCCTTACATAGCAAATTTTATAAAATACTGACAATTAGAAAAATTCGTGACTCAAAGGGTTAAGCTGGCGTTATCTTATCGCGACAATCGTACAAATTACCGCTTTTTTGCGGCGACATTTTTATTTACGACACCGTCACGGATTAATAAAATTCACAAGCTGGGACTATGTTAATGATCAATGTAATGTTGTGCCTTATATTTGTCACGCCTGTTGGTCGTGCATACTATAATCTTCCAGTACCGCTCTGCGTAAGACCAGATTAGCGTTAATCGTTTCGTGTGTGTTAGCTTTCTAAGAGAATTAAGTCCTCCTTTCACTCGCGTTCGTTCGTTCGTTCGCTCGCGAGCAAAACGCGGTTGGCAAAACCACCGCGTTCATCCGTCTTCATCTGTCTCGAATTTGAAGTGCTCGACGATGCAGTTGTGCGTGCGATCGGCTGCATTAACGTCAACAACGACGTCCATCACCGGGTAGCGGCAACCGGTGGTCGGTTATCTGTCCGCGTTAATAACAGTCCGCCAATAAACAATTCCATTTCCGCGCGGGGGAAAATTATGAGCGAAGGGGAGAGAGTTCTCTCAGTTTCATATTTCTCTCGCGGGGTGGTTTTTTTGTTGTTCCTCCCGGGTTCGCGCCATGAGAAAAGCGTACAGAGCTCGTTGCACAGGCAGCTCGTTAACGGAAATTTACGACAAACTGGCGCAACGAGTTCGCTCTTGTGCGTTGTCATGGCGTACAGAGTACCAAAGCATCCTTGACGCCTCCGAGTCTAGTCGATTTTTCTCTTATCCGCGAGGGTACGGAGGGCATTTCAAAGTCTTACAAAGTATTCCGTGATTTACGGGATCGCGTATATCAATAACTTTGAATATACTCGGCGGCGCGGTTGTACGACTGTTAGCTTAACAAGGCGGTTAGACGAGTGTATGTAACGAGCACATGGACTACTATTAAGCGCGCCGCTATTTTGCGTCAACGTCTGGGATCCGCTTGCGCGAACAATTGCGAGAGAGATTCTCCTCTCGCGTTTTATTTTCTCGCCAAACGTCGATTGCCATTCGACGAGCGCAATCTCGCTCGCGGCTCTTTATGCATCAGCTCCATTTTCATCGGCATTAACCGCAAATGTGTGTCAATCAGAAATTTGAAGATGTGTTTTGCAAAAGTAAAGTATCTGATTTAATTATCAATGTCTCAAAAATTTTATCATACACGGTCATTTATAATTATTTATTTATTTATTTATTTAATCCATTTTTAAGGAGAAAGAAACCCTCTAGTAGTACAATTAATATAAATTAGTTGATAATTAACAGAAAGTTAGAACTTGTAAAATTACTTAGCTTAAATATGATAAAGTCTAATTTAACAATATAAATGTCTCAAAAATTTTATCTTACAGTTGATTAAAATTATTTATTTATTTAATGCATTTTTAAGGAGAAAGAAACTCTCTAATATGGACTGTTAATAAGAATAAATATCAAAATTTATATAAATTAGTTGATAATTAACGAAAAGTTAAAACTTATAAAATTACAGCTTAAATATGATAAAGTCTAATTTAACAATAAATATCTCAAAACATTTATCATATAGTCAATAAAAATTATTTATTTATTTAATGCATTTTTAATAAAGAGAAAGGTAATTAAAAAAAGTTACAACTTAGTGAAATTACAGCTTAAATATGATAATAGCATTCATATGGAAGAAAGTAATTTTAACTGAATCATCTTCTTTATATTAACTTTCTAATAACTCGTGCAAACTTAAATGTTCCAAAAGCACGGGTCTTCGATCCACGCTTCGGTTCGTCGATCGGCTATTTTTCAACACCAACATTGGCAGGCCGCACGATTTCGAAAGACCGAGGGTCGTCCGCGACGGCAGGGTAATTAAATTTAGAATATTTTTTAAATTTCTCCGATTCCGCTCGCATGATTTGGCACGAGTCGCACTATCGTCTCCGCCTCGTTGCGTGAACAGGCAAAGAAAGAGAAAAGAAAAACAAGCAGGAACGGTTTTCCTACGAGCTTCTTGCATTAGAAAATTCGCAAACAGGGCCGTATCGATAATTTTATCGATATGTGTAATTTCAAGACTCCTGTCAATCAAAATTATACACGACATGCATATCAAAACGCACATATATATATATATATATATATATATATATATATATATATATATATATTCTCTTTATTAAAAATGATGAAAGGGTAATAGATATATATTTAATAAATCTTTAATATAAAAATTTTCTCTGTAAATATCACAAAACGTTGAATGTAAATTTATTACAATTAATAAATTTTATTAAATATTGGCGGAATATATGTCGAGAGATTTATTGGTTTGCATATCGATCACAACGAACGTGATGAATGTGCGTGACCGGTAATCCGTGTGAAAAACTCATCTCCTCTGCCCAACCCCTTTCACACACGGCCCTGACCCTCTGGGCCCCCCTGGTCCAGACTTTAATGCGGCCTAGAGCTAAAACAATCGGCGACTTCGTGGTCTTGGTCTCGACCCTCTCTCTCTTTCCCTCTGCCTCTTTCTCTCCCTAGGTCGTTTCCACCGGGTTGGTACTCGCACACATGGACGCCGTCGACTCTCCTTTTTCTTGCTTTTCGCATCAAGCGCGAAATAACAGACGGACGAACGGTGGGACGCCGTCAGAGAAGGAAGAGAGTCGAAGAGCTAACTCGAATTACTAAAACGCCGAAGAGGCAACGAGCTCTCCGAGCGCGGGTTACGACGGAGAGAGCGAGAGTCGGCGAGTCGAGGGGGAGGAGAAAAGGTCTATTTATTAACGACGCGCCCGCGACCCGGGGGAGAGAGTCTGCGGTTTTCTCCGTTCTCGGGGAAAAGCGGACCGGAGAATTCGCAGAAGAATAAGAGAAGCAGCAGAAAACAAGCGTTAAAGGAACCATTCGCCTGAATTGTTTCGCGCAATTTATATAAATATATGAAGACAATCCGACGTCTAATGGAATTATCCCCCGCCCTCATTACATAGGTATATTTTTAAATGTTCCAATAAAAATATATCGGCGAAGAAGCAAGTCTTCGTCCAAGTGTACCAAGTGGCTCGTAAGTCTTTCTCGATATTTATTTTGACTATGATAGGAGCCAAGACTTTTTGACAACCACGTGAGACACGCGGCGGCGACGAGAAACGCGACAGAGAGAATGCAGAATGCGGTGGAAACGCGAAACGGTCCTTACGAAGAAGAAGAGAAGAGTCTTCGCTTCTTCTTCTTCTCCCCCCCCCCTCCCCCTCCCCCTCCTCCCTGCTGGACGAACGAGGCGCGCGTTCCTTTCAATCCCTTTTTCGTCTCCTCGTCTTCTTTCGCGTTGCGCGCCCCTCCCCCCTCCCCGCGACCCCCCTTTCGCCCGCGACGGCGAGGCGCTTCGTTTCGTGATTATATTCTCGAAATAGTCAACCGGATGCCGGCCGACGATGCACCCGCGG